>NC_065921.1:7626074-8278551 GCF_024586455.1 Bactrocera neohumeralis
TTACCCTTAGGGTGCAATCGGTATGCACAAACACTTGTGTGTATCAAAGGTCGCCAGCAAATTTAAGTAAATAAGCTTTCTCTCTTTTTTGAAACAAAAGCTTTCACAATAAGCTTTGAACAACGTTGAATGTTTAAAAGCTTGAGAAATGAAAGCTTGCAATGAAACTTAAAATGAATTTTTAAAGCAAAATATTATAAGTAAAAGCTCAAACATCCCGAAAACAAAAATAAAACCGTTATGTGAACAAAACTATAATACTCTCCTTAGCAACTTTGTTGCGAGAGTATAAAAATCTGTAAGGCTTGATTTAATATCAATCGATCCACACGCAACTTAAAAGGAATTTTATTGAAATAATTATACGCAAAAGCCGAAACAATTAAAAACTGAAATAAAAGCTATAAAGCTTGATTTGATATATAATTATCGGTATATAACTAATAAAAAAATTTTAAAAATAAAGAAGTGTGAAGCGAAAGCTAAAAAATATCAAGAGTAAAAAGCTCTAAAGCTTCATTTAATATTATATTAATATTTCAATATGTATATTAATTTGAAATGCAAGCTTTAAAAACATGAGCTTTCATTAAAGCTTTAACGTTTAATATAAAGGAGTGAGCTTTTATGAAGGCTTCAAATAATAAAAAATATTGAAGAACTTAAAATTTTTAATTTTTCTGACATATATATATATAAGTACATATGTATGTATATCCACAAAGAAAGCTTTCAAAACAACACAAATTGAATTAGCGCGCAAAAAGAGATGAAGACAAAAATTATGAAACGATTTATGCATAACTTTCACAGGAATACTTGTATATAAAGAGAGATTTGTCAAAAAAAATAAGTTTTCCTTTTTTAAAGCATACTTCGCAAAACTTATAGAAAATGTAAGCTGTATTTTGTTGGAAAATAAAATTTTTTAGTTCATTTCTTACAAAGTTTTGTGAATTTAAAGTTCTTTATTAAAAAGTATTTAAAATGATCTCCTTTTCGTTAAAATATTGGTTTTCACCTGAGCTTCTTCAAATTTTTTTTCAGTTAATATTAAATAAGCTGCCTGGCTTTTCTCTTTCTTTGCGTGAAAGATATGCAATTCGTTGAATAAAGTACTAACAATCACCTAAAATTATAAGTTTTCAATATAAACTCTCATCAGAGTAAAGCTCAGACAAAGCTTTTATTTAAAGTGCATCAAAGTAATTAGACCTTCCACAAAAGCTTTCAGCGACGCTTTTAAAATGTTAGAAAAACTATAAATTCTATCATTACTCAAAAATAATTAAAAAAGAAATTTAGTGGTGTTAAAAAACTATTTCCCGCTTTATAGCACTTAAGGGTTAGGCAGTCAAATGCATAGTAAAAAGATTTGGAGAAGCAAAAACTAGCAGGCGCCTGCAATTTTCCTCTTTCACTGCGAAGATATATCGCCTTTTTTATAACACTAAATTAACCAGAAGAACAACACGCCATATAATTTCAATTTATTTTCAACACCATAAAGAATATCGAACCATAAAACAATATTAGCTCTACTAAACACAATAAAATAACAAATGAGAATGGCCACATGTGTGCTTGGTCTACATACGCTATACTCGATACATAAATATGTACATATGTATATGCACCTCTGTGTTCTTTTAATTATGGAGCCGCAGCACAAAATTGAATTTACAAAGCAATCAATTAATCCCCTTACAGATCGGTAGCTGGATAAATATGGCTGGCAAGGGCTAGCTGCTGCATTATTAGTAGGAGTGTATGTGTGTGTGTTTGTGAAGTGAGACTACAGAGTGTACGAAGTGACCCTAACATATGGCGTTTTAATGACTTCACAAAGTGCTGAGGGCCAGCAAAGCGCAGAAGCACGAACGGCAGAAACAACAATAACACTAAAATATTTTTTGTGCCAGCAAAGGTTGCAGCAGCTTTAATTTGACAACACTTACATGCAGCGATTAATTTGTGAAGAAGCAACACATAAGAAATAAACAATAACAAAAAAATCAAAAATCGAAAGCGGAAAATCAAAGAAAAGCTGAAAAACGAAGCTTTCGTGTTGCGCCGGCGGCGGCAATGCTGCGATTCGACACGCACGGGCTATTTGCATCATTTGTCAGGCGCATAATAACAATTTATGTTTGTCAGCTAGTATACAACAACAACGATAACACGAACAGCAAGCACAGCAGCGATTGCATGGCAAGCAGTGGCATGCCACGGCTCTAATAAATAGTGTGAGGTGCTAGGTGTAGGCCTAAAGAGGTTGGGCAATTGTTGCCGCAAGCTGTAAGCGCTAAACAGCCAACAAAAGCAACAACAAAACACTGATGCTAAGCGAAGTTTGTGATTTTTGCAGCCAAGCTGTTTTCCTTGTTTTTGTTTTTGTGGCATTAACGCGCTGTAGCTCCAAGCACTTCGACCAGCTGCAACCAACAACAACAGCTAACACGTATATTGCGCCACAAATCGATTGCGCCAGTGAACTATGCTTCTAGATTATATTCCAAGCGACGCCTCATTTTTCGAGTGACACGCTCGTAGCACGGGCTTACCGCGACGCTCCACATGTGTTATCAGCCTGCCGCACACACACAGAAATGTAAATATAGTGTACTACAGTTATGTGTGCATACGCACTTTGTAATCTTAAGTGCTTTGTGGCGCTCCAACAAGCACCAAAAGCTGGTGTGTGGCGCACAGCCCAAAAGCCAATGCGAGTGTGCATGTGTGTCGTTGGCTGTGCGTTAGCATACATTCGGGCGTTCGGGGCGTCACCAAACGCAACTCAACTCGCCAGTGTTGGCTAATTTATGATGCGCTCGCTCGCCTTTAGTTGTTGTCATCTCATATTGTATATATTTATGGTTATTTATTGAAAGCGCTCGCAGCCGCAGCTTGTCGCACTGAAGTGTGGCTAACAAACAAACACACACACTCACACATGTACTTTCATATTCACATATACATACATACATGCATATAGTCATTGGAGTAAATGTCCCAAAAGTTGTATTTTTGTGTGAAATGTAGCTGACAACCGCTGCCTGCTGTTCACTGCCTGTCACAGATTACAAAATAATATCAAAAATACAACAACAAAAAAATTTTGAACAAAGCAGAAAGAATAGAATAATTTCAAATGCAATGCAGCGCATGACGATCAAATCAAATGCTCGTTTATTGAAAAATATATGAGCACAGCCATTTTATATGTACCGGCGTGAGCGCACAAGTGTAAGGCCCTGTAGCGCAGAGAAGAAGCGCTACTGGAATAAAGGGTGTGAAAATTGGTTGCAAAAGGTTTTTCTGCCCAAAAAACCTGGAAAAAATTTGCTCGGGAAAAAATCTTCATAAAAGGCGAGGAGGTAATGTGTAGCTTTACTTTCGACCAATAAGAAAGGTACTACAGATTTGTACAAAAACTTGCAAGCGACAAATTACATTCGTATATTTTACGATAAGTGTACCACAAGTTCATAAATTCATCGAAATGTGATCTCAAAAGTCTCAAATCTCTAGCTAACTTTCCCAAAAAGCTTCGAACTGCTACGAATAGAGTCGAATAGACTCGAAATGTGAAACCAAAAGTCTCAAACACCTCGCTAACTTTCCCTAAAAGCTCCGAACTGCCACGAATAGAGTCGAATAGACTCGACATGTGAAACCAAAAGTCTCAAGTACCTCGCTAACTTTCCCAAAAAGCTTCGAACTGCTACGAATAGAGTCGAATAGACTCGAAATGTGAAACCAAAAGTCTCAAGTACCTCGCTAACTTTCCCAAAAAGCTCCTAACTGCTACGAATAGAGTCGAATAGACCCGAAATGTGATCCTAAAAGTCTCAAATCGCTTCCTACCTTTCACAAAAAGCTCCGCACTGCAACTGCAACACCGCTCTTCTCGCCTAAATATCATAAGCCTGGTACTTTTAAGGCACTCCAAGTTGTTTCTCTGTGCTTTTTGCGGCATCTCAACACACCTCATGCCCTACAGGGCTGCCAATCAAACCGAAATGTGATGAATTGAAATCAAATGACGTGGCATGGCATGGCATAGACAGGCGAATTTTATGGGGAAAAAAGCGCGTTCAGGCAATAAAATGTGCTTCTAACAACTGCATTTAATCATCGCGCGTGAGCAGCGAAATGACAGCGACAACGCAAACAACAACAATTAGACAACAACACGGCATATGAAAAACCATCAACGAATGTAATCGAAATCGGCAGCAGAGGAATACTTCACACGACTGTTTAGTTTTTCGGTTTTACATGTAAATTTCTATTTTGATTTACGAGGGTGCGATATGCAGCACAATTTTTTGGAAGTGTCTGCCGTTGCTCACAACATAATTTATATATTAATAAATATGTGTGCATATATATGTACATACATACAAATCGCCGACACTTGTGCTGTATTCCGGCTTGTTGATGCCCCAATTTTTGCATATTCCGCTCGTTGTTGTTGTTGTTCCGTTAGATTTGTATCGCTTGTTAGTTTATTTATTCGATCGTTAGATTTTCCATTTTATTTCTATTATTTTTTTGTTATTGTAATGTTTTATTTTTGTTATTGTTATCGCGTGTGCTCTCGTGCGCAGTGATTTTTTCACAACCAAACAGTTTTTTTACGAAAAGCACAAATTTTACACATTTCCCGTTTTTTGCCTTCCAAAGTTAGAAATTAAATAAATTCGTTTAATGTTTTATAGCAACTTTTTTTGGTTAAAAATATGCCGTTAAAAATGTTGGCACAATGATTCCGTTACAGTTTGATGTTTCAATTTTGCAGTATCGTTTGCCAAGCACAGCGCTTTCGGTGCTTGAAATTGAATGTAATTCCGCTGAAAGAGCTTTTACTCGTTTAAAATGGCTTAAAATACATAACTTATTGTGGGCATACACAAATACATACATATATGGAAAAAGTTATAGAATTAAATTTGATTGGAATGGCATTAGCGCCGAATATTGAAACGAGTTTTAAGCTGGAAAGTTTTTCCTCAATTTTCCAATATCACAACAGTTAAAGAGCTTTTGAGGCTTTATAAAGGAAAATAATAGGTTTCAAATATAAACGGTTTTTTTCAAAAAAGGTCCATGTTACTAAAAAAGGCTTCACACCAAATCACTTACAGCAAAAATTAATTAGATTTAATGCTCGGAGGTTTCGGTTTGAACTTTTATTCGTCGGAAAATTTAATTTTCAGATGTGTTAATCGGATTGGTTTACTCAGCAAAGCAAATACGAGATTTCAAGTTAACTTTACATTACTTAATACTGTTTAACTTAACTTGACATTGTTTTACTTAATTTGGAATAAATGACGTTCATTTAAAATAACTTAGATTAATTTTGAAAAACTTAACTTAAATGAGAGTAACTTAATCAAAGTGTGTTTATAAAGAAGAAAATAAGTAATTTCAAGTAAACTTAACTTAACTTAACTTAACTTAACTTAAATTACCTTAAATCCGCTTAATCTAACCTAACTTAATTCAACTTAACTTAACTTAACTTAACTTAACTTAACTTAACTTAACTTAACTTAACTTAACTTAACTTAACTTAATTTAACTTAACATAGCTTAAATCAGCTTAACTTAACTTTAATTTTTACCTTTTTTCTACATACGCAACTTAACTTGACTTAACTTTACTTTTCTTCTACATAACTTAATTTAACTTAAATCAACTTACTTAACCTAACCTCACAATACTTAATTAAGTAAATGAATTTCCAGTAGGCAATACTGATTTTCACTTTCAATTGAACAACTTTGACCAATAAACATTTTTTAAATATATTATACAAACTTAACATATTCTTAAAGTCCGTAATAACTACAAACTCCTCCTCCCCTTTTATAACGAAGGGAAAAGGTAAAGCAAAATCCTTTAAATCTATCTCGTATCCAAATTTTTTTCTCTTCCACCAAATTATGGAGTTTCTAACTGATTATTCTTCGCATTACTCATTCCCCTTACCTTAGCAATCAGCGAGCACCTGCGTTGAGAATTGTAACGAAAATCGCTTAGAAACAAAATCGCCATAAACGCCTTAGATTTTTTTTCGCTTTGACCCGCTCAAGCAAAAGGATATAAATCTCGCAATAGACGCGTTGACCAACCAAAAAAAAAGAAGAAAAGAAATAAACGAAAATGGAATCAATTCTAATAAATTGAATGCATTTCTTCTTTGTTTGCTGCTTTTGAGATTATAGAAATTGAAGTGCTCGAAAAAAGTGTGGTGCGAAGGCAGGCAGCAAACAGCTGTCCATTTACTCGACATAAATTATAGTCAAATGAGTGGCTGACAGGCAGACACAACGCACACAAACACACGAATACACATAAGAATTACACACACACACACAGGAATAAATTTTAACAAGTTAGGTAGATGCTTGAGCATCATTGGCATTTAGGCAGGTGTTGCATGTCAATAGGATGAAGAGCGCAAAAAAAAACGAACGGACGAAGCCGAGGAAGAAACGAAATTAGACATAACACAAAATAAGGATCAAAATTTTGAACATAAAAGCCTTTGCATGTGGAGCAGCAGCGGCCGACCAGTGTGATACTTTGCTGACACTGAGCATTAGAGCTGAAAGGCGCTGTGACAAGCAGACAAAGGTGAATGTCGGCAAAGTCCTGTGACCCTGCCAACATCAGCTGCGCTACCTGCACGCCGCCTAGCGACGATGATGGACAAAGGCGCAAGGAGTTTGAGCGACAAAAAAACACATACTATGATTCACTGTTAGGCACTTTGCTTATTGTTTGCCGCCCCCCTCTGCGCATGCATGTGACGGCTTGCGTGTGTAGCGGTGTGTGTGTGCAGGTAGACACATTAATTCCAGCAAAGATTTTCCACTTTCCCGCTTGCTTGCATGCCTCTCTAGGTGTGTATTTGTGTGCGTGAGTATTTCCAATCGTCTAATGACTTTGTGTGACGCACAATTTCTACCTGCCCAGCAGCGGCGCTGGCTGTCTGTGGCATGCAACATGCAAGATGCTGATCAACAACAAAGCGCGCTGCTGATAATGGCGCTGGCAGTTGATGCTGGTTGGGGATTTTTCTTTTAATTTCTTGCTTATGCCTTGCTGTGTCAGCTCTCCTCGTTGCTATGTGCATGTGGCATGCAGTGTGGCACACTGAAATGAAAGTAGAAAAAACGCCAGCTGCATTGTGTGCAGGTAGCGCAGAAAAAATATCCACTTTATTTATATGTGTGTGTTTATCGCCAGCCATTCAAAAGTAACCCGCTGTCAACTATAAATATTTTTTCCGAACTATAAAGTGCAAACAACAAACACACACACATATACATGCATGTTTATTGATAAAAAATATTGTACATTCAAGCAGCAGCCATAAATAATAATTTATTTATTTTCATATTTCATCTCTTCCTCTTTGCAGACGCTTCCTTGACACACCCACCGCCGTTGTGGACAATCCGACCGGTGTTATCGTCGCTGGTGCGACTGGTGGCGGCGCTGGTCCGGCTGCCAACGGCACAATGGTCGGTGGTGCGGCCACCGCCGTCAGTGCCACCTTCCGCAAATGCTTCTCACGTCCCATTGTGCCCTTTATTATCGGTATATTCGCGCTTGGCGGCGCTGCGTGCACGCTGGGCGGTGTGGTGCTCGGTGCGACGGGCCTCATTGAGCACACCACCCAATATTTGAGCGCTTCACTGCTGATGATCGGCATCGGGCTGTCGTTGCTCATTGTGGCCGGCATCATTTGGCGCTTGTGCACACCTAGCGATGCGGATGAGTGTCCCTGCTATCGCCTGATGGAGACCTGCCGCAACTGTAATAGTCCCTATTGTAATAATCGCATACTGCCCGGTGGTTATTTGTATCCAGAGTTCCAGCATCGACCGCCGCCGCCATCGTACTTGACGTCGTTGCACGAGTGTGCAGCAATTGGGTGAGTAGCGCAAAAATAAAGATATGAATTCACAAAAATAAAAATTGACTGACATTCATTTTGATTGCATTTTAACGCCTTGAATTATGCTTCCATTTACAGTTTAATCAACGGTGCTGTCTACAGCGGCCTACGTATGAACACACCACCGCCTTTATATCGTTCCACGAACTCTCTGAGGTATGTACACGTGCTCGGCAATAATACTGTTATAAATTAATTACTTAAAGCACTACACTGGTCAACATAAAATTGGGTGTGAGTCAAAGAAAGTTTTTAATTGGATTTCAATTTTTTTTTTTGCAAATGCTTAAGGTTTAAGGTAAACCATATTGAGGTTAGGTAAAAATTTTATTTTTAATAGCAGCATATAATTCGTAAAAAATGTTTGCGGAAAGTGCCTGGTACTAAAGTGGCTAGAAAAATCAGGACAAAATTTGATAACGGAAAATGTAGAACTAAAAATAAGAAAAAAAAACCGTTAGCTTCGGTTGCATCAGAACTATAATACCACTCACAGAAACATAATTAGATTTTAATTTGTAAGTAAACTATATGCTATAGTGGTTCAATCAAAACTGTTTATTCGAAGTTAATTTTACTTAATAAATATTTCGGGATCCCGAAAATAGATAGTCTTGTGAATAATTTCTATTCTTTTACTAGGCCTTTTCCATTTACTTATGTTTAATAACAATAAAAAATCAAAAATTTCGGGATCCCGAAAATCGGTAGTTTCTTTAATAAACCCTATCCTTTTACCAGGCCTTTTCCATTTAAAAGACAACAATAAAAATCAAAAATTTCGGGATCCCGAAAACAGATATTTTTGTAAATAAGGTCTAGGATCCTGGGCTGATTATTCTTTTTTTTGCATTGCGCCACCATACAAATATTTTGATAACAGAAGCAACAATCCCAATCTTTTGGGTCAAAAGCAGCCTGCTGGACGAAATCCACTTAAAATAAAAAATAATAATAAACTAATTAACTCCAGTTAGACGCACACAAAAAAAATAGTTGACCTGTGCAGATAATTATCTAAATTAACCCAATCCCTCAGCGAATAATTATTTAACTAATAGACCCATTTTTACGCTCCCACTCTTTACAGCGTTTTCGTGCCCGGTTCGAACAGCAACACGCACACGCTGACCACGAACACACCCACCACCACCTTCACGCCCACCACAGTCATGCCCAACAACAACAGCAGCAGCAACAACAACAGTCAGCCAACACAAAGTGGGCCACCGAACTATATGCCACCTGTCGCGCTTCCCAACGCGACGACGACAGCAGCTGAGCTGCTGCCCGAACAAACGGCGCTCATTGAAAATTTACAAACACAAATGCAAACGCAAACACAAACACAACAGGCGCTGCCGCCAGCGCTGACCAAAGAGATCAATTATCTAGAATTGGACTAAGTAGCAAAGGGAAAAGCAAAGCGAGGCAAAAATCTATAACCAATACGTATACAATAACACAGAATGTTGTTAGCAGCAGCAGATATGCAGCCGAAGCCAGCGACAAAGTGAATTACTAAATACTTGTAGCAGTTAGTGACTAAAGTCAAGTCAGGCAAACTAAGGCAATTGTGCTGCAATACAACCGCAAACAACGCCACATGCAAACATATATATATAGAATATATACAAATACACACACACACACAGTATGTGGGTGTGTGCAAAAGTGTTCATGTTACATAGAAAATGTCGGTCAGGCGGCTCATAACTGTGTGGGCGGGTGCGCGGAGTCGCCTGTCAGCCATTGACTGATTTATTTAGTTTTAAATGTGTGTCTGTGTGAGTTTAGTGCTTAAGTTCTAGCTATTAGTAAAATAATAAATTGATATAGAATATATTTAGATTTAAGCTGTGCGCCAAACCGAACTGAAATTGCATCTCCGGCTAAGAAGTCGCTTACACGATTTGCATGCAACTGTGAAAATACGGCTATACACCTACACACACAAACACACTTTCACTAAACCGTTACATGCGTGTTACAACTAAGACTATCAGCTATCTTTAGGCAGATAGCAAGTGCATATGTATGTAGGTGTTTAACAAATTTAAATCAAATTTACAACAAGTGCAAGAAGCTGTTAACTTTAGCAAACACAATTTTAAGTACACGCATACACACTCAGTTGGAAAATGGTAATTTATAGGCGTGCATTTTGTTGGAAAATACTTTTTGGCTTATTTTTGATGAATTTGATTTCCTTTAAATTTATAAATATTCTAATGCGCAAATGCAATTGTGTGTGTTTCTTTAAAGAAGTTAGAAAAATATGCAAAAGAGTTGGTTATTCACACACACACACACTAACACCTAGTAGTTATAATAGTTTTATATGTACAAAAATGATTTTAAATGTAAATAATTGAAAGAGCAACAAAATGTGTTAATCTCACAACTAAATGTACAGAAATGCAACAACATGCATGACAACAACAAATGCATATATGCAACACCGATATATATACACCTAGTGTTATCAATTCACATGTAATCGTATATACATACATACATATACCTATATATACATGCGTATGTTTTATATATTTAAAATATATAAATGTGAGTTTTACATACATACATGCACACACATACATACGTGATTATGTATGTGTTGGTAAACGCAAAGGAATATGTTTTCACTGTAACCTATTCGTGAATGTTGTTTTTAGTATTTTTCTATGCCAAATTTTTTAATAAATATAAAGATATTATTATGACATATAATTTCGTTTAATTTCATTTTGTTTATTGGAATGATTGGGCACATTGTTAGGAAAAATTATATACTCGTATCTTCTTCTTTATTGGCGTAGACTGGCCGCGCCAGTCGATCTTTCTTTTCGCTGTTTACGAGCTATTGGAGATTCGTCGTGTAGCCAGGTTCTTCTTCACCTGGTCTTTCCAACAGAGTGGACGTCTTCTTTTTCATCTACTTCTCCCGGACGGCATTGCGTCGAATACTTTCAGAGCTGAAGTGTTTTCATCCATTCGAGCGACATGACCTAGCCAGCGTAGCCGCTGTCTTTTAATTCGCTGAACTAACTTTGTCCATGTAGTCGTATATCTCATACAACTGCGATATTCGTCGTGGCCAATGTGCAAAGGACCATAAATCTTCCGGAATTAGTAACGGCGGCTCATCAGATGTTGTCATCGTCCATGCCTCTGAACCATATAGCAGAGCGGGAATAATGAGTGACTTATAGAATTTAGAGCTTTTTCGTCGAGAGAGGACTTTACTTCTCAATTGACTACTCAGTCCAAAGTAGTACCTGTTGGCAAGAGTTATTCTGTGTTGGATTTCGAGGTTGGCGTCGTTGCTTCACGACTGTTTCTTTGATGTTAAGAGATATTTTGTTTTGCTCTTGTTCACTACCAGACCCATTTGCTTTGCTTCCTTATCCAGTCTGGAGAAAGCAAAACTAACGGCGCGGTTGCTGATTCCAATAATATCAATATCCTCGGCGTACCCCAGCAGCTGTATACTTTAATAGAAGATTGTATCTACTCTATTCAGCTCTACAGTTTGAATTATTTTCTCCAGGAGTAGATTGAGGTATCGAACGGCTCGGAGAGATTCTTCCCGATCCTCACCGAGCTTTTGGTATTACTCAACATCAGTTTACACAGTCGTATTAGTTTTGTAATCGACCAAGAGGTGGTGTGTGTCGATTTTCTTTTCACGGGCCTTTTTCAACATTTGGCGCATGGTGAACATCTGGTCGGCCCGAAGTCACACTGATATGGTCCGATCAGTTTGTTGACGATGGGCTTAAATTTTTCACACAGTACTCTCGATAGAACCTTATACGCGATGTTGAGGAGACTTATCCCACGGTAGTTGGCGCAGATTGTGGGCTCTCCCTTTTTGTGGATTTGGCAATGCACACTTAAATTCCAATCGTCCTGCATACTTTCGTCCGACCATATTCTCCAAAGAAGCTGATTCGTGCTCCTTATCAGTTCTCTTCGCCGCTCGACCGGCAATCCATCGGCCCCCGCCGCTTTGTTGTTCTTCAGACGGGTAGTTGCTATTCGAACTTCTTCATGATCGGGCTATGGAATGTCTGCTCCATCGCCATCGAATGATGAATCGGATTCGACATCTTCTGGTGTTATGCTTTCACTGCTATTCAATAGGGTGAAGAAGTGCTCCCTCCATAATTTTAGTCTGCTCTGGGCATCAGTTACTAGATCATCTCAAAGAGTTCTACATGAGTATGCTCCGGTCTTGAAACATTCTTCTGGGAGATTACTACCTTAAAAAGATTCGAGTAACTTTGTTGTTTCGGAATTCGGTCCTTTGCGCTAGCTCGTATGGCACCTATACATATGTACATCGAGTTTCTTTTTAAAGGGGGATCTATTTCGAGGTTCCCCACCTTTTTTAAAGGAGAAATTCAGAAATTTTAAATTTAATGGGGAATGCCTATTATCATTCGAAAGAATGTTCCTTGGGTTTGATTTTTAAAGACTCTTTCAAATGTTGGCCCCGTTTACGTCTCCGATGGTCCATCCGTTCAGTCCATTTTTCGATGCGATGTATGGGAAGTGGCGCCGTCTTGTTGAAACTAAATATCGCCGAGATCAGATCTCTACAAGCATCATTTTGACCATATATTCTTCGTCATATTATATAAAAATGCCATTCAAAATGGTTTAAGTGTTTGAAATGCAAGTTTTTTTGAAATAGAAATGTTTTGTTTTCTGTGGAAAAGCCTGAGATATTGTTGACAAATATTTCTTTACAAGTATAAATGTTTTCTGAAATTTTCGTGGTATCAAACGACTACATTAATAAAATAATAAAAAAATATTTTCATAAAATGTATTATAATTCCCGTTAAACTGTTTCTTCAACCAAAATATTATTTATAATATCGATTCGTTTAAAATTTTTTATCATATTAAATGTTAGCCACCACTGTAGATTTCCATATACAAACGAGCTCAACAATTGGTAGTGGTGGTTCGTGTCTTTGATAAGTGTGAATGTGTAAAACATCGTGTCGGTAAAGCAAAGCGGGGCAAAAACATAGAAAATGCGAAAAGATTTTCAAAATAAAAAAATATTAATTAAATTGAGTATTGCAATATGTAAATATTAATAAGATATGTAGAATTCATAAATAATTTAATTCAAAGTAGCTTTAGATCTGTAACTTCTGCTTTTCACCAAATTTGAGCCAAATTATCAAACAACTATAAAAGTTGAATTGAAACTAATCTTCTATAGGCCATTATCAGCTCTCTAGGTTCCAGCTGCTCTCTTGTGAAAGGATTTGCAAGTGAAAACAACATATACATATATTTATTTATTTTCGTGAAGGACTTTAAGAAGTTAACCTCTCTTTTTATTGAATTTTCACCAGTTGTATTTTCGATTAGCCATCCCCCAGCTCCAGTTTAAGCTCGTGCAATACAGCTATTATAACCTCAATTATTCTTTATTTATTCTTCAAAATCTATGCTGCCTCTCAAAGTAATCCTCCTTGGCCACTTTTTTCCTATCCTTGAAACAGTTATTAAATTCAATTTCCGGAATAGCCTTTAATGCGATTCACATTTAATCTCTTCAACTGACAATTGGTAGTTTGAGTTTGCTGAATAGCCAGGAGTCACACGGAGCTAAATCAGGCAAATGCCGTAGTTATGGCACGATATTAGTTGAAAATTTGGCGAACAACTCACGAAGAATCAATAATTCCGGCCTCTTTTAGGAATAGCTTCAGGCAAACGACGCATAACACTCAACTAGTATTCCTTGTTGACAGGTTGGCCGGTGGGAAGGGATTCGTAAGCATAGATCTAAGACTCATCGTCTGTAATAATACGTTTCATGACATCTTGGTAGTCGTAAAGCATTACTTTACAGACGTTAACGCGACGCTGATTTTCGAAAAAATGGAGTTATTTTGGAACCAGTCGTGCTTTCACTTTTCTTAGGCCCAAAAGATATTTCAAATAGTTTTCACTGATCCTACCGATATTCCAACGATGCCAGTAAGATCCCTGGCTGTTAGTCGTCGATTTTCTAGAACCAATTCCTTTATTTTACTGTCGTGTTGATCATCAGTTGATATTGACGCATTTTTCATACTTGTAAGTATTTCAACTGAATTCTAAGTTTTTAGTTTTAAGAAGTGACTTGTATAGACGCCAACAAGTGAAGAAGTCTTTTGAGTTATCTTAATAAATAATCTGTAATTTTATAATATTGTGGTGTTTCATTCGCCACATTCATTCTTTAGAATGAGTTTTCAATTTCTCTCACCTTCAATCCTTTCAACCATATTTTGCAGCCATGAACTATGTAAGATATGCCACATAACCCAGAAAGACGTAATTAACTAATTAATTGAATTGCTTAATTATCAAAAAAGTGTCTTACGGGTGTGAAAATTAGGTCATTTAAAGCGCCTAGAATTACTTACTCAAGCAAGCCTCAAGATGTTCACACACTCCATTCCATATGTCTCTGTCCGACCTCCACCTTCGTCCAGTATTTTAAAATGCACGAGACAACCAAAATAACTGTGTCTCGAAGTGTCGCACAGGAATGTAACCCATCGGCAGTTGTTTCTTCTAATAAGTGTATGTCTCCAACTATGCATGCGTGTGTGTGTGTACCGTAAATATTTGGACTGTAAATGTGAGAAAAGTGAAACCACGCCTCATCAATGGAAAATGCAATACCAACAAATGCCGACAAATCTATTAAAATGTGCATATGTCTATAACACTCACTTACAAGAAGCAGCGCGATGAAAGGGGCTTATTAAAAATTTATAAAAGTTATTAACAAGGGAAAGGACACGTTTATAAATACAAGCACACACACATACAAGTATGACGGAGTATGAGTAAATAATTGCTAGTATGGGAGCAAAGTGTGTTGCTGCAATTATATACGCATACATATCAATACATCGAGGACCTCGACGATGTTGGAATAAAATCAGCAAACGGTGCATTGTTTCAAACAGTTACTTTTTCAGTTTCGGTACGCGCGTTTCGAAAAAAAATTGCTCCTTTTAAATAATTGCCTATAAAAAGATTTAATTGAAATTAAAAATGTTTAAGAAAATACTCATCGGTTCGGCTATTGCGCTCGTGTTGGGGATCTTTGTGGGTTTTATAGGGTTTCCAAAATTATTGAATAAAATGATAAAAGGGGTAAGAATTGGTAAAGAGTAATAAAAGTAAAATAAAAGAAAAAGTATTTTAAAGAGATTAAAAAAGTGGACTTAAAGAGAAATTGCTTTGACAGAGAAAAATCGAAAACATATATTAAATATATATTTTTTTACAAAAAGCCAAAAAATAAAAAGAGATGTTTAAAATTTTTGTTATTATAGCAAAATCCAAATGTGGAGTGATATATATTTCTTCAGAAGAATACAAAAACAAAAAAAAATAAATTCAACTTATTTTTTTCTGTATAAACAATTAATTTAAAGAATATAATTTGTTATGAACTGGCTCGCTGTTGTAAACTCGGCTATAACCACGTAAGCGGTATCTACGCCAATAAAGAAGAAGACTTTGTTATGAAAAATATGATATATTTAAAAAAAGTGCACAACTGGGAAAACTTCTTTTAACAGAAAAGGGAAAAATACTACCAAAAAGATGTTTCCATTAAAAAAATTCAGTCAGAACCTATGTAACAAAGCTTAAAGTGACCAAGGTCTTATGCAAACACCCAAAACGACAAAGAATGTCAATTGTAAATCTAAAAATGACAATTGATAAGCTTACTTAATAATATAATTATGTATATATTATTATAAAACACCTTAATGCGAACAAATAGAACTCCTTATTGACCGCCTGTCCCTCCGGAACAAATTCATGATATATCAAAATACGAATATCGAAAAAGACAATGAACATCGACTTAATTTTTGAGTGGCTTTTATGTGGTGGTTACGGCTCGTTTTTCCCCCCATTCCAATGATTGTTGACTTGTTTGCCAGTCAAACTCGTAAGCCCTTGTCTCATCGGCAGTTCTCCGTGAATGTGGGATCGAAATTCTGACGATCAAGAATGCTCAAAGAGATCTATTTATGGTACTATTTTTGAGAAAAATTCAGCTTTATCGGACGAGTCTAGCAAGAACGCATTTCATACCCAAATTAGCCACCAAAATTATTCGAGCTGACTTGGGCGAGATGTCGAGCTCTCTTGCCATCTTTCTATCACTTGCTGACGATTTTCAAGCAGCATTATCTTCACTTTTTTAATATTTTCATCAGTTGAAGAGATTGAAGATCGTCCAGAACGAAGCATGTCTTCAATGATCTCTCGACCATATTTGAAGGCTTTGTACCACTCGTAGGCTTGTGTTTTTGATAAAACTTAATCATCGTAAGCCTTTTCCAGCATTCGCAATGATTCCGTGCGCGGAAAGAAAAATACAAGATTTGAAACAAAGATTTCTCTGCTTAAAATTAACAAAAATCCAAAAAATAAACAAATTTTTTATTACTTTTGATAAATGCAGGTCACGAGCGAAGAACTAACCAAAATTTTGATTTTCGATAAAATGGTGGTTCCCAAAAAAAGTAATATTTCATGAAATATATGTGTATATACCATAGCTTAAAAATCTAAATTTAAAATATCAAATTAAAGTCGAATCCGAAGCTGATTAATGCGAAGAACCAGTTTAAAGTGTTTTTCGTGTTTTGCATGGTTATTTTTTACATTCGTCTCATATTTTGCTTACAAGTAATTACCTTGAATGTTTTTTAATATTTTCAAAGGAAATCTTATTACGGGAATCCCCTAAACCATTAGAGTTTATTAATATATTCAAAGCCCAATATATGATACGGCAGCTTCTTAATATATCGAGAAGTAGTAAATACCATAGTTTGTTTGCGCCATATTTTTTTCTTTTATGCAGAAAACATTCATTAATTAATTATATTTCTTGCTTTAAATAAATTGTTATTCAAATTAAATCTTATGCGGTTGAACAGAACAGAACAAAACAGCATTATAGCAAAGAACGCGTGGATTTCAGCGCTGATTGAAATCAGCTTTGCGCTCGGCTTGGCTTTGAGCGTCCACTCGCAAGTACGCTTAGTGCGATTCAAGAGCTCACAGAAAATTGACCTTATATGAGCTACTCATGGTTCTCCATGTATTATCGAACGAAAGTAATGCGATGTCTTAGCACCAAAGAGATCAAATAGAGTCTTAAGGGCTTAAAAAACAGCCTTTTGCAACAATTTTTTCTCCTATAAAAAAATTAAATGTCTAATTAGAATTTTTTATTATTACAAACATACACTATTAACAAAGAAATGTTGAAATTTTTGGAAAAAAATATTTTAAACTCGTCCATTGCGACGATATTTCCTGACCTGAGTAAAATTTCAAGAAGATCGGTTGAATAGTTATTGAGAAATCGTGTCAAGCGACTTCAAATACACAGTTTCCAGAAAAACGTGTTTAAAGACGGAGCACTTAACCTAGCGCACCTCGAGACTGTATCTCCAAAACATTGGGGACAATATTCTAGAGGTGTTGTAGAATACATAGAATACCATGAAAAAATTTTTTTTTAAACCCGTAAACCCAAATAACCCCTTAACAGTGTTAACAGTTGTTGCAGAAGCACAACAAACAAGTGATCAGACATCCAGCTTTTTAAGCATATTTTAACACTTCCCTGTTCCGAAGCCTAAAACATCTCGTCTGATTTTTTTTTAATTATACTGATTGTACGATTGTGATTAGTCAAAGTAAAGATACTAAAATATATCAACAAATACAAAATTAAAGGAAAAGTGTTTTCTAAAATGCACTACATTCGTTGGAAAAATTGTCCATGGCAATCACGTGCGTTTTCGGTTGGTTATTGAAATAGACGCACTTTATATTTCTTTGTCTTGTGTAAACAAGTGCAGTTTTTTCTATTGAGAAAGTACCAAAAATAAACAAATAAATTGTTTTCGAGCTACGTAGACTTTTTTCCCTCCCAATGACTATCCAATCGAAACATTCCCAAACAAATAAAACGCAGCTCCAGTACCGTTGATAGATATTTGAATGATCTAGAGGCACATTGAAAATACTTTAAAGAAAAAACTACCTGAACAATCAGCACGCCAGATTGTTACCTTAAATTCGACTAAGTCTGCAGCTAAGATTAAGGAATTAGCCGGAGTAAAAGCAAGCCTTTCAACTGTTCAGTGTACAATAAGAAATGCAGAACACCTAAAGCGTCTAAAAATCAAGAAAAAAACCCTCTGAATGAACTGCGCAAAGAAAAACGGCTTCGATTCGCTAAATAATACATGTGGTGGACTGTTCAATCCGACACTCAACTCGACGGCAAAATGAGCTATACTTAAGTCGCCACCACAGCCGAGAAGATGGAGTCACGAGGTGCTAACATGTTTTATGAAACAATTGACTTGATTTTTATTGATCAGAAGATAAACGGTGATCACTTCAAAACATTGTTGGTGTCCGTATTTCCAAAATTAAGTAATATCTTTTATACAATTTCTTGGATTTTTCAACAAGGCAATGCTCCTATTCATAACGCTCGAGTAGTAAAGTCGTTTATTTCGTGTCAAAATTTAATCTCATGACCTGCCCACCATATTCTCCAGGTCTTAACGTAATTGAAAATGTTTGGGACTGGCTAACGCGGAAGGTATACGAAGGAGGAAAGCAATACGAAAACAAGGAAACATTTACTGTATTTATATGTATATTAAACGAGCTTGGAGCGAGATGTCTTTGACCTACATAGATTCCCTGTATCATTCAATGATTTTTTTTTATAATAAATCAAATATTAACACGAACTATAAATTTAAGTTAAGCAAAAAGATGTGCTGAAGAAAAACACTAAGAAATTTCCGTTTCATTCACAAAAAGGTAGCATCTCTAAGAACGAATCTACAGCTGTGTTTTATAAAAGAAAATTATAAATTCACTTTCATATATTTTTATAATATTGAATAATGTTCTTCTGCTTATTTCATTTCGCCAAAAAGCAATTAAATCTGAAACCTGGCAGCGAACCGCGACAAATGTGGGAGAAATTCCCCATCGCCTTGAATTTTTCAATTTACGTCTTCAACGTAACAAATCCCGATGAAGTGCAAAATGGCGGAAAACCACGTGTGCAAGAGGTCGGGCCGTTTGTATTTGAGTAAGTGCCATTAGTACATATAACCCACTCCAACACACACACATACACTTAATAAAATACATCAAATGAATATTAAATACATAATTAAATGCCATAAAGGGAATGGAAGGACAAATACGATTTGGAGGACTTTGAGGATGAGGACGCGGTGGCCTATAATATGCGTAACACGTTCATTTTCAGACCTGATTTGGGCCTAGGCGGCGAGGAATTAATCGTGATGCCACATCCACTTGTACAAGTAAGGCGACTTAACTATTTCACTTGTTGTTTTCATCTTTGTAACTACAAAATGCACAAAAACTTTTTACAAGATCATGGCTATAGCCGTCAAGCGTGACAAGGAAGCCTTGATCAACATGATATCCGAGGGTCTGCAAGCGCTGTTTAAGCCTACCACGCCATTTGTGCGCGCACCTTTCATGGACATTTTCTTTCGCGGCATCGATGTGGACTGCTCCATCGATCATTTCGCAGCTAAGGCGATTTGTTTGAATTTTCACACCGGCGCCATCAAAGGCGCAGAAAAAGTGAATGCAACACATTTCAAATTTTCACTCCTTGGCGGGGTGAGTATGCCGTTGCAATAATTAAATAATAATTGTTTATTTAATATCCACAACTGTATTGAAAACTTAGGCCAACCACACTGACGCCGGTCGCTATAAGGTTGCGAGAGGCGTCAAGGTTAGCCGTGATATTGGGCGCGTGCTTGAGTTTGACGACTCTGACGAGCTAAGTGTCTGGGATGGTGATGAGTGTAATCAATTTCGCGGCACCGACACAACCATCTTTGCTCCGCTAATGAAGCCCGAAGAGGGACTGTGGTCTTTTGCTGCCGATTTGTGTCGTTCTTTGGGTGCGGAATTCGAGAAGAAGACCACTTATGCAGGCATACCAGCATATTATTACACAATCGACTTGGGCGATCCGAAGGTGAAGCTCAAAACGAATATCTTCAAATATATATATGTGACCTGGTCTACGAAAAGGGGGCTAACGTGCGAAAACTAGTTTTCTGGGAAAAGCTGTTAAAAATAATCGTCAGTTTCTCGTTATCTCATTAATTGTTCTCATTTTTTTTTTTTTTTTTGACACCTAAATCCCCTTTTCGTAGACCAGGTCACATATGTATTTTAATGGAATGCAATAATGAATTTTTTGTTTTTTTTTTTTCAGAACGATCCTGATAAGCATTGTTTCTGCAAGGATTATCCCGACGACTGTCCACCCAAAGGTACCATGGATCTCACCTTGTGTAATGAGGCACCGATGATTGTCTCGTTGCCACATTTTTTCAAGGCCGATCCGCAATTGGTTGCGGACGTAGATGGTGTGGATCCGGTGGAGGAAAAGCATGGCGTATTTATTGTTTTCGAAAGGGTAAAACTTGAATTTAAAGAGTCATATAATAGTAAGTATTTTGAAGATAGTGGACCAGCAATTCGAAGATTATTTGAAACGAAACTTTAAAAGTTTACTGTATCAGCAGCACAAATGGAGTTTCATAATTTTTTGATTCTAAAAAGACAAAAAAATATTATTTCGTATTTTAAGAAACGATTTCAAGCACTTAATGCTAAATAATAATATTTTTTCTCACTTCAGATATCTGGTACACCACTATCTGCTGCTAAGCGCTTGCAATTCAGCCTCTCTGTGATGCCCGTGCCGGAAGTAGAGGTTATGAAGAACTTACGCACACTCACCATGCCGCTCTTTTGGGTCGAAGAAGCGGCCAGTTTGGATAAGACCTGGACCGATATGTTGAAGAAGAAGGTTTTCTTGTAAGTAAACAATGTTATTTGCATAAATTAGCGCACTTTCCGAAATATTTCCACGCAGAGTCATCAAAATAAATAATGTCTTTAAATGGATGTCCACAATTTTCGGGGCATTGGGCTTAGCTATCAGCCTCTATATGCTATTTGGTCGAAATCAAATCACCACAACAAACGTCACACCCACAACCGAAGCCAGCACGATCGATAAACATTGAATTAATTAGCGGCTAATTTAAACTGTTTAAGTGACGTGGCGATAATAAGTTACAGAATTTAGTTGAAAGTTAGCAAATGTGTTGTCTTATTGTAGTTACTGTAGTCCGTCATATATAGATACATATGTACATACATATATTTATATCGTACCTGTAATAGCAAAGCAATTCAATAAATGTGAAATAGAAATGTGACGATTTTTGCAATCATTCGGACAGTTGTTGCGATTCTCATGAGATGCCTTGGTAATGACCACCTAGGTGTTACCACGATAATTTGCAGCACTTAAATATCACAATGCTAATTGGGTATTACGGAGCCAATGGCATGCATGCATAGCTATGTCTGTCATTATTTATGGCGTTGTGTTGGGTCAAATAGTAGTATTTTTACCATCGCATCTCGCCTGGAATACTAAAGCCTCAAAAAGGATAATAAGTGTCAGCTAATGAGACGAAGCCACGTTATTATTACTTTGTTATTTGAACTTTCAAGAACATAACTTTGATCACCACACATACCGTATTTGTTGCCAGAAATCAAAAGGCATCAGATGAGAAACTCTTTAAATAATGTTTTTACCCAGGCCCAGCAATGATTAATAGAGTGTTTTTAAGATGTAAATACGATCAAAAAATATATATTCTACATATATATATAATCGCCTTGGAGTTTCAAATTTCGCCCTTCAAAAATTATCTAACGTAAACATTTTTACCGAAAATATTGGTCAATCTTTTAGATATGTTTTTGAAATACGGGGAGTTTTTTTTTTTTTTTTTAGGTAATAGTATACTCTTGTGCCAAAACTAAGTTGATTCCGATCAATACTTCTTATAGATCTTATACTATACTAGATTCTAACAACTTCCAGTTGACTTTATATCACATATATCGGCCAATATGTGAATTATCTTAAAAAAATTGACAAGTTGTTATTCACAACAGTATATCCCTGAATTGGATAAAATCGGGTTAAAACTTGCCTCAGCCCTAATAAAACTGATATTTATGATTTTGAAACATCTGATGACCTTACTCCATACATACATATGTTTATATCTATATAGATTTATATACATATAGTGAAAGGAGATCCATTTCGAAGTTCTCAACTTTTAAAAGAAAAAACACAGAAACTTCAAATTCAATGGAAAATGTTTATTCTCATTCGAAAGAAAATTCTTTGGTATTTATTTTTTTAAGATTATCTCTTTTGAGTGTTCACCACGGCTACGTCTCAGAAGGTCCTTCCATTGAATTCAATTTTCGATGACACGTTCGAGCATTTTGAATATGAAATGGCGAAAGACATGCGTGATGTTTCGTTTCAAGGCCTGAATCGAAGCGGGATTGTCCGCATAGACTTTAGACTTTATACATATATCCCCACAGAAAAATGTCTAACGGTCTGACCTCACACAATCTTGGTGGCCAATGGACCGTGCCAAAATGTGAGATTATCTGCTCACCGCAGTATTCTCTCAATAAATCTATTGAATTATGCGATGTGTGGAAAGTGGGGCCGTTTTGTTGAAACCGAATGTCGCCCAGGTCACAAACTTCAATTCCAGTCATCAAATTGTCGGTTATCAAGGCGCGATAATAGTCGCCATTGACGGTTATGTTCTTACCGGTATCCTTTTTGCAGAAATATGGACGATGATTCCATTGACCCATAAACCATACCAAACCGTTGCTTTTTCTAGATGAAATGGCAGCTCTTGAATCTCTTCAGGTTACTCTTCGTCCCAACTGTGGCAATTTTGCTTGTTTACATACCCATTGAGGCAGAAGTCGGCCTAATCGCTGAACAAAATTTCTTGGTACTTTTCAAGAGCCCATGGAGTATAGCAATGTACTTGGGAAGGTCGAGCGGTTTTAGTTCTTCTACAAGTTATATTTTGTAAGCTTTCAACTTAAAATCTCGACGTAAAATACGCCAAGTCGTTCTGTACGTCAGTCCGCATTGCTGTGAACGGCGCTGAATCGACTCTCTACGGTATTCGTGTTGTAAACGTTTATCAGTCCTAAGTCTTTCCATGATGAAATGAGAAACAATACTGAACCAAAATAATATGACAGCTCGACACGACTCACGTGTGATTTATCAAAAGAGGATATTGAAAAAAACACCTCTACTTGGATCACCCGTTATGTATAAAATTGCTTGTAAATATGTTCTCCAGTATACCTGAGCAGTGTCAAAAATTTATGAAATCAGCCCTTTCATATATTCTCTGACGAGAAATAGAATACAGTTATAAAACTAATTAAATTTAAGATCTGCATATGAGTTAATTAATTAGTATGATACCAAATTTGATTGTTAAACCTTTTCGCTAGATTTTTAATATAATACACCTAAAGGTATTAACACGGTTTGGATCCTGCTAGTTGCAAGAGTGTAAATAGTTCGGTTACACTCGAAATTAGTTCTTCCTTACCTGCTATGCTTTAATTTGTAATTTTATTCCACTTTTATCTTTTGCAGTAATTAAGAGAGAAAGTATTATAAGGAATAAAAGCTAAACAATAACTTCTAAGCATCTCCGTATTTTCCATCACCGACATATACTACATTTTAATTTTAATAACAAATTTAAAAATATATATCTAAGAAAATTAGTATTGATTTCAAGGACAACTTACATAAGCGCACTGAAATTGATTATATGAAAATGTACTTCCCAGAAATACACTTTGTTACCTGCCGCATTCATTACTGATCCTCCAAACATAGTTACCGTCGTGTGTTCTACCTGCGCAAAATCCTTAAAACTCGAGCAAATTTTGCAGTCGTCGTCAAAACGTGCTTCAACGTTAATAACAACAGATCAGCTCTCCCTTGTGTCGAAAATTAGTAAATTCATTCAGCATGGACTTAGAAGACTCAGCGCCAGATTTGGCTGAAATCTACAGGGATTTCAACATTCTGCGTTCCATAAAAGATCCTTTAGAAATGAGAAATAGGGGTTTTGATCTCTATGAAAAACTGGATTCTTGTGTAGAACCCCATCCTATCCTGCCCGATATAAAAAAGTGTGTAGGCAGACTGATAGAGATGACATATATGGACGAGGAAGCGCGCGGACCGTATTTAACATTAACAATTAGGGAGTTCGTGAAAGCTTGTAAAGGTTGTGGATCCTATTTGCATTGAAAAGCATATTATATAATACTTTTTAAAATCTGAAATTCTAAATTTAAGGTATTTAATATGACAATTATAAAAATTATAAACGCGTTTGTAATGGAGTTTTCAAAAATTGACAAAAAATGCAAATAAAATATTTTTAATGAAAATAAATAAAATAGAAAATAAAATATTATTAATTTATACTAATACACATCGTTATTGCAGAATATTATTTATTTTTTTTTGTTTAGAAATAAGTAATACGTGGTCAATCGATGGCTACCTTATCGATTGACGCTGAAAACTTATTACCTGTCTGTGCTGGATTTAAATTGTTAAGATGCCAGACAATTTTTAACAAAGTTTTTCTCCCAAGTTTACCATAATTTCCTCTCTCTTCTAAAAGGGGGACAATTTTCCTTTGGCAGCTCTGATTTTGGTCAATAAATTTCATTCATCCGAACTTGGCGATTCCTTACTTGTTAGTTTAAAATATTAAGGAGGAAATCTTGAAGAAAAATAGTGGGATATTTTTTTCCATTTTCAGAGCAAATTTATTAATGTATGAAAAGGTAGGAACTGCACGAACATAGTTAAAAAAATTAATATTTTGAATTGAGATTTTGATGTCACAGATGGTCAATGAGGAGTTTGCGTGAGAATATCCTTCGAAAACGGTTGGAATTGTGAAAGAACAATTCATAGATTTTACACCATGATAATACACCATCGCATCGATCCGCTATTGTGACCGAATTTAAAGCCAAATTTTTTTCCCTTAATGTTAGTTATTTTATCTTTCGTTGCCGATAAGGTTTGTTATACTATGATTGTTTTTTTGTTGTTTTCAAAAATTAACTAATTTCTTTTTCGACGATTTCCAATTTTCCACGCGGTTTTAATATTGAAAACCCATAATATTTAGGGACAATCTTAGTTCAACTAATTATTCTTCTGCTTTTTACTGAAGCTGAAGGCAGAGAGCTTTTCTGCCTACCTCAAATATTATCAGCTATCATTTATGAATTGCAGAAGCTTAAATATCGTTTCGCCAACCCTCTGTTCTCGGATTCACATATTACTTTTATCGTTTAGATTCATTCAGCGATTTCGTATATAAATTATTTGCAATGACTGCCTAGACTATTATTCTGCCTTCATTCACACGTGAGTTTTTCTTCCATTAAAAATGGCAAAAATAAATATTACGACATTTACGTCCCGCTGCTTCTTTTGGCTTTAGTTTGACAGGACAATGCAGTAGCTCGTGACGTCCTGAACGAGTGATGAAAATTTGACAGTTCGTTTCGTTTGTGACGTAGCGGCTCGCAATCTTATACTCCAGCGTTCCTCCGTCAAACTTATACTCAGCAAATCACAAAATGCTAAATTTAAATTTCAGAATATGAATATAAATGTTTATTAATAATACCACAGCTCTTAAAACTAATGCAAACATTATTCATTAGAGGAGAAAAACATTTTATTATTTTGTTAAATATTTTATTTTAACCTATACAACTATGCTTATTTATAGTAACAGCTAACAAAATATCGATAATTTATTGATATTGATTATTAAACATATACAATTTTTAACAACAGCGAATTTATATACTATACATTTCCAAACAAAAATTAAATCAGAAAAAAACACATTTACAAAAATCAAAGGAATTTCACAAACATTTTTAAATTTAATTTGACTTTGGTTTTGTTGTATTAAATAATTTACGCAAAACTTTTTAAAGAACACATTAATATGGTACAGTGGCGTAGCTACAACTTCGGGCGCCCGGGGCCAAGGATGTTCTGCCGCCCCCTTTATCTACCTACCTACAAGTTTTATGAGGTGGTTCGGACAAAAGTGAATTTTTACAAAATATCTTCGATATTTAGTATATAAAATTTAGGAACTAGAAGCCACGCAAATTCTGAAGTTACAAAACTCACAATACGGTTTTTGAGGAAATTGATAGTAAATTTAGAAGACATCTTATTAAAAGCCATAGAAAAAACCCATTTTCGCCCAATATCTTGTACACTTTTGACACAATTTGCAGGAATTTTTGCCCGAATTGGAGTTTTTAAATACCATTTTTGAAAATTTGGAGAAATAAAAGTATTTGTTACATTCAAAGCATAGGGTAACTGTGAGAGTGACACGTCGCTAGATAAAGCTAGAAAAGTGCATTTTTAAGTTCTATCACTATTTTTAAGAAAGATATAAGCCAAAAGATATAAGACAAATTCAAAGACTGAAGAGTATTCGAGTAAAAATTAATATTTTTCATTGTTATTCAGATGATTACATTGTGAGTGTACAACTCTTTATCTTTTAAAATAATTTTTGTAAAAACATTTGATGAAGTATTTTTCTGAATATTAAAAAACTGCGAAGATAGTTTTGCCGCCCCCAAGACGTTGCGCCCGGGGCGACGGTCCCCTTCGAAACCCCCCTAGCTACGCCACTGATATGGTAGAACATGCAAACGAATTTACAGTAACACAAATAAAGCCGCAGAATATGAATTTAAAAATAATTAATTTTTTCGGCAGCTTTTATTCATTATATTATATATATGTATGTATATATATGTATAGATATTTGAGAGTTGTCACACGCTTTTGTACACATAATAATTAAATATATATTAAATAGGTTTATGTAGTCACAATATTTACAATAACTTTTTCTACACAAAAGAAAAAGTCGAAAATATTTGCACACACACACACTGTAAAAAATGAAAATGAGACTATGCGCTCTGCCAAGAACAGACTGCAACTGAAGGGATAGAGAGAGAGTGAGAGGAAGTATGGCGGCAGTATTGTGCACATACTTAGACACACTTCCGTAATTGAATATCACTGAGCTAATTATTGATGATAAATTAGTTGAGCTTTTTGACTTTGTGATGAGCATGGCGTATGCTATGTTGCATGACTTCGGGGCGGGAGAATAAACGTTTCAGCAGATAGTAGATTAGATAGATAGCGCCCACGTAGAGAGCGACTACATCGATAAGGTAGTATTGGATCCAACTGTAAAGAAAAAATATTATTTTAGTGAGAGCTATAGAACTACTACTTGAAAAGGTTAAAAAAATCTGTTAATAGGCATCTTACTCGAACAGCTTATAGCCGATCAGATATACTTGTAGTACCTAGAACTCCTATTCAATTGATCATAAAGACCCTCATAAATCGACAAAGCTTTTTCTTGAGGCGGCTAATTTCACTTTCGCTTGCAATAGACAATAGATGAAAGTGCCTGGTTGCTCCACCTTCTTTCGTAAAACTTTAATAGTTTGCGTCCGACTGGATTTTTATCCTTACCGCATAAATTCTTAATGAGTAGTGTTCAGCAAGAACTTCTACGATTGCGGAAAGATGTTTCAATCTAGGCCAGAAGGATCGCGCAATCGCACAGAGGGTCGTCGCCAAGCGAATTTTATAGGTCCAGTGCTAGAACGCAAGATGACAACGGAGATCCAACTCGTTCCTATTCTGATATGAATGGGATAAGGAAGAGGAATACTCTGAGCTTAAGTCTAAGCTTGGAGAGCTCCTTATAGTAGGCTGCCAAAACAAACTTCAAGCTAGGACTCATCCAATGCATCGGAATTTGAGCGGAGATTTTGTCACCCATTCGGGTGTAGAATGTCATTAAGTACAATTGTTGGGAAAATCCGCAGTGCACCGCAGATGCCGATGAGAGCCGATCGATTGAACACGTTCAAGCTTCTTAGCGAGAGTGGCCTTTTCGCGCGCCTTCCACCAAACAAATACCACATAGAACTTTATTAGTTTGGCAATGGCTTCGTAGAGCCGAAACACCACATTTTGGTGAGAGTCTCCGTTTTAGCTCTTCCTTACCAGTATAAACAACCAATACCTTATTTAATCTCTCCTCATTATTTGGAATCCATGAAAGCATTCCATCAAGAATGACCTTCAGGTATTTCATCTTATCATCAGGTTGAAAGCGTGATCTCTGCCTAGGTAGTAAGACATTTATTATTGATACTAGAGTTTTTGAACCTTCAACGTTCTAAAATTTTCTCATTACCGAATTGAAATTGAAAACTATGATTCTTCTTCTAAAGACCCCTCTTTTCGTACTATTGAATAACCCTGTTTAAAATTTATAAGGAACTCTGAATTGGAATAACCTTCAAAACATAATTCCAAACATATTTCTCATCCTAATCACTCAATGAAATATTCATTCCTGTTGCTGAGCTTACCTCATATTTCTTGCCGGCGATTGCAAGTGGTAAGCTCCTTTGTGACGCAAAACATATTCCGTCCAATATATGGATGTTTCCAAGGGAGTACTACGCTGATCTGTCAGCAATCTTTGGCGGGATCTGCAACGTTTACAAAACCAAGTTAGTATTATTAGTAGCAAAACTAAATATCTATACATTACCTCGCCGCATTTCTATACTGCGGATCATGTATGACCTTCATTAAGCTCTTGTAAAGCTGACTAACAGTTAGAGTCTCCAACTGTAATTTGATCGCATAGCCATCCACCTCCGCCTTGGCAGAGTTCACATCGTGATCGCAGAAGACTGGCATTGTCACAACTGGCACACCATGGTATACCGTCTCGAACATGCTCAACAAACCGCCATGCGTAACGAAGGCGCGCAGTTTGTGATGCCCCAAAATATCCTGCTGTGGCAACCAACGACTCAGGCGCACATTAGCCGTGAGATCATGCATTTCCGAAGCATCACCCTCATACTTCCAAAGCACATGATATGGCAGACGTGCGAACGTTTTCACCAACAAACGACGCAGCGACTCCGGCATGTTGGCGGCCTTCACTGAAGAACCCATCGAGACATAAATGAAACCCGATTCGCCCGCGGAAGCAATAAACTCTTCGAGATCTTTAGGCAGCGGCTTAGCGGGCTTGCAGTGTATGCAGGCGATTTCGGCAACGTTCGGATTGAGTGCACGCGGATATGATACGACAGCGTGGCCATTCTGCAGTATGAAGCTGACATTTTTCGAGATATCATAGGGATGCGGAATATTTGTGTCGATGCGTTCGCGCATCACGCGATAAACGAACGCCATGACTAGCTGTTAGTGAGAAGCGTTGGTTACCTTTTATTACTCAATAAGATAGTAACTACATTATATACTTTACCTTGTGCATAACATCCTGAAAGACTTGTATGCCGGTGTTCATCGCCCGCTGGAAGATATTCATCGTGTCCGTAAAGCTTGAATAGAAATTCGGCGTTATCGCATATGAACCGGGATTACCGGACTTTGCCAGACTGCCGGTATAGAAGCCCACCGTATTCATATACATGAACGGTATTTTGTATTGATAGACCATGCCGAGTGCACACTCGGGAAAGGCGCCATCCAGAATGGCTAAGTCAAAGCTGCGATTCATGAGCTCCTTAGTTTCGGCATCCTCCAGCATTGCATCGCAGGACTGAGTGAGGGAAATAATGGCAGAAAATGTACTATGTAAATATTTAAAAATTTTGAGTAATTATTTTTGGTATATATAGGTATAAGTATAAACTGATATTTCATGTATTGCTAGTATAATTATTTATGAATTTCCATTAGCAAAGTTTCTCAAAAACAAATGTGAGTTAGTTCATATTGAAACGTCGACACACGTAATGTTGGGCAAATGCTTAGGCTTATGTATAGTTTGGTACGTGTGCACCTTGAAACGCAAATGCAACAATAACAACAAACACAATAAACTGCGACTTATGCTGTTACATTTGCAAGCATAAACAGTGTGAGCGTTTTGTAATTTAACACGCGACTCTGTTGTAGCCGTTCTCCGGGTCGTGATACGAGTATTCAGCAGCCTAGTTTATGTTTCTATACATGCTTTTCATATGAAATATAAATTTTAAGCAGTTTTAAGCTGTTCTTCGGGAGCTTCTTTAATTTCCATTTTATTTTTAGACACACAACTGTGCGTATTTTTATATGTTTATTAAAATATAGTAATTACAGGCGTATTTATGTCGATGATAAGTTGAAAATAAATTGAACTTCATAAACAAAAGTTATCATTATCTATTAATAGCTGTAATTTCCGTAAATAATGACTTTATATTATGTGCTTCCACTACCAAGTGCTGACATACCCTTCATTAAATGAGGCAACAATTTAAAACCGCAGACATAAGTGACTACGTAGAGCAACCCTTGTATAAAAGCTATAGACACCTCAGTGAGGCCTTAGGTTACGAGCGAAAGAGTGGAAAGCAGTAAGTAGTAACTTGCCCATATTCGATGTAAATGGTCGTTGATATTGAAGCAAGTAGTTCGCTACATAAATGCTCGGAATTATAAATAAAGCGCTCGCGTTGCGAAGTGAGGCTCTAAGCTTGGTTCCTCAAAATCTTAATTAAGGTCGCCAAAATTGTATATACAAGTATATAACGGTTGGGAAGTTCTTCCACATACCACTTTTAGCCCATTCTTTTACCCTTCTGACTGCCATTTGTTCCAGCCGATACACAACATACCTTCTGGAATATATACATATGATGGAATCCACAAATGCTTTGAATAATACTTTTATAACGGATGATCCAAGTAGAGGTACTTTTTTCAACGGCCTTTTTTTTTGACAAATTACGCAAGAGTCATGTCAAGCTGTCATGTTATTTTTGGCATTTAATCATGGAAAGACTTAGGCCTGAACAACGTTCCTCTTAATTCGAAAGCGTATAAAATACAGATTGTGCAAAAACTGAAGCCGCTGTTTGGCCTTTCCAAACAACATCGCTTCGCACTGTGGGTTCTTGAAAAGTTCCAAGAAGATCCGACGTTTTCGAGCCAAATTTTGTTCAGCGATGAAGACCATTTCTGGCTCAATGTACACAAGCAAAACTGCCGCATTTGAGACGAAGAGCTGCCATTTCATCCAGAAGAAAACGAGGGTTTGGTTATACCATGATAACCGACTATTTGATGCCTGAAATGGAAGCTCGTGATCTCGGCGATATTTGCTTTCAAAAAGACGACGCCACTTTCACACATCGCAACAGTCAATGGTTTTATTGAGAGAACACTTCGATGAGCAGCTAATTTTACGTTTTTGGGCCGGTCGATTGGCCACCAAGATCGTATGATACACCGTTAGATTTTTTCCTGTAGGGATATGTAAAGTCTAAAGTCTATGCGAACAATGCCGCTTCGATTCAGGTCTTGGTGCAAAACATCACGCGTATCATTCGCCAGTTACCAGTCGAAGTGCTCGAACGAGGTATCGAAAATTGGACTCAACGGATGGACCATCTGAGACATAGCCACTGCCAGCGTTTGAAAGAGATAATCTTCAAAAAATAAATGCCAAAGAATGTTCTTTCGAAGGATAATAAACATTTCCCATTAAGTTTCACTATTTTTTCTTTAAAAAGTAGGGAACCATTTCCATTTCGATATACATTATATAAATAATTCATGCACTGACCGAGATATTCGACAAAAGGTTTGTCAGAAAAATGAAAATCATTAGAAATATGTAGTATATGAGATCTATACTACCTGTATTAACACGAGACAACCAATTTTGGACAAACAGGTATAATATTGTGAGAAAAAGAATATCTCTGAATTTCAAGCATATATCTCACACATTTACCGATATTTTCGGTAAAAGATCAACTCTGGGCTCCAAATATTCGGTACCTAGGGCCTTTTACACTTTTTGTAGAATTTGAAAAATTTTAATCATAAAGTGGAATACTATTATGAGATTACTCGTGATTTATATACCCGAAAATTAAAAAATCAAATGAAATTTAAAATTGTTTTACATGAAAGTAGGCGTGGTTGTAGTCCGATATCGCTCATTTTCGAGCAGTGAAATAAAAAATTTTTAAAACAGTCGAGCAGGTCAGATATGTGATTTTACCATAAAGTGGGGGCGCCACGCCCTTCGTCAAATTTTTACACCGGCTCCTTTAAAGCCCTCTCATACCATCTCGGTGGTAAAATTTAATGTCTCTGGCGTTTTTGTTATTGATTTATGGCGCTTTAACTGATATTTCATTTCCATTTTTTTTTATTTTCACACTGTTGGTAATAGTTTCTATAAGAATTGGCCTGAGCGGATTAGGCTATTGTAGCTGTAGTGGTCTGTATAACTGTTAGAAGAACAAATATATTATACTCTGTAGCAACATGTTGCAAGAGTATAAAAATTGTCAGTCCGCATACACATTTACTTCTCATTGGAGTTGACCAACAACAAAGAAAAATATATTACGCCTCCCGTTTGTTTAAAATGTAGATTTCTATAGAGTATAAAAATTTTCTGCTTCTTGCTTAACCATACTGCTCATTCATATGAAGCTTCTAAGGTAATGAATGGCACTACGAACTATATTAAGTAATTATATGTGTTGTTCAAAAACTCACTTGAAACGCATATCGAAATGCGTCCCACATCGATAAAGGCATTTCACCAGACATACGTGAGCCCAATAAATCCCAGTTCGTATAATTTTGTATGTACTCAACCAAGCCAGCTGGTGTAATCTCGTGTAAACCGTTAATGTGAAAATCCGATGGAAAACCATTAAGAAATGTTATGTTGTGACCTCTGAAAGTTAGAAGAAGAAGAAAAATAAATCAGTTATAAATAGTATTTCAATAAAAAAGTGATGAGACTAGATAAAATTCAAGTCAGGTGCTGGGAAAAGCTCATAAAAATCTTAAATACGTGCCTGACTGCATCACTTGTGTGAGACTAACCGAACTTGTGGGTAATAAAATTTTTGTGGAAGGAAACAGTTGACTTGAAATCAAAATGAAGATAATACTACTTAACACGTGATGAATTGAAACAGTTTCCCTAAATTGTTCAGAGTTTCTCGCTATGAGAATTTAAAGATATAAAAATATAATGATAGATCGCTTATTAAATTTACTGGAAGATAATATGAAGAAGATGTAGAAAAAGATTTGGGTTTTTCTTTTACAGTACGAAAGCTTCCAAAAAGCTCTTTAATTAAAATACTCATGATTTAAGTTTAATCTTGCAAAGTAAGTAGTGAAGCATCTCAATTTGTTGGTGAAAGATTATAAAAACGTGAGAACCAAGCAATTTAAACATATAATAAATTCTTTTTTTTACTTAAAAAATTCGATTTGTTATTTTAATAAAATCTGTATCATTGCTTCCATAAACTTTTAACACACTCACCTGTGTATCAGTCCTTTCGCCAGCTCCCAAAAGGGTATTTTATGTGACTTGGTGCCGCCCATTGTGACCATTAGTATGTCGGCAGCCATGATGTTGGTGGCAAAAAATAGCAACGCCACGCCATACCACACTCGACACGCCATGTTGAAATCTAGCATTTTCGATAACAAATTAAATATATTTCAAAACTTAGTATTTTTGGAAAAATCGTGCTACTTTTCTTTAAACTAAAATAAAATATTTTTTAAAAATGTCCGAATTATTCAAAGCGCCAACTATGCAGAGCTCAGCACCTGCACCGCCCTTTATAGAGATTGTTGAGCGATTTAGATATTAATCTAGCGGTTAATGGTGGCAATATAGATTTAATTGTTGCATGGCAAATCGTTTGTAATTACACTCTTCAAAAGCATTTAAATTTTTGGCTACATTTCTGCCATACATATGTACACTGCTGCTGAAAAAACTAACAGCGCTGCGCCAGTAATATGCAATATTTGGCTTTGAGCCATTCAAACGTCAGTGTGCTGTCTCTGGGTACGCGTCCGCACTTTGATAATGATTACAGTAATCGTAAGTACATTTCCGAAAGGCAAATTTTATTGAACACTCAACCGAGCTGCTAGTGACGCAAGCAACATTTCAATGTGTCGCTTGTCGAAGCTTGTTAGTACATACGTTTCAATGGATCGCGCCAAATGCGGCAAATGGCAATAAAAGGTGATAGGTATATACATTGTGTTGTTTGTGGTTTCTATAAATTGAAGTAGAGTTGGATTGTGATCAATTTTATCTATCTCACTACGATATATTTGTATGGGTCTGGTAGTAAACGAAGGCAAGACGAAATATCTCCTGTCATCAAACAAACAATCGTCGCTTTTGCGATTTAGCTCCTACGTCCCTGATGACAGTCAAAACTTCGAAGTTGTAGATAATATCGTCTATCTTGGAAACAGTATGAACACCACCAACAACAGTGTCAGCCTGGAAATACAACGCAGAATAACTGGTGCTACTTCGGACTGAGCAGGCAATTGAGAAGGAAAGTCCTCCGTTCTGCTATTTGATGCAAAGGTATAGACAATGACAACATCTGATGAGTCGACGTTACGAGTTTTCGAGGGAAAGGTTCTGCGAAAAATTTATGGTCCACGGCGAATATCGCAGTCGATGGAACGATGAGCTGTAGGAGATATACGACGACATTGACATAGTTCAGCGAATTAAGAGACATCCGAAGGAATGGAAACACTAAAAATCTGAGAATATGAGAATATTCGACGCAGTACCCGCCGGGAGAAGTAGAGAAAGAGGAAGACTTTCACTCCATTAAGAAGACCAGGTGGAGAAGGACCTGTCTACACTTAGAATTGCCAATTGGCGCCAAACAGCGAAAAGAACCACCACGTAAGCATTGTCTACGCCAATAAAGAAGAAGATTTAACAAATTACTAAGGTGCATGAAATTAATGCTATTTAGATAATTTTATTATTCCCCAAATTTTCTCACTGTAAAATGTCTTCTTCTTCAAAAGACCAAAGAGCTACTGCGACTTTATTATAAGCTTACTTTGACATAATTTTCTCTTTTTCATTAATGTGTATTTTTTTTAATTATAAATATATGCATTTTAATTCAAATAATAATATATTATACTATTAACTGTATGTAAACACTGCTATTCCTGTGTAAAGTTACTCATACGCCCTAACGCACTGAAGCGTTTAAAACACCCTACTGCAAATTGGGAGAAAATTAAAATATAAATATTTGCAATGTGATTAGTAGTTTGTGTAATTTAGTGAAAAGTTTAGAAAATTGTATTTTTGATTTATTAATGTTGTTTTTAGTTTCGCTTTTGAGCGAAGTATGGAAAATCACCGCAAAAAATTTGTAGAAAACATGAAAAATCACCTCGAAATTACGAATAAACATTAATAAAATCACACAAAATTCATAAAAAATTAATATAACTGTGAAAATATGAAAATCTGTGTAAAAAGAATTTTCATGAAAAATCAAATAATATATTACTTTGAAATAAACTAAAATATTCAGCAGTATTTAGAGCTTTTCAATAAATATGCAGCATGTTTGAAACTAGTATTTGAAATAAATATCAAGCTTATTGCATAACAGTAAAACTACAATTTGTGCGAAATGTACAAACTCAATAAGAGGATAAATACACTCGTCCATTAACAATTCACACAGTTTGGAAGCTTTTACTAACAACGCGCTAAACTGAAAAAACGCCAGAGTATTTGCGCATGTGTGTGCGTTTAATCGACCATGACCATATTGAAGCATTAGTTGTAGTTTTAATTCTGCAATAGTTGTTTACGTTGTGTTTTTCATGATTTATCCAACGAAAGCGAAACTGGCTCGAGGCGTTTTCAATTCGACCATTCTAGTTCAAACGCTGTTGTAATTACATGAATTTATCACTTTTTTCAGTTTACCATACATATGTGTATCTGTATTATGTAATCATACGTACTCATATGTGCGCTAGTGTATATAGTATTTCTTTGCACGCTAGTTAGTAGCCTTATCACACAGATGTCATTGTCCGTGCCGCGTCGCTGCTGGTTCATGGCTGTTCGAAACGGTTTTGCAAATGCAACTCGGCTGCGCTGAATGCATTTTAATTTCCAATGCAACGAAAATAGTTTGATTTTCTAGAGATTGAAAATCTCATGCGTGTAAAAATACACTAATATATATACTCAGACATAAATATTGTACATACACTTAAGCTTGACCGCACGGGTCGCAGCTTAATTGCACATATCACTTTTTTAGAATAAATAAAGTTTATAATTTTTTTAATAACCAACCAATTATCATTTACAAAATTAATTGACCACAAATATTTAGGTTCATTTACCAATAAATATGGCGAAAACATAAGCATACTATTTTTTCGATTTCTCTTTATATTTTATTATTCTATTAGACTTACTAAGTGAGTAATTAAATATTTTTATAATTAAATAAGTTTATTTAAATATTTTGGTAATAAAATAACAAAGAATAAATATTTCAGTTTTAGTTGTTGATTTTTCAATTATATTAAATGCTGTATCCAACTGTTTCAAGCCGTCTAAACATATTGGTGAGTTTTTGTGCGAATTTGCGACTCAGAAACTAACTAAAATGAGAGGAAATATTTTTCTGAAATAATTATTACAAAAAAAAATTAGTAGGCACTTATTTTCAATTTTGTTCACTGTTTAACCATTCCGAAGAATGGCTGGTAAATAATATTTTAGTATTTTATAAAGGAGAAACAAGAAAAAATGTTAACTTCAGCTGCACCAAAGCTAGAATCTTCTTCTTTATTGACGTACATAGATACCTTTTACGCCGTTATGGACGAGTTATATAGCTAAGAATACCCTTTCACAAATAAAGACTAATTAGACTTAGTGTTGATCGGTCGGTTTGTATGGCAGCTATATGATACACAGTGATCCGATCTGGAAAATAAGTTCGGTGATGACGCTTTTGCTGCCAATTCATACCGAATTTCGTTTTAATAACTTGTCAAACAATTGTTTGTGTACAAAAATTTTATTTTGATCATTCAGGCTTTTTGGCAGCTGTTTGCTAGTATAGTTTTCCGATATCGACAGCTTCTAGAGAGACAAAGATAACTCAAAATCTGAGAGACCAGTTCATGTAAATATAGACTAGCTAAATCGACTTATTCTAACTTTTATTCTTAGAATTAAGTGGACAAGACAGCGGCAAGTAATCTCGTTAACGGAACGAACTGGCGTTCGCACGACAATCAAGTCTACCGAACCGGAACTGACCCGGACATTCATCTGGTCAAAAACTGTTCTTCAGAAATGTTTTCTACCTCTATCACGAAACGAATTGTCATAATAACGATAGCCTTACTCAAACTTGTTTTCTGCTGCAATTTCACTATTGAAATTCGTACGAAGTTATCAATCGTCTCTGGCTTGTTTACATAGACCATAGACTTGACGTAGATCCACGGGAAATAGCCTAACGGTGTCAAGTTGCACGACCAAGGCGGCCAATTGACTGGGGCATTTCGTGAGATAACACGTTCACCAAACTTGGTTTTCAATAAAACGATTGTGACATTCGCTGTGTGGCTTGTGGCGCCGTCTTGTTGGAACCACATAAAATATCTGGTTAACATTGAACGGGAGCGATTCCCATTCACTGTAACGTGCCGGTCTTGACCATCACGGAAGAAGTACGGCCCATTGACCCCGCCGGCCCATAAACCGCACCAAACCGTAATTTTTTCGGGATGCAATGGTGACTCATGGAGTACGTGTGGATTGCTGCCTGACCAATAACGCATATTTTACTTATCGACGAAGCTGGAAATGAGCCTCATCGCTGAAGATGATTTTTCGACGAAAATCCGAATAATTTTCAAGTTGTTACTCAGACCAATTCACGAACATACGACGATTATGGTGGTCAAGTGGCTTCAGTTCTTGCGTCAATTTGACCTTGTAAGTATGTACGCTAAGACCTTTTCGCAAAATTCGCCATAACGACGGCACAGAGATGCCCTACGTTTGTGACCAACGTGGGAGGAAGTGATTTGGGTCTTCCTCAATTGATGCGCTAGCGGCAGCAATATTCTCAATACTAGGGGCACTTCTGTGTCTCATTGGCACGGGAACATTTTGTACCGTGCCCGTGGATTCAAATTTTTCCACTAGACGCTCAATTGTTGATCTGACAGAACGATTAAGACGACCACAAATTGGTAGTAGCGCTCTTAAAGTTGAGGCCACTGACTTCGATTTTCGAATTTTTATAATTTCGACTCGTTGTTGGATCGTATATCTTTCCATGATTAAATGGCAAGCCTTATTGAAGAGAAATGTCAAAAGAACGGGAAAAATATGACCTCGCTTGCTGTTTCTATTAGCCTACTTTTGTAGAGTCCCTATTGAGAAACCCGTTAATTTAAGTTCTGAAAATTGTAATGTATAAATACATACATACATACATCTGAAATCATAACTATTTCCAGCAAGCACTATTTCTGCTGGAAAAGCGTTTCTTAACCCAAAAAAACAGCAGAAACTAGCAGAGAAGAGCAAAAGTGGAGAGCGTAAAAAGCTGAGAGTGCAGCTAGTTTCTGTTAGAGGAATTTCTACTATAATTTTGATAATTCCGTGCTGCTTTTTCATTATTTCGCTCGTTATAAGAGTAACTGTCAAACTTCTTCTTCCTGATAGCTAGCAGCTACTAGCAGTTAAGATAGAAAGCGCATAGTGCAAATACTATCCATTTTCAATCCTCCACAAATGCACATACATATATATTCCTTTTAGAATTTGAGCAAAATTCACAAAAAACCACACTGCTGCACCAGCAAATCAATCATAATTTGATTAACCGAAAACCCAACTCTGTGTTCATTTCATAATTTTCGTATTTTTGCAACCGCAATTAATGACAAAAAACCAGTCGCTTGTGAAGCAAAATTATTATTATTACGTTCGTCTGTAAATGCCGCGGTAAGTATTTCTGCATGTGTATGTGTGGTCATTAGAGACTGCTTCGCCATGGCGCGTGCGTTGACGTGCCTGCACACCAGCGATTACATCGAAGCGTCGCAGCGTCATCACTAAGTATGCCATCGAAGCGTGTTAGCGCAGCGAAGCAGAGCCGAAAGTGAATTACCGCAAATACGCGTACGATAGAAGTAAGGCAATGCAATTACCCGATGAGAAAGTGACAAGTGGAATCACGCATTATTGCGACTATGAAGCCGAAGCGGCGCGTCGTCAGCATGCGGTAAACGGCGCTTGAGTTGAGTTAACGGATGCGTTTAGCTGCACATTACATTGTAACGAGTGGCGTTTAAAGCAGCTGCGAGATCGTAATCAGCTGCCGGACGTTTTGCATCTTTGTAATTGAAATTAGTTCACTTAGATTTTAATGATTTTTTTTTTGAAAGAAACTTTCTGTGAAGAATTCAAATACTTTTTATTATAAGCTTTAGTATTTAGTAAGGAATAAAACTACTTAACTTTACTTTACGTTTCTTTTACTGCATTGTCTTAATTTGTTTTTTCTACTTTCATGTCTAGTAAAGTTGGTAAAAAATATAATAACTATTTTTGCTATTACAATATTTTGCTTTTTCAAAACATATCCGCAATTGTCTGACAATTTGGGTGATTGTTTCGTTTGTTTACGCCTTTGTTATATTGATTAGCATTTAAATTGTCAAGTGCGCGTGTTTGAAATGCGATTTTAATCACCTCTTCTGCCATTAACGGAATTTTAGTGCAATTTGAAATTATTTAAATATTATGAAAATGTAATTTATATATTTATTTCATATGACTTCTCAGTGTATGGGTTTCTAGTGACAGTTAAATGAGTAAGTGACGTAGAAAGCGATGAACTGTCAATGAGACACTAAGAAAGCCTTATTTTTATGGCAACTGAATGTTGTAATTAATATCAAAGTCATATGGAAACAATAATACATAACATAAAATTTGGTGTAATTTATAATAATACCAGTGGATACCCCGCGTTTCAGTGGTATACATTTTATACCATTATTCACATAATCAACTATCCAATGCAGAGAAAATTTTATTTACGAATAAAGGCGAAAACGCTTTTGTCGGTATAAGAATCCAAAAGGATTGTACTTGAGATTTAATTTTGAATGTGTTCATACAAATAAATTTCATTGGAAACGAATTTAGGCTGCTTTCTCAATGTCTGGTTACCAGCCTTCTGTCCAGTTAATAGCGTTGACCGCTTAATGGACCGTCCATATAATAGAGCTTTCACTGTATGTTTTTATTTATGAATTGTTTGTACTATCCTATCTTCTAAGTTGATTCGAACTGAACACAGTGTGCTAAATTTTACTAAAATCAGTTCAGTAGTTTAGGAGTCCATCGCGGACAAACAACGTGACACGTAATTAATATATGTATATAAAGATATACAAATTTCAAAATCAAAAATTTGCCACACAAGAACTTGATCTTGATCGTTCATTTTCTCGTTCGTTTTCTATAGTATATAGTATAGTGATCAGTTTTAACAAATGGGAAGAAAATGTGATGTGAAACAATTTCAGATCGGTATCACAAAAATTGTGGGACTGGTTGGCTTATATAGGGACGGAAAGACAGACGGCATATATTAAGTTGGATCTGTTCAGGATATACATATGAAAGTCTTGTATTTTCGCAATGAATTGATAGTTTTTTTAGACTTAAGTCAAATGCACCGGTTTACAAAGTAGGCTCCTTCCACGTCGAAATCCTTGCTCCTCTTAGCAAACAACTGATATTGTAGATTTTCACAAGCTTCTCTTGGTGCGAAACAATTCGCCAAGGGCAAAAACAGACAGAAACTCCTTGATTTCATATATCGAACTATAAGGTAAACTCCTAACCAAGCTCCTCGAGGTTCTAGCTGCTCACTATCGATGTGTGTGACGTGGCGTTTTCCTGGGGAATACAATTCCACTCATGTTGGCCGCTTCTTGGCGATTTTTCCTTCATTCGTTAAAATTGTTGACAGAACAGATCCGAATTAAGAGTTTGAACGTAAACGAGTAGCTGTTTTTGTTGTTGGGTACCTAATCCCCGTTAAGATGGTAAGGATAAGGTAAGTAGCCTTCGACGTTATTCAATGATAGGCCCAGGAATCATGCTGTTTCGACGGGATCGGAACAAAGGGAGAAGGGTGTCAGTTGAGTAGGGTAAGCAGGGCATTGTACGCTGGACATATACTATATTTGATATGTCAGGGTCTATTCTGGATAAGTAGGAGTTTAATCTGTTGCAGTATCCAGAACGGAGCTGCACAAGTGTCACTCTCGTTTCTTATCTGTAATGTAGTGGTTTCTCTCCAAGTACGCCATTCACTGAGTGAGAGAGTCGGTGAAGGTGTTAATGACCCCACTGTGAATGGCGGTCAGTGCCTGTCGGAAGTTGGTTGCGTCCAAAACCTGGTCAACGTATTGTTTGATGTGGTCAACATAGTTGAGGAATGACCTATTGATGCTCCCAGGAGGCGGTTCTGCTCCAAGCATGTGACTGCAAGAACTGCCTAGAGAGGAGTTCATTATGCTTCTTAACTGACAGCCTCACTATGCAGGTGTTCCATGGAAGACATAAAGTAGCTGCTTCCCTGCTAATCCCACCAAACACAAAAAACAAATTCACAAATGAAGGTTCGATCGACATTTTTGAAAATTGATCTTCCAGAATGTAGTGTTTTTTAACACCAAAATTGCCGGAACAAAATTGGTGAAACTGAAACTTTACGTGATAGGCTCTTACAATATCAGGATCATAAACAACATTCACATTTCTAGTCGCATCGCTTGCATTTTCTTTTAAAACTGTTTAAGAAGTTTTTTTAGTATGGAAGCTTATCTTTTTAACACCATATATTTATACAACGCGAGGTAAGGATTACTAATGCCAAATATTAGAAAAATAATCGATATATTTTAAATAGACTTTAAATATTATAGTATATTAAAGGACTTAATATTTTTGTTAGAATAATTAAGTAAATGATTGCAGACGTTTCAACATATGTAGGTAGACGGAACCAACTGTCAAACCGTCACCGTGCATGACGTCACGAACTAATGGCATTATCTGCCAATTGCCCCCAAAAAAAATTACGAGAAGAATCTGTCGTATTCCCTAGCGGCGTACACTAACCTGCAACTTCTGTGACTTCTTTCCATCGTTTCCGAAACCAAAATATTCCGTACTTTTATAATAGCGATATTAAGAAATAAAATTCAAGAAACCAAAAGGTATACCGGCCCAGGCCTGTAACGATATCATGGAAACTGGTTCTATTTCAAGTGAAAAATTGGACTCTCTGTTAGCCAATTTTTATTGCTTCAAAAGTGATTTAATTTGAGTTTAATTTGAGTGTGATAATAAAGATTTGTGTCACATACAGGAGGAAGTAATGGTTATCAGTAGTCCAGATCGCCACTAATAACACTGCCAAACAGTGCAGTGTTCATTAGTTGCACTTAATTGCTAACACGCTTTACCTACTAACACATATGCAACATGCAACAATGTTTCCTAGCTGAAAGGTAAACTGAATGACAAATGCAATGGAATCTACAACCAGCCAATCTACAACTAAATATGAATATTAATTATTTTACAACTTCCATTGGAAATCCACTACGGAATGCGACAAATGTCGACCTACAAACGGTGGGGAAGTACTCAGACTAATGAAAAACTGTTTAGAGGTAAAAACGTCAATATATTACACATTAAATTGGGACGCGCTGTGACAACTGAGCGACAGGTCCAATACGACGGCGGTCATAAACAACCAAAAACAATACGAAATAAGCGATGAGCTGATAGTAGTTAACGCGATTCACTGCCACTGTCAGAGCAGGCGCGCCGGCGACAACGCGCCAAAGCTGATGATGGGCCAAGAGACGAGCGTTTGTAAGCCAAATGTTACAATCAAGCAATCAATAAAGAATGAATGAATGAATGAAACCGAAATGGATTATGTGTGTGCTTTTTTTTGTATATTTGTATATGTGTGTGTAATTGTGCGCGTGTTATGACTCTATGGATTACAAACCGCCAATTCGGAGGAGAGAATTGCACGTCAGCGTCAGTTTATATCTTAATTATACATATTTGTATGTGTATATGCTTATATACTATCAAATAGATATGTATATGCATATTTTTGTATAATTCCACGCAATTTTTAATATTTTTATTGTTATTGTTATTATTTTCATTATTAACATTTTATTGCATTTGCTTTGGTCTCGCTTGGCGTTGCGCTCATTATTATGTATGCCGTTGTGTGTTTTTGAAATATTCAATAAAAAAAAATACTTTGGCATTTTTAATGCGGCAACATAGCCAAAAGCTAGGGCAACTCAACTTGAACTAAAGCGAAAAGTGTAATCAATTATTTTTGGCTTGTTTAGTAAGTAGACTCGATGTGCAAATGCTTACAGACAGACATAAGTAAAGTGTGCCATAATTGGTCACGGTGTCGATTGCTTACGTAAATGCAGCCGAGAAGCATAATAAAGGTTTTAATACAAATATTATTTGAATTTAAGTAAAAAGTTTATAACGCAAATCGAAAGTAATGTAAAAGTAAGGCAACTTTTCCAGTCGCCAAAAATCGATTCGCGATGTTTAATAACGCAATTTGATTGCTTGAAAGCAGACTTTCATTGAAATTTATTCAAAATTTACATTCTGTTAATAAGTACTTATTTAAAATTGGCTTTAAAGAGTGAATATAGTTTATCATTATTAAAAGATGCTCATGCTCCCTTTCAATGATTTTGTTTGCAGTTTTTGGCAAAAAGTTTCGCAAATTTTATTTTTTTGCGCTAAAAATACTACTAAGTCCATTTAGGGGTTATATCTACTTACGAATTTCTAAAATTTGAATGATTTTTTAGCAAATATTTCGAATGTACTCTGAAGTGACAATTTTTTCACAAAAAAAAAAAAACATTTTTTTTCGGAAGCCGCTGTTTTGTCAAGAATTAAAAGTTTGACTAGCCCTGCGTTTATTTATTGAGTATTTATCTATGGAATAATATTTTTTGGCGATTTCAGATACTTTTAAGCAGAAAATCTTGCTCATCGTCAGACACCTTTTTTCGGAGGTACTCCCGAAAATCACCTACGGTAACAAAAGTCCCCAAACTTTTAAAAATTAAATGCAGATTATTAAAGTACACGAAAGTCTGCAGCCTCACTGCTAACAGCTTTACTATTCACCTTAATACTCATCATTTTTTAGCAGACTTATAATTTCAGAATTGCCTTTAATTTTCCCCCATTTTTTATATAATTTATTTACAAAAGCTTATATGCAATATATTACAATTCGCTAACAATGTAGATTCATCGTTTTAAAGTTTTAAGCACATGACATCAAGCACAACAAGCGATTCAGCTATTTGCCTGGGACTTTCAGCACAAGTTGCGCACTTAAGTCTTTTGTTTTTTGCTATTTTTTCTACAAATTGAAAATATATTCGCAGACGCCAAATTATATTTTTATAAGTGCATATATTTATTTATAATTTATATATATTTATAAGTACTTGTCTGCAGCATGTGTTCTTTAACGGCTTGAAACCTGTATTATTGTTAAGCCACTTGTGGTAGTTTAAGCATAATCGAGGCGGTGCAGGAAGGAAGCGGAATCAGAGTGCACTTTAAAGTCGAATGAAGTTTTAAAAAACATTAATGTTTGTTAAAAAAATATGAAGATCACACATGCGCGACATTCAAATGATATTTACTAAAAAAAATGACTTTTTCTGATTCGAAAAAGTCTAAAACCTGCAGAAAATCAGGAAATATTCAATTTTCGAGGGATATTCAGCTAAAAGTTAAATTTATTTATAAGGCATTTACGTTTATTTTGAATATTATAAGACAACTGTTTTGATTTTGTTTAACCTTTAAGTTCTTTTGAGGCTGCAATTGGTTTATTTCTGTTTAATTACAGAACAATGTTTTTACAAAGATGGAAACAAATAGCAAACACTAATTACTCTGAGCAATATAAAAATTACTTATAAATAGTAATATTCTAATCTCCAAAACTTTCTTTAACGTGCTTTGTTTAAAAACTGTATGTTAGTAAAATTTTTTCTTCATTACACTAATCATCAACTCTGTAGAAACAATTTCCCATTGATGTGCTAAGAGGTATGTGTGGTTTTTGAGGTGTTCTGATTACGAATTTGTGTTAAAAACTTTTCTATCACGTTCCGCTCTATTTGTCAATTTCAACACTGACTTTGAAAACCTATTTCGTTAGTTAAATTTTATTAAAAAAAATGAACAAGACTAAGGTATTATCCTCATATTTTTGTAAATTAGTACAAAATCCATCGAGTTGAGTGAAAATACTTGAAGCAGATAATAATTATACTCTGAAACTATTCGACTTCCCATTAATATTAACTATATTTCCAAGAATGCCACGCAAGCCACCAATGGAACTTGTGAAGTTTACGCAGACGATGTTCGTGTAGCTCAACAATGGTTCACTTGCTTCCATTCTAGAAATTTCGATGTGAAAGATGCACCTCGCTCTGGTCAACTTTTCGTTGAATGAAGTTATGGAAAAGATTGACCGTCACATAAGCAGCTATGACATCGCTAAGGAACTTAACATTCATCATCAAACGGTTTTAAACCATTTAAACTAGGCTGGCTGCCAAATGAATTGTCTGAGAAAAATTTAATGGACCGAATCGACATCTGTGATTCTTTGCTGAAACGAAATGAAATCGATCAATTTCTAAAGGTAACAGAAGGCGAGGTTCAGGCTCAACGAATGGTCGCAAAGCCAGGATTGACGCCTCGAAAGGTTATGGTGAATGTTTGGTGGGATTAGAAAGGAATCACCCACTATGAGCTGCTCCAACCTGTTCGAACGATTGATTCTACATTTTACTGTCAACAACCAAAAGTTGTCAGCCCATAATTCCGGCCTCGATATTCCGCCGATTGATCCTCTGTTTTCGGGTCCTAAACATAGATTAAAGACTCATTACTAGTAGTAATACGTTAATCGTCGATTTTCAAGCACCAATTGCTTTACTTTATTGACGTGTTGATCACGTTGGCTCGTCGTCAACGCATCGTCGACACTCTTTGAATTATTTGTACTAATCGAAAACACTTGCTCGGGACAAACAGCTATCACCGAAGTTTTTTCCAACATTCTGAACATTTCGACAGCAAAATTGTAATGGAACTTTTTTGTTCAATAATTTCACTCGGCGCAAAAATCGTCGACTGCCCTTTATGTAATTCAGAAAGACAAGCGTATACTGAACACTAATGATTATTCGAGTATAATATCGAAAATCCCTATATATACCTCCACTTTTTTATGATCTTGCCATTTCGTCTGCAACCATTACTTTCAACTTATGAAATCGCAGCATTTATTATACGCCAATAAAAGATGAAATACGAAATTATTCCACTGAAACGAATTAATTTAAGGCAACAATAAATTATGTGTTCAAATTGCTCTTAAAGCGACTGTGAAGCTTACCTTTTCGTTGGAATAAAGTATTTCTGGACATATTTACGCAGACATATATGTAGATACATATGTATATGCCAACTACTTATGTGAAAAATGAAAAAATATTTACATGAATAAACACTGTTGCATTATCCACTCTGCAATAACAGCACGTGCGCACATACAAGCGCATACACACATATACATATATGTATACACTCGAATACACACGCATGCATACACACAAATGGACACATATAACTCTCATTTAGCTTGACTAAATTGCAATTAAACTTTAGTTATGGTGCCATGAGGTAACAGTCGGCAAACCAGTTGAAATAACAACAACAACAACGGCGTGCAGCCTGCTCTGAACACCTTCACCAACAGCGAAATGCATTCACTTTAAAGAAAATAATGAAAGCACCACAAAAACAACATTAAATTGCACCAATACTTTTGTATTCAACAGCGAAGCCATACATAACGGTAGTGCAGAGCGCAGCTACCGACTTTAATGCCGCTCGCCAGCGCCGCGGCTTCTTTATCGGTGTGTTTATGTAACAGCAAGGCGCTGTGCGGCCACAATTGCACTTGCGCGGCTAAATAAAGCAACAACAATAACAGCAGCGACAACGAAAATGCAATGAAAGCCTTGCAATCGCGATATTTATTTGGAATTTGTGTTTCAGTTTCCTTTTTTTACTCTTGTTGCTTTGCTTACTCACCTGCGGCGGCAGCGCCACACCAACTTACATTACGTATAGCCAGTGCCGTCACAAGCTCGTGGCATGCCGCAATTAAATTACTCATAGCAGCAAACGGCAGCTGCCATTCGACTTTTTTCCTCTCTGCATCTTGAAATGATTACTTGCGGATATGTTGTTGCCATTTTGCCAGTGTAAAAGTAAAAACAGTTAGGGGGACGATAAGATCTGCTTTTCTGCCTTTCTTCGTCGCATCTATTCCTCTTCTTCAGCAGTTTGAGCAAGTTTTTTGCCCAGTCAGCGAATGGTAAGGCTCTTTGCTGAGAAATGAGACGGAATTCTCAAAGTGATTTGAAAGTGAAAGAACGGAGATTGGAGACCCTATCAAGTTTATATAGCTTAATCGTTTTCGAGATATTGACCTGAACTTTTGCTCACGCCGTTTTCTCCTCAAAAAGCTGCATACAGCTGTCATATAAACTGTCCGATCAAAATCGAGCTAAAGATCTTTTTACACTCTCTTTTTCTTTAACTTTCCCGCCACGTGCGTATAAACAGAAATAAAAGAGTTATTTGCCTTCAAAAGGACTATTTCACATCCAAGTGGTGTGGAACATTGCTATAATTCGTCACCACTGTTTCGAACCTATGCACAATAATATAAACTAACCGATAAAAATGAAGATCTTGTTCGAAAAACTTTTTTTTTGGAAAGTTATCTTCACAATTTTTTTTATGGATTACTTTTCAAAGCAATGGTACAATTTCCGAACAAATATTCAGTTAAGACCAATAGAGCATATAGCTGCATATAAACTGACCAAACCAAATCAAGCTAAAGATCATTTCATGCGCTCTTTATCTTTAACTTTCCGCCACGAGCCCAAAAACAGAATATAAAATAAATAAAAGATCTCACCAATGGAGCTAATCTAGATTCATCGGTATACCCAGATGCATTATTTTCAAACGAGATCATTTTTGATTCGCCTTCAAAATTACTATTTCGCATGCAAATGGTGTGAAACACGGATATCATTCGTAAGCAGTGTTTCAAACCTATGTACAATTCTATTTATTTGGGAGCGTAATTTCGATTTTTGAGCAAAAAGCTTATGTTTTTCTTAAAGCTTTGAGAAAAAAAATTGTGTCTACAGCCCTTGGAAATCCCGTAACTTATCATGTCAAATTAATTATTTTTTCGATATTTAAACAATTTAAGGTATTTTTACGACAATCGCTGACGCTAATTGCTTAGTATATGTTTTATGAACTCATTATTCGTACGAAATTCATGAAAATCAAATATCAAGGTCCCCCATTTCACTGAAACTATAATATAAAGACGCACGCCGAAAAGTGAAAAGCCGGTAAAGTGTGAAGCTTCCAAAACTCAACATGAAAAAATCTTGTTTTCGGTTTTTTGTATGTTTGTAAATAAACGCACCGACAAAATTCGCCTCGAGCGTTTCTTCTCTAATTTGTAATTATAAATCAATAGCTGTTGTTGTTAACTTTTTTCCAACACATATATGTCAAGGCCAATGCGTTGACCATCGGCGCTTAGCCAGCAGCATCAGCTGTGGGTCGCTGAACTTTCGACAAGACACGGTGCTTCGTTTTGTATCTAGCGCATGCAGGTAAATTTTGAATTTGTTTACGATATTTCTGCAACAACAACAATCATAATTAATAATAAATAAATATACAATATGTATAATGTATTATATATGCCACAATTTGTCAACATTTTTATAAAGTTCATTTTCCTTACTTTCTTGTTGGGTAACATTGCATTACAATCCCACTACTAATTATATTTGAGTATATTTGTGCCTGCAAATAATATTTACATTTTTCTTAACACTATGCAATATGTAATTTTTGAGCAACGAAACTTGAAATTGCATTAAACGACACCACAAAATGCAGGCAGACACGAAAACGTATGAATATAATAATATTAGCTTAATATACTGTTTTTACACATACATGTACATAGTATACCCACACTTATTGCATTTGTTATGTTACATATTCGCTGTTCATTAAGGAAATGATGATAACGAATTACAAAACAATATTTGTTGTAAATTATTGTTTCATTGCTCATTGGGCCGCAGCAACTTTAGTTGAAATTTACTCATTTCTGGCAGCAAAATTTTACTATACGATAATAATATATACTATAATATGTACATATATTGTGGCGAATATGGAAGCCAAAACAGAACAGAATCTATAGAATAAAGCTGAACAAACTTTCAACAGATGAAGAAATAGCAGAAAATTCAGTCACAAAAGCAAAATGCTGCTTAAATCATGTATTGAAAAGCGAAGATGGGCAAATCTCTCGAGGTCTGGTGATTGTTCCGAAAGTAAGAACTCCTGAAGTATAAGCTTATATTTTTTATAACTTATTAGTTTTTGAAATTATTTTTTTAATATATTTCAAGAAAAAAAAATTTTCTTGATTATTACAATTATTTGATTCAAAATTATTTTTTCCGAAAAAAATATTTCTTTTTAAGTTTTCATATTTTTCATTAAAAATAAATATTCAAGTTTTTTGTTCTATTTTATATAAAATTAATGATTTTTATTTCTTTGATTATTCCATTTTTTTGCTGAAAAAAATTTATTTAATTTTCTTCTAATATAATTCTAATATAATATTAATAATTTTTTATTTCAATATTAGGACTAAAAAAAATTTATTTCAATTAAAATTGTTAATACATTTTTTTATTTCAAAAATAATGGCCAGAAGGAAGCAGTACGACTCGGATGCGCCTTTTGAGCTAATTGCCATGTAGCTGGTCCGCTTCCTACCAATAAATTACGAAACTAATATGTTTTGCTGGTCACAAACCATTTCAGCAAATGGCCACAGGCATACAAATACCTAATCAAGAGACTGAACTAATAGTGGACGTATTCAGTAAGTGCATAAAGATATATAGTGTTCAAATGGAATTACAAACTAATCAAGAAAGGTATTTCGAATAAGCTCTAATTAAGAAGGTGTTCCAGAAACTGGATATCAGAAACACATGAAGGAAGGTAGAAGTAGAGGAACACAATCGAGCTTCAGACAGTTGCGGAAAGACAAATATGCAAAAATTTGGGATACCCAAATTTCCTTGTTCCTGATGGCTTATCGGTGTATTGTACATGAAACAACGAGGTAGACTGCAGTAAGGGTGATTTTTAGTAACGATCTTCAGTTACCCATTGATTTGAAGTTTATAATAACGCTAACGGAGGAAGAAATACTAAATAAGTCAAGAACATCCTAGACGACGAGGTAAGAAAAACTGAAGCTACGCCTTTGGTACCGTAAATATGTCTAATTGGAACGATCTGACAATCAGAATCGATGATCATCAACCAAACAGCGAAGTTGCAAGTTGACAGAATATTCGAGTGGCGATTTTTTCGCACAGTTTTATAATTAAGTCTATAGTGGCTATAATAAACGTTCCAGACAGCAAGCCAATTGAGTCAATTAGCAATTTTTTTTGAAAAAAAGTACTAAAATAATGAATAATTAATAAATTCACTAAATTTGAGAAGTATATGCTGATATGCCTACCGATCATTAAAAATCCCCTTTGTACGAAATGATGGAAAATGCCTCAACACAATTATTGTTTCATGGCTTATATTGTAAACAAGAGACCATAATACCCTTCACAGGTTGAGACAACATTTGGTTTCAATGAATTTATTGAGAGAACCCTTCGGTGAGCACATAATTTCAGGTTTTGGGTCGATCGATCGGCCACCAAGATCGTGTGATGTCAAATCGTTAGACTTTTTTCTATTAGAATATGTAAAATCTAAAGTCTATATGGACAATTCCCACTTCGATGCAGGCAGGAGCAAAACATCACGCGTGTCATACGCCAGTTACCAGTCGACTCAACAGATGGACCAACTTCGACGAATCACCCTTGATATACTGTATAAGATCTCCGACATTTCCTTCTAGGTGTTAGAAACTTTGTAACAAACTGAATATACCCTGTTCAGGGCATAAAATCTAGTTGACCACGGAAATATTAAGAACAGATGAAAATGTAACTCTTAATGAGTTCGGTGTGATCTGACGACACATCAAACCGGTTTAACCGGGGATTTGCGAAATTCATTCAAAAAAATATTCCAAATGGCAAACGCCATAAATTAAGCTACATGTTTACATATCCACCATGTTGCTTTTGTGCCACAGTTTGTCTGAAATTATGCCGACCACTCATGCATATTTAACATTGACAGTGAAAGTACAAGTGAGTTAGCGTGTGTTGGTGTGCGTGTGTGTGGTCATACATAAATGTGTTAATGTGCGAATGGCTGTGTGTGTTGCGACATACGACGCGGCGTCCGCGATGACGACGTGTTGTTCCAGTTTTAGTTGCTGTTTTACTAAATATTTATTGTTTTTTGTTGTTGTTGCTTTTTGCTATTGTTTTTACTCTTTAGTTCCTCCTGCTACACAGCCAATGAATTTCAATTTCGCCATCGAACGCTTGAACGCCAAAATGGCCAAGAGCGCTTACATATACACACACACATACATATGTATTTGTACAAAAGACCATAAAGCGCTTTATAAGTAGCGATTACATGAATTTTCATAAATTTTAAATAAGCGCTAAATATTCCATTTCATTAAAAATACAGTTACCTCATCGCTCGACATTATTTGAAAAGCAAGGTTCAAGCTTAAGACCACAAATGTGAATATTTTATTATATTGTATATAAAAAAAGAAAAAAATGTTCGTATTGAATTTCGCTGCGCGATCAGCTGATTTGTCTAGCCGGTGAATGACTTTAGCAGCCGAGCGACGTACGCTTGCGCAGCGACAATAATTACCGCATCACTTGAATGCTCTCCGCAGACGTCACTTTGTTGGCAGTTGTTATTGTTGTATCGTTTTTCTTTTTTCCAGTTTTTTTGCACAACGCTTTTGCGCCAATTTCGCGTGGACACTATAAAATTTATTTTAACATTTCCATTTATTAACTTTTTGCTCTCTCTCTCTCCGTGGATCGCTACTCTTTTGGCTTGTACATTTGCATAACGGTGACATCGTAGCCAGCGCCGTTGCTGACTTTGTCACTTTTGGCTTCACTGTTTTTGCATTTTCCGCCTTTTTCTTTAGCTGCGGCCCAAAATTGTTTTGTGTTGTTGTTATTGTAATTTTTTTTTGTCCACGCATACATAGTAGCTTTGCATACAAGCATGTACCGCGATGTATATATGTACTTACATACATGTATGTATGTTAGGCTTGCTCTTTTGGCCTGTAGCTTGTAACATCACTGTATATGTAGCTGCGCAGGCGCAGATTGCCAAAAAAACTTCGACGTTCAGTCAAACATCACATTGAAATTTGCGCTTAAATGTTAAGTGAAAAGAAATTTAAGTGCAAAAATTTCGACAGTGTAACAAACATTGTTGTTGTTGTTGTAAATTGTAACTCCATGGTTGACAAAAAACTTTCTATGCTAATTTTTTAGTGAATACCTTCTTTGTTCGTCGAGGCGAATCACATCCACTGAAGACTTTTCAATTTTTATTGTTTGCCAATCGACAGCGCAGTCCAATTTGGGCGATTTAAGCTTAGCAATCGGCCACCGACACAGGCAACTCTCAATATTTCAGAAATAGCTCACTTGCATATAGCATACAGGCTTCTGGATCAAACAAAGTTTGCAGAAGTTCCGAACACAAATCGTATTTTTGTAAATGGCCTCAATTTATGCTCGTCCAAAGGCCATAAGAAGAATGGAGTCAAGTGTTCACCCAAGTGAGGAAAGTTCTCTGAGCGCCATTTACTTGGGAGTGAGCAGAAACGATTCTTTTACAACTGGCTCAAGCAGTTCCGGTCTTAGTATCCTCTGGGTAGACAAAAACATCTGTTTGAAAGAACAGAAGGACGATGTGATCAAAGATGTCTTCTATGAGCTGCCCCCACCACAATATCAAAATCGTGCTTGGATAACGCTGATCGACTTCACCCGAAATATGGTTATCTGTAAAATCATCAAGCTACCTGGCTGTCACCAACCAGATCGATTATGTTGTGATAGACGGACGAAGTGCGTGCGCTCCGTAGTCCTAACATTGACTCGAACCACTATCTTGTTGCAGCGAAGAGGCGCACCCGCCTCTGTGCAACCAAAAACGCACGTCAACAAGTACAAAGAAGGTTCAACGTCGAGAAGCTGCAATCACAACAGGCAGCCGAACGATTTTCTACTCGACTTGTACTCCCGCTCTCTGAGATCACTCATCAGCAACTCGGTATAAAGGAACCGTGGAACGGCATTTCAAGCTCCTTACGTACAGCTGCAAACGAAACCATTGGTTTCCGGAAAAGGCAATAGAACAGCTGATATGATGAGGAGTGCCGTATCACAGTGGAGAGAAAACAGACTGCCTATCTCGCAACGTTATAATCGACCAGAACACGTGCGGGATGGAATAGATAAATACCGAGAGTTGAAGAGGGAAGCGAAACGCATTTGCAGACAGATAAAGAAAAAGACCGAAATGGGTGAGTATGAAGAGCTTTACAAGCTGGCCGACAGGGGTAATGCTCAAAAATTCTACGAAAAAATGCGACGACTAACAGAAGGTTTCAAGACCGGACCAAACTTTTGTAGAATATCCAGAGGTGATCTAGTGCTAAAATTATGGAGGGAAAACTTCTCCAGCATACTGAATGGCAATGAAGAGCTGGCGATGGTGAACCCGATTCCCCAATCGATGCCGACGGAGCAGACGTTCCATTGCCCAACCATGAAGGCGTTCGAATAGCAATAACCCGTCTGAAGAACAACAAAGCGTGGTAGTTATTCCTGAAAACAACCCTCAGAGTAAGTTGAATAGCACAAAAAGTAATTAATGAATTGAGAGCTGTCATCTGGAAGATGGGTCATTGCAGTCATGATCAGGCAATATTGAAAATACTGAAATGTTTTAAATAATTTCAATTCTCCGATAAGCGTACAACATTTAAGGTCCCATTTCTAGCGATATTACCAAGACACACTTCACAAGTACGAGGAAAACTGAAGAGAACTGATACGCTGTAGGCGTATCCAAATATCTTGAAAGATACCCACACTGGATAGTTCGTTACTTAAAGAAGGTTACATCACAAAGAGAAGGGCGAATAATGCCTCTCACTCTTTCCAAATAAAACTTTAGCAAAAAAAAAAACTTTCAATATTTCTTTTTGATTGACGCCTAGCACAGCACAAGCGACTGTTGCTTAGTACACTGAACAGCTGTTAGATAATTTGACTAATTAACAAATCTCTAAACCAAACCAAATGCAACAAAGTTCTCTTCTGCACGGTCTTTCTAGCACAGATAACGGTTGCTCTTCTTCTCTCTTAATGAAATTAACTCAATTAGCAGGCGCTTGGGGATAAGATGAGCTATCACATATGTATCCTTGCAAGAAGGAAGTCTCACAACCACAACCAAACTCCTACTATTTTCTCATTAATATCTTAATCTATTTAACAAACTCATACCATTTTGTGATTTTGTAATTTCTTTCTCAATTTTTACATTTTTATTGACCTTCGAAGACATTTGCCCTCATTATTGAGCAGCGAAACAATATTTTCTTCGTGTTTTCTTGGAAATTTTTTGATTAGGGTGTGAGAGTTAAGCGCACTAGTCATGTAATTGTATTTACATACATACCTATAACATATGTGTATAATATGTACATGTGTTTGCTTTTATTTTTGTTTATCATAATTTGTTAATTTGAGCAATTGCCTTCCACTGACAATGAATTTTATTTGCATGTCACACGAAATCTAATCAATTTATCAAATCGTTTAACAAATGTTATGCGCCCTAAGTGACTTATAACAATGTAACGGTAAATGAAAAAAATAACAACAAAGAGAAACAATTAAATTGCGGAATCAAGTGATGCCATGAACAGCAAAAGCATTGAAATGCAAAAAGGAAGTGCAAATTCCATAAAAAGCGGCATCAGTTAAAAGACAGCATAGGCACACACACCTACACACATACATGTATTAATGAGTGTAGAAGCAGTGAATAGTCGAGTGAAGCAAGCAGTTGAATGAAATTGGCAACAAAACCCAAAGAAATGAGAATTTTATGCGCAAAACTACGCAAATGCACAACAACAAAACGCAAACGCAATACAAAATACATACTTATACTTATATACACAATATAACAGTATCATTAGCGTTTGCTTGGCGCGCTTCGCAAGCCTTTGGCATAGAGATGAGTTATTATTGTACAACAACAATATGAATGCGCAAACAATGACGACAATCAATAACGTGTGTAGTTGTAGCGATCCAAGACACAATAACAAAAACAACAAAAACTGTTGTTGCATGTGCAAAAATGTTTATGCATTCCTTGTTTGACAACAAAATGTTGTGGATTTACATACATAACCACTTCCATTGTGTGCGTATGCGTACGTGTGTGAATGTATGAAGGCTGCAGGTGTGGTAATAGACACATCAATATTTCTATTTGTAACTCTTAACTTTTTATTTATTTAATTATATTTTTGGCTGTCAAAAAACTTTAGAAGGTAAGTTATGTGCTGATGGGGTGTCTATAACATTTCGAAATGTTTATGGTTGAAGGCATTAATTTGGCGGCGTATTTAGAAAATAAAAATTTTTCAACAAAATTGTGAAACTTTAAATAATAATATTGGGAAGAAACAAAGCTTAGAAGCTTATTAATGGAAAATTAAGAATAAATTAAAAATAAAGTTAAAACTTAAATTATGTAAAAAAAAATAATTAAAGTTCAATTCAAGTTATAAAAATATATTTACGTATGAAGTTAAAATTAAAATTGAATTAAATTGAAAATTTAAAAAAAATTAAATTGAAATAAAAATTAAAATTAAGATTAAAATTAAAGTTAAAACTAAAATTGAAATTAATATTGATAATAAAATTAAAATTTAAATTAAGGATAAAATTAATTTTAAATTATAAATTAAATTAAAATTAATAAATAAAATTAAATTATAATTAAAATTAATAATAAAATTAAAGTTAAAACTAAAATTCAAATTTGAAATTTAAATTGTGTAAATAAAAAAATTTAATTTAATTTAGGTGGTAATTAAACTTAAGTATGAAATTGAAATGAGAATTTAATTCAAATTGAAATTACGGTTAGAACTAAAATTTAAACTTAAATTAACAACTTTAAAACTAATTTCAAAGAAAAATAAAAAAAAAATTAAATAAGAATTCAAATTAACATCAAAATTATTAGTAAAACTAAAGCTTAAATTAAAATTAAAATTAAGATTATGAAAAGAAAAATATTGAAATTAAAATTATAAAGAATTTTAGTACAAATTTAAGTTATATAAATTAAATTAAAATTTCAATTAAAATTAAAATCAAATTCAACTAAAGTTTAAAATTAAGAATGAAATTAAAATTGAAATTTAAAATTAAATTAAATTAAATTCAAATTATAATTAAAATTAAGAAAAATAATGAAAAAATAATTAAAATAATTATTGAAATTAAAGTTAAAATTGAAACATGCTTTAGGTCCGTCACCCGGTTGCAATGCAACTCCGAATTCAACTGACAAATTTTCAGTTCTTTCCGCATTCGGGTTTTAACCAAAACCACCACGATACTCCCCGAGGGACCAGTCCGCATGAACGGGTTGAAGCGAAATCCAAGGGCTCCTACTCCCCGTGGTACCAGAATTAAGTCTTCAGTCAGACGCCGTACCCGAAACTCTACCAATTGAGCTTTCATACTGCTCTGGACCAGGGGTTTGACCCCATACGCATATCTCACATACATACCATTCACTAATGATGCTAACCCTAATACTCAGTTAATCGTGTTCGTTGCCTAAACAATTCACACGCAAATGAGGACCCCAACAGTTCGGCATACATTGACCCGCGCCCCACACATACACCACGATCTATCATATAGGTGCCTCTGATGAAAAAATGCATACAGAGGCTCATCCCAGTAAGCAGAAAATCCAGACTCAGATCACAAACCGCGGATGTAACATCTAAATGTCCATGGTCCTGTTCAGATTCCCATACCACCCAGATCCCTAATGTCCGAGTACATTGACCCGCGCCCCACATATACACCACGATCTATCATATAGGTGCCTCTGATGAAAAAATGCATACAGAGGCTCATCCCGAGTAAGCAGAAAATCCAGACTCAGAGAAAACCTGAAGTCAACAAACCTAACATGTCGGATGTACTCGTAAGCCACCCGGCCGTTTGGGACTATAGTCGCAACGGTCTTTCCGTTTACACCTGACCCTGTCATCTAGTAGTCTCTAGGGATCTAAGGACCTTCCCTCTCCCCGTCATCGTCAAAAATCCAATCATTCCGCAACAGGTCAAGAGGGGGTGCCACCCATTCATTAAATAAATGCCTCGCCTCGACTGTAGCTTTGATATCCAGACGTTTGCCGTACGACGGCCTTAGTAAGGCCATTTCGAAGAATTTTTTCTATGGCAGAAATAAATTTCGTCACGCATTTTAATAAACAAAATATAGACAGTCAAATAACTAAGCATCATTAAACTTCATTCATACAAAATTGCCATCCACCTTTTTCCACTGCACATTCAATTGTTGACTTAAGTACCGCTATTTTGCGTTTACAGCTCAACTGTACTTGAGCGTTGTAATTGTACTTAATGAAGTCTTTCAGCAATTAGCCGTTGCTTTTGTGACTGTTCGTCAGAGCGATAAAAGCGACAGTTCACCGCCCTGCGACATTAACGCCTCTGACCTTGACCACAATCGGCCAAACGAGACCGATGATGATGACGATACCAAACTGTTGTCAATGAGATGCGCATTTGAAACGAAATCAGGTTTCTTTGAGAAAAATTAGATGAAATTTACGTTTGTAATGTGATTTTCGACTGTTGAATAGTTTGGTGATGGATTTGTGACAGTGAGTTTGTAGTTTAACGGAGGTCGCTGTGAAAACTTCTATATATGTATATATACATACATACATATATATATATGTAATATGCCAGTGTGCATGTCTGTAAGCATGTGTTGGTGTGGAGTATGAGTTATATAGCTTTCAAAATATTTTTATTATTCAGGGTTTGAGTATATCAAGGTTCATTATTTCGAAAATTTTCATATACCGGAGTTTAAAATATATTTTTTTAAGAAACTTTGAATAAAAGTAATGAAAATTTAATTACTTTTTAAATCAAGAAATGTCCAAAAATGAACATTAAATTATATTTAATAAAATTTAAATATTTTTTAATCAAAAAATGTCGAAAATGCAATATTCCACGCCAAAATTACTTTCCGACCTTAGCTCTCGACAGACATTCGTTACAAAAGTTTTAATGAAAATTACTTTGCGTTAGCATATTTCTTTATAATTACATTAAACTTATTAAATTGCTTGTTTTTGTTATTTTTGCTAAATAAAATGCTTTTCCATCAACTCATCACTTCATTTTAATCAGTGTCTTTAAATTATCTCGAACCACCGGCTGGGTTCAGTAGACGGCCTTGCGTTTACAACTGTCCGTTTCTCATTAAAAAATATTCCTATCTAGCCATTTTGCCAATTTATAAACTGCTTTTGGCGATAGCCGCCCGAACAGGTTGAGGTTATGAATATACTAAAGGAAAACTGAAACAAGTTCGCTTCTTAAGTCTTTTATTTATCGCCCTTTGTAGCCCTTTATATGTAGTACTTTATTGCGAGTTTCATACATGTCTATATAACAGCACTTGTGGTTTTACAAACTTTCCATGCTTTTAAGCAACTTCAAGTTATTTTCCGTAAAGTTGGCAGTGAAGCATATGCAGGGTTTGTGCAAAATTGTTTGCGAAAATTGAAAAATAAAACAAAATTGGTGCGAAATTTCCAGAATTTTCAAACAAAAAAAAATTGGTCTTCAAGCGTGTTTTAGTAACAATTTTAGCACATTTTTAGTACTTCTTTGCCCACATCGCCAACTTATAATTGGCCACTTGCAGCGGCGCAGTGAATGTCACAAGGCACTTTGCCTGCGATTTCTCGCTTTCGGCAACATTGCAAGCAGAAGTTAAGCGCGCTGGTACTTCCAGTTACAAGAGTGCCAATTTCGCAGTTGACCAACGTCATTTAATAGCTATCAGCGCGCTCTCGCTTAGTGGGTCACACATGCAATGCGGTATCGATTTGGAAAATTTAAATCTGGTTTACAAAGTGTTTTCCATTTTTTCGGTTTCGGTTTCGGTTTCGGTTTTTGCGTGTTTCACTTTTGGGCTTTGGTCAGTCACATGCACCAATGTAATGCTGGTAATTAAGTAATTGCATTGAATTCGCTGGAACTTGTGTGCAGGCAAACTTGACAGCAGCGAAAATGCGTGTGCGTGTGTGTATAATACATTTACACCTACTTATATATACATATATACAAAAATAAAAAATCTTATTGTATTTGGAAAACAACAATTGCATTAGTGTTGTATTGCAATTGTGTGTAGTAACCCAGTTGCAGTTGTAATTGTAGTTTTGACGCTACAACGTGACTAAGCCTAATTTGTTAAATAAACCGCTTACTTTTTACAAAAAAAAATAATATTTGCTTGAAATGCGAAAATAGTCACACAAACTCACATTTTCAAAAAAAAAGAGTTGTTTCGAAAGAGAAAAATATTTTTTTTATACATTCATCTTCTTTGTTTTAAAAATAGTTGAAAATATAAAAAACAAACTTTTTCCTTTCATTATTTCATTTTTTTATATATGTAGTATGTAATATATGTATTTATTTTCAAACCATTTAAAAATATTAAAATGCATTGTAAAAAATTATTTCGCTCATTTGCAAAAAAAAATATTGTTGAGATAAATAACTTTACTTTATTTTAGTAAGCTAAATTTAAATAATTTATTTTTAATTCATTCAATTTCATCTTATTTTAATTAAAAAAAATTTATATACAGATATAATTAAATTAAATTAAATAGAACAAAATACAATAAATAAACTAAATTAAATTAAATTAAAAAAAATTGAAAATAAAGTCATCATTCATTTTTTAATTTATTCTATTTATTTTATTTTGTTCTATTTAATGAAAATAATGTCATAATTTTTTTATTTTATTTAATTTTTTTTTAATTTAATTTAATTATTTCATAATTATTTAATTTAAGTTAATTTTTTTAATTGAAATTAATTTATTTAATTATTTTCTTTAAATAATTTTAATTCTTATGATAATTGGTTGTCAAAAAATTCAATTAAATCTAATTTTGAATAATTTGGCATAATTTTGTTTATTTATTTTTCTTATATTTTTTTTGTTTTGATTTTTGAATTTTGTTTTTACTTTTTTGCACTACAATTCATTTTTTAATTCAATTTTACTTTATTTTCATTAAATTACATATTTTTTTTATAAAAAAGTGTAATCAAATATGTTGAATTCATTAAAAATTAGCAACGAAACAACTTAATTGAATTTAATTTTAAACCATTAATTTGTTGTTAATCTTCATATATTTTTTATTAAATTTATTTGTTTTTTTTTTGCTTTTTTTTCAACTTATTTTTTTTAATATTGTTTTATATTATTTTCGTATAATTAAATTAATTTTTTTATGAGAGTTGGTAGTCAAATAATCCCATTTAGCTTAACAAAAATTCAATTACAATTTTTTTATTTCAAATTTTTGGATATAATTTTATTAAAATAAATATTTTTTTACTTTAATTAAATTTATTTGTTCATAAAGTTTCTTTTAATTCTGATAAATTTACTTTTTATTTTACTTAATTTAATGTAATGTAATTTGCATACTTTAATATTATTTTCTTTCAGTCTTTTATTTATTTTTATGCGATTTATTTTATTTTTCTCTTCGATTTATTTTTTATTTGAATTTTAATTTTTTTAAACTAAATTTTATTTTAATTTTTTCTTTTTTCTTTAATATTATTTTTATTTTAATTAATTTTTTTATCAAACAATTTATTTCAATTTTATTTTAAATATTTAACTTTTTTATTTTTATTTCTATTTATTTAATTTATTATTATTTTTTTATTGCTTTTAACTGTTTTGCTAGTGAATTATTGTCATTTAGTTTAATTTTGAGTCTTTATTTTAAATTTGTTGATCTAAAATAATTTATTTTTTATTTTTATATGCTTTAGTTTTATTTATTTGTTTTTGTCCTCATAATCTACTTCAATAAATTTTTTTTTATTATTATTTAATTATTAATATTTTTTTGTTTTTCTTTGTTCTATTAACATAACTTAATTTGAATTTATTTATTAATGTTATTTTTGTTTATTTTATTTTTATATTACTTATATTAAATTTATTGCCAATCAAATAATTTTATTTTATTTAGTTTTTAATCATCTGACATTATTTTATTCAACATTATTTAATTATTTTTACTTTATTTATTACATTTTACTTATTTTTTCTCCACTTAACTTTTTTGTTTAATTAAATTTAATTTTTCATTTCAGTTAAATTTAATTTAATTTTAAGTTTTTTAATTTTTAATTTTATTTTAAATAACATATTTTTTTAAATTAAATTTAATTTAAGTTTCCTCAATTTTTTATTTTATTTTAACTAAATATTTTTTTTTATATTATAATTTAATTTTTTATTTTATTTTAACTAAATAATTTTTTTTATTTTAATTAATTTTTTTTTTAATTTAAGTGTTCTTAGTTTTTTATTTTATTTTAATTAAATTAATTTTCATTATTTAAGAATTAATTTTTTTAATTTCAATAAAATTGAATTTAATTTTAAGTTTTCTTAATTTTTAATTTATTTTAATTCGATTAGTTTTTTAATTAAATTAATTTTTACATTAAAATTAGTAATCTTACAATTCAAATCAATTTTTTTATACTTTAATTTTTTTATTATATTTATCTATTTTTATTTACTTTACTTTGAATATACATTTGTAATTTTTTAACTTTTTTCATATTTTAATTTTTTTATTTAATTTAATTTTACCTACATTTCTTAATTGTCATTGAATTAATTAATTTTTTTTCAACTTACATTTCCTCCTACTTCACGCGGTTTTCCTTAAATTATTTGTGTATATTTTTTTGTATTTTTCCCTCGCACCCGTTCCTCGTCGAACCAGTTTCTTCCTTTCTATTCGGTCGCGTGCTCTGATCTGGTCTGTCGTGCAGCCGCTGTTGTCGGAAGTTAACGTCCTGTTTTTCCTTAAATAGCAGTTATATGTATATTCAGCATGCGCAGCAATCAGCGCGATTCGCTTGCAACACAGCGCGACCAGAAGTTGCAACACAGCTTCACTTTTCGTTGAAGGCTTTCAAAACGGTCACTGACTACTTTATACATTTGTTTTAGCTTTATTTTGGCTCAAATATATGATTTCATACTTTTTTGGCGCTTCATATACATACGTGTGTGTGTGTGCGCGAATATTTATGCATGCATGTACAGATCAAGGCGTTTATTTTTTTGATTGCGACAACACACTTTCACCACTGGCGTTGCACAATTAAAATTTTAAAACAGGCGAAATTATTATTTGAAAAAAAAAATTTGCAACAATTTTAAAAAATTTTCACAGAGCTATAACGGTAATTTGAAATTGAAATTTTATTTTATATTTTTTAATGAAAAATATATATGTATGTATGTGTGTGTGGACCACCTTGAGCACCAAACAGTTAAGCGCTTGCAGATTCATGCAACTGCTTGTTGTTGTTGTTAATTTTTTTCTTAGTTTCCGCAAGTTTCTTACAATTTCTTTGCTCTGTTTGCTTGCTTTTTAACATGTAGCGAGTAACGCCACCGAAGAAAGGGAAACCCAACGGAACTGTTGTCACTTTTTCACGCTTCACTTGTTATCAACAGCAAACGCTTTGTAGCGCACAAAAACGCCAAATAATATAACAGTAATTTGTTATCGAAGCAAACAACGGCGGATCATTATTATTGAAAGAAGCGCTTGAAGACTTCTTTTCGCTCGTTTTTTTTTTTTTTGTTTTTTGTCACAAAATCCTGCTTACGCTCGCGCAACACAACAACGTGCCGTCCGTGGTAAAACGTCGTAAACGCGCCAACAGTCGAAAACTAACTGAATGCGCATTGATAATGTCGACAAGGTTTTGGCCAAGTAACAGTAATAGCCAGCGTTGATCGGCAAAGCTCACTTTGGCCACAAGCGCGATTGAGGCAGCAGTCCAACTTACAACTTGTAATCAGTCACTTGAAGTCGAGCGAAGGCAATGAGCGCTGAATTTTTCGCTACAAACACATACATACACACATACTTGTATTGCAACGAGCTGTTTTAAGCGCTTCTTTACATCATTCAATGGCTGGTTCAGAGCGGCGTCGCAGCAAAAATTTTAAGTCGCTCTTCGCTTAAGAGTACGAAATTAAAGAGCCCCACGCCTTCGCTATTTGAAATTGAAAATGGTTTTCCAACTCCGATTCGATTTTAAAGTTGCCACAAAAGACTTAAGCAGCAAACTTGAGCTCATTGCAAAGATCTCCTTCACGAACTAGAGTGAAGCACAATTATTATATCAAAAGAAAAAAATATTATTAAATTCAAATGTTATTTTCGAGAAATTGAGTAAAAGAAAATGCTTACGACTCTGGCTAAATGTCACTTTATTCGATAATCCCACATACATTTATAGTATTTTTTGATATTGATTGCCCTACCAATAAATTCAATTCTTGCTAGTTGCCGTTATGCAGACAAACCAATTTTATCAGAATATGGCTGTTGGTATTTACTAATAAGCGCTCATTTCTTAATTTTTGTAATTTCTTACGCATGCTGTATTTATTGTTTGCATATTATATATTTTATTATATATAGAATACAATAGGCGGTTATCAAGTGGTCAATTTCAACATAAGCAAATATGTTTTATGATTATAAATGTAGCTTTATAGTTTACCAGTTACTTATGTATTTAAATAATTACATAACTAAATCAGAATGTGTCACATAAATTTTTAATATTAATTATAATAAATTATAAAACTATGGTAGGACTTAGTTGTTGCGCCGTGATTGACGCAGATTTTTCTCAATTTCAAACTGTCGTAAATCGGTGCGTTGTAGAAAATCCTGGCGCTCCAAGTAGCTGAAAGTGCACATTATATGTAATTATAATAACATTTCTTAAAAAAAATCAAAAAGACATACCCATCTTTGCCTTTGTTGAATGTTTGCAACTCTTCTTCAATACCTTCATTCTGTTTGAAGCTCTTCCAGTCTAATTGCGACTTCTCTAGTACGGATATTTTCTTCTTTTTACCGATCTGGTTGAGTATGGAACCTAAACCGCCAGCGCTGCTGCCACCAGCCATTGGTCTTTTTAAGCCTACTGGCAAACCGGCTCTCGATGCAGAGGTACCTGCTACAGGGCGTTTCACTGTCTCTTTGTTTTCTTTAACGCTGTCAGCGTTAACAACTTTTTCTACACACACTTCTTCTCCCGCAAAATCTAGAATTTCGGTCACAGTAACCTTATCCGGTTTTTTTGTTTCGGCTGGCTTTTCGTCAGAGGTAGATTTTTCTGCACTTTTAACTATGGGCTTTTTTGGACTATTAAGTCCATTAGTCACACTGGCTGTTGATGCACCATTTACGTTTGCTTGTGTTTTAGTTTTTGTTTTTGATTCGGCATTTTTCGGTTTTACATCGCTAAGGAAATCAGCCCAGAGTGCATCAGATCTAGATTTATCCTCTTCCTCCGATTCCAAAGTGTCCTTTTCTTTACCACTATGTAGTCGCTTTGCAGCATCTGTTTGTCGCGTGTTACGCTTGCGCTCTGAGTCGGCAGTTGTCGCACACTCATCATCCGTATCACTCGAATGTGCCTCGTCTTGGGCACGTGCACGTTTCCGACTTTTCACCTTTTTCGCTTGTTTCTTTGTGCTATCTGAATTTTTACGAGTTGATTTTTTTATTGTATTTTTGGAGTTACTGCCCTCTTCATCACTACAACTAGAAATTTCACTAGAAGCCTCTTCTGAAACCTCAATGCCGGCTTCTTTTTCCGGACAGAAATCACTGTCACTTTCATCACTATCATGTAATTCCTAAGAGCAATCACGTATTCAATTAAATATATTCTCAAATTCACAAAACTTAAATACTTACCACTTCGGGGTCCATTTTGCGAATTCCTGCTTGCAATATAGCTTTTAAATAATTTCAATTAATACTCCACGACGGTAGCTGCAAATTTAAGTTTATATGTACATATGTATCTTTCGAAAAATCACTTTTTCATTTCTATTCCGCTTTAAACTTCTCTTCGGTTGTCAGCACAGCATTGTGAGCAATTACCAGCTGGTGTCTAAAGTGAGGGTTGCCACAATTTGAGTAAATTTAATTAAATAATTTTAATGTCATACGTTCAGGACGAAAAATTATAGTTTTCAAAGACTCAGCAGCAATACGCTTTAGGCAAAAAATATTAAAAATTGAAGAAATTTTGTATGTATGTGTCAAGGTTTACTTACTTATTTTACAGTTGTATCAAAGATTGTTTAATAAAAAATTATATGACAATCACAACTTTTGACAAGCGATATTATTTGTTCATCACAGATGTCGCTAAGCGTCACATTTAGCTGTCACTTTTGCGAAACCCAATATTTTTTAAATAGTTACGAAGGCGGTAATGTTTTGAAAAACAAAGATATATTGCATTCAAACAACAATCAAAAGAAATGGACACGAAAGCCGACAAATTACAAAAAAAGGCAATTCGAGATCAGCAAAAGCGTATCAAACCTGGCGAATGCCAGAAATATGTACGCATGGTTTTGGACAGCAGTATATTAAATTCGAGTATTCCGGGACTTGGTTGTGAATTAAAATTAGAAATCGAACAGCTACAAATAAAATATGCAATACGCGATTTACCGTCTAAATCTTGTATCATTTGGGAACGTCAATCGGGTCAACGGGAATTGCTGCCTAATGAGTGTTTAGATTCGCCGCTGAGCGCAAAGTGGGAATCGGAAAATCAAGTTGTGCAATTTTTTTCTAAACAAGATTTGAAGAACACAACAGCAACTGAAATAGCGAAGAATATGGAAAATAATTTTCCAGATATGCAACCCACTATAGCCTTATTAGCAGATCGAAATAAGAATGCGGAATCAAACACTACAAATTCTGTGCTCATAGATTTACAAGTCTTGCATCAAGTAGCCACAATACAAGTAGCGCCAGTGTCTAACGAAGTTGCTGCAACCTTACGTCGTTTCACAAAAGCCATAGCGGAAGCGCCATTCAAGCAACAGAAAGCCGAAACACTGGGCACTTTTAAAAAATTCCTAGCCAACGATAAGAAACAGTGTGTACGTGTCGTGGGTACAAACGGTTTAGGCCGCCTTTGGCAACAACATTTAAATCGTTTGCCTTTAGTAACCTTGGAGGTAGCTGAGACTATAATCGCAAAATATCCATGCCCCAAAAAACTTTTGGACGCATATGAACGGGATGCAGATGAGGAGAAAAAGATAATGGCCGATTTGAAAATCAATCGCGGTGGCCCACAGCCATTGCAAGCGGATAGGCGTATTGGACAGGTATTGAGCGGAAAGTTACACATGCTGTATAACAGCAGAGATCCAAATGCAATTATTTAATCAAAAATTTGAAAACTTTTACGAAAAGTGGGATATTTGCATGCACGAGCGCTAATTGAGAATATTTATACACCAATTTTGCAATTATAGAAAATTTTACTTCGATTAAGTTATACATTAGAACAATGGATTATATAATATTTTTTTACCACTTGTTTATTGTTTATTCCTTAACGTTATATATTATTATTATACATAAATTAGGCTTTTTCAATATATGTTTATGTGTTTAATTAGTCATTTGTTCATCAATTTTATATGGTCTAAGGTGAGGCCTAGCACTAAATATTTATAAGTATAATTATTAAATATAATATCGTAAATTAGAATATTATTTGGTTAATTATGCACAATTGCTAATAGTATTTGTTATTCAGTTATAATTAAAAATCACATATTTTCATATTCCGTAATTTTGTTATACAATATTCACTAATTTTTTTCTATCATTTTTGTAGTTATGTATGTATATATTTGCTTAAGTAATTTGACAAATTGTACATTCAAAACGCTGTGGACACGACGGTTCGCCAACAAAATTTATTTTTTAATTTTTTTTTTTTATTACTTTTGTCCCTAAGCGTTTGCCCGCATTAATTAAATCATCCGAATTATAAATGTTTTTAATTGTTATTATTTTTGTCAATTACGAAATTTTATAAAGAATAAAATAACTGTTCTATGGAGTTTACGTACACATATTTCGATATTAATTGAGTTTTAAAATCTTAGCGAATATTGTGATTGTTCTTACTTTTTTTTGGACATGCCATTTCTTTTCTATTTGGCAAATGTGAATCGATATTGTTTAAAAAACCATACATACGTACATACACAGGAAAAGTACGCGACATACGAACGTATTGGTAATAGGAATAAATTAAAAGATAATCACTAAAGTAATGAAATAATTTCCAACTGATTTTTAATAAACCAAATTAAAAATTTCATGAACACGTATTTAATAAGGGAAGTCATCACTCTTTCTAGAATCACGAATATGTGAAAATGATTTAGTTCGCCGTTTTGTTTAAATTACTGAAACCTGTCCAAATAAAAACGTAATGTGAGATAATTTCAACTTGATATGTGAGCCAACCGTTTGACTTGAAATGTAATTAACAGTTATGTAAATGCAAACATTAAGCTACGTTCCAATATTTTTGTCATAAGTGAAGTTTTATATGTATTACTTTTTTTCTAGCATTTTAAGGAAATATTTATATAACACTAATTGGCCGAAAATTTGTACAAATTTTTAGACAGTTAAAATTAAGTTCGTTGGCATGTAGCATGGCATGGGTTTCACTCCGGTAGTTTGTAATATTTTATTATAATTTAAAAAGCCCAATTATATATGTACGTTATATTTTAGTATGAGTAGTGAGTAATTCATTTAGTTTTAATTTTTACAATGTTTGCATGTGCTCATGAATCACCGTATTTCGCTTACTGACTAATGATGCATGTAAAGTGTTCTTCCTTTTAATGAATGAATGCTTTTACGAATACTTGTATTTAAGATTTATTTAATTTATTTGTTTGTTGGTGTATATAATTTCGATAAATAGTCAATAAAGCAAATATTAAACTAAAGCAGATGTAATGTATATATAGATATAAAGAGAATAATGGATAACTAAAACATATTTTTGTTAGAAAACTTATTACATAAACACATGTAGAATATAAATTATCATTATATGAACATTTATGGACTGGTAATCTTGTAACTATAAATATACATTATTATTTTATTATTCTTTACAATCGTAATAATTATTTTTTTACTTAAACTCTATGCGATTATCACTAAGACTTTACGTGTGTGTCTGTATGTGTATTTGGAACTGTCCGTCTGTCAGTCATTCACTCACTTTGCCATACATCCCCCCGTTTTAAGCGTCCGCCACATTTCTATAGTGTAGCCAAAATTCGTGTAAAACCTAAGCACGCTGACACTATCGTTTGGCCTACACCCCACACCATTGCATATATTGGCGACATTGGCAGACTGGAGGCTCGATGCACGAATGCTATCACTGCGCTACTTACTATGCCACTCATGGCAGGCGATAAAAATCCCATTACTAGAATTAGTATAGAAAAGAAGCGTCCGAATTTATGTTTGCGTAGGGTCACAAAAGCAACCAAAGCCGCGCATGTGTGTATGAAAATGGAGGAGAAGAGCGCCCAAAGAAATATGTGATACCACATTTCACGAAATGTATTGAGGCCATTTAGTGAGCGCAAACCCATAACATCGGCAATGGTGTCCAACTCATCGGTGTCATCAGCGTCGGACAACATTACAAGCTGAATGGTAGACGTGTTGACGGCGGTGGCGAGGTTATAGGTAGAAATGAACGTAAGAGGCGTGTACTTATAGGTAAAGTTGAACGGTGGCTACTGATCGATGTTGTTTATGTTTGTAAAGTACTTGATTAACTTCGATATAGAGTATATTTATGTTGAAATACGGCGTCGTTAATTAATTTGTTATAGTTGTATTTTTTCTTGGTTGTATTTGTCGTTTTTGTTTTAATTTTTACTCGATTTGAATCGTACTTATGTGTAATAGACGAAAATATCACAAACTTATTTGCTGATGTACCACTTTGGCGGGAGTACAAGTATGGATGTAGCTATTTGATAAAGTCGCTCTGCGGTGCCGCTTTTAACTAGTGCAAATCTCGCCATTACTGGTATATTCATGTAATGATTCCATCTCTACACTGTCGATAGGCTTTAATTCACTTGGTTGCCAACATTTTCATGTAAACTTTTTTGCGATCACTTATAGGTCGTAATTTCGATGTTAGCAAACGTGCTGATATATTAAAGATGTCATGGAAGGCTTTAGCATGGCGGAATATTTTTAATCGCATTATTAAACCTAAAAAATTTAATTAAGAAAAATTAATTATAAAAAAAATTTAATATAAATATTATTAAACTTAGACAACAAACAAACATACCATATATGTAATTATATATGTACGTACATACATGTGGACATGAACAAAATGAATACATTAGTAATACATTTTTAAGAGATAAGATGCATTTCCTTTACTTTAATTAATACGTATATTTTCCGCTTTTTTGTGCACAAATCATTAACTTTGATCTTTAGGCCACTAATGTACATGTATGTATGAGGTTGTTCCATTAAATGTTATTTTTTATTAAAATATTCACCAAAACTTTTCCGTACAATTTTTTTTATTTACCTTTTAATCAGCCCCACATTCAATGTCTTCGACAGCTGCTTTCCCACATACAATTAGTTTGCGTCCTACAATTATGCGTGTGAATCTCCACGTTGTTGCCCGAAAAGAACATCTTTAGCCGATTTGATTTTATTTCTAAACATTGCTATTGGTTATAATTTAAATGCACATTTTTAATTCAGTTTTCCAAAAATACTAATCGATTTCCAAATTGCAAACCATTACTCCCTACTTCCACTCACTTTATTGTACACCGCCCGTTTGTTCAGATTTGCTTCAAAACCATCCTAATTGCGTTAACACTATTTAGGTATGCAAATACTTGTCAGTCACTATAGTAGAAAATCTGTTGTAGTACTTTATTTTTTCGAAAGTCGCGACCAAATTTAATTTTCTGTGCAAGTTATTAAATTTCTAATAGAAATCGCTTCGTCCATAACAAAGAAAATTATTGTACATCTTCTTCTTCTCGCTTAAAGAGGCTACCAGAGTAGAGATTTGGTGAAAATAAAATATTTTCTTAAACCATTTATATGCATAAAACTCAAACAATAAAATAACTTATATGAGAGGTAAAAGTTATGGGTAACGTCACCTTTCCATTGATACCCATTTTATCCCCGAAATCCAGGGATGCTATTCTCGCATCGCAGCCAAAATTTATTTAAAAAAGTTGTAATATTTCACTATTTTTCCATCTACTGTGAGGTCGTTTGTTGAAAATAAGTTATTTAAGCAAAGTGGTAGCATACTTGTTATCAACAGCTGTTACTATTACTATTCACAATTGACTACTTTTCATTTTGACGTTTCAGAAAGATAGAAAACAATCTTGTTTGACATTCTCAAATTGACATTTGGGTTTTTTAGAAGCAACGTAAAACACGTGTGAGCGACAAATTTATTTCAATTGTTTTGTTAAAAATTAGAAGCCAAAATGTATCTGATGTACACTTTAAATGAAAAAGGAGAACGCGTTTACACGCTGAAGGTAAATTTAATTTTCCTAGGTTTGAAATAACTATAATAATCAAGATATGCATTTTTCTTTTAGAAACGCACTGAAGATGGATTTCCAACGATCTCTGCTCACCCAGCACGTTTCTCGCCGGAAGATAAATACTCACGTCATCGTTTGACCATCAAAAAACGTTTCGGTTTGCTGATCACACAACAACCTGAACCAGTCTACTAATTTTGATACCTACATAATGTCTGTACCTTGATAAGTTCGTTTTTAAGTAAATATGATTCAAATATGCATAACATATTTTATTAACTAAGGCTTAAATATGAGTAAATAAACACTTTATATTAACTAAAAAATAACAGTACCAGTCAATTTATTTCAATCAACCTTACGTTTCAAACCTGCTGTAAAATCAAATAGTTGAGGATTTCGGAACTCTCCACGCATATCAAGCACGTAATATAGTGCACGATTTTTCACTTTGATAGGCAATTGATTGCGTGCTGTTTCACGAGATTCCTGTGCAGAAATACATTTCAGTGGCACGGTCATTATCCTGTTTCTATTAAATGGGCCATAGGTAACAAACGCAACATCTTTTCCACCTTTACGTAGTATAAGATAACGCACCGAACGCAAAGTGAACAACCAGGTGGCACACAGAATACCATACCCTACAAGCAAATATAGTTAGTTTACACTTAACACAGTAATGAAATTAGCTATACAACCTATTAAGAAGGAGATTGTTGTGATGCCATTTCTGTATTTGTTTTCGCCTAAGTTTATTTTTTGATACCAGGCTAACTCTTCGCCAGGTATTTCCTGCACTGGAGCATCTTTAAGGGTTGTAAATGCAAAATGCGACAGATAAGTCCAAAATACAAATTGACACAATCCAAAGATGTTCAACACATTGTAATATTTTGGGTTCTCGTATTTGAAAAGTACCACATCCTTCGAAACATTTGTGTTCACATTAAAAGCGGGCGAGGAGCGATTACGTGCCGGTGTTCTCAGAGTAATTGTAGGTTTATTTAACAATGATAGTGCTTTATGAGTAACCGGCGGCTTTAAGTTTTGCGAAAGAAATGATGTACGATGTAGCAAACGACAGGTGCTTGTCCGAAAAATATTAGCAGTTGAATTTAAGGTGATATGTAATAATATACTCATTTTGCAAATAAATTTTTGCTGTGCACTATGTAATTACGATAACCTCAACATTTTGCCTTTTTTTCTAGTAGCAAATTCTTCAAGGAACAGCTGATCGGCGGTTTGTTTTGATACACAGCCAGTGCTGCTGCTCAAGAGAATTGCTGGAATGCTATTTTTTGCAGTTTGAAAATTTGCATTTTTTAAACGTTTTTATGAATGGTTTGTGGTTTGCAATATGAGTTTTAACTGGATTTTTGTTTTGTGAGTCAAAAAAGTCTTGACTGCTTTGATTCCCTAAAATATCCGCTTAAAATTATTATTAATATTGGGACACTGTTGTTATAATTACGTTTTGACTTTCTTGTGGATTTACAACCCTGCTGGGTGTTCGGTACATTCGCCTGACAGCTGTCATTTGCTTGCCTGTGCTATTAAACAAACCCAGAATTATTGTTGTTTGTGAATGCTAATCAAAAGGTGTGTGATTGCGGACAGTCAAATGTCAGTTGAGGAAAAATTAAATTCGTTTGAAAAATAAACACTTATTGCAAAAAAACCTGCTAATAGTGAAATAACGCAGTAAATAACTTATATCTAATTCATGTGAATTTCTATTGCAAAAACATAACTAAAGTGAGATTGTTATGAATTTTTGGTACATTGGATATAGAATTTTCCCTTCAGAGTGAGTTTGTTTCTATTTTACATTGCTACTATCATCTTGCGTTAATATTTTGGTTGCTATAGTATTTCCGATTTATTAACTAATTATAGCTTCCCGCCTTTAATTTCACTAATATTTAATCGCAAATTATTTTCTTTACATATATAATAGAGTTGCCAAAAATTAACACTTCATTTTTTTATTTACAAAATATTAGAATATTTCTTATTCAGTATTATTTATAGATTTTTAAATAATGTTATTGGTATTGTTATATGAAAATATTGCTTATTATCTAACCCTATAGGATGAAATTATATGATTTATGTGTTGTCAATGATCGTATATCCGGTCTCCTAATAGCTAGGTGGAAATGCTGTTCTTTGCAAAGAAACTGTATATTTTCGCATACGTATTCCTTCTTAAAATGTGAAGTTTGAACAAAACTTGTTATTAACAATAGAATAAAATTGCTTACATTGCGCTACCAACTTGGAATGCCAGAATGCTTGGCAACCCTAATAGAAATGGGGTACATGCCTTGAAGAAAGAATTGCCCTGGCGAAACATCATATGCTGAAAATCGTTTTCATCATTTATTAAGTAGCATAGGCTAACCGATTCTATGGACAAATGTAATATTTATGCCTATAGAAAAACCTTAATTGGTTCGAGAAATCCAAAGCAAACATGGCACACATTAAAATGTTTGCGGGAGATGAAGCGATCAATGAAAATAAGATCCGAAATTTTGACCATTTGCAACTATCAACACATTTGAAAATAGATAGAATGCAACCAGGATAAAATATATAGTAAATACTTATAAGTACGTGATTTACCACGATTACGGAAAACATAACCTCAAAAATTTCTTCAATCGATATTATAGAGGCAGAAAAATAGAAGCAGAGCGAGAAAATGTGAACAAGCTCTATATATGCACAAGCACACATACATATATGCAAATAATGCTATACCAGCAGATATCGAAGAGCACTCCGCGATACATACAGAAATATAGCAAAGAGAAATAAAACCGCTGGCGAAAGATAATGCCGTGCTTAAATCTGAACCGATTTCGATAGTACCGTAAGAATTACGGTTATAAGTATTAGGTTAAGATGGTACTAAGATCGGGTCGAATGGATTAATTTTGGAAAAAAACAATTTGAATATGAAATAAATTTCTGATTTAAAATAAAAGCAATAAATACGCATAGAAAATGCATATACTAACGTATACTACATGCGTTAAGTTAAACAAACTAAATTTACGCTTAATAATTTTCGACCGAAACCAATATGGCTGCCATCGGCGCTCGTGTCGTGACATCGTACATTTTGCTTACATGTGGCGTAACTTTGTATTATGTACTATCAAGAGAAGCCAAGCGACGTATTGGGACAGACATACATTTGCACATTATAAATTTACTTCGTGTATGTAAAACTTTGTAGTAAAATGTCAGGGGTTTTAGTCCAAGACCGAATATCTTAATTTCCGACCATATTACTATATTGATGTACTTATCTGTATAGTCTTTTTTATTATACTTAGAGAATACTAAAACAACTAGTATAGATACATACTTATGTACATAGTATTGTATACTTACTTACATACTTAAAGCAAAAATTGAGGGGCGGGTCGGGGTTATAGGCACATATCCAGTACTTCTAATGATATTTTGCATAAATTACATGATACATATTTTGATATTGTTTTTAGAGTATGTATTCGCATACATATTTTCAAGACGTGTTTATGTCTATATTTGCAAACTGACATGAATTGTCTCTGATATCCAAAAATTCGGACAATGCTCATTCCGAAAGTAGAAGATGAACTCCTCAAACATTAAATATCTACACATTAAATACTTAAATATATGCATATTCATAGTGATTTTAATATTATTTTTATTTTGCCGTCAACCCAACATTCGGCTGCTCTTATATGCTTGCTTTATTCGCGTTCGGTTTTTTCCATACATTTTCGCTAAACGGGGAAACGACGAGTCGTTAACCAAAAAGCGACTCTGTCATATTGTTATTTGTTGGTTAAACTACTGTGATTTTTATTAGTAGCTCAAATGCAACTAACTTTTACATGTAATATATTCCATATATCGGGTATGCATATCGGGTTATTTCCTTTTTTTAAAATCCGTTGGATATAATTCCCTCTGAAAAATTTCTATACGCGTGTCTACACATCTGTACATACATATATATTTATATATATATTTTTCTCATATCATTCCATCGCAGTCATACACATTTGTTGTCACCGATTATTCAGCGTTGTTTTGAGCAGCCAAGAGCCGGTGCTCTTCTTTCTGCTTTTATACGAGTATACCAATGCTTTTCGGATTCTATGGTTGTTTGTGTATATACGCTGCAATCTACCATTCCCGTGATTATTGCTTTGGACTTTGCCTCTTTTCCGTTTTTGGTATATATCTCGGTAATTTAGTTCGACGAAATTTCGTATTTTAACCGACTAACTGAATTACTGCCGAAAAGTTACGTCTTACGACGTATGCTAATGTCCTTACAAATAAATTATAATTTTTGTTTTTATGAAATTCAATATGCTCTCTGTTTTGTTGAAAAATACCATTTTTGTAAAATTATCACCCGAAATTTTTGAACGTATGCGTTCTAATGACATTTATTAACCCACAAAATGCTCGCCGCACACTTTCGCTTACTTGCCTAAGAAGAGTAAGAACGTACACTACGCTTCAATCTGTCAGCTAAGTATGTAGTTCGTCAGCGTTTCTTACGTGTCCCTGAGGTGCTTTGTTATTCGGCTGCTTACCTGAATTTCTAGCATTCAAACTAGAAAAATTTGGAAAAGGTTGCCTTTCTAAAGGTATGAACAAAGATATTACAATATTTGACCCGTCGGTTTTGGTGATTTGCACGTTTTTCGCCATCTTCGTGCATAACCACATTGTAGCCAGGCAGCTGTTTGCGTGCTTATCTGCTTGCTGTTGTCTACTTATCTTTAGCATCTTGCTCTGGAACTCCCTTTGTTACACTTGAAATAATTTTCTACGATTATCCTGGATCAAATTTTCTATCAATCCAAAATTTTTTATAAAATAGATAATAATGATGTCACCTGCTTCTCGAATTCTCTTAATTACTCTCCGATTTTGTGTTCAGTGCTCTCTTACGCTCTGATATGCCTTCAGGTTTTTCGTCTGTTGGTTTGTAACCAACACAACTGTACATACGAGCAGATTTCTTAATATTTCTACAATTGTGCAAAATTTGCGCCCTAGTGAAGAAAATTTCAAAATTTGCGAAAAAATATAGAGTATTTTGGAAATTTCTTCGAACGGAAATGGCTTGAATAGGGTCTGAGTTGGATATCGGTGAGTTATCTTTAGTTACTTTCGAGTACGTGTGCAAGTCGTCACGGTATACATACACAATCGGGTTGGTATTAGGCAAATGCACACATGCACTTATATGCAGGTATATTGTACTCAAACTTATGCAAAAAAAAGAATAAAATAATTATAAGGTGGCAACATCTTTTAATTTTTTTTAATGTTTTTATCACAATTTTTGTGAAACTTGTGGAAAAAAGTATTTATCGAGGTGGCAACATCTTTTTATTATTTTTTTTTTTTAATTTTTTTGAAACTGTTTAAGTGCCAAAAACTTATATGTATTGTAAAAAATTAAAATTAACAAAAACTAACCATTTAATAACCGTTTAAATAGTAAATTACCTAAAATTGTTTAATTAAATAATTTTCTCAATTTTAGTTCATAAAAAATATGTATTAACGCATCTTTGTATGTGCCTCAACTAGTGCTTTGCTTTGCTCTCTTTATTTGCTTGAGCAGACAATTAAATACCGCGCTCTTTGCACGCTCTCGTGCGCTCTTATATATATACATGCACACACACGCATATACACAGGTCATAACGCACAGCTGCCGTGCCCACTGGCGTTGGTCAATAGCGCCGTCAGTTATCGGTCGTAAAGCTATAGCTTCAATACCTTCCAATATCTCTCTTGTTTTAATTGCCTTTTGAGATACAAACATTATTTTTTGAAGTAGTAAACAATAACAACAACAATAAAAAGTACAACTTATATGTAAGTCCATTCATTCATTAACTCGCACGTTGGGTTTGCGTCGTTTCTTCGCATTATTCCCCTTAAAGCTATTGTCGTTTATTGTTTTTGTTTGGCTTGCGCTCCGGCGAACAGGTTTTGCGGCAGAATTCTTACGCAACGAAGCTGGTGATTTTTAAAGTGTCACCCGTATGGAAGTTTCTTTTTCGATTATTTTCTCTAAAATTTTTAATTTCAGTAATTTAGCAATGTTTGGTCCGCCTATTTATAATCACATCTATCGTGGTTCAATGTGGAACCCAATGCAAGCCCACACATACAAACATACAGTTATATTGTAATGTAGAGACAGTTTTCGCTATACACAAGTGATATACGCAATTTTATGATTTGGGTTGGCCTCAGCTGCCTATCAGATACCCAAAACGCGTAGAAAGTATTGCTTACCGTGCGAGAGATACCACATTTTTGTGTATCTACATATTGGCGCATAGTGGTGAGTTAGTTTGTGCGTAAGTGCTACGCTCTCAGTAATGTTGTTCGTCCGTCCTCACCGTTTCCGAGATATTTTTTCGTATTTTATTCAATGTAATATTTATTACTTTTACACTCCGCACTCATGCAAGGGGTATATGAATTCACTTTTTTTAAAGCGTATAGGTTTCAAACTGAAGATTAGGTTCATCCTTATCAACTATCAAGAAGCGTAGGAACTTTTTTATCTAACTTTTCTTTATAAAAATCTGTATGATATATCTATATTACATATTTGTAAATTGCACCCTGGCCACACCTATTTTGTTGTTCCTATCTGTATATATAATATATACACATGTGCGACTACAGTCGTGCATTATTAATTGGCAACGTTGTTGCTATATTAATTATAGATATATGTATATGTGTGTGAACTTTCCTGGTTTGTTGAAATTTTGTATGCGAAATAACCGACTTCTTAGAATGTAAATTTGTCTGCGAATGTTGATCACCAATCATCACATTCTTATCAAGGCCATTGAAGGACAAGAGAACGCTAAGCTCAGAACATCGGCTATAGGAGAGAGAGGGAGAGAAAAAACTTCGAAAGTTTTTCGACAAAAATAACGTTGAATACGTAGACATAATTCGACTGATATTTGGCAGTATGAGTAGTAGCATTCTCTGTGTGGCTTGTGGCGCCGTCCTGTTAGAACCACATATTGTCCAAGTCGATATCATCAAATTCGGGCCAAAAATATTCGGTTATCATTGATCGGTATTCACAGTAACGTGCCGGTCTTATTCATCACGTGAGATTTACGGTCCAATGACGCCGCCGGCCAATGAACCGCACCAAACCGTAATTTTTTTGCAATACAATGGTATTTTATGGAGTACGTGTGACGCATATTTTGCTTATTGACGAAGCCATTCAGCCAGAAATGAGCCTCATCGCTGAAGATGATTTTTCAATGAAAATCATGATCATTTTCAAGTTTTTGCTCAGCCCCATTCACGAACATACGACGATTCTGGTGGTCAAATGGCTTCAGTTGTGGCGCCAATTTGATCTTGTAAGGATATAGGCCCAGATCTTTTCGAAAAATTCGCCACATTGACGTCACGTATGGCGTATGAGATGCCCAACGCTTGAGAACGACGTAAGAGAGACTGATTTGGGTCTTCCTCAATTGATGCGCTAGCGGCAGCAATATTCTCAACACTAGGGGCACTTCTGTGTCTCACTGGCACGGGAACATTTTGTACTGTGCCTATGGATTCAAATTTTTTCACTAGACGCTCAAATGTTGATCTGACAGGACGATTATGCCGACCATAAATTAGACGTAGCACTCTTAAAGTTGAGGCCACTGACTCCGAGTTTCGGTAGTAAATTTTAATAATTTCGACTTCTTGTTGGATCGTATATCTTTCCATGATGAAATGGCAAATCTTACTGAAGAGAAATATGAAAATATAACTTCGCTTGCTGTCCCTATCAGTCTACCTTTGTAGCGGCTTATTTAGCTTCAGCTGTTTTGACTAGATCGTCAACTTGCTTGGAAAAGTTGATATCAAGACGGCTTTCAAGTTCGAAAAGTGTGTGTGGTAGCAGAAAAGTGTGAGAGTATTGCAACTTGAAAGAAATTTCTTGATCGTGTTACGTTCGAGAAAAGTTATTGAACAATCTAAGAATAAATTTTTCAGAACGAAAACTTTTTTATTTGTCTAAGGTGAAAACGGAGTTAACATTTGTATACCCTGAACAGAATATTTTAAATTTGCCACGAAGTAATACTCAGAAATAAACGTCGATACCCTATGAAATATATCTCTGAATGATCAGCATGACGAGCTGAGTCGATTTAGCCTTGTCCGTATGTTTGTCTATATACGCAAACTAGTTCTTCAGTTTTTAAGATATCTGACTGAAATTTTGCACACGATATTTTCTCCCATACAAATCGAACGATTGGTACTTGCATGTAAAACTTTTTCATTTTACGAGATATCTTCGCGAAATTTGGCAAGTCAATAATACAATCTCCGAAGAAATTGTGCAGATCGGATATACCCGAACAATCGGAATCAACATTTGTAAGGAATTTTTTGTATCTGTGAAGTTTTTGTAAGGAAATTTTTGTATCTGTCAAGGGTATTATAGCTTCGGTGCAACCGAAGTTTACGTTTCTTCTTGTTTTAATAGTCTTCAATATAGTATATAGTACTCTGTTCTTACTGTAGTACTATATTTATGCACTCCACTGTTTATGGGTGTTAATGGCTGGAAGTGCGGAATGAGTGTCTACAATGCTTTATGGTGCTGTTATTTCGTACGCAACTATTGAAATACAATGTACTCGTATTGAGATACACACGAACAAACGGCTTTGGCGCTAATGCAGAGATCCTTTGTTAGCTTACTTCTGCTCTTCGGTTTTGTTAGTGTTTCGCTAGCAGCGCTCTCTAAGCTGCAATGCATGCTTTTGAGGTACATAACTGTAAAAATTTCTTTGATGAATAAGAACTGGAATCTTGCCTTGAGCTTGCATTTAGAGGAATTTTTGAACTTTTCTTCAAAGGTAGTTATGGTTAAGTACATATGTATTCATGTGTATAACATGTGTACATATGTATAAGCTAGTCAATACCAATATTAGTTAATTTCTATATTTATACCAAAATTAATCTGATGCCTATTTTTAATTTGATACTTTCGAAAAAATATCTACATTTTAAAATCTTTAATAAAATGTTTCATCATAAATCTTGAATCGATTTTACAAAATCGTCGACCGTATACACATCTACTTCCAACCGATTCGTGTGCATACAATGTTTATACTTTCACCCCCTCTACCTTGGATCCACTCGTCGCCGAACCATTTATTTATATAAGTATGGGTTGGTTTTTCATACGAACGAGCTGCTTCGGCTCTGGTTGTCTTCTATATGCATTTCGACTGGCTCTCCGGGTGCTCGTGCGTTGGCTTTGCTTGTTTGACAACTTTGTAGCTTTTCGGTCTGTGCAAAAATTTTCTACGCTACATGGTTTTCCATAAATTAACATTAAATAAATAAAACAACGATTTTTATAAAAATAACAGCATTTCATTTATTTGGTAGCAGTTTCCTAAGCGAAAATAGTCTGGAAGTAACTGCAAAGCAAAATTATAAAACATTTTTATTTTGGAAAAATAATATTTTGTTTAATTTTAATTATTTGTATTACATTTGGCATATTTTTTTGTTTTTAACTTGACTTTTGACCCTTCATTTAAAATGTCGCCGTAAATCACTACATACTATCTCGCTCACACAACTCCCGCTGCGCTAAGTTCGTTTTCGTTCGTGGCTTGCTGAATGTTTGTTAACTACACACTATGTTTGTCTGTTTGTATGTGCATTGGACTGCTAATACCTACAACTGTAAAGTTACTATTCCGACCATAAATTCTTGAACTATTCCATAGTTTGTAAGCGGTTTTTCTTGATTTCTCAAGTCCGAGCATTTGAAAGGCGCATATGCTTATTGAAAGCTCGTTTGCTAATCTGCTTCATTATCTTCAATAAACTGCCGGTACTTACCTCTTCGTCTTATGGACCCTGTTATAAATCTGTGGCATCTTATGCTTGCTGGTAGTGCCCAAAAGTCGGTTAAAAAGTTTAAATTGTCGCCTAAAGTTAGCGTCCACATGCTGCGGAGGCTTGGTGTAGATCGTATGTGTGTGTATACTTGCGTGTTGGCGTATTTGTGTGTTTTGTTGTTTGAGTGTGTTTGTTGTAGTGCGGCAAATGCATTTGTGCAACATAACGCTACAGCTTAGCCGCAGGTTTGCTGTGCAAATTTTGTGTTGCTGTTGCTGGGCGCCACCGTTGAAGTCAATAATTGTTGTTTTGACGCTGGGTGTCGGGGAACATGCACTTCTATGTGTTTGTGCTGGGAGCTTTAACTAAATCAACCGGGTTTTTATGTACATATGTATATAAATATAGTTTTTTAATATTTACTACAGCTATATACATATATTTCTGAAAAATTTGTTTGAGTGTTAAACAATTTAAACTTTCCTCTACTTTTTTTGTATTTTTTTTAGGTTATATTTTTTACGCTGCTTTTGCTTTCATTTATGCTTTATTTTTTCATTTTCAATATTTTAAAATATTTGCTTTAGATTTTTTAATTAAATGTGACGTTCATTAAATCCTAATTTCTTCCGGCTGAATTAAGTAGAAAGCTTTGTGCTAGTCGAAAAGCTTTATTTTAGTGGTGCTTTGGTGTAAAACAGCTTTCGCGTTGCTGTAGCTGTCATCAGGCGAACTACATTAATTGTGTAATATCGCGAATTTCTCAGACATGAAGTCAATTTTTGCATAGTTTTCCAGCACATGTGTATGTACATACATATGTATATATGCATCAATCTATATTTACCTACATATGTATGTATGTGTATGTTTATATGCAACAATTTAGTATTTTTGACTCCAATATTAATAGTGTTTTGTCTGCGAGTTATCTGCGTACATCCTAAGTCCACCATTTCATTGCCAAACCACTCGTTTCGTCGCGACTAAACGCAGTTGGGATCCACATACGTTCCACATGTTACGCCGTTACTAGCTGCCTACTTTGTGACACTTCTGTATAACTTTGTGCATAACTCATAAATATATGTATGCCGTTATAACATATATTCATCTATACATAAATAAATATTGCTGCCACCTAACCTAAGTATAAACAATCGGTTAAACTCGTAGTACTTCCTAGTTCCCTAGTACAGCGTGCATCTCGTTTTATGGTATTAGTCCACTTCTCGACCTATTTTACATTGATCCGAGAAGCAAAAAGCAAAAACTACCTGGTGCTAGTCGGCATACGAGAAATCGTACGAGCTATCTATCTATCGTGTTCAAGCAAAGACGACAGTTCGTTCAAAATTTTATGCTCGCTACATTTTCAGTTCTTTGTATCACGTGAAATTGTCCGGTTGTGTTTTCGTTTCACTCGTGTCTAGCAGTTGCAAGTTGCGCCTGGGCGTTTGTTGTTGTGTGTTCTTGTATGCCTGTGCATGAGATTGTACGTGAATCACAGCATTAGCAGACAACAGTTTTACGGACTTGAAGCGCAAGTTGTATTCTAAATTGTAAGTCGTCAAAAAATTAAATTTTCGAAATCTATATTTTTGTAAGTATGTACATATGTATATTTATAATTTTTGTATTTTTAAGTTTTTTAGTTTCTTTAAATAGTTTGTTGTTTGTATTAATATTGTCCGCTCATTTTGTTTACATGCTCTCTGCTGCTCTCTCTCCCTCGATAATGCTCTTTTTGGCGTTTACTCTTTTGCGCTCTTTTTTTTTGCATTGTTTGTCGACGTTTCGCGTGTTTCATATAATCACCGTTGATTCTATACATTTGGTCTATGCCGCGTTGTTGTCTTCTATCTGAATTTTATGATTTACCGTCGTTTTGTTTTTGCAATTTTTATTGCACATTTGCTTTCTCGTTCTGTTCTCGTTGTATTCCTTAATTATGGCATGTGGCTTTCACTGTCGGGTTACTGAAGTTACTAAGCCGTAATTTTAACCTAGGCTTAACTCGAAAAACCACTTTTAACTTCGCTTTGATATTTGTCGCTCAGTGAGTTTAGTTGTGTTAATTAAGAAATTATACTTAAAATTTAAACACTGTTGTAATTACTCGAACCTTCTTTAAGCCTATATTCTTATGCCTTCTTCTTATTTAATGTAATTTTATTTTTTCTGCTTTCAGTCAACTTTAATGCATAACTCAGAGTGAATACTCATACCCACAAGCCACAAAATGATGGAAGTTAAGCAGAGCGCACCGACCGACTTTAACAAGCTGGCAACAACGAGTAGTAATGGCAATCCCGATGACTTGGATGTCATGTCAGAATTGGAGACAACAAAACTGAAAAGTGATTTATTGAATACAAACGGTAAATAGAGCGTTGTAATTGCGTTTTAATTGATGGAGCTTTGAGGAAATTGTTGCACAAAACACCTCTTTTGGGGTGGGGTTAATTGCGACTTCTTTAGAAGAAGTGCCAAAGAGATAGAGAAACAAGAAAATTGTACCCACGGCATTCGGGTCTAAGTAACCGGAACGTAGCCGGATTTTTATCGGTGTCAGGACAGTCAGCTCGGCACCTCGAAATTACTTTAGGACTGATTCCTGTCGCTACAACAACAACAGAAACAAAAAAGTGTTAACTTCGGTCGAATCGAATCTATACTATCCTTCAGGGGTGCATTTTTTATAGCATATAAAGTATAAAAAAATATTTGCCTAGATTTCGATCGATTAGTTTGTATGGCAGCTATGTATATACTATAGTGGTCCGTTATAAATAATTTGTAAGGAGATTGTAGAGTTGTATTTAACAATAGTCGGTGCCAAATTTCCTAAAGATACCTTGTGAAATAAAAGAGTTTTCGATACAATGACTTGAGTTTGATCAGTCAGTTTGTATGGCAGCTATGATCTATAGTGGTCCGATATCCGCGGCGCCGACAAATGAGAAGCTTCTTGGAAAGAGCAGAACGTGCCCAAAATTTCAGATCAAGACCTCAAAAACTGAGAGATTATTTTGAGTATATGCAGACGATAGGACATATTTTCTCCGGCGTTTCCTTCTGTGTGTTAAAATCTTCGAGTCCAACTTAATATACCCTGTGCAGGGTCATAGTTTCAATACGTGTTCAACTCCAAGCTCCATCAAATAAATATTTACAGTTATGCATCTTTTTAGCACCTCAATCTTTTTAGATCTGCCACAAAATGGTTTAATCGGTGACGTTTCAAACGGTTTCGCCGATGGCGGCGATGGTCTGGATCTCGATGAACTAATTGATTTAAATGAGGCTGTCAATCCTGAATTGGAAGAGGCGTTGCTGCGTGAAGACGATGATGATGACAGTGGTGCAAATGTAGTTGATAAATTGCTGGCCGAGGTGGTGCCGAAAGCGGCTGCCGTGCTTGATGAAAAAAAGGCTGACAAGGTCGAGGATAGTACAACGCCTGCAACAGCTTGTCTGGATAATACAGGCGACGATCTGGATAAGTTAATTTCGAAAATTAATGATCTCGAAGATTGCATTGAGACATCGTCCTCGGACAAGGATGAGGCAGTGAGCAAAATTGCGGTCACAGCTGAAGCAGCGGAAGCAGAAGTAACAGCAGAAACGTCAAAACAAGTAACAGAGAAGAAGGAAGATGCGGTGAAGGTTGGAAATGCCGAAAAAGGGAGTACGCCGGGTACGAGTGTTGCAAAGCCCGAAGTTAATGATGATAAGGAGAATGTCAAAACATCAAACTCAAATGATGAGAGCATTGAGGATATTGATGGAGAGGAAAATAAAAAAGTGGAGGAACATGCAAATAGTGATAAAGATAGCATAAATGAAGATAATGATAAAATCGAAGAAGTGGAAAAAGAAAAACAAAAAATTAATGCAGAAGATACGTTAGAAAAGGAGCAAACTGAGAGCGACAGCTCAAAGAAAGACTGTAAACAAGTTATTGATGAGATTATAGAAAAAAGCGTCGGCATTACAGCAAAAGAATCAGAATCAAACCAGAAAGTTATAGAAGACACCGAAACGGAAGCTAAAGAATTACAGAAAGTATCAGCGGAAAACAGAAATATTGAAGATAAAGAGTCCATAAAAGCAGATAGCACTAATGCTGAGGCGGACCCAATAGCTATCGAGTTGCAAAGCATTAATGCTAAAAGCAAATCGGGAGAGGCGGACGATTCCGATGATGACGTTATTTTCTTTGTGGGCAAGTCGGAAGCCAAGGAAACGAAGGAAAGCATTGTTGATACAAACAAAAAAGCTGACGGTCCAGCTGTCCAATCAATGGAGGTAGACGACGATGATGATGTTGTGCTATTGCTTGATGATGATGATGAAACGTCGTTGACAGGGGGAAAAAGCACGGACACCACAGAAAAGCCAATCGCTTCTGAAATTGGTAAAAGTGAGAGTGCAACAGACGAAACCAAATCTAAATTAGATACAGACAGTGTTAAGACTGCAACTGAACAAAAAACGGAAAAAGGCGAAAGCGTGGCTGATAAAACAGCGCTACAGTCAGACAACTCGGACAATGCCTGCGACAAGTTCGAAAGTGAAAAATCAGCGCCGACGCCACAAAGGGACGATGAAACAAAATCCAAAACTTCGGAAGCTGTCGATGAGACAAACAGCAATTGTAGTAGCAGCAGCAATTTGTTACAAGAAACACAAACCATAGAGAAAGCCGGTACAGCTGGTAGCACTGGGGACGACGATGGCGATGCAGCGGATGAGCCGGAGAATGAAGAAGATGCCGACGATGCCGAGAGCAGCGGCGCCATAGAATTAGTGGAGGACGATAGTCGTGCCGCTGGCGAAGAGAAGGCAACTGAGCCACCGAACAAACGCTTACGCTTGAGTCTTGAGACTGATGAGAGCTTAAAAGCCGATGAAGAGTCACGTAGCAGCAATAAATCCTCCGATTCTGCACCTAAACTTGATCCGTTTGAGGTAATCAAGATTGCGGAGGACAGTAATGACGGTGAGAATAGTGAAAAGTCATTGGGCGTGTCAACAGCTGTTGCAATAAAGCGAACGCACGACGAGTTAGAACAGAAGAGCGCAGACGAATCAACATCCGATGCGACGGAGGAAGTGGCAAATAAAAAGACTAAAATACACGAGTCTGTTACGATCGAGGAAGCTATAAAAACAGAAACAATGAATGTGCCCGAAAGCGGTGTGGCCACAGATGAAAAGCTTGCAACAGAAAGCAAAGTGGCAAAATCGGGTTTGGCGGATGAAAAAATCGATTTCGGGAAAGTATTGCCTCAACTTCGCGCCATAGCTTCAGACATTCCAATTCCACTCTATCCAGCACCCAAGCTCTTAAACGGCGATGCACCCACGTTAAGTTTAGACTTCTTCAAACGGTTTCGCAAGAACTTCGACAAACTCACCAAAACCGATTTGGAAGAGTTGGTGCTGCAGAAAGTAGTCGAAGCCATCGTGCACAAAAGTGAGTTCGCCGAAATGCGCGAAACTATCGACAAGCAGGAGAAACAAATCACAGCGCATCGAGCAAAAATCGCCGAAATCTCGAAACAGTTTCGTGATTTGGAAATGGTGCACAATCGTGTGTTAAAAGATATCGAAACAAAGAATTCACAATTCATTATGCCCGTCAAAATTACTCGTGCCGTAGGTCTACAAGTCTACGTACCGAACAAGCGCGGCTCAGACGTTGTTCCAACCAATACTCCCACCCATGTGTCCACATCACCACAACGTGGTCAAATGCCACCACCGTCTTCGCCGCCGCGTCAGCCGAGTAGCACGCCTGAAACGCGGTCGGGTAATTCCGCGCTGGCCTCAGCTGCGGTGGCAGCCTCTATGAATGCGCGGCGCGGTTGCGTACAAAAGGTAACACCACAGCGCCCTGTGGATAACGGTATGTCGCCAACACCACGTCCACCCTCATATCGCATAAATCCTGGAGTTTTGCAAACGGCGTTAACACAAGGTTCCCAAACTACAGCTCCTGCGGCGGCGGCGGCGTCGTCGTCACAACAAGCTGCCGGCATGCCTCGTGTATTGAACAAGGGTGTGGCGTCGGGTCAGCAACGGCTAGTGCGCTTCCCTACCAATGAGCAAGTGCGTGCACAACATTTACAACAACAACAACAATACGCAGCGCGCCAGCAGGCGCAAAATAACATGTAAGTATAGTTTTAGTGAATTTTCCTTTACATTTTCCAACTATTACTTATTCTGAGAAAAAATATTAAAAACTGTTTGTTTTATATGTCTACAGACGCAAATTGGCTCCAAAGACCAATGCTGTTGGTCCCTTACCCACGCAGCAGACACAGTTCCGACGTCCGGTCGAAGCGACGGCTGCCTCGCCTAACGCGTCCGTAGATCACTACATGAACCAATTGAACCAAGCCTCGCCCGCAGTGGGCAGTGTGACAATAGCTGCGGCCAAACCGAAGGAGAAAGCTGTCATTGATCTAACCGATGAGGATGAGGTTGCCAGCGCTGCGGCGACAACGACCCCTGTGCAGCGTGGCGTCAACACCAACACACAGATCTTGAATAATAATGCGCGCGCAGTGCCACCGCTAACGCGCATGCCGCATAATTCACAGGTAGCAGTGCGTTCGACAGCGGTGAATGTGCGTCAGCCACCGGCGGCAAAAGCGAACAACAGTGCGCTGATGTCGAATATAACCACGCCGCCCGGCACCAGCATTACGCGTGTACACATAACTCCAGCGAATATGCCAGCAGCCGCACCGGTACGCAAATACAATCACCCTGCGCCACTGCCAAACACACCGCCGCAACCCTACAATCCGGGCTGGAAGCTGCCACCGCCACGCCCCACCATACGCATCAGCAATCTGGAGAACGGCATTGTTATCTCCTGGACCATGGAAGATTCCATGGAGCGTTTTGCCGAGTGCGTCACCTATCAAATTTATGCCTACCAAGAGACATCGGGTCCGCCGGCGGTTGATTCATGGCGCCATGTGGGCGATGTGAAAGCGATGTTACTGCCCATGGCCGTCACGCTGACGCAGTTCCAAGAGGGTCAACGTTACTACTTTGCGGTGCGCGCAGTGGATGAACATAAGCGTCTGGGACCCTTTAGTTTACCCAAAACATGGACTTAAGCATGTGGCTAGGAGTTTTAAATTTGTAGACACGTTAGTTAAGCATAGGGAAATAGAGAGAATCGCTGATTCATATTCGCATGAGTTTTAATTTTTTTTATTTCATTTTATTATTTTATTTTTTAGATCTATTTTTCAGATTAGTTAAGTGTTTTAATTATAGGCCTCACAACCTCATATTTATTGTTTATGAAAGCAGAATTAACCGTTATATGCGAGTATGTAATATAAAAAATATAATTGTAGCTAAGATAAGTTTCTTTTGAACTAAAAGCAAGAACAAAAACAAAAACACAAACTAACCTATACAACAACATCATCACAGTCAGGCGTTTAGAGAATTGCGTTATATACATAAGTTATTGTTTATTTTCCACCCCCAATGATAATGTTTCGGCGAATTTCAAACCCCCAATAAATAGAATATATATGTATGGTATGTAGTCTAGAGCTAACGAATTACTCGTAATTCTAAAATTAGGTCTCAATTAAAACAAATATTAATTAAAATTGAAATATTGGCATATTTGAGTATATTAATTGCAGCATATGTTTAACATAAGTATTTTTAATCGATATTAATATAAATATTATACCTAATGACATAGTTACATAGTTCAGCAGAAAAAGCAAGATATTGAAATTACACTCAAAATAACACAAAACAAGCGAATAAATTTATTTAATTAATGTATGAATGCATTTCATTCTTAATTGCATATTTTTGGAATGTATGTTGCTGTTGTTGTAGCGCGTACCTTCGCCCAATCTGAAGAGAGTTAGATTATCGACATAACAGCCCTTGACCGGTTAAAATCCGTGTAAATTCCGATTATTCTGAAAATTGTGCATTATTTGTACATTAACACTTGAAAGTTCGGAACTACTCTTTGTTCCAAACCATAAAGAATGTCCTTGAACCGCGAAAAAAAGAAAGAGTCAAACTTCCCTTTTTTCTTAATTTATTATATTCCCATTATTTTCAATAAGTGCGAATATTCGATCCGAAATTGAATTGGTGTAATGAGAAAGAATTTCTGGGGTTAATAAAGCCAATGTATTCCAAACGGCTGTTTTTTCCTCAGAAATCGTATTAAATTGACGATTGTCCTCGTAAACCTTTCTTACCAGCCATTCCCAAATGGTTATCAATAGAACGTATAACAGGAGATCAAGCGGGCCATTCCAAAATATCGAAATTTTTACGTTGAAGCCACGTTTTCGTTGACCTGCTCGTATTGGTTTTTGCGTTGTGTTCTTGAAAGGAGAAAGATTGCTACTACTTTGTTAATACTTTCTGATACTCGAAACTATTCATTCGGCAAGAAGGGAAAGCCAACGGTACTGTGTCAGAATTTGAAAATGTGCCCCATACCATAGGTGAGCCTCCGCCGGAATTGCGCTATAAATAATTTTTTATTTTTAGTGATCTGTATCTCTCCTCATATAATAGGAATCTGGCTACGCTATATGTTGTCAGAAAGATGAACAGTGAACTCAAACTAACACGTTCCAAGGCTTATAAAAGGATTTCAGAACATGCAAACACATCTTTCCTTCTTGAATTATTGACGACCATTTTTTGTTCTTTTGCACATTTTGGGTTAATAAAAGAGGCAAAACATGTCTTTTTCACATCCAGTGGGGCTTACTTATTCGATTGGCAAACCTCAGCATACTATACTTTTCAATACCCTTCAGGTTTGACTTATCCCCAGTCAGATTCAAAAGCATTAATTTTCAAATTCGTTTTTAATAATCCAGGGATGTGATTAGAAAAAGACATCACACTATCGACACACTATAAGATATTAAATTTTTCTTCGCTCGGGTGCGTTCAGAAATCTTCGAGTTGCTATTGCAAATTTATGAAATCTTTACTGGCGTAGACAGCGCTTACACAGTTAAAGCGGAGTTTACAACAGCGTCCCCGTCGTTCTTCCTTTTAACTGTTTGGCGCCAATTGCAGATTCCAAGTGTAGCCAGGTTCTTCTCCACCTGTTCTTTCCAACGGAGTCTTCCTCTTCCTCTGCTTCCTCCAAGCGGACAATATGATCTAGCCAGCGTAGCCTCTGTCTCTTAATTCGCTGAACTATGTTCCATTGGCTGTGGTATTCGAGGTTGCCAATGCGTAAAAGACCATAAATCTTCCGCAGAACCATTCTCTCGAAAACTCGTAACGTCGACTCATCAGATGTTGTCATCGACCGTGCCTCTGCACCATATAACAGGACGGGGATGATGAGTGACTTGTAAAGTTTGGTCTTTGTTCGTCGAGAGAGGACTTTACTTCTCAATTGCCTACTGAGTCCGAAGTAGCACCTGTTATCACGGAGAAGTTATTATGCGTTGGATTTTGAGGCTGACATTGTTGTCGGTGTTAATGTTGGTTCCAAGATACAATTAGACGAAATTATCTACGACTTCGAAATTTTGGCCGTCAACTGTGACGTGGGAGCCAAGGTGCGAATGGGATGACAGAAGATAATTCGTCTTACCCTCGTTCACAACCAGACCCATTTGCTTCGCTGCTTTGTCCAACCTGAAGAAAGCAGAACTAACGGCGCGGTTGCTATGACCAATGCTATCGATGTCATCGGCATACTCCAGCAGTTGTACAATCTTGTAGAAGATTGTATCTTCTCTATTCAGCTCTGCAGCTCGAACTATTTTCTCCAACAGTAGATTAAAAAAGTCGCACGACAGAGAGTCACCTTGTCTGTAACCTCGTTTGGTATCGAACGGTTCGGAGAGGTCTTTCCCGTTGCTGACAGAGCTTTTGGTATTGCTCAACGTCAGTTTACACAGTCGTATTGGTTTTGCGGGGTTATTATGAATATCACGACTAGTCATCCACTATCCATATGGTAGTTGAAATACCAGCTATATGATATCAAGTTCTCACCTTAAAATACAGAATTATTTTAAATTGACTTTGAGTTACGAAATGCCTTTAAAATTAGTCCTAATGTACCCATAGAGTCACTGCGGAGACATGCGACCGCTGCACTCACCGCATATTCATTAAGCGGTGTGCACTCAAATTTGTAGGCAAGCAAATTATTGGTTAGTTTCCAAATATACTAGTATGCCATGAAATTTGTTATCCAAAATCATGCTGAGAAACATTAAAAACATTTCAAGGAAATAAAAATTGGCGCAAGTTTGGTCACCAAATTGCCAACGAAAGCCAACAATTTCCTCACTCAAACACGAAGAAAAACTAATCGAAATATTTTTGTGACTTACAAGCCCAGTAGGAAATGTGAAAATTTCGACAAAATCAATGAAGTTGAAAAATATTTTACTTCACCGGACGTTGGATTTGGTTTCCACTTCTGATCTTCATAGTAAAATTTGCAGATTCGGCCTTCGAGGACCCCGAATATTTATACGGAGAACGGCGAAAACCATTTATTGTGATTTGTTTTTACTGAAAGTCCATTCACTGCACATTTGGCTTAAGTAGTCAAAAGATCCAATCCACCAAAAAGAAAATATTTGATTAATTTCAGCTGGATGAGTCTGGAAAAAAAGGACCGTCAGCAATAATGTTTTTCATTCCATGGATAGCATGAACAGTTATAGGTATGATAAAAAATATGTTGAACGCCACACCCTTGCAAAATTGATACAGAGTCGCTAAGGTGAAGAAAGAAGCAAAGGCCAAAGTAATCCTGCATCGCTTCCTCAAGATGTAATTACTTACACCTATCTCTTAAAATACGAATTTGAACCAACTTGTCATGTTTTCCTTGATTTCCTACAGGGCTTGCTTGTAGTATTTATGTACCTGTATCCATGTGGAAATTTTTATGTACACTCATGGTCTCAACACCAATCACTTAGATTTGGCATAATTTCAAATATCGTGAGTGATTGTTTTGTACCAACTTTCGCTCTCTTGCTTCGGTTAAAAGCAGGTCAATGAGACTCAAAGTCAAAATCAAAGGTTGACGGAATATCCTTCAGTGTAAAAGCATTAAGGAACAAAAATAGCGCTTTTATGCTAACAATTGAAGCATTTAATAAGTTCTGACTTGTAATTAAAGCTGTCACACGAAATGTCATCAGAAATGATTTGACATTTCAGACTTAAAAACATTTGATTCGTTTATTTTATTAAAGTTGGTTAGATGGTGGGTGGGCCATTTTCCTTTTGATATTCAAGGTTTCGTTCCAGGCTCTATTAAAAAATTCTTACACAGTTTCAAACTAATTTTGGAAGAACTTTTGCAACTCTGATTGAGGTATTTCCTTCTGAAGGCATCAACCGTCTCTTCAGGTGTTGAAAAACGTTAACCTATTAGTTTGTCTTTTACGTACGAAAATAAGTAATTCGATCCCACATCAGAACTATACGGTGGAAAACTCATCAAATCAATGTTTTGAGTGTTTAAAATGCACTTGTTTCAGTCGATGTTTGAGAGCTCGCATTATCGTATTGAAGAGTGATCCGTCTTTGGCGGTTGGTTTTCTTAATTTCTTGAAAGACAACTGTCAAAGAAATGATTGTGTAACACTCAGAATTTACTGTTTTGCGTTCTTATCGTGGTAGGGTTGAGATATGCCCAGTTGTTCAAAAAAACAGGCAACCACTTGCCTGGAAGTGCTTCGTTGTGCGTCCAACTTTTGTTGGATTTGCGTAAATCCGCGTTTCATCATCTGTCACGATGTTATAGACGTGTTTTGCAGCACCGCTATCGTAATTTTTTAACACTTCTTCCGACCAATTGACACGAGCCTTTTTTGAGCGATCGACTAATTGTGTGGGCATGTATGCTGGTCCCACTAATGCTGGTTGTTGTCTCTATCTCAGGATTGGCCACATGACGATCTGGAAATATTAGTTTGCATACAGCATCCATAGTTTCCTGAACAACATCTGATTTTGGGCGACTCTCACGAAATTCCTCTTGAAGGGTTGCTAAGTCCCGAAATATAAAATGCTACGTATGTAAATATGTATACTAACTGCGGTTCCCTTTTACCGACTGCTTGTGTTTCCCTAGAAACAGGTTCCACCTTTAGTGATTTCAGAAAATTAAAGAGTTTCGTAGGCGTAGTGACTTTTTGCAAAAGTTCCTTCTCAACTTTAAAACAGAGAAGCTCCAGATCCTTAGAAATCATGTTCATGAAAATGAAAGCGCTGTGTAGTTGTCTTCTCTACGAACGTCTAATTATAAAATATGCGATATAACTGGTGATCCAAGTACAGGTACCTTTTCCAATAGGCTTTTCCTGACAGACTACTACTTTATTACGAAAATTCACGTTCTGTGAACAATGTGTTTCGCGCTCTTTACTCAACTTATGGTCAACATAATCGAACTACTGAGTGAACTGTTCGCAACACCATCATGCATCTTGAGACCCAGCATTCATTATTGGATAATATTCGACCGAATAGACCACGATCAGCACACACACTGATTGTGACACGAAGACAGTGGAGAGTTGATCCAGTGCCGTTCGCAGCAACTCGGACTAACGTATGGAACGGCTTAGCGCATTTTATGTCGAGATCTTAAATTGAAAGCGTATAAAATACAGTTTGTGTAAGAACTGAAGCTGATCGACCTGCCCAAGCAACTTCGCTTCGCTGAATGGGCTCTTGAAAGTTTTTAGAAGATCCGACGTTTTCTAGCCAAATGTTGTTCAGCGATGAATCCATTTCTGGCTCAATGGGTATGAAAACAAGCGAAATTGACGCATTTCGGACGAATAGCAACCTGAAGAGATTCAAGAGATGCCATTTCATCCAGAAAAAACAACGGTTTGGTGTGGTTTGCGGCCGGTGGAATTATCTGTCCATATTTCTTCAAAAATTAAGCCGGTGAGAACGTAACCGTAAATGTCCACCCTTATCGCGCCATGTTAAGAGACTATTTGCCTAAAATTAATTAAAATAAATTAAAAAAAGCTTGTGATCTCGGCGACATTTGGTTTGAACGGCGCCATCTTGTTGTACATCGCATAAATCAATGGATTTATTGAGAGAACACTTTGGTGAGCAGATAACTTGACGTTTTGGGTCGGTCGATTAGTCACCAAAATCGTGTGATATCACATCCTTCGACTTTTTCAAGTGGGAATATGTAAAGTTAAAAGTTTATGCGGTCTATGTCATTCGCCAGTTGACCAGTGTAAATGCTTGAACAAGTCATCGAAAATTGGACTCAACGGATAGATCAGAATAAATGCCAGATAATGTTCTTTCGAATGATGCAACATTCTCCATTGAAGTTTCTGTGTTTTTTCTTTAAAAAGTAGGGAACCTCGAAATGGATCATCCTTTGTTTTTACTCATATTGAGTCGATGCAATTATAGGACTAGATCTTTTCGAATGGGGATTGCCTTGCTTAAAATACTATGAAAGTTGGACAGTGCATTTTGTTATTATCAGAATTTGGTTCCTACTACACATTCGATAAAATTAATATTGTTATTTGATTTATTAATTAATATTATAAATTAAGTGCCCATAGTATATTTTATATTCGAGGTTCATGTAATCAAATTCTTCCGATTTGCAGATGTTTAAAGCACTTTCGCTAAACTTTTTCTTATGTATTTAATGTGTGCCTCGACCGACTCATTGCCATTGCCAGTAGGGGGCAAGGATAAAAGTTCACGTCGGCTGTCCTTGAAAATAAACACGATGGAAACACACATACATCGGCATAAGCGATTTCAACTGCACTCGGAGTTAATAGCTGCACTCAAGCGTTCGTTTACACAAATCAAATTCGTTACGAAATGCGAACGAGCGCGTTCAATGCGCCAAATTGCAAAAAATTTCCATACATGCATTTATTCATATGCGGATGACATCTAAAAAACAATTCGCTGGTAAGAGGAATGATCCGTACAATGACCAAAATGGCAAATGACGGTATTTAAAAGTGAAGTTGAGTTTTACCCACAGTTCTGTTCGTTTTTGGTTTGCCAAAATGCGATTTTTGATCTGATGGAAAAACTGGTAGGTCTCTGTACAGAGAATTATATATAAAGCAACTAGAAAAAATGATCTTATCGGATCATTCCTCCTTTAATCACTCAGGGAAATTCGAAAAATGCAGTTTTTAGAGATAAACTGATGGAGACGTCAGAACTGAGGGGCTACACTCAGAAGGCCGTAATTCAAAAAATATTTGTGATATCGTAACCTACCGAAATATGCAAATATTTTTTATTTAATTTCACACTAGTCGTGCTCCTTAAACGAACCTAACCTCACTCGTCTCCAACATCTTTAGTTTCACTATAAGGAAACTGCTTCAACTTGCAATTGCTGCTTAAACGCTCGCAAGTTTTCTCTACACAGCTTGTGGTTATACTATATAGTTCCAGAAAGCTAGCCATTGATTGCAACGGCGACATTTTAAATGCAAGGCGTCATCATCACATTTCCACTTTAATAACGACCGACAAACTCAGACATTTCACAAAGAACCTTGACATTCCCAACCACCAGTCAGCAAATATTGTGCAAACCGGTCGATTCACCACACCAAGCTAACAATATTGTATACCCGTACCACAACCACCAGACCCACACCACTCCTACTTAGCAGAGAGCAGCAATGATGAGCTGCACCAACAATGGTGGCGCGTCGCCAAATGAGAAAAGAAAGCAATAAAATCATAGTTCTTCACGGTGTAGTTGCGGTTTGGTGCAGGCACGAGCAAATTTGCTTAAGTGGGGAAAATGTGAGGTGGGATGTGAGGTGGGTTGCGTGAGGCCTACCCAATCAGTGGAATGCGCTGTCAACTGTTGTTTGTGCAATCGGTTTTCGCTTTAGTTTTGTCCGCTTTTCCATTTGCTTTGCCCCTCTTTACCATGCTCTTCGGCTGATTTTTATTTTACAGCTTTTTACCATGAATTTTTTAATTTTTACTTTTAGTTTAATTATTTTTTTTTTTTTACTTTCTCTCATTACAGTTGTTTGATTTTTTCTGCCGCATAAACCTTGAATGCGGACACATTTATGTGAAGGAGAATACACTGAAAGCCCACTGAAGGACTTTCGAAGCGGCAGCAACAAGCGCGCGCTATATTTAGTTTGTGTGGAGAATAGTGGCTGTGGTGAATTTCGCATTTTCACAAGTACTATGCGGTGAGCAGGGATGAAATGAGAGCAACGCTTGCGGTGGAACGCGGAAGAACGCACAAACATTGATATGTTCATAGGTGTGTCAACATATTTTTTCGGATACACGTGTCAACTGTGACAACAACACGTTATGTTGCTAGCAGTAAATTGACCTCAAATTAATAAAATATGGAATACCACTGCGAGCAAAAAGTAGTAAGACTTTTTTCATAATTTTCAAATTCTTAATTTATTCTTCAAAAACAATGTCGTCCTCCTCCTCATAGTAATCGCCCTTGGTCCCAATGCACTTGTGTCAACGTTTTTCTCAATTCTCGAAACAGTTCTTAAAGTCTATTTCCGGAATAGCCTTCAATGTGCGTAGCGATTCACGTTTAATGTCTTCAATTGACTCAAAACTCAAATGAAACATAACACTCAAATTGTATTCATTGTTGACACTTTTATCGCTCGGAAAGAATTCGGAGTGCATTACACCTCGATAATCGAAGAAAGCTGTCAACATAACCTTGATTTTTAACATGCTTTGACGTGGTTTTTCCGGCTTCAGCTTATCTTTGCCGCGATATTCGGCCGATAGATCGTCTGTTTTCGGGTTGTAAGCATAGATCCAAGATTCATCGCTAGTAATAATACGTCTCATAATATCCTGGTAGTCGGAAAATATTGTTTCACAGACGAGACGCTGTTTTTCGAAAAAATTAGTGATTTTGTAACCAATCTTGCTATCACTTTTCTTAGGCTAAAATTATCTTTCAAAATGGTTTTCATGAATCTTTCCGATGTTCCAACGATGCCAGTAAAATCTCTGACTGTTAATCGTTGATTCTCAAGCACCAATTCGTTATTTTATTGACGAGTTGATCATCAGTTGATGTTGATGGTCGTCCTGGAAGTGGTTCGTCATAGCGCTCTCCACCCTCTTTGAATAATTTTTACCAATGAAAAATATAAGCTCGCGACAAAGAATTGTTACTGAAAGCCCTTTCTAACATTTTGAACGTTTTGACAACAGAAATTTGATTCCGCAAACGAAATTTAATGGACCTTTCGTGTCGAATAATTTCACTTATCGTAAAAATCGCCGAATACGCATTATGTACTTCAGAAGGACAAGCGTATACTAAACACTAATTATTATTTTGATGTGACATTTGACGCAAATATCACTGAAAGTCATACGAACCAGGAAAAAAAAAAATATTTCGACAAATGGGTTTTCGAGCGAAATTTAAATTTAAAAGTCTTACTATTTTTTGCCCACAGTATATATGCATATACAATATGTTGGAAGTTTTATTAATAAAGACCAATACATTCAAATATATATATATATATATACATATATATGTAATCTATATTTATTACATTATATTATGTAAACAATAAATCTTTTTATACCCACTTCGTTGCCAATCATATTCGATTTACCTGTATTTGTTGTACTTGTGTTATTACCGGAGCTTTGCATAATAACGCTGTCAATCGATAATGAATTATTTATTTTGCCTAACTGTAAATGTCGACCGCTTAATGCATAACTGTGGGCGCAGGAAAGGTGTGCTGCTTCTGTCGTCAATGCACAGCTCTTTGAATGCAAATCACTTCCATACTTTGATACCAAGGCTAGTTTGGCTAGTGCTGACTTTGCTGCAGCGCTATACTCTTTCATGAACCGTTATATTTATATCGTGTCTTCCATAGCGCAAAAACAACAATAATAACGGTAATGTATGCAAGTCCTTGACAACTTTCACGGTTGCAAAACACACACACTATGGAATTAATTATCAATTTGGGCTCATGACAAATTGCTAATGAAATAAATATATGTAACTGGGCCACTAAGCAGAAAATTATTTTACTTTGGTAATATGTATGTAGCAGCTATAGAACTATAATCATGCGAGAAAACAGCCGATTTTACCTGTATGAAATGAGAGACACCCGTTGTCTGATTTCTTCATTCTTACCAGTGATAGAAAACAAAAGTAGCAGATCTGATGAATATTTAATGTCCTCAATAGGTTCAGCCAACTGAGCGTACTATTCGCAACCATTATCCATCTTGAGACCCAGCATTCATTATTAAATAATAGACCGCATAGACCATGTCCATCACACACGCTGATAGTGACACGGAGACCGTGGAGAGTCGACTCGGTGCCATTCGCAGCAATTCGGACTGACGTATGGAACGACATAGCACATTTTACGTCGAGATTTTTAGTTGAAAGCATACAAAATACAATTTCTGCAAGAACTGCCTGAAATTGAAGCTCGTGATCTCGGCAGCATTTGGTTTTAAATAGACTGGGCCACTTCCCACACATCGCATTAATCAATGGATTTATTGAGAGGACACTTGGGTAAGCAGATAATTTTACGTTTTGGGTCGTTCGTTTGGCCACCAAGATCATGTGATACCATATAGTTAGACTTTTCCCTAAGGGCATATGTAAAGTCTAAAGTCTATGCGGACAATCCCGCTTCGATGTAGGCCTTGGAGCAAAACATCACGTATGTCATTCGTCAGTTACCAGTCGAAATGCTTGAAAATTGGTCAATCGAAAACTGGAATCAACGGATGAACCATCTGAGACGTAGCCACGGCCAGCATTCGAAAGGGATAATTTTTCAAATGATAACAAACATTCCTCATTAAATTTCAAGTTTCTGGGTTTTTTCTCTTCTTACTTTAAAAAAAAGAGAACCTCGAAATGGTCACTCTATATATGGTGCCGAAGAATATGGACATATAAATGAGATCGGTCTTCGAGAGAAATTACTATAAGCTATAAGATCGTTATTATGATGAGCTTTTATCCAAAACCGGATTTACGGGTCGAGTTAAGCACTAGGTTTAGTTAGGATGGTAGTTAGGATGGTAGTGTTGTGGTACTGCAGTCGCCATCAGTTTAGGTCGCCTAATTATAACCCAGAGCCTACGTTGCCTAAAACATACTGTCCGAATGGAAGTCGAATTTAATCAAATTTAAACTATACACTCAAAAGAGAAGAAATGACTTAGTGCCTAATGATGACCTTTTTCGCCACTTAAGAAGTCAAGTCAAGAAGAAATCAGAAAAGTATATTTATCAAAACTCTTTATTAAAGCAAAATAATCGAAGCCAAAGTAAAATTGCGCTGTTGCATAGTATATCGCCTACAATAACAACAAATCAACAAAACATTCACAGATGATTTTTGAAATCGGAATGCAAAGAATGTGTCAAAAGGCGATTTTGCGCAGAAGACACTGAGTGAAATTGCATGGGTTGCCAATTGCAAATAAAATACTGAACTCACCACAATAACAGTAAAATAGTAGTAAGTCCGCTAGAAATCAACGACTTAAAGCCCAAGTGCCTTCGACACTGCCAAATGCACAGTTATTCCAACGGAAAACGTAGTGTTCTGCTGTTCCATGTGGACGCCAGCGAGACCGTTCTTAGCCAATTCGAATTTAGTTAAGGGATGACTGGCGAATGTAACGGAAGCGTTTCTTTCGAGCGGTGCGCGAATATTTATTTGAATATTTGTTAGTGTTAAGAAACAAGAAAGTTATATTAAGATAGTGTATTGTTGACGGGTGAATTTTGGAGTGAAATTGTACTGAAGTATGGTCTGTAAAAATTAGTGGATTATGTGCGATTATTTGTGCAAATCTAAAATATTCAGAAAATGAAAGAATCTGTCTTTTTAAAATAAAAAATCGGTTTTATCGTGTTTCGCTGTGGTATTTTAGGTAATAATCAGTAACTGAAAAATTAAAGAAATATTAAAAAAGTTTAATTTAAAATTCGAAAATATCAAATAGATGTTAGAATTGTTAGGAAATAAGTGAATCGCATCAGTTGTTGAAAACAAATGTGAAATATCGCAATAACACAGCTTTAGTGAATAATAAGTGAATAATAATTATAGCTATAATTACCATAGAAACTGCTTCATCATAAGAATTTTTGGAGATGACAGAAAAGTAAGACTGTTTATACAGTGCCAAGTAATTATAATAAATATATATATTCCTTATTTTAAAACATTCTCTGCGAAAATATTTCAAATCTTTATAACAATAATTTAGCATGATCAAATTTGACCCGGACTGACAAAAAAACATTTTCACATATTTTAGTAGAAATCTTTATTATGGCCTGATTCAATGCAAGCACGTCAAAGTTTAATCCAATTTTCCATACATTGGTTACAAGCATGTCAAATTTGAATCAATTTTCCATACACTGGTTATAAGCCTCCGCTGGTATGACCCTCATGGCCTTTAGCGACTTTTGGTTTTGTTGGACAATTTCGACGTCATTTGCATAAATTCACATTTCGTTACCAGTTCTAATACGTTTGTTGAATTAAGAGTCCTCAGCTAAGTTGTTAAGCATCTTTTTGCGAGCTCTACTCGAATCTTTTTTGCAAAAAGTTCAGGTCTTTTGGTACAAGTCTAACATTGACATATTTCATAGCCAAAACATTAACCAATATGTGTTGAGTTGATCCAAAAGAGATGTTGAGATCCTCTGCTATCGCTTTAATGCCAAAATGATGATTTTGCAATACTTTTTCTTTAACTTTTTCGATACTTTCGTCTGCCACAGAGGTGGATGGATTCGACACGCATGAAGCAAGGTTTTGATGACTTCACGACTTTCACTGAGTGGTTTGTACCTCTCAAATACTTGTGTTTGTGATTAAATCGACTCCTCAAAGCATTTCTGCAACATTTTGAAATGTTCCGTAGCCGTGATTAACTTGGAAACACAAATTTCAAGGAAACTTTTTGCATAGTACAAATCAGAAGACAAGCTTTTCAGGCCGGAAACTGCTGTCACACTAATTGACATATACAGATCAAATTCCACATGAACTAAAAGATCACGGAACGGATCAGCACGGGTCAAATTCGATCAGAAGTATTTGTAAATGGTACGTTCCTCAAGTTGTCTAATTAAAAGCGTGGATCTGGAGTTTTATCCAACCACTGACTGTCTTGAAAATTATTTGAGAAATGTTTTCTGCCATTACAGCAACAAGGTACAAGACTCTTTGAGATTTACCATATATTCTTGTGATTCTCAATGTTCTAGGTTACGTTAGGTCAAGTCGTAAGGGTGGTCCTCGCTACAAACCGTAGAAATTCACTTGAACAGCTCTGAATACTGATCGTTTCTGATTTCCAAAACTTCCAGAAATGGATCATCAGACCTTTCTAGATCGACAACGTGATTTGAGCCTAACAGCTTACTTATCTAAGATCAAGCGTAGGCGCGTCGTCGAGTAAAAGTATGAGTACCGACATATTTTAATCTGTTTGGTGCCAATTGTAGATTCCAAATGTACCCAGATCCTTCTCCACCTGGTCTTTCTAACGGAGTGGAGGTCTTCCTCTTCTTCTGCTTCCCCCGGCGGGTAATGCGTCGAATACTTCCATAGCTGCAGTGTTTTCATCCATATGGACAATATGACCTAGCCAGCGCTGATTTATGTCTATGTCATATCTCGTACAACTCATTGATCAATCGACTGAGGTATTTGCCGTTGCCGATGCGCACAGAACCATAAATCTTCCGCAGAACATTTCTTTGAAAACTCGTAAAGCCGACTCATCAGATGTTGTCATCGTATGTACATGCCTCCGCATCATATAGCAGGACGGCGACGATGACTGACTTGTAGAATTTGGCCTTTGTTCGTCGAGAGAGGACTTTGATTCTCAATTGCCTTCTCAGTTCGAAGTAGCACCTGTTGGCGTTATTTTGCGTTGGATTTCGAGGCTTACGTGTTTGGTGGCGTTAATGCTGGTTCCAAGATAGGTGAAATTATCTACGACTGCGAAGTTATGACTGTCAACAAGGACATGGGAGCCAAGTTGCGAATGCGACGACTGTTTGTTTGATGTCAGGAGATACTTCGTCTTGTTCTCGTTCACAAGCAGACCCATATGCTTCGCTTTCTTCTCTAGGCTGAGGAAAGCTGATCTAACGGTTGTTATGGCCAATGATATCGACGCCGTCGGCGTACGCCAGTAGCTGTACACTCTTATAGAATATTGTACCTTCTCTATTCAGCTCTGTAGCTCGATCTATTTTCTCTAGGAGTAGATTGAAAAAGCCGCACGATAGGTAGTCGCCTAGGTATCGAACGGTGTGGAGATGAGGGTGTTCATTAAGGGTGTTTTTTTACATGGAGGGTCCTAGCCTTCTCACCAAGGTGAGAAATTATGATGCTCTTGTTCAGAGATATTGTTTTTGCATAAAAAAAAATAATTGAAATGTTGTGATTTTATCGTATCAAGTAACAGAAATCTATCGCATATTTATACAAATGCTGATACCGAAAAAAATGTTAATCTATTCGCACTTAACAAACAATTCCGTAGAGAGAATAGCGCGCTGATTTGCAATTAAATTTTTATTTAAAGCCAACAGCAGTGAGTTTTTTTTGTTACATAATTTGACATGTAATCGTAGATGTTGCAAGCGTCAAACGTCAACGTCAACCCATTAATTGAATTAAAATTACAATGACAGGTATTGTGAATGTGTTGGTGAATGGGCGAGCGATGGCTGGAGGCATATATAAATGCAAATAGAGATAAAATAAAACAGAATATACTAAAAAGTAAGCATAAAAATTTGCTGGAAAAGAAAATACATACATATGTGCAACCACACACACATAGCAAGCATAGCGGCTGTAACGGTTTGGGGTAGTGTGGTTGCGCTAATGCTATTAGCAACATGACAATCGGCGTTTTTTGCACGCCACAAGCAGTCAACTACCCTTTCACATGCACACAAGTCGCTGCTCGCATACATACATACAAACATATGAACGGGCGCTGCATACGAGTGTCTCAGTCTTATATTGGATTTGTATAAAGAAACAATACACATACACTGGCAGGTAGGTAGGTGTGCGTGATATCGCGCGCATTGTCATTGTTTGGCTGTGCGACCTCACCTTGTTGCACGGCCGCATAAACAAACAGACGGAAGCCATTACCACGCGCCACTCAAACGCAAATATAAATAAACACTCCAGCGCAATGCGAGAAGAGAGATATAGAGCCACATTGGCCCACCCGCTGTGTAAGCATAGTTTTGGGCGCCTTTGAGTATGTGCGCGTGTTTGTGTGCAGAATCGTTTTACATGAAAAAACATAACCGCTTGCGTTGGGTAGCCGTACACTCGCCTATTTATGTATGCCAAAGTAAGCAAGCACCACTCCTCAGCGCAGAGCAAATAGGTTTCCCATTTCTGTACGCATACAAATGCGTGCGCGGCTGCTTGGCTTTGTGTTTAACCAGCTACCGTTGGTCAGCAAAACATAAATTTGGTTACCACACACACACACACACACGCACATATGTATATATGATGACCAGCTCCTGCGCCTCAGCCAGACTCACAGCCAGTAGTGTAATCCACTAGCATAGATAGGCATAAATGTAGTGGCGTCTGCGGCTACGTGCGCATAAATCGCTCGATTTCGCACACTAACACACACACACATGTGTGAATGTATAGCACGACTCCCTGTTGGCCTTCAAAGTTAAATTTAGTGGATATCTGCCAGTTGACATTATCGCATCATGGGTGCGTTAGCTAAACGCAACAACAACAACAAAAACAACAATAGCAGCAACAACAACAGCAGCAACAACAACATCAGCAGCAAGGCGCGCTCCAAAATAGCCTGCCTTCCAACTCGACGCACTCACGCTTTTATTAGACACTATGGCATACAGCCGTTTAGTGTCGCTGGCAGGATTTATGAGCGCCGTAAATGCGTTGCTTAACAAGCTAGTGCCCCATGCGCTCGTATATTTATCACTAATAATAGTGAATTGCATTAAAGTTGCGTATACGCCGTGTGTGCCCGCATACGCTTCGATATACATGTACATACATATACATATATATAAGTGTATGTATGTAGTTATATATATTCGACTGGGTGTTGCCGCTAAGTGCCAAGTGCAGGCGAGCATTGTAGGCCCATTATAATGACAATGACAATGTGTGGGCGCACAGCCCGTTATGAGTGCCTGTGTGCCTCTGTGTGTGTGTGTGCGCATGACCATAAAGGGCTGGCTTAAGTGAATCTAACAATAAAGGCAACTGTTGAACGAAATACCGTTACACATTGTAAAATTCACAACTACCATGTCACAACAATTTGGTCACAAAAAAGCCAAATCGGCTTGAATGTCTGTTAAATCGATTATTGATTGTGAAAAGCTGTCGTCTTTGTTGTTATGAATTTCTATGCCGTGCGATAATATTGCCTACAGAATGGGCTTTTAAACATTTTACGCTTTTAGCTACCGCATACACTGCTGTATATATACAGACATGTGACCTCCACTGCCTTTTGTTCCGCACTTCATGTTTGTACATATGTTTTTAGTTTACACTACGGCTCACATCGCGTTTAGTTGACGCAGAGTTTTGTGCCTTTTCTATGCACTATCCTTCGACACATACTAACAAATAACACTTTACCTTTCTGCACATTTAACATTCAGCCAATTTTCCTTTCACATCATCACAATAATAATAAAAATAAATGTAACAAGCCGCTATTGAGTGTTTCTGTGTGCGAAAAAAGTCGTTTGCTTTTAATAAACCACGAGGCTCGGCCTATATGTGCTTCATGCGAGAGCATAAAAAATTCAATGACTGCTTACTGCTTCCGTGTGGCTTTTAGCAGGCGGTAGTATTCAGTTATTTGGTTGGTTAGCACTTTAAGGCTTGCTGAGCAGTATGCCAGATATTCAGAGGAGGCGGTATTATTATACTTGTATATAATCCCTATCACAGATCCCTAAAATTCGATTATATAGAATTTTTGAAAACTAACTCCTATAAAATCTAATAGCAGCAGGTTCCGAAGAATCCATATCGTCACCTAAAATACAAAACAACGTATCATCGAAAAAATCGAAATTGAGTTTTTACATATGTACATGTAGCATAAAATTGTCTGCTTCCGCTGTCAGATATAACCAATATATTGGGTAGTCGAAAAAGTCTTTTGGTATTTCTAATCAAACTTCAATTTTTTGTTTTATTTATAATGAACTTTAATGAACCAAATATGTACCATTTTGGTCGACCATTTTTTGCCATTTTTCCGCTAAAGACATTATTCCATCAATGTAAATCGTTTCTGGTTTCTCAGCGAAAAACTGCGACAAGTAGTTTTCACAGACTTCTTTTGAAGCCAACTTTACTCCATTAAGGGAGTTCTGCATTGACCGAAACAAATAGTAGTTCGATGGTGCAAGGTCAGAGCTATATTGTGGATGCATCAAAACTTTCCAGCCAAGCTCTTCCAGTTTTTGCCGAGTCATCAAAGATGTGTTTGGTCTAGCGTTGTCTTGATGGAAGACGAGACACTTTCTGTCGATCAATTCTGGCCGGTTTTTCCGATTGCTTGCTTCAATCTCATCAGTTGTTGAGAGTAAAATATAGAATCAATCGTTTGACCAGGCTGGAGCAGCTAATAGTGGTTGATTCCTTTCCAATCCCACCAAACACTCAGCATAACCTTTCGAGGCGTCCATCCTGGCTTTGCGACCATTTGTTGAGCTTCACCATCTCTTTCGTACATTTTTGTCGTATTTGATCCACTTTTCGCCTCCTGTAGCCATTCGCTTCAGAAATGGTTCGATTTAATTTCGTTTCATCAAAGAATCGCAGATGTTAACCCGAGCTTCTTTTTGTAACCAACCGTTTTTAAGTGGTTCAAAACGATGTCATGGCTGCTTATGTGATGGTCCTGATCAATCTTTTCCATAATTTCATCGAGTTTTTCAACGATAGGTCGACCAGAGCGAGATGCATCTTTCATATCGAAATCTCCAGAACGAAAGCAAGCGAACCACTGTTGTGCTACATGAACTGATACAGCATCGTCTCCGTAAATTTCACAAATTTTATTGACGGCATGCATGGCCTTCTTCCCTTTACATATTATACAAAAGTTTCAAAATATAGTGAATTTCTTCATAATGTTCACTCATTTTTGAACTGCTGTACATATTTCCAACTTCTCCGAATTTTTTGGATGCGAATTTAATTTTCTTTGGTTAAATCTAGCTTAAAATCTCACCTTTCCAACACTATATTGTATGGCGCAATGTGATTGGTAGCACTGGAGATATACGACTTCAACGACATCTATTGACAAAATTTCGACCACCCAATAATATACGAAACTTCCCTCTAAATCGTTTTAACAACCCTCTTCCTATTATCTGGCTTCGGTTCTATTAAATATTCTATAGCCTGATACATATTAGCAAGAAAACCGCTTTAAGTACATAAGTGAATATTTTGAAAAAGTGAGGTTAAGTAACCAAAACTCTGTTATAAAGCATATTAACATCTTTTTTCCAGTTTTTTTTATATTTGATTTAATAATAATTTTAACACTTTAATATAAACAAACGAGAGACCCTTTCTATCTACATAGATAAATAAATGGAAAAGTGAGGTTAAGTTGCCAAAAATCTGTTTTAAAGCATATTAACATATTTTTTCTAATTTTTTTACACGATTTCATAAAATATTTAGTATTTTAGTACAAATTAACGGGAAAAAGTCACTAAATGCATTGAAAAAGTGAGGTTAAATTGCAGTTATTCTTATAAAGAGCACTAGAAAAAGATAAACTGCTTCAAAATATCAAGATATCATTAAATAATATATTACTAAGCAATAATAACTCAAAAATATATGTGTAAAATCCATTAACTGTACTTAACGCAAAAAAAATAATTATGAAAACTCCACTTAAAGCATTCTTCCCACTTGCGATCATTCACGGTTGAAATTCAATTTAAAGCATCGCTCAACTTGAGAAGCCCGAAAGCGCTTTAAAATTCGCATTTAATTTGCTGCTATTTTAATGCTTCAAATACGCGCCTCGCAGCTATGCGGATATACCAGGAAATCCTGTTATACGCATGATTGTATGTGTGCGCAAACTGACGCAGGCGTTGCTCTTGGCTTTGATGTCGCTGATGGCACTTTATTGCTATGATTATTATAGCTTAAAAGCCAATGTATTTTATTGCACAAATTAATAATAAAACATGAATGAGAATAGCAATCAATCAAAATCGGAAGCAGGCTTTAGGCACGCGAAAGAAGAGAAATGAAGCGGGAGAGAGGAGGAGATAAATATTTTTTTACCAAAAAACAAGGCAAAAATACTGATAAAAACGAGCAAAACAAAAAATTCCGTTGTATGCAATAAAAACCGTTATAAAATTATGGCATTTGTTAAAAGTGTATTTCCTATTAGAGCGGGTCGGTTATTGCGAGCATTATTGCTATAACAAGAGTTTGTTGGTATGTGTGGGAATTAAAGCATTTTGGAGGTTATAACATCGAGTTGTAAAAGATTTTGTTGTAATTTGCATTTTATAACGTCATTTTGGAAAGTGGAGTTTCAAATACACATATGGCCAAAAAGTAGTGTTTTCGATATTTTAGCTTCTAATAGTACATTTCGAATTTGAAACAGCATTTTTCGTGTCCTGGTTACGATTCTCCATATGAAAACTCTTGACTTTCCTTTATCTGGTGTATGTGGTGCTCGAGAAATTTTGTTGGATTTCACTGAGTTTATTATACCATAAAAGAATTTTCCCAGAGGTGTGCCAATATTTAACTGCTTTGATTTAACATTTCCAGTAAGTTTATACTTTCTTCAGAGTGATACCTACGTTAATAGCATTCATAACATTTTATTTTACCAAAGCCGCAAAGCATCTATGCACGGGGTGTGGCCTTGATTACTGGGATCCACAATTTGATAAAGACATTTTGTCGTTCTGCAAAGTGTTGCGAATTGGCATCGCTTCCCTATTGCTGACAGTTTTTGTCGAATACTCATATTGTCTAGGCAATTATGGCATCACAACTTGAGACAGCCGAAGTAGTGATCTCCCGATCTCGCATCCAAAATATATAATAATAATATAAATAAATTAACCTCTGTACCTTACTTTGAGTAATCGTAATGGAAGTCAATTTCATCAGACATAAATCTAAAAAAAAGGATTCATCTCAAAATCCAATTTTGGACTTTTTAACTTTCTTTCTATTCTAAGTTATAAGTACATTTTCATTAATTAAACTACTGGTACGACTTGAACTGGAAAACAAGAGCTCGGCTAAAATCTAGCTGGTATAGAGCTGATCATGGGGATTATCAGAGCACTTCTTAAGTGTTTATAGATGATATAAACGATCTGGCTATTATACGAATTGCATTTCCGTATCCAATTTAGGGAGAGCTTCTTAACAAAAATATTTTCAAACTGAAAGCTACAGCTTTTGTGACTTTTCTTGGAAGACGCAATAATTTTTGAAAATTTTGGATTTTCTTGATCTCTTTCAAACGTTGGCCGCGGCTATGTCTCAGAAGGTCCATCCATTGAGTCCAATTTTCGATGACTCGTTCGAGCATTTTGAGTGGTAACTGGCAAATGACACGCGTGATGGTTTGCTCCAAGGCTTGAATCGAAGCGGGATTGTCGCCATAGACTTTAGATTTTTCATATCCCCACAACAAAAAGTCTAAACGTGTGATATCACATGATCTTGGTGGCCAATTGAACGGCCCAAAACATATCTCTCAATTCTTCTATTGATTGATGCGAAATAGGTGACGCCATTTTGTTGAAACCAAATGCCGTCGAGATCACGAGCTTCAATTTCAGGTATCAAATAGTCGGTTTTCGTGGCGCGATAACGGTCGCCATTGACGGTTGCGTTCTCATTGACATCATTTTTGAAGAAATATGGACCGATGATTCCACCGGCTTACAAACCACACCAAACTATTGGGTTTTCTGGATGTAATGGCAGATCTTTAATCTCTTTGAGTCAGAAATGAGGCTCAGAGTTGAACAAATGTTGGCTCGAAAACGTCAGATCTGCAAGATCAAGAGCCCATAGAAAGAAGCGATGTCGCTAAGTAAGGTCGCGCGGTTTCAGTTCGTGCACAAGCTGTATTTGGTACGCTTTCAATTTAAGATATCGACGTAAACGGCGAGAAGTCGTTACATACATCAGTCCGAGTTGCTGCGAACGGCGCCGAATCGACTTTCCTCGGTCTTCGTGTACACTCTCAGCTACGGCTGCTATATTTTCTTTACTGCGTGCTGAACGTGGTCCTATTCGGTCGAATATTATCCAATAATGAATGCTGGGTCTCAAGTTGGGTGATGGTGTTGCGTTCAGTACGCTCAGTAGGCCGATTAAGTTGACCATAAGTTGAGCGAAGTCGCGAAACACATTTATTAGTTGAACGATTTGTAAACGTTGTTCAGGCCTAAGTTCTTCCGTGAACAAATGCCCAAAAATACTGAATAAAAATGACATGACAGCTTGACTCGAATCACGCTGATCTGTCGAAAAAAAGCTATTGAAATAACTACCTCTGCTTGGATAATCCGCTACAATCAAAAAACCAAAAAATACCGGTATTTTTATAATTACATGAATACAGGTAATGATCGAAAAAGTACATAATTTACACTCCAAATCGGCTTAAAAAATCTAAATTATAGTCAAATTTTATTCTTTCGAACGTAATCTGGCAATGAAAAGAGTCTTTGAAAAATTTGAGCAATGATCTAGTCCCTTCGAAGAAATTTTGCTCATCGCTCATATCTTAGGAACTAATTGTCGGATAAACGGATCGACTGTTCCGAAATTATTCTCAAATGCCCGATTTTATGAAATTCAAAAGTGGATATATTCCCTTGAGTTCTTAAAACTGATTTTCTCGGCCAAAAGTATCGGCTCATCCTTATGTATGTGTATTTACAAACATATATGTTTGTGGTATATGCCGCTCTGAAACAGGATATGCGCGCGATGATGATACCCCATTAAAAATGTAATGCCATTTGTCAGGCGGCCTTGTGACTTACAGAATGTCATGAAAGAGCGCTGAGACCAGGTGGAGGCTGAGCGAACAGACATTTTTTGGTGGCGAAATGGGCGCGCAGGACAAGCTCGTAACAACGTACAAAGCACTCATACACGTATACACACATACAAACATACTTAAGCGAATACAAAAAAAGTTGAAAAATGTTGGGTAAAACGTTGGAAAATGAAGTGTGTGGTGAAAAATGAAATGGAAAATCCTAACGAAACACAAATAAAAACACAATTTTAATGAAGCTTATGTTGACACGTACGCGCTGATAAATGTTTGCGTGTGTGTGTGTAGAAATACGCAGCGCCATTTGTGGATACACATACAAATACATACATATGTATGTATATGTGCGTGTAAAAAGCGATAAAATGAAAGAAAAATACGCAGTTATACACGCACACACACACATCCAAGCGCATAACGTTACAACTGCGTGCGTGTGGCGAAAAAATGCGAAATATTCGTGAAATAAATTGCAAAGCAAAGAAGAAGCCAAAGAGAATGAAATGAACAAAATGCTGAAGTCAGGTGTTTCCCAATCAAAGGGACCAAAACAAACAACAAACAGCATACACAAGTAAAAAGTAGCGGAAAATCCGGACAAACAGAGCAAAAATGATAGCAAACTGGGATAAGAACTTCCAGATGAAGCATAAAAATCGACAACTCGAGGTATGACAGAGTAAATCAGCACAACGGCAAGGCTGTGGAAGGGATGCGAAGCAGTAGAGGATATATGGCTACACACACACCTGCACACGCGTGCGTGGCAGCGCAGGACAGTCCGAATGCCACTCGGAGTAGGGTCACTGTGTAACTGCGGCTGAGCTGGGGTATGGCAATAGTAAATCGCTTATAGCATTAAAATAAGGGAAATATTTGCGCGAATGTTCGAGAATTGATTGCTCAGTTTAACTTAAAGCCAGAAAAAAATGTGGCACAGAAGAATGCAAAAGAAAAATCACAAACACTGCACACACAAACACGCGCGAGCAATTTCAGCGCAGCCAAAGGTGTGGAGAGCGCGATTTGTCTTCTGCCGACTGTTGGCTGTGAAGTTAAAGATAGACATTACTGCGTCAGACATTTCGCATTTACTTACTGGCTAAGCCTAGTTATTAAGTTTGTTGCTCAGCCGCTGTTCCTTTCACCAACTTCGCATTGTGGTCGCCCGCATAGATAACGGCATAGGCAAGTGCTGAAAAAGGTCAACTTGTTTGCGCCGAATTCGAGGAAAAACCCAAAAGCTGTCGAAATATTTTGGCAGAGATAAGCTGCGCCGCTAGGCGATAGTGTACCGTTAGTGAAGTTGCTGCTGGCAGGTCAATCAGTGTATAAACTGCAGAAAACGTGCCACCGACAGACCAACTAAAAAGTGCCCATATGTAGTTATGTGTGTCTAGTTGTAAGCAAGTAGAATGTAATCTTTTCATACACACCTTCGCTTACATACAAATACTCACACATATGTGCCATTTTTCGCTTGTAACACATGGCGTTTTGTGAAAATGGCGTGCGTGCGTTTGTCGTCTGGCAACCTTGAGTTGCTCGTTAGTGCCGTTATTCGCGTTGCTAAGCCGTGGCCACTGGCTAGTTGTCAAGTGCAAGTATTTGTGAGTTCGTCTGCGGCAGGATTTGTGGCATGTAGGAATTTTGCAGCTTTGTAGACTTATGGCGACTTATGCGCTCAGGTACCTTGAATTTAAAAAAATTATATCGAAGAATTCGTAAATTTATTTTTTTTTTATGTGCATAGGAACCTAAAATAGAATAGACCTGTGTATAGAAGTTCACGCTAGTGAGGCAAGTTCTCTGAGCGTCATTCACTTGGGAGTGACCAGAAGCGATTCTTTTACATATGGCTCAAGTAGTTCACGACTTCCGTTCTTAGACCAAGTATCCTCTGGGTAGCAAAAGTAAAATATAAGTTTGAAGGCGAGCTAAAGTGAGAAGGCGAAACAGGGTTGTGCGTTTGGTTCAGTATCCGCTCCGTAAAAAACATCCCCAATGAAAAGAAGAAAAGATTTGTCCATTCCAGTTGTTGCCTGTTTTCTTGCTGAAGATGACCGCTCTAGTAAGAACCACTCTGACGTTGGTCCGAAAATATGATCATATCCAGGTTCTTCGTTCAATAATGTCATATTTTGTCTGAAAGTTATCGGAGTTCTTAAAAATTTACCGCCATCTTAATCCAGTTCGCTTTCGATTTTATATTATACCATGTGATGAAATATGATCCAGACAAAGAAAAAAATACTACGATTTCATTTACTTTAGTACTAATCTTTATTATCGCCTTCAAAATAAACTGCTGAGCCAATAAAAGCATTCCAACTCGGCACGGAAGGCCTTAAGTGCCTTTAATGAAGATTAGTTTTTCCGGTTTAGGTTCATTTTTGGAACAACATTAGCTATATTGTGGAACAGTTTCATCATAATATTCATAAAGCCACGTCTCATCACCAGTAATTATGAATTTGATAAATGTAGTGTCTTGACATATGTTGTCAAGCATCTCTAGTACGACTTCTACGAGACACTGGTTTTGCTATTAATTTCAAAAAGTGTTGAGTCGATCCATAAATGCTGATGAGATCCTCTGCTATCTCTCTGATGCCAGCATGACGATTTCCCAAAATACCCGATACTTTCCAAAATATTTCCGGTACTTTTTCAACAAAATTTCAAACTCGTTGTTCAATTTATTTTCCTTGGCACAAATCGCTAAATTGAATTTACCAGTCCGGGTCAAATTTGATCAGATAGTATTTTCTCACAATTGATTTTCTTAGCTCGCAAATCACTTTCGATAACAACTACTTCCAAATAATGGAACAATATTTTTCCAGTCATGAAATTTGATTAAAAATCCTAAAATAGAGAGGCAAATTCTTTCTTCGATATTTTTATCCATTGTAAAAATCGCAACGCACTACTGAGGTCTACCGACTTAAGCAGCTGCTGGGATCGAAGTGGTTGACAGATTGTGCACATATTTGGCATATGTAATTGAGGACAGTCCTACCAACATAGCAAAATACATATTTTTGAAATATGAGAATTTAATTACAATTTCCATGTGCGTTTTGTCACAATATACATAAATGATAAGGATAACTAGCCTGGTGTTGAATTCTGGTTGACCTGGCAAGTTGGAGGAGTATGTAATGTTCGTTCACCCCCGAATTTAGTTTTTTCTCACTTGTTTAAAATCTCCTTAATATTTTAGATTAACCAGTAAAGAAGGCCTAGGTTCGGGTGGATGAAAGTTATTGCCCAAAATTAGAGCTGTCAAAGAAAAATTTGCAAATTGTCCCTCCCTTTGGAAGAAAGATAAAGTCAATCGTTGGGAGAAAAACTTTGTTAAGAAATTCTTTCACATCTAAACGGTTTAAATCCAGCACAGAGAGGTAATAAGTTTTCAGCGTCAGTCGATGGCCTGCCTGTACTACTTATTACTAAATTAAAAATAAAGAAGAATGTTCTGCAAGAAACAATGAGTGCATGAAGTAATATAAACCATTATTTATTTTCATTAAACATATTTTATTTATTTTTTCCTCTACTTTTGAAATGAAAATTACTTTTACAATTTTTATAATTATCATATTGAATACCTCAAATTTAGAATTTCGGATTTTAAAAGGTATTATGTTATATGTTTAACAATAATAGGATCCACAAAGTGTACAAGCTTTCACGAATTCTCTAATTGTTTCTGTTAAAAACGGACCGCGCACTTCCTCTTCCATCCACGTCATCGCTATCAGTCTGATGACACATTTTTTTATATCGGCCAGGATGGGATGAGGCTCTACACAAAAATCGACTTTCTGGTGGAGCTCATAACCCATTTCTCTCATTTCTAAAGGATCTTCCAAGGACCGCAGAATGTTGAAATCTCTGTAGATTTCCGCCAAATCTGGAGCTGAGCCTTCTACGTTCATGCTGAATGATTTTACTAATTTTCGACACAAGGTAGAGCTGATCCGTTATTATTAACGTTGAAGCACGTTTTGATGAAGACTGCAAAATTTGCTCGAGTTTTAAGGATTTTGCGCAGGTAGAAACGCACGACGGTAACTATGCTGGAGGATCAGTAAAGAATGAGGCAGGTAGCAAAGTGTATTTCTGCTAAGTACTTAATCCTGTTTTTATTTTTTAGCCAGAAATTTGAATTATCAATTTTGAGAAAGTCCTTGAGGATTTTAAATACTGGTTTGTCATTGACCTTGAATTTCATAGTATTCAGTGTGCTGATGTAAGTTATCCCTAAAATCAATATACTATATCGTATTCGATAATTATTTTTGAAACTTTTATTAAAACGAAAATCTGGTGTACAATATCGGTGTTGGAATATACGAAGATGCTTAGATGTTATCGTTTAGCATTTATTCCTTATAACATTTTCTCTCTTAATTACTATAAAAGATAAGATAAAGGCATACATTTACAAAATAACAGGTAAGGAAGAGCTAATTTCGCGTGTAACCGAACATTTTATACTCTTGCAACTTGCACGAAACAAAGCCAGGGAAATATCTTAAGATATTAGCAGTATTGAAGAATCTAGCGAAAAGTTCAACAGTCAAATTTGGTTTAATATTGGGTAGTCGAAAAAGGGGTTCTCTTAAAGCCAACTTTACTCCATTAAGTGAGTTCTGCAGTGACCGAAACAAATAGTAGTTCGATGGGGCAAGGTCAGAGCTACATACATGGTGGATGCATCAAAACTTCCCAGCCAAGCTGGTACCCAAACATTGAGCTTCTTTTTGTAGCCAGCCTTTTTTAAATGGTTCAAAACCATTTTATGATGAATATTAAGTTCCTAAGCGATGTCATGGCTGCTTATGGGATGGTTCTCGTCAATCTTTTGCATAATTTCATAAACTTTTTCCACTAAAGGTCCATCAGAGCGAGGTGCTTTTTTCACATCGAAATTTCCAGAACGAAAGCGACAGATGATTGTTGTGCTACACGAACTGATGCAGCGTTGTCTCCAAACTTCACAAATTTCATTGGTGGCTTGCGTGGCATTCTTCCCTTTTCTATACAAGAATTTCAAAATATAACGAATTTCTTCATTATTTTCAATCATTTTTGAAGAGCTGTAACTTTTCAACTTCTCCGAATTAATTTTTTTTGGTTAAATGAAGCTTACATCTCACCTTTCCAACAGTATATGGTATGACTCAATGTGATTGGTAGCAGGATATATACGGCTTGAACGCAAACTATTGACAAAATACGAAATACTTTTTCGACTGCCCAATAGTTACTATAAGAAACGCATATATGAAGATATTATAGTAACGGTGAAGCCGAAATTAAGTTTTTTTGATTTGATCATCATTTTTATCTTTTTTTTAATTTTTAAATACTTTATCTGTTATCCGTAGTAATTATAAACTAATCTATTAATTTTCTACAATTTCCAGAAAATTCTCGGAATAATCAACATGCATACATAACTGGAAGCTGTACATAACTGTTTCTGAAAACCCTTGGTCGAGCTCTATAGACTGTATTGTATTGTTGTGTCGTTACTAAGGCTGTTGCTTACATGGTTTGTGACGTCAAAGACAAAAGCTGAAGTGTTGCGTGTGCCCGACATTCGAAAAACAACACAAGTTGCTTTGAAGACAATGAAGAAATCATAAAAGAACAACACGGAAAAGAAAATAAAAAGATAGATTAGTGCATTTATGAAAACCAAAAAAGAAAAATGAACGTTTTTTGTAATAAAACAAAACAAAAGTGAAGCAAGGGTACAAGCAAAAAAGAAAAAAGTGTTTGTGACTAAGTGACATCAATGCTAAAAAGTGAGACAAAAGTGTATACAATAAGAGTTATGCAAAGAATAACACATAAATATGTCTATATGTGAATGTGCTACAGCCGGAAAAAAATGAGGAAGTAAAAAACCGCTATTATATTCTCTCATCAAAGCAACGTCAGCATTTAAGCCTACACAAACACATACATAAGCCTTATACCATAGACTACCGAAAGGCCGACCGACCTTCCGAACGAACGAACTGGCACTCAGCCAACTCTCAGCCAAGCTGCTTCTTCAGCAACGTATTTTTCATCAACACGTGTGTGTTTGTGTTGGTGAGTGATTTACGCCTACGACAAAGGCAGGCTGAGTGTCTCACAAGCGGCCGCATCCTTGCATCATCAGCGTCTTAACGGAATCCTGCTCATCTCGAAGGAATCGTGCTAGGTGTGCCGCACAATAAATCGCAATGGCAAGGTAAGTGCCAGTGTCCTTATCTCTTTACAACTGACTGAGTGACTACACACACATACATATTTATGCCTATTTACAAACACATATTTGAGGGTTTTGCAAAAAGAAAACTCATTATACCCCACACTTTGGCGCCTGTGTGCCTCCTCAAGCACTGTATTTTCTTCTTCGCTGTTTGTTGTTTGCTGTTTACTTATTTCTTACTTTCTTCATTATTTGTATTTTTATTTTTCAATATCAAGCGACCCCACGCTTTCGTTCAACTGACAGCCAGCACCTCAGCGATATCCTTTCAGGCATTTCAATCAACTATGCCACATCGCATCGGAGCTCTTCAAGCACCTAAAATATTCATTCGCTCCTTTAGCGTTGCGGCAATGTGTCGGTTTGGCGGCGTTGGCTTTTTCGTTGGCAACAATGGCGGCGGCGGCGACGGTGGCGTTCATTCTCCATTATTTGTTGTGTCAGTCAATTTGGTATGACACGTTTGGGGATTTGTTGCTGGCAATTCGTATTATATCAAGTTAGTCTCACCGGTGGTATTTAGTTGTTGTTATTTTTATTATTATTTATATTACTTTTGTTATTTTATCTTATTGTATTTTCCCAAAGAACATTGTGCTACTTTCTTATCAAGGATAATGGTTTCGATACTAATTGGTTTTGTTTTGGTTTGGATTTTAAGCTCATTAATGTGGACTTAAATTGATTTGAGACACTTGTCACAACATAATTAATTTCATATTTATACTAATGTGATAATAAAAGAGTTACTAAATTCATGTGAATTCCATGTGGATTCCACAACAAAAAGTCCCCAATACATTTTTAGAACATACCTTGAAGATTATGAGTTATCAGTCATCGCTGATATATTTTACTGCCGAAGTTCAGAACATGTACGAATTGCTTTTTCTGTCCAATTCTATCAATATTTTCTATTCTTCATGGAAGCTCTTTGACTTTTGACTCACACCGACCACATACATATGTACTGAGGTAAGTCTACGTAAATTGTATAGAAATCATTCGGACACACGATCCTTTCAATATTCTTCCAATATTCGTCATCTTATCGGAGAGCAACAATTTTTCCAGTCCTCGAAACACTTTTCATAAGCACTTTTTGGGGTGGCCTCGAGCTGATTCAGCGATTTTGTTTTATCTCTTCGATCGAATGCTTCCATAGATTGTTGATATTTCCGATGATTGTTGACTTGTTTGCATGTCAAACTCATAAACCCAAGTCTCATCGGCAGTTATAATGCTTTGCATGAATGTGGGATCGAAATTCGCACGATCAAGCATGTCCAAAGCGACCTGTTTACAGTACTAATTTGGAAAAAAAGTTCAGCTTAACGGGACGAGTTGAGCAAGAACACGTTTCATGCCCAAAATATCCACCAAAATCATTCGAACGGACTCGTCAAGATGTCGAGCTCTCTTGCCATCTCTCGATCCTGACGATTTTCAAGCATCATATCCTTCACATTTTTTATATTTTCTTAAGTTGAAGAGGTCGTATGTCGTACAATATCCGTCGTGGTTCTATTTCATCCTGTTCCAAGCAGCTTATCAATCATATCCATAAATGCCGAACGGACGGTTCAGTTAGAACTTCTCCAACCATTGTAAGGTGAACTTTGCTGAGATTGAGGTGCTTATTAAATTTCTTACGAAGTCGCGCAGTTCTTGAAAATGAGAATTTACTTGCAGAGTTTGCCTGGATACTTAATCCCCGTTAGGATGGTATGGATTAGATAAGTTATCAACGAGGTCATTCAACGGTAGGTCCAGGAAACGCGCTGTTTCGACAAACAGGATTAGTAGAGCATACGAAGAGGTGGTTAGTGTCTGAATATATGTATTATATGTTAGGGTCGATTCTGGATAAGTAGGAGTTAAACCTGCTACGGTATCCAGAACAAAGCTGTATTCTCGCGTGGGTGATGGTTTGACTTCAAGTACGCCATTCACTAAGAGTTAGTCGGTGAAGGTATTAATGGCTCCATATTGAATGGCGGTTAGTGCATGTTTGAAGTTTATTGCGTCCGAAGTTTGGTCGGCGTATTGTTTTATGTCGTCGATGTAGTTGAGGAAGGATCTCTTGATGCACCTAGAAGGCGGCTCCGCTCCAATCAGGTGACTGCAGAGATGGATTTAGTAAGGGAGAATGTTAGGTACCGTCCAGCGAGGAAGCGAGAAAGGGAGAAAGGGAGAGAGAGTAGTTTATATTTGAGCACATACCATTGATTCCATTGCCCGACGTCATTATCGTGCAATCATCAGCGTACGAGGCTGATGGTGGTTGATGGAGTTTAGAGATGTGGTAGGTAAACAGCAACGGGGAGAGGACACCACCCTGCGGAACCCTCTGTTTATTTCTTATCAAATTAGATTTTTTACCCTAAAATAGTACAGATGATTGTCGACCGCTCAGATAGTTCATAGTCTATCTCTTCAGTCCTGGAGAGATCGTAGATATTACGATGCCCTTAAGTAGCGTTGTGTGATTGACTGGGCTTTTGACAAAATCCAAAGCTACGAGAAACGTCCTCTCGCAGGGTGGGTTTTGGTTGAGGACATAAACTATCTGGGCGTTCATGACGCTAAATGCTGTGGTGGTACTGTACACTTTTTGGAAGTCATGCTGGTGGCGCTGGGCTCAGGTGGTGCGTGAAGGTCGGAGCAGTAAGTCCTCAAGTGTCTTCACTACTAGGGAGAGGAGAGTTACGAAAGGACTCGCCTTTGTTAGCGGGTTTCCCAGGTTTCAGTAGTGGTACCAATCTTCGATTTTCCATCAGGTATTTGAAGAGAGCCAGCGACAGTTTGAGAACCTTGGTGAGGAAACTTACTCCCATCGAGCCTAGGTGCTTTAGCATCAACAAGTTTATTCCATCAGGGCAAATGGATTTGGACGATTTATTTTATTGTTTGTTTGATTTGTCTTGTTGATGACACTCTGAACCTGCTCATCGGTGAAAGAAAGTGGTGCACTGTCTTTTTGGCCGTCGGATAACACATCGTCTTGAAGTACCTTGATGCCAGTGACAAGGAGTAAGACTTTGTTTCACTAGTCTCGACTGTACGTACACATAATATTTTTCTGGAAGGAATGCCGTTTAGATGTCACAGCATAATCAGTATTTGGGATCAAGAGCATTTTTTCATCAAAAAATTATGTTTCACAAAAGAATATTTTACTTTTGTTCACTGTAGATTTTTCAGGTGCAAAAGGTGTGTACTTCAAGACGGAGTGCTTCATTTTCTAACTTAAGCACTTACACCCAAATGTGTGCTTGTGATTCCCATTTTCAATCAGCACTTCACGCAAATGCTTAAACATGAAGGAATATGCCACGACACACCTTCATTTATACCAAAAAAAGCTCTGAAGTACCTTGTATTTAACACGCCTGCCCTAAAAAGGGTTGCATTTATTATCTACGCTGATGGGTGTCACGGCATGCGCTAGTTTTCTGCCGCACCAATCCCCCCGTTCTCGATATCTGTGCGTAGCATCTTCGAAATATTGTTGGAACACGCACGAAATTCCGGCTTTCCGCTTGCGTATCTAAAGAAGTCAGGCATATGTGGTAGTAAGCATAAGCATACACTTATACATGTAAAGCCAGATGGGCGGGTCCGCTAACAGCACGTTTACGCTGCATGCTTTTAGGCGTTGGAACACACATGCATGAGTTAAGTTTCTTCGCCTCGACATTGGCTGTTTAAAAAATGATTTACTTTTCATTTCACTTAAATTGCTTGACATTTTCTGATACCCTTGTGTATCGACATTTTAGTGCCGGTGTGCTGGTGTATGTGTGCGTTTTTGGGTCGATGATGAGTCGGCAACTTCATTGCCCGGCGGCGCGCAAAGGTCTGACTTGTTAAGTTCGAACAGCTGTTGGCGCGCTGCGACGGCTCACTTAGCCCCGTCAACTGTGCGCCTTAAATTCAAATGTCGCAAATTTCCCATTTCGCTTGGATTAAAGTTTTCGTGCACTAAGACCTTCTGTGCTGCCACTTTTCGCTTGCGCTCCATTTCACTTACTCACACCCACGCTCGCTCATTCGTTTTCATAGCGTCTGACGAATGCTCGATTCATTTGTTTGCATTTGCATTTGAATTTCGGGTTTTGAATTTGTTTGCTTTGGTCGGTTTTGGGTTTGTTGTCAGGCCCATTTCTATTGTGCGCTCATGCCACTCGTCTGTTTCCGCCCATTCGTGCTTGCCGTAGCTCTTTGCGGGTCTGCCGGTTAAATGGCCCAGCACTTGGGTGTCTGTCCGCAGTGAGTGTGAGTGTGCAGGAATTGAAAGTGTTTTAGCTGTCCAACATGGTACGCTCGAGGGGGTGTGCGGAGCGTAAGTTCAAAATGTGTATAAAGTGACTATGGAGTTTTAAAATTATGTAAATTTTCTTCACCAACACTTGGCCGACACGTTTGCCCACATTTAATGTGTTGAAATTTATGGCTTAAACTCTTCCAACCTTCCAAGTAACTTGAGGACGGCATGCGGTTGACTTGTAACTGTATTTTTGAAATTTTTTTGGAAAACGAGATTAGGTTACTTTGAAAGAAATAAAGATTCTAAAAACTGAAAGGAGAACTATAAATATAAGGACTCTCAATATAGTCCAGAATTGAGCACCGCAAGCGAGTCTGGGGTTGAAACCGGCGAAAACGGATCTGGTTGTGTTCACAAGAACCCTCGAGAATGGCTGACGTAAAGGTATGTTAGCTGCGTGGAACATTCTAAACATTTATACGGATGACTCGGATGGAGTTGGTGCGGGATACTGTCCAAAGTTAGGCATAAAGCAGTCTTTTCACGTGCCGCACTACTGTAGTACATTATAAGCTGAAGTTTCTAGTATTGCGAAAGCCACAGCGCTGGCCTAAAGTGCACCTGCAGGCAATTCCAGAGTCAACATCTCCGAAGACAGCTAAGCAACAATCAAAGCCTTGAATGCCATATCGTGGCATAGAAGTGTTTTGGGACGCAGGGAAGCAGTGTAAAGTGTTGCACGAAGCAAGCAATTTCACATCTACTGGGTGCTAGGCTACAAAGCCATAGAGGCAATGAAATAATGGAGGAAATAGTAGATTGTCAAGAATAGTGTACGGCTAACACCCGGAAATGTGATCAACATTGGAAAACCCATGCATTGTCTATACGACGATCTGGACTGAAGCATGGTAAAAAAATCAAAACCCAATGAAACGAGCTATCTGGTCTGGTCTGGTGGCAGCACATGCCCTCAGAATGAGGGTAAAAGATCAAAAAGACTGTGGGAAATGTCTAGACTCTAGAGCAAGGCACCAGGAAACAATGGCTCATCTCTTGTGCACTTGTCTTGTATTGGCTTATGCTGTAAGCATCTGGGGTACGACACACCGGAAGAGATATTGATAGTGGGCTACAGAGTCCTTTGAAATTCGCGTCAAGCGCAGACATCCTAAAGAACTCATCATGGACCCAGAATTCCATCTGGTATCGCAAAGAGATAACAACTGGTCTATGAGTGGCTCTTTGGCCTACCAAACTAACTTAACCTTACCCTTAAAACTCACTGATACGAGTTGTTTTGGCCATTTTTTGGTAAAAATGTTATTTAAGTCAATTTGAAGGAAAAAGACTCGCTAAACGGCCACGGAAGCCTTAAGGAAGGAATGGGAAGGTTCTTTACAGCCTTTCGCTTGGAAACATCAAGTGAAAAGGCAATCGAACACTGCACGTAGTATGGAAATTTGCAGAGCGGTCATAGTTGTTACTGTAGAAGCAAAGAAACGGTGGATACCGGAATATACGTTTTTTTCTGTTAAATGTCACTAAAATAAAGCGCGAACTAGTTAACTTTCTAGAGAGTAGCGCTCACTGAAACCTCTTCTAGGCTTTGCATCGCAAATATCATTCTACAGAACCCTTTTAGTTGTATAAAATCCCCTCTCAGACGTTCTGAAAAAGTGTGGATTTTATCACTACCAACTATAGCCCATAAAAAGGCACATATTCCAGTTGTTACTTTGTTGCAACATCTGCCAGCATATTCAGCTACTCATAACTAATGCTCGTGCCAAGAAAGCAATTCTCCACTTGTAGCCACTTTGTATGACTTCGGCATAAATTTCACACAAAATGGCGAATGTTCCGCTTAGCTGGATTTGGTGAAAGTTAAATGCACATTGCATTTTGCATTTTAATACTCTCATTTTTTAATTTGCATGCATATGAATTTTTTCCGCACACGTGTCAGCATGTTTCAGTGTGTGTTGGCGTGTGTGTGTGTGTGTGTGTGGCGGCCGGTTGCATTTGGGTTTGCATAAAAATGAAATGCGCCGTAAAATAATATGTGTCAGCATTAAAATGCAGCGCGCACAACGAAAAATGCCAGAAAAGGAACATGCGGATTTCGCACGAGCAGTTCGCTGAGCTTGGTTGTGCTTACACAAACATATGCACACACATACATATAAACATACGAGTGGTCGTTGTAGTGGGCGTATGGCGTAAGGTAAATGGCAGTGATGAGTTTTTGATGTCCGATTTTTGTGAAAACTTGCACTCAGCACCGTTGGTGCTGATGTGAAGCATAGAAATATGCTGTCAGTAAAGGCTGAGTGATATTTGGACCTTTTTTCGGGAAGATTCAACTAAGCTTATTACAAGAACTCGTGTGCTAGTAAACTAAATTCGAAGAAGAATTATTGGTTTGAACAGCTGCTCTATACTCGGATAGTCTTTTAAGAAAACGGCGAGAGATGGCAGTCATCAATGGGATAATAGAGCAAAGATGGGTAAGGCAGTTTTAGCAGATCTTTGTAATTGTAAGGTTATTGATGAAAACCTCGGTTTCAGACTGACAATAGAAAACAAAATTATGAAGTATTTTAATATACATATTTACTATAGCCTTCAAAATAAGCTCTTGAGCCAACACAAGCAATCCAGTTTTTCATACAAATGTTATAAGTCTCGACAGGGATGACCTTCAGTCACTTCAGCCAATTTTGTATTTTTCGGTTTTGGCTCATTTTTGGATCACCATTCGCTAGATTATTGGTCAGTTCGACGTTGGATTCATACTTACATATATCCACGTTTTGTCATCAGAAATGATGTGTTCGATGAATGTAGGATTGTCAAGCATCTCTTGCGACCTCTTCTCGACCGTTCCTATGACAGTCGCATCTACGTAACCGGAACAGAACCGGATTTATATCCAGCCAAGAACTGTTAACTTAGCAGAATTCTGCCGCTACAGCAACAACAACCTCTTCTCGTCGTCTTTTTTCCGAAAGGTTCTAGAGTTTTTTAATATTGATATATTTCATACCCAAAGCATTAACCAAAAGGTGTTGAGTCGATCCATAATAAATGTTGAAATCCTCTACTATTTCTCTGCTGTCAACACGACGATTTTCAAGCACTGTTTCTTTAATTTGTTCGATGTTATCGTCCGCAACAGGGTGGATGGATTCGCCAAGCATGAGGCAAGGTTTCGCTGACTTCACGACCTTCACTGAACGCTTTGTCCTATTCAAAACCAGAGTTTGTAATAAAGTAGACGCCACAAAACGATGCAGGAACAGTTTTAATGATTCCGCAGCCGGTATTTGATTTGAAACACAACATTTGAAGATAACTTATTGTTCAATTTATTTTGAAGGTCGAAATCGCAAGAAAAACTTTTCGCATCGTTAACAAACAGCTACCGAACACAGACTAATTGGCATATGGAGATCGAACTCTATACGAGCAAAAACCATCGTTTACAAATTTAGGGAAGGATTCGATAAATAATGGGCTAGTCCGGGTCAATTTTGATCAGATATTATATTTGGGTACTTTATTGCTGGCAAAAAAACCATAAACCACAGCATAAGGAATGGTCAAACTTTTGCACTTCAGTGTCCAAATGAGTATTAAAGGAAGCATGTGAGAGCATCTTGTGTAGTGTGTTTCAGCTAAGTGAAATCAAATCGATGTTATGCCAAAAACAATAAATTATTTCGGAAGAGACCGTGTTGAGCTGCAAATTAATGAAATCAAATAAATTAGATGCTACTTCAAAGAAAACATAATTATCACTCCTGGTGTTAGATATATGTATATACATATATAAACAAATATGCATATTAAAACATAATTATCATTCCTGGTGTTAGATATATGTATATACATATATAAATAAATATGCATATTAAGGTTTTTATTCGTTATTAGGAACCCGCTGTTAATTAACTAACGGTCGAAAGGCCTCCGGATAGACAGCAAATGTTCGCTTTAATTAAGCCGCGTCAACAGCAAACGCAAATTAATGCTAATATAAAAGCAAAAGAAGCAAAGATAATATTAAGAAGAGCAAAAAATAATAACTGACACATACACAGTTATGTATATTTGCGACAATTATTTTTTCGAATCGTTTTAACCCTTTCATGCTGACTGATACCTGTGGTTTTGAACATAACTCTGAAAAAAAAAATTAATTTTCAGTAAACATTCTTCAAAAAATTCTGAAAAATTGAATAAATTTAAGTGTCATCATAAGCGTGGATGATATGAGGAAGAACTTCCCGAACTCCGAAGCTCCTAGATACTTGATATGAGTTCTAGATAGTGCTGGGCAAAGACCTTAGAGGTGTTCCATTACTTCTGTCAAAAGGCCAACAGCCGTCCGGTTGTCCTTTAGAGGCCTTGTGAGTAAGAGCAAGCTAGTTTTCTTAAGAGGTTCTTGCATATAATTTTGGCGATTGTACAATGTACTTAAAGCATTTCATCTCACCCTGAACCGCCTGTCGGCTCTATTGGAAATTTCGTTGTAAATCGTTCTTAGTAACTTCTGTATTTTCTGTAGTTGTTCGATAGCCAGACAAATGACACTTCTGACAATCTCATCGGCTGTTTCATACAAGTATATAGCATAAAAATCTTGTGAATTTTCAACTTTAAAACTTGAGCTTGGCTCAAGGTTTATGCGAGCTTGGTTGTAGGCTTAAAATGTTCCGAAACATATTGAGTAGTCGAAAAAGTATTTTTACGTTTTTTCGCTACAGGCATTATTCCATCAGTGTAAACTGTACTGTACTCGAGATATATGACTGTAACGACATCTATTGAAAGACTTTTTCGACTACCCAATATTTGTTGGAAATTTATGATATTTTTTCACCCTGCGTGGCTTTCAAACTCCATTGCTTAAGCCAGCACACTACTACTGCGTCCGGGCACCTTGAATCCTTTCGAAAATTGCATCTAAATGCAACTAATAGAGCTGCAAGCAAATTGAAAATGCAAAACACAACAAAACTGAAAGGAAAAAATGTTATCCATGTAGGTGAGAATGCATAAACTAGCAAAGAAAAATTGCTGCTAAAAACAAAAACAAAAGCAAAGAATTGCACAACCCACACACTCAGCTCGTGTAGTCACATTAATTATTCACTCAGTAACCTTTGAAATGCAACAGTGCTATGTAACTGTAAGTGGATGTTGACGCTGTTGAGAGCGAGGCGGGGAGGGGGCGTGAGAGCTAAACAAATGGCGCAAAATGAATGCGTCAATGCAGCAATGAAATGCAAAGAAACTAACGCAAACACACACACACGTAAATATATCCGTGCTCGTCTGCCTACTGCCCTATAAGTATGTGGGTGGAGGTGGGTTCATGAGTGCTCAAATAAACGGATATGGATAAGCTTATGCGAGCTGAAAGGACAAAAGGTGACAACTGCTGCTAATACGTCTGAAGTGCAAGTGTGAGTGTGTATGTGTGTGCGTGTAAGTATAATTGACGTGGACTACTGCCGCCTGGTTGGCTCACACCTACACTTGCGCTTGTATGCCAAGGTTTCTTGCACGTAAACTAAGCAAACTGAAGCCCCAATGCAGCAGGGTCAGTCAGAGTTAATGCTGCTTTGGGAGTAAACCTTTTCCTTAGCTGCTTATGAAACTTTGTGAAAGCATATGTGCAATTTTTCGCTACCATGTAAGTTTGTGCTTGCGATTACGTTGCTTTTAGCGTCTGCTTGTTTGGCGCTGCTCTTGCCTTGGTCCCAAATAGAGCTGCCTGCGTTGAACTTGACTGACGCTTGCTTTCGTGCTTACGTGCTTTCGTGGTAGTGGCTGCTGAACCTTAAAACTTAGCTTAAACTTAATAAATGTGATGTTGTTCCGTAAGTTCTTATGCAACGAGGGCACGTACATCGGAAAAGATAGACCAGGTCCGTCACATAAGCAACCATGACATCGCTAAGGAACTTAACATTCATCATCAAACGGTTTTAAACCATTTAAAAAGGCCGGCTACAAAAAGAAGCTCGCTGTTTGTGTACCACATGAATTGTCTGTGAAAATTTAATGGACCCAATTAACATCTGCGATTCTTTGCTGAAACGAAATGAAATCGAACCATTTCTGAAGCGAATGGTAACAGGAGACGAAAAGTGGATCAAATACGACAATAATGTGCGAAAAAGATCATGGTCCAAACGTGATGAAGCTTTACAAATGCTCGAAAAGCCAGGATTGACGCCTCGAAAGGTAACGCTGAGTGTTTGATGGGATTGGAAATGAATCATCAGCTATGAACTGCCCCAGCCTGGGGGAACAATTGATTCTACATTTTACTGTCAACAACTGATGAGATTGAAGCAAGCAATCGAAAAAACGGCCAGAACTGATGAACAGAACGGGCTTCGTCTTCCATCAGGACAACGCTAGACTCCACACATCTTTGATGACTCGGCAAAAACTGGGAGAGCTTGGCTGGGAAGTTTTGATACATCTACCATATACCTCTGACCTTGCACCATCGGACTACCATTTGTTTCGGTCAATGCATAGCTCTCTTTATGGAGTAAAGTTGGCTTCAAGAGAAGCCTGTGAAAATTACTTGTCGCAGTTTTTCGCCGAGAAACCAGAAAAGTTTTACACTGATGGAATAATGTCTCTAGCGGAAAAATGGCAAAAGTGTTTGACCAAAATGGTACATATTTGGTTCACTAAAGTTCATTATAAATAAAACAAAAAATTGAAGTTTGATTACAAATACGAAAAGGCTTTTTCGACTACCCAATATATTGGTTATATCTGACAGCGGAAGCAGAAAATTTTATGCTACATGTACCTATGTAAAAACTCAATTTCGAGCTTTTGGATGATACGTTGTTTTGTATTTTAGGTGACGATATGGATTCTTCGGAACCTGCTGCTATTAGCAATACGAAAAGACTTTTTCGACTAACATATAAAATCTGTTCAGCTTGTAAAAAGTAGCATTACCCAAGTAAAATTGATTATATCTGAGTCGCTTCAACTTCAGAAAATCCTTATCCGGCGGAAATGTAAATGTATTATACCGCGCTTTTATCCACACATGAGCGAATTAAGACAAAATTAACTTAAAATATATGCGCCCTTTTTCCGTAAACCTTTGCAGTTACAGCAGATGCCTTTTCAGGTGGATGTGCGTACACCAACAGCTGTCGATTGCCATACAAGTCGCTTTAGTGTTTACTGACTCGAGTATACAAATAGTTTTGTTTTTGTTGTTTTTTTAATTAGCGCTCTACGTCGTTGTTGTTAATTGTTGTGATCCTATGGCTCGTCTGTAATTCAGCTGTCAAACCCTCTCACAAATATGGTATACATATGTATGTGGCGTAAACATTTCAAACGATTTAAGGCGCTAAAATGTTACGTATACGCCCCGGTAATGGCTTAGACGCTTGGCTAAAGCGGATTTTCATTACATCGCACTGGCAAAGATACAAAATTCACTTAAACACACGCACACACATATGTCGTGGGATTTAGTGTAGTTGTATATAAAGCTTGAAACGATAATTCAGCCCTCACAGGTCTTATGCTCATCCATTCATTCATTGCGCTGCTAACACTTTTTCATAACCTTTGTGTTGTTCTTAGTCGTTTTTAGTTTCAATTACCGTCAGTGCCATGGCCAATGTTGCTGTCGCCGCCCGCAACTACAATGTGCTTTAGTTACTCTTCTCCCCCTCACCGCTTCAGCTTATTATTTTTATTTTCTCTTGCTGACTTTTTTGCTGCCAGGATTATTGGCGGCGCAAGCAGGCACAAGCAGTTGGCGTCTGCGTCCAGTTCGTGGGTCTTCGTCGGCTGCGCTTCTTCAGCTGCTGCTCTATTCTTTGTGTGGCTTAAAGGTCGCCGCATGCGGGTGCGAGGCTGACAAAGTCCGTTCGGCGGTTTCGCCAGCAGTTGTTGCTTACCGTTAGGCAAATACTCGACCATAATGTGCACGTCGATTAGGAAATTGGAAATTGGTTTTAGTGTTTGACGCTTTTTTGCATTTCTTTTTGCACTCTTTCTTTCGGTATTTTCCTCTTGTTAATACTTTTGTTTGTCGGCGCGTGTATGTAAATCGCAGACTGCTCAGTCAAAATAAGAACAAAAACAGTTACCCACACTAAGCGTTTGCTGCAAATTAATATTGTATGACCTTTGACGCCTGCAGCCTTACACCGAAACCTCAACTCACGCCTTGGCACATATACATACATACACATCTACAATATGTGTGCAATAGGATATGCTTATAATCAAATCGAATTGCTGTGGATTGCAAAGCGAAAGCGGTGCTGGCTGGTGTAATATACTTAGCTAGCGCAATCCGCTTATCGTTCTGAACGCATGCCAGTAAATTTCCATGCACTTATTTACGTCCCTTTTTTATTTCCTTCTCTCTCAGTAATCACTTGATATTGTGCTGCGGAATTTGAGTGAGAGTTACACTGGCGAAAAGTGAAAGGGAGATTGCTAATTTTATTTCTGGAAAAATTAAATGAATGTTATTTCAATTTAGTAAACAAGTTATCAATATTTTTTTGCCTTATTGGATAGAAAAGCGAAGGAAAAGAAGATAATGAAATTTTTTCATCGGTTTTGAATATTTTTTGGAAACCACACTTTTATTGGTTTTCCTCCAAGTAATAATTAAGCTTAAAAGAGATTCGTTTATTTTTTTTATACGATAGTCTCTATTGTGGCAGCAGTTAGTTGGTTTTAGCTTATAGCAAATATTATGTACTCGCTGTGATGTTGCATATGAAAGTCATTGAACTTCTTTCCATAATTAAATGCCACATACTCTGGACATTTAATTAATCTTATTTATTATTGTTTTGTTTGATTTCCAAAGTTTTAGATTCGTTTTTGATAGACGTAGGACATCTTTTAATAGATACATCGATTATTTTCGAAGGAAACTGAAATCTTTTGCTGAAAAGTCATTACTGAAATCGTTTGAAGTCAAATCTGGTGAATACGGTGGTTGAGCGATGGTATTCATTGCCTTTTTTTGGTTCTAAATTGATTAACAATTGTTGCTCGATGCGATGGAGGATTATCATCGTGTAAAATCCATGAACTGTTCTTCCACAAATCCGGCTGTTTTCGGCAGATACTCTCACGCATGGCCACATAGACCTCCTTATTGACCGTCTGTCACTTCGGAACAAACTCATGATGCACCAAGTCACGAATATCGAAAAAAAACATTATGCATCACCTTGATTTTTGGACGGCTTTGTCGCGGTTTTTGGTTAGTGCTCGTTTTTTTCTTTTAATCCCCTTGATTGTTGACTTGTTTGCATGGCAAACTCATAAACCTATGTCTTGACGGTAATTATAATGCTCTCCATGAATGTGAGATCGGAATTCACACGATCAAGCATGTCCAAAGAGACTTGTTAACGGCACTCTTTTTGGAAAAAATCAGCTTTATCGGGACGAGTAGCGCTAGAGCGCTAGAGCGCTCTTCATAACCAAAATATGCACCAAAATTATTCGAACAGACTCGTAAGAGATGCGGCGGAACTCTCTTGCCATCTTTCCAACACTTTCTTGAAGATTTTCTAGCACCATATCCTTCATTTTTTTAATATTTTCGTTAGGTCATCCAGAACAAGGCATGTCTTCTTCAATCTCTCAACCGTCTGTGAAGGCTTTGTTCCTACGGGAGCAAAGGAATCAAAAATTTTTCAAAATAAATGATCGATTGCTCAAATACATTCAATTTTGTAAATATAGATTATTGTAAAACAAATTGCCTCTCCAAAAAAATGTACAAAAATTGATTTTTTGCGACTTATAACTGGATATAACCTCTGAAATAAATATGTATAGGGATAAAACTACGGCTCGAAATACTTTTGGTAATTGAAAAGTAATGTTGAATTTTTCTGTTTTGTTGGGGGAAAAAATAATATCTGGTGTAACTTGATTTCAAAATAATTTCTGACTATAAAGTCTTTAAAAATTTTTGGTTAACCAAATGGGAGAAAATTCAAACGAGATCCAGTTTAGCAAATATTAAAAAAAAATATATGCATAACCGAAAAGCGCAATTTCTCTCAGTGCATACATAACACAAGGTATATGACCATGTATGGCCATATTGAATGTCCAAGAGAAAGCTTGTAAATGTTGCCTATCATTACCATTATGGTAAGCTGTGCCATTGCATTTGCACGATTGTCATTAACATTTTTACATGCAAACAAATTACAAAAAAAAGAAAATGAAAGAGGAAACAGAAAACAGGAAACATATGTGTAGCCAACAGACGTAGCATAAAACTACAAGGGAAGACGGGGAATAAATAGAGTGAAATATAGACACACAAACACTGCGAGTGAACACGTCAACCTGCCTGTATGAGTGTGTGTGTGTGTGTATGTGTAAGTGCGTGCGTGTTCGAGGTGAATATGGTCAGCAATGACAGCAAAAAGGCAGACCAATGGCCAGTGGAAAACAGCAACAATCCGGAAAGGAAGGATACCGAGAAGCAGAAGTAAGTTAAGCCACATTTATAGGTGTGTGTGTGTGTGAGAAAAAATGTGACTGAGCTGCCAGCGTTAAGAAGGTAGGTAATGTTTTGCTGGACAATGATGGAAATGGTAGTGAGGAAAATAAACTGCCGTTAGTCAGCATATAATGGCGAGCCGGAAAGTGTTTGTTCGTCAAGCGTTGCTGGGTAAATTGTGCAGGAAACGGCCATATACTAAAATTAGTATATTTATGCATGTACTTATGGAAGTATAGTATGTAGGCGTGCCTTTTTATATTTTTTGTAGGGAATTCACAAAAATTGCTTGGACGTGAACATGTATTAATATGAAATGTAAGCATGACAAGTGTAAAACGAATAACTTAGGGAGCCTATGCTGTTTACAAGCAGGGACAGAGACTGAGGAGGCACCCTGTGGCGCAATTGCGACTTTGCAGGCTTAAGAATTAGCGTGAATATTAAATAATGAAAGTTAAATCAGAAGGAATCTTATATTAAAATTTTTGAAATATGTACAGGGTGGCACATATAATATATTTTTTAATATTAATACTGAGAGTTGCAGAAAGGTAAAAAAACAAATTTTATGATTGAAAAATATTCTAAATTTCTTAAAGTTACTAAAGTTTTCGAAGGTATGAAAACCATCAAAAAATAAGAAAAAAGCGTTAACTTTGGTTGCTATAATACGCTTCACAAATACAAAAGATTCCTTACAAAAACTTTGATAGTTCAGTTTGTATGACAGCTATATGCTATAGTGATCTGATTTGAACAATTTCTTCGGAGATTGCTTTATTGCCTTAGATAATAATCTATACAAAGTTGTGTTAAGGTATCTTGTCGAATAAAAAAGTTTTCTAAGCAAGAACTTGCTTTCAAACTTTCAGTTTGTATGGCAGCTATATGTAATAGTGATCCGATCTGAATGATTTCTTCGAATATTGCACCATAGCCTGTGACAATAACGCACGCCGAATTTCTAGACGATAACTCTTCAAATAAAAAAGTTTTTCATACAAAAACTTGATTTTGATCGTTCAGTTTGTATGACAACTATATGCTATAGTTGTTTGATATCAACGGTTCTGACAAACGAGCAACTTCATGGAGAGAAAAGATTATGTGCAAAATTTCAGACCGATAACTCTAAAAATGATGGACTAGTTCGCATTAATACAGATAGACAGACGAACAAATCGTTTTCGAAAGACCAAAATTATAAATTCATTCATAAAAATTCAGGTTTTTTAGTCAAATTCCGAGTGAGTCCAACATGAGTTTGTTTTTGAAAAGTTTGCAATTTTTCTTCACATGAAAAACACAAATACGAAACACCCTGTATGTATAAATATCTTGCTTTGCCATGAACGTTTATATATCGGTGAACTTCAAGATTCAGCAATTCACTTATATTAACTACTTTTATACATTTTATTACAAAATTTTTCGTGCTGGGTATGTTTGTGAAGCCTCGGCTTTTTTATTTCACGACATTTAATTGTAGGTATAAGGAAAGTGTTGCCAACTTAATCATTAGCTAATAGAAAAAGTTTAAAAAAAAGCAACTAAAGTAAAGGCAGGTTTTAATACTTAAGTTTACACACTCTCATACTAACTTACGTAGGTATTTACACACTCACACTTACATACTTTTGCATGCACTTTATTTTGCATGTCAAACTCCCGTCTTTTGTTTTCGTCTTGCCGTGCAAATTAATTATCGCTGAAACATGAGAAAATATGTGAAACGCAGCAGATTAATTGGCTTAATCAGTTTGTATGGCGCGCTCGTCTCACATATACTCACATACCCACCCTGACTGCGTTTCTGTAGACATACCGTTACGTTGGTAGGGGTAATCCAAATGCTGTGTTACATTTCACTGTTATTCGTCAGCGCTGTCAAAGTAATCTGAATAAGTTATAAATAAAATTGGAAATCAGACAACCCGACACGTCATTCGCAGTTCGCTAATAAGTATTTGTTGTTGCTGTTTATTCTGCAAATTATTTTTGTACATTTCTATCTAGTTCTGTAGGAGTCAGGCTGATTAGCTGATTGACAGATTGACATTCAGTATCTGAGGAATAATGAAATTGTTTTTATTTCGGATAGACGCCAAGAAGTTTTGAGATTTCATGATGTCAATGAACTTGAACTTTGCCATTCCTTTCATGTTTGAGTTGGAGAAAGAAATAAATTTGTCGTACAAAATGCCTCGAAAATTTCGATCTTTTCGTCATTTGGGATCTTATCTGTGCAAAAGTTTCATTTAATCAAAAGCTTCTCTCTCTTTACAACTTTGAATACACTCCTTTTAATATACCCCAGTTACCTCTTACCAAAAATTATTATTAAGATATAATATATAATACCAACTATGTTAAATTATCAGCAACCAGATTTTGAACTCTCTCTGTATGTTTGTATATGTATTAATTACCTCAAATACTATCTATAACTTCTTCTTCTTTACTGGCGTAGACACCGTTTACGCGGTTATAGCCGAGTTAGTAACAGCGCGCCAGTCGTTTCTTCTTTTTGCAATGTGGCGCCAATTGGAGATTCCAAACGAAGCCAGGTTCTTCTCCACGTGGTCTTATCATTGGAGTGGAGGTCTTCCTCTTCCACTGCTTTCCTTAGCGGGTTTTGCGTCGAATACTTTCAGAGTTGGAGTGTTTTCGTCCATTCGGACGACCTGAGCTAGCCAGCGTAGCCGCTGTCTTTTAATTTGCTTAACTATATCAATGTCGTCGTACAATTCGTACAGCTCATCGTTCCATCGAATGCGATATTCTGCGTGGCCAACGCGCAAAGAACCATAAATCTTCCGCAGAACTTTTCTCTCGGAAACTCGTAACGTTGACTCACGTTGATCAGATGCTGTCATCGTCCATTCCTCAGCACCATATAGCAGGACGGGAATAATGAGTAACTTATAGAGTTTGGTTTTTGTTCGTCGAGAGAGGACTTTCGTCGCGAGTGCGACGACTGTTTGTTTGATGACAGGAGATATTTCGTCTTGCCCTCGTTTACTACTTACCAGAGCCATTTGTATAGCTTCCTTATCCAGTCTGGAGAAAGCAGAACTAACGCGCGGGTGTTGAGGCCAATGAATCAATATCATTGGCGTACGCCAGCAGCTGTACACTCTTGTAGAAGATTGCACCTGCTCGATTAAGCTCTGCAGCTCGAATTATTTTCTTCAGCAGCAGTTTGAAGAAGTAGCTCGAAAGGGAGTCGCCTTGTCTGAAACCTCGTTTGGTATCGAACGGCTCGCAGAAACCCTTCCCGATCCTGACGGAGCTTTTGTTGTTGCTCAACGTCAGTTTAGACAGGCGTATTATGTTTTGTCGTGGATACTAAATGCAGACGTAGCGGCATAGAATCAGCTACTTTTCACACTGTCAAAAGCAGTTTTGAAATCAACGAAAAGGTGATGTGTTGCGATCCTCTCTTCACGTGTCGTTTTCAAGATTTGGCGCATTGTGAATATTTGGTCAGTTGTTGATTTGCCAGACCTAAAGCCACACTGTTAAGGTCCAATCAGTTTGTTGACGGTGGGCTTTAGTCTGTCACACAATACGCTCGATAGAACCTTATATGCGATGTTGAGGAGGCTTATCCCACGGTAGTTGGCGCAGATTGTGGGGTCTCTCTTTCATCATCCACCATGAGCTGCTCCCATATGGCCAATCTCTTAATTCGAACCGGTAGCCGGAAGGAAGCTGCTTTGACCAATAGGAGAGGACTTATGATCTAGTAGGAAAACCTCTGGCCACATATATATCGATAGTGACTCCCTGGAAGATCTAAGAATTTGGTTGGGAAGATCTTATACACACACCTTGTGGTCCGGACTTCCACCAAAGTAATTATTTGCCGTGTATGTCTAAACGAGAATGAATTTGTTGGAGAAAACATTCGCCTCAAGAGAACCTTGTGAAAATCGTCTGTACCCCAATTTTCCCCAATAGGTGTGAAGGTTTCTGTGACAGCAGTATGATGAAATTACCTTCAGAATCGCAGTAATCAAATTTGCAGATTCGTACTAAATCGAATCTTTCCAGTTACTCTAAAGAAAACCTTCAATGTAATTCAAAAACATGGATTTATGTTTACAAAACTTTATATTTTGCTAAGTTCGACTTTTTGGTTATGTGGCAACTTCATTTCCAGGTAGCTTTAATTTGCTTCCTTCGAAAGCTTTCTGAAAGTCATCCATTTTATGTTTTTCTCTCAGTTATAAGTTGTTTTTTTGGCAGTTGGCAATTTTATTCCACAGAATTTTTCTTTAAAAACTATTAAACACGGATTAGAGAGCTTCAAAAAAGCTTTGCTGGTTTTTATTTTCTTATTAAAGAGAAGTAAGATTAAAGGCATTATAAATAAATTAATTGCAACTTTCTGCTCGAGTTATGAATTAATTTTTTTTTCATTGACGTGCTCTTCCTGGAAATTATTTTCAATAAATTTGCGAAAAATGCCTTTGTAAATTCTTTTTCAAATATAATTGAGTGCATTGATTTGTGCACATCTCAATAAAAATGTGCTTGTAGTCAGTGTAATATAAAAATTCACCGAACGATGTCGAAAGTGTTGATTGAAAACTGCATTTTAAGATTTTCGCTGTCGCAATAACCCAACTGGAAGTGACATGCTTTGAGAGTGAGTGAAATTGACAACACTTTCAGGGTGTAGACAAGTCAATGACAATTTCATTCAAGGTGCAGTTGACATAAAGTATGACATTCATGGTTTTTGGATTGAAAAATTTTTAAAATTTTCAAATCCAAGCAAGATTTCTAACCTTAAAAATTTTTTTTGGTTGAATCATTTGTAAAATTTTAAATTTTCATATCCAAGAAAGATATCTAATCATAAAATTTTATTTTTGCTGTTATAAAAACATTTACTTTCTATATTAAAAGTAAGAAGTCCAATTTGATTAATTTAAATCTACAACCTAACCTCACTTGTCAACATAGATTTTGCTCTGTATTTGAAAAATAACGCACTATTTTCCAAGTGGGCAACTGCAAATACTGTACCGTAATATTTGGTTACCAACACACCGTTACACTTCATGCACTCTCAGGCTAAGAATCCGTTCGCATAAAAGAAAATCGTCTACAAAGAGTTTCTCGAGAAATTTGCACAATAATCGTTTTACGAATACATACACACACGTGTCTCATTCAACTTTTGTCACTTGTAAATGCGTATGAATTAAATCCGTCACGCCGAGCTACGAATATTTCCAATTGATTTGTTGCCAATCGAACTGATGATGTGTGCACTGTCGGCAAAATGGCGCAATAGCAGAAAGGTAGACATGTACGAGTACATGAAGGCGGGAGAAATACAAAATACAAATGCGATAAATCAAAGCAGTTGTAAATATGCGCCCAGGGAGCACTTTTCCAGCGCCAGCAAGGACGCAGCTGTGCTGCTTCACAAAGTGCGCTGCAATCTGCTGTTGTTGTTGTAATACTGTTTATTGAATTTCACCGATTTATTGATGCGTCAAGTTGGACTGCTTGGCCATTTTTCAATTTATTCTATTCTGCACATTTGTTAGTTCTTGTTGTTCTTTTGCTTTTATTAAGCATTTTTTTTGCCTTGACCAGACTGAGCTTGCATTTGAATACAATGTGCATTGTGCTCACAGTTGAGTTTATTGCTTGATGTCTGGGCATATTAGCAATTTTCACATCAATTGCTTACATTTTTCATTAAAATCAGAAAATTCCTTTTGAAATCATTTTTGTTCAATATGCACGCATTTCAGAGTTTTGTGCGCATTTCGGGAAAAATTTGAGGTTAGAAATTGATGCTGCTTTATTAAGAAGTGGATGCTGAAAGTAGCTTTCCATTAAGACTGACTAAATAGCTGAGGAAATTTAAATGAAATAATGCCAGTTATGTAAGAACCCGAAATGTTTCATTCACATAATCTATAAATCCGACTAAAGTGACCCCTTGTACGTGCAAGCTGTGAGATAGGAGCTTGTTTTATAAAATTTTCAAATCTATATAGATTAAATATAATATAAATAATATATATAAACGGGACCTGGACAATGGTAAGTCTTAAGACGAGAAATATGGAACACCACCTTGAAGTGAAGCGAAAGCCTGAGACTGGTGGGCGACGATTCCTTATAGGAGAGTTTTTTAGTGACCTGCAAGTGGACATACCATTGCTCTCATGATACAATATGATGCGGAAAACATTTTTCTCAACCTCCTCGATAAAAAAATATATGCTATACAATATTAGTTATAGATATGTACTCATTTTTAATGCAGTCAGTGATTAACATCTGATCAAAATTGACCCGGACTGCTAAAACTACATTTTAATACTGGTCTTTGTTATCGACTTCGAGATAGGCTTCTGAAACAGTATGTACAAGTATACCAACGTTTAATTCAACTATTCCTCGCCGTAAATGACTTATAGCGAATTTTGTGTTTTTCGGTTTCGATCTATTTTTCGAACGTCTTTCGCTAGATTATTGGCCAGTTTTGTTCAGTCCGTTTTTGCAACAGATTCCAGGTTTTTAGTGCGAGTCGAGTACAGAAACTCTTCATATCCAAAACATTAAGCATAAAGTGCTGAGTCGATCCTTAAGAGATGTTGAGATCTTCTGCTATCTCTCTAATTTCACCAAACGGATTTTCAAGCACTATTTCTTTCATTTTTGCGAAGTCTTTAACAAAGGTGAATAGACGACTCGCTGGCGGCTACTTTTCGATGATTTCACAATCTTTTCCGAATGATTTGTGCCACTCAAGTACTTGTCTTCGTGATAAAGTAGACTCCCCAAAACACATTTCCAGTGTTTCTTTAGCCGTGATTCCAACTCGTTATTCAACTTTTTTGCAGGGTAAAAATCGGCCGACAAACTAATTTCATATGGAGTTCAAGCTACGCACGAGGTTCCCTACTTTCCCTACAGAAACTTCAAATTTAATGGGAAATGTTTATTGTCATTCGAAAGAACATTCCTTTGTATTTTATTTTTTTAAGATTTTCTCTTTCAAATGTTGGCCGCGGCTACGTCTAAGATTCAAAGATCATTCGTTGAGCCCAATTTTGCGATTACCCTTTCGAGCATTTCGACTGGTAACTAGTGAATGCCATCATGATCTGAATCGAGATTGTCCCCATAAACTTTAGAATTTATATATCCTCACAGAATAAAGTTAACGGTGTGAAAGGGTTATACCAATCGTAAGATTATCTGCTCACCGAAGAATTCGATTCCGGGAAGTTTTGTTGAAACCAACGCCCCGAGCTTCAATTTTAGGCATCAAGTTGTCGGTTATCATGACGCGATAACGGTCGCCATCTGATGGACCGGCATCATTTTGAAGAAATGTGATGCCGATGATTCACTAATAGGTTCGGTCTATATTATGAGGTTTAACTCATTACAGATTATTCTACGAACGGCCTATTTAACGGTCTTCGTATACACTCTTAGAGGCTGCTATATTTTCTTTTGGGTGCTAATATTTCCGTCGAATATTATCCAGTTGAATGCTTTTTAGTCCAGTTCCAGATCAGTGTACGTAGTTAGCAATACCGTTAAGTGTATGTATATATGTATTATACATCAACTTTCTGCTCGATAAAGTCGCTCATTGCAACACTTTAATCCATGGACTCCCACTTTTCCGCTTTAATTGCTGACAGCTGTTAAATGTTATGGAACTTTATATCCTTTGACAAAATGAATTAACAAGGGGATTATTTTATTTTACGGGACAAATTACAAAAGGGCTTAAACAACGCTCAAACAACAATCACTACAAATCGTTTCAAATACAACCCAGAAATCACTTAATCTGGTGAATTTTATTTCTGCCGAAGTTTGTTTGCAGGAATTTGTACAAGGGGCGAAACCACTGCCCTCCCGTCTAGTATATATTATTTACATGATTTCCTCTTCGACTCCATTTTATGGGTCATGTCCAACATGTTTGACACGCAACTTCATTCTGCGTCCCGCTAATACTCCGACGTATGTGTGGTTGTGTGACTATTTTGAAGTAAATTTGACGGCCCAGCAAACAGTCAAGCTAAGGACGCGTGACCAATTCGGACTCACCTACCTCTTGCCATCGGCTAGTAATATCAGCTGTCGGTATTTTTGATATTGCGTGTTTCATGACTAACGGTAATTAATGCCAATTGTCGCAATACGCGAAGCAGCAGCACATGCAGTCAACGAAAAGTAATCAACAACTGTTCCACATCAGAACACTCCATCACAATTCAACCCCCATCAGCAAAGGCCGTAAGTAACACACGCCGGTCAACCGGCAGCAAAGCCAAAGGGGCACAGCACCGGCTGTCAAAAGCTCGAACTACGAGCTACCTACATAAATAATACAAACAAAAATTCCAAAATTGTTTGCATTTTTTACACACAGATTTGCCGAAAAGTAACCGGAAGCCTTGCCGTCACAACAACACAGCAAAATGGGTTCGCCACTCGAAACCCCAAACTCCACGCCGCATTTCGCTTTGCATGCACTTTCTCGCATTCAACGTTTTTAATTTACTGCGCGTGTGTGTGCGTTTTCCGAATATTTTCGTCTAAATTATAATTTGGGCAATAGAACTCGAAAGCTCACCAAATAAAAATTAAATAAGGGCATAAAATATAGGAAGGAAGAAATTCTCATTTCGGTTTTTTTTTTGGGCGAAGTGCTTGAGAAGTATTTTTTTTTGTTTGGCAAAACGCTCGAATAAGAAAAGGCAATAAAAAGTGGCGGACAAACAGAAATTAATGAGAATATAATTTCACGCACAACAAGCTTTCCAGCATAAAGGAAATCGTTGTGGGCAAAGTGTTGAGTGCGTTGGTGTGGTGGAGGCGAAAAAAAATGTTCTGGCTTCGCGTTAAAGGGTAGCATTTGAAAAAGGATGTCGGCCGCAGTGGTCGGGGGCTATTTCCTAATTAAGTCGTAGTAGACCGGGAGTAGTCACAGTGGGCAGTAAATGGTGAAACTGTGAGAGAACTTAACGCATGCAGAGCAGATATCCAGTGTTTCAAAAGTAGAACGCGAACTGAATGCAGAAATGTACTGAAAAGGTTCTAGATATCTTGGATTTCGAAAATTGAACATAAAAACTTCGAAATATAAAAAGACCTATTTTCTTCTTTTTATTAGCGTAGACAGTCGTTCTTCCATTTCGTACAACATAGCTCATTTTCGTTCCACCGAGATGCGGTATTCCTTCTCCACCTTGCTTTCCCGGCAGATGCCAAAATGACTCTCAGCCAGCAAGCTCAGCCACCATATTCCAGGAAAACGGAAATGATGAGAGACTTGTATAGTTTGGTCTTTGTTCGTCGAGAGAGGACTTTACTTCTCAATCGCCTACTCTGTCCGAAGTAGCACCTGTTGGAAAGAGTCATTCTGCGTTGGATTTCGAGGCTGACGTTGTTGGTGTTAATTTACCTATTAAAATCGTTTTTTGGATTCCAGAAATATGTATAAAGACTTCAAGGTAGCGTCCAGAAGTAGGGCCTGTATTTGACACCACTTTCTCACTAATATCAAAAGACATTTTTTCTAAATATTGGAGAACTCCTGTAAAGGAATTATCTAGACTTCAAGAGCATTTGAAGAAAAGTTCTAATTTTCTGTTAATTATGTGGATAAGGTTTGGTCGTAGCGCTAATCCTCGCACCAAATATAAGCGTAGGATCCAAATTGTAAAGCTGTGAATGCTGGTCATTTGTGATTCCCAAAACTGCAAGACTTGGATCACTTTATAAATCAAAGAAAATTGTTAGCCGCCTTCGAATTCAACATCTTCAATAAGTTCGTCAGGTATCTAGATTATTCTAAATCATGTTATTTCGTTCGGCTGTAGAAATTTGCATCCAACAAAATATGTAATCTCTCCGCATGTGATCCTATTGGGCAGTGGCTAATCAGAACTCCAACTTTGCCTTGTTAACCGCAAGTAGTTTAAAGAACCCCTAGCGACCACTTTGGACCATAAGAAATTCAGAGCCCCACAAGGTTTTATTGTTGACCAGGGTTTGTTTTTGGGAGGTCTATAGATCGAATGCTGGTGCGCAAGAGGACAGCGGAGTACCAACTTGTTGCTAATCTGTTGAAATAAGAGTAACGGCGCTCTTTCTCGCAAGCTCCTCGGCTTTTCAGTCTCCAGGGAATTCGGTGTGACCCGGCACCCAAGCAAGTGGGTTGGAACATACCATTTCCAATTGTTTTTAAATAACATAAGAACCTCTGGGTTGCACCCCACTTCGAGAAGTAGTGAAGATAAGTGATTGATAAGGTTGATTTATATATCGTACGGCAGTTACTTCCTCGGTTTGAACATTCTTTGTTGAAGGAAGATATATTATATATAGATTTAGAAATTTTTCTATCGAAGCTCAGAAATAAGTTCTGAAAGTAAACGAATATCGATTACAGGTCCATGAGAGGTCCGCCTGTGAACATTTAATCTGTGTAATTACATGGATGACATGGGTTTACGGGTTTCAAAAAATCGATTTTTTTATTATCTTATTAAATTCTACAACACCTCTAGAATATTGTCCTAAATTTTCAAGTTGATCTCAGTAATAGTTTCGGAGATACAGCCTTGAGACCTTGTGCGCTCGAGACTAGCTAGCGTAAGTCTCACATCTTTAAACGCGTTTTTCTCGAAACTGTGTTTTTGAAGTCGGTTGGCAAGATTTCTAAAGAACTACTCAATCTATTTTCAATTTTACACAGGTCTTTGAGTTTCAATTCTTAAAGACTTGGACGAAAAATTGTTGTAAAAAGGCTATTTTTTGCCCGAGGTACATAGGTTCCCTTTAAAAAGGCACTTTCGTCTATACAGTCTTCCGTAAATTCGTTTCCACGCTCTAAAGCAGAATGTTTTGACAATTATTCTTAGCAATTTTAGCTAAACAGCTTTTGGTAATTTTTTTTTCGCCTAACATTTTTACTTTTTCGGGTAAACGGTTTTTATACGCAGCATTTTCATGTTTAATAAACATAATGAATACGTAATGGCAGAGCCAAAGTCCACGACGAAGGACTGAGTGATGCGGTTAAAGCGCAAATTGTTGTGCAAAGGACTTCAGCTGCGAATGCGACAACAACAAATGAAGACTTATGTGTATGACGCAAAGCCGCTGTGTGGCAGAGTGTGCAACTGGCATTTGCAGCGTGGCTGGGCGGGGTCATAAACAACCATTGCAGGAGGACTCGCACTCGTAGTTTAGGATGTCGGCTTGATTGTTGGGTTTTCATCGGTCTGGTCTGTTGACTTTGTACATTGCGGCTTTATGAAAAATTATTATGAGCTCAACGCAACGAATATTTATATTTTTCGGGTAAACCGAAGGTGCTTCGCACGCATATTTTTTGTTGCTCATTCCCTTCGTATTGGCAAATGAGTTGAAGACAAACACACAAACATGTGAAATGTCGGTATATTTTTATGAATTACTGTTTTCGTGGTTTTTATTTTCGTTTGGTATTTAAGTATTTTTGAGTACGCTGTCTCGCTATTTTATGATTTGCCAGATAAGTAACGCTGTGGGTGTCCGACAAACAAAAGCTAAGAATAATAATAAAAGCGCTCCACTTTGATACGCAGCTAAAGTCGTTAAGGCTCCGAAAAGCTTATCACTCGTATAATTTTGGGTGCTGTGCATTTTTTATGGCGTAAATCAACAAAACGAACGTTTAAGTGAACGAAATAAAGTCAAGTGAGAGCGTGAGAACGATTGCATAAAGCGTGAAGGTGGCAAGTGGTTACCGTAATGCTGAAGTACAGATTGAGGTAACCTTTTATAGCGCCTTAATTCGTTTGTGGTAAGAACTACCGGTGTTATGAGTCTTTACGGCTTTACTACAATTTGCATACAATATGATCGAATTGGGCTGTGATCAATAAGTTTTGAACATTCATTTTTCCTTCTGAAAGAAGACACTGTCAATTCAAAAGCATGCGACATTGTTATCTCTTGATCACATGACTTCACCTAGCAATGCTAAGACTAAATTTTTAGGCGTTGTATGACCTCCGACTCGCTAGAGAGCGTAAACTTCATTGAATTTCTGTTACTGTTGATAATAGTTCCCTCGAATACCAAAAATTGATTCCTAATTATCTTTTCTAATGTTCGTTGCTTTTTTAAGGAAAGAAAGACAAGAAACTTTCAAGAAGTAAGACATAATGACAATAAAACGGTACTAGTGTTCTCAGTTTACACCTCATCTAATCTCAAATTTACCTACCGTCTGTTGTTCCCTAATGTAAATTTTTAAGAGAAGCCTGAAGGTCGGTACTTGGAGATATATATTTTCTAGAGACATTATCTGATCAAATTTGACCCGGACTGACAAAACAAACTTCATTTTTATATTTTTTACTTCAAAACTGCTGGGATGGCCTTCAGTGTTTTAGGGTAGTTTTAGTTTTTCGATTTTGGCTAATTTTTGGAGCCACATTTGCTAGATTGTTGGACTGTTTCGACGTCATATTCATAAACCCACGTTTTGAAACTACCAGTCCGGGTCAAATTTGATCAGATGCCTCGACTGCTGATATTGTTGAACAATTTAAAGTAGGCTTAGCTTACGCACCTACTATATTTCATTATTTCAATAAACTTTGCGTTCTACTAATATATTTAGAGAGTTGGTGTATGAGAATCTATCAAATAGATATCGAATAAAAAATTTTGAATAGAAAAAAGGAGAGAATTCTAGACATTGATGCTTCAATTAAAGAGCTTTATATAAGGACTTACTAAATTCGAGGCGAATAAAGGAGAGTTTCAAGAGATAGTCAACGTATTTCTCTTAAATTTCCCAACAGTCTGTAAAAGTTAGCGGAATAACGAAGGATTTTGAACTTTAACGGCATGTCAAATGACAAAATTCCATGAAAATTATTGCCTCTGAGTGAAAGTATGAGCATTGCTGTTGTTATGGATTTCTTTAAATATTGAAACGGTAATTATTTATTAATTTTATACAGTGAATCCACTAATTACTTTTTCCTGAATTAATCTTTGTGCTGTATTTCCCTGCCGTTTCTGGCTCCTCTGGCACGCTACTCTTATAATTGAAAGAACGAACTTAATTTCTCGCCTGCATAAAAAGCGGTACCGCCCGGAGCTTTTAGCAGGTCGCATCCGCGGTGACCTGACATATTTTCCACATCCTCAACAACTGCTATACAGACACGCCACACTCTTGTAATTTAATATTACCGCAAAGTGCTGCCATTTTAATTTTACTCTTTCAAATAGTTTTTTCTTTGCATGTTTAGTATTACCCATACACACACACACACAGCTTTGCTGACTCACTGCGGGCCGTCCAGTTGAAATTTGCACTTTTGTGCACATCTTCCACTTTTTGTTCATTTTTATCCTCCCATTCATTTTGCATGTACACAATTTCGTTGTGGCCATACGTTTCACACCAATGAAATTTTAATATTTTGTTCGCGGGTAAATATTTTTGCGCTTCTGATATAATAGAGCTTTGTGGTTGTGAACGGACCAGAGTTAAGTTTCTTTTAATGAAGACATTTCACGCGCATAATGAAGCATTGCACGCGCTGGCGACTGAGTGGGCAGAGAACCGGCCGCTAACCGCAGCGGCAGGCGCTAAACTCTTGCGCGACCGCAAAACAAGCATAATAACTCACATACCGGTTATATATGTGGGTAAGTATGTCCAGTAGCAAAGGCAGTCATAAAGTGGGTGTGTTTATGAGGGCGAGCAGCCGCACAATATTAAAAGAGAAACAAGAAAAATATGAATGCTATATGTAGATAGTAGAATGGAGCTTTGGGGGCTTATACCCTGAACAGGGTGTATTTAGTTTGTCACGAATTTTTTAACACCCAGAAGAAAACGTCGGAGACGTTATATAAATAATCAGCGAGACGAGCTAAGTTGATAGAGACATGTCCGTCAGTACATACATACTATACTGGAACCTTTTCCTCAGTTTTTGGGTTACTGATCTGGAATTTTGCTCACGTCATTTTCTCCTCAAGAACTGTCATTGTCGGATCACTATGGAACATAGTTGCTTACTCTTTGTAGGGACAACTTTTTTATATGACAAGATGTCATTTTCAAACAAATTGTTCAGATGGGATCACGATGGCATGTAGCTGCCTTTCGAACCGACCGATCCAAATCTAGCTCTTGCTGACTCACTGCAGCAAATTTGGTACAGCTTATTCTCCAAGGTAACGTCGCAATCTCCAAACAAATTGTTCAGATCGGACCAAGCTGTCATACAAACTGAACGATTAAAATAAAGATTAAGACCTTTCATACCAATGGAGTGGAGGTCTTCCTCTTCCTCTGCTTCTCCCGACGGGTATTGCGTCGAATACTTTCAGAGCTGGAGTGTTTTCGTCCATATGTACGTACGCCATGACCTAACTAACGCAGCCGCTGTCTCTTAATTCGCTGAACTATGTCAATGTCATCGTATATTTCATAGCACTCATCGTTCCATCGAATGCTTGCTGTTGCTAATGCGCAAAGAACTATAAGTCTTCCGCAAACCTTTCTCTTGAAAACCAGTAACGCCGACTCATCAGATGTTGTCATCGTCCATGGCTCTGCACCATATAGAAGGACGGGAATAATGAGTGACTTATAGAGTTTGGTTTTTGTTCGTCGAGAGAAAACTTTACTTCTCAATTGCCTACTCAGTCCAAAGAAACACCTGTTGGCAAGAGTTATTCTGCGTTGGATTTCGAGGCTGACATTGTTGTTGCTGTTACTACTGATTCTAAAATAGACGAAATTATCTACAACTTCGAAGTTATGACTTCAACAGTGACGTGGGAGCCCAGCTGTGAGTACGATGACTGTTTGTTTGATGACTGGAGATATTTCGTTTTGTCCTCGTTCACTGTTAGACCCATTTACTTTGCTTCCTTATCCAGTCTGGTGAAAGCAGAACTGACGGCGCGGGTGTTGAGGCCAATTTTATCATTTATGCTATAAGAAATTCACCTGTGTATGGTATAACAGCTGCGGTGCATTCGAAGCTAACGTGTTTTCTTCTTTTTGTTATTGCCTGCCAAGGCCGTTGGCCCTAGAGTTACTTTTTTCGTTTTGTTGTTTTTTGCTGCGTTTATTGTCTTACTTTGTATGACCACAGCTTGGTTGCTCATTACGGCTGAACCTGATTTCTCGTTTTGTTGTTGTTATTTTTCATGGCATAGTCTTTATTACTCCAGTTGGCTGCCAACTCAGCCACAGCTGCGGCGTATATACATAATTATAATTAAAGCGCGTCGATGCCGGCGTCCACCATGACATCCGGATGCGGATGCGAAAGCGCCATATTCTAGATATCATAAAGCCAAACTCATTTTCATACTCGGCTGCCTCTACTCTCTACTACCATCTCCACGCCAAGTGTGCTTGCAACATTCTTGTAAAGCCCTGCATCCAACGAGTGCTGTGCTGCATGCTCTGGCGCTGGTGTTTGCGGTTTGTCAGCTCGGTTGGCAGCCGCCTCGTTTCTTCGGCTGACATCAGAGCGCCACATTTGCATTTAGCTAAAGTGTTGCTTTCTTGGCGTTATTATTTCTACGCTTTCGTTATTGTTCTTGCCATTTTACTGTCTCTCCTTTAATATAACATTGTTGTTTTTGCTGTGTTGTGTTTCATTCCAATCTATTTGATTATAATGTAATGATAATTTTTTATTACGCTTTCGCTGTGAGTTAACGTTGAGCTCGGAGCTTTAGGATTTATAGGATTTACGCAGATAATTGAACAGAGAAGGCGCTATTTAGACGAGAGACTGTTTTAATGATTCTCATATTAGCATGATTTTACATTTTTCATTTCACTGGCAGTTATCTAGCTAAGCTGATAGCGACAATATTATTAGCAAATGCGCTTGAAAGTCGGACAATGTCAAAACTTCGAGTACTCATCAGTCATACTACTTACGAATGTGATCAGCTGTTCAGCGGTGACTCGAAAGTAGTGAGGTGTTCCATAACCTAACCTAATATGGAGTGGTATACTTGAAGATTTCAAGTGATCAGCTGTTCAGCGGCGACTTGAAAGTATGTAGCAAGGTGCTACAAGTATCAGAAAGACCTCTTATAAGGAGAGGTTTACTTGAAAAAGTTAAGTGGTCAGCTGTTCAGACTTGAAAGTAGCAAGGTGCTCCATGTACTATCAGAAAACCCGAATACTATATGGTGAGGTATACTTCAAAAATTCAAGTTATCAGCTGTTCAGTGGCCGCTTGACAGTATCAAGGTGCTTCGTTTGTCAGATAAACTTAATATTATCTAAGGAGAGGCATTTTTCAGAATAAATATTTTACACATTATAAACAGTTTTATTAATTATTTTATTTATAAAATTCTTTGGTATGACTGATTTATGAAATATATACATTTGTAAAAATCCATAAAAAAAATTAATGTCAATATTGAATATTGAATTTATTCAAAAAAAATTAAAAAGTTAGTATTCTTGTATTCTATTTTTTAACAGTAAACTCTTCATTTGACACCATATTCCAAAAATACTGTAATATTATTTTATAATTATATTATAATGTAAAAAAGTGGCAACCCTCTTCTAAATATATTTTCAAATGTAAACTTTCTTAAATGTCTTCAAATGAATAACCATATTTATGATATACATTTTTTTTCCAAAAACTTCAAACAGGTGGCAACCTTTAAATATTTTTAAATTAAATTATCCGTACATAATATGGATAATCTAAATAAAAATGATCTTAAAAGGTTTTAGTCTCTTAAGTGAAACTCCTTACGTTGCGAGCTTGTGTCGATGACTTTACTATCCATTTTAAAGAAACGTTACCTGCACCTAAAATTACAATGGTGCATAAATACATATATGTATATAAAATTACATATATTTGTTTTATATAATCACTTTTTCATCCCAATATAAATAATCACTTTATGAAACCGGTTACTTTTCTGCGGCAGTATCATTAGTGGCAAGCGGAAATGCAGCTCTGCAACAGCTGTTGAGCACAGCGAAATGTCAAAATCAAATAATTTAAATATTTGGCTTCCGCAAAATGTGTTCGCGCAGCTGTTAAAGTGCTACTAACGCTAAACGTGAATAAATAGTGAATTTTAGTGAATACATTATATAATATAAATGAATTATATAATTAGATGAAGAGTGTTGAAAAGTAACTAGCACATCTAAATCAGTTTGTTCGTGGGCAACCGTCGAAGTTGTCCTCCAGCGCTGGTCCAAAAGGTACATATGTTTTTACAATTAATCAAGCGGTTTCTTTCATTTTAAGTATGTAATTCATTTAAAGGAATAGTATCAAGTGTTAAAAGTCAGTCTATATATTATTCATTGTTAGTCTTCGAATCGAAACTATTCGAGGTTATGGCACTTTATGGTTGTGTCTATTTGCAAGTTTGCAGTAAGAAAAAACGATTTTTGTTTTTTTGAAACATTTTATTTAAAACATAAATATCAATAATGTACAATTTTTAATTTTGAAGGACTTCCGACAAAAGATTTTTCTGCTTAAAATTATCTCAAATCGTAAAACGAAATAATTATTGTTACAATAGAAGGATATGTAGGTAATGATCGAAGGGCTAGTTATAATTTTAAATTCTGATAAAAAGTTGCTTTTTGAGAAAAACTCGAAATTTTTACCAAAAATACTATTATCCCTTCTATAATTATCTGACAAGTGCATCTAAGAAGGTCGTATGAAAGTTTCAAGTCGATCGGTGCAGCCGTTTTGGACGCATTTCCTGACCGACTTTGAAAACATCGTTTCGAAAAAAACGCTTTTGCGGTTTTGAAGCCAATTACACTAAGTTAAAATTTTTTTAAAAATACGCTTATAACTCCAAAACTGTTTTTCGGATCAACTTAAAATTTTTGGAGAGTACATTCAAATATTGGGTAGTCGAAAAACTATTTTCGTATTATATCATACCATTTAGTGTTGGAAAGGTGAGATTTTAAGCTTAATTTAAGCAAAAAAAAATTAAAATCGGGGAAGTTGAAAAAAGTTACAGCTGTTTAAAAATGAGTGAAAATAATGAAGAAAATATTTGGTATAAAAAAGGGAAGAATGCCATGCAAGCCACTAATGAAATTTATGTAGTTTACGGAGAAGATGCTGTATCAGTTCGTGAAGCACATAGTTCACTCATTTCCGTTCTAGAAATTTCGATGTGTGAGATGCACCTCGCTCTGGTCGACTTATCGTTGAAAAAGTCGATGAAATTATGGAAAAGATTGACCAGGACCGTCACATAAGCAGCCATGACATCGATAAGGAACTGAATATTCATAATCAAATGGTTTTGATGTTCGGGTACCACATGAATTGTCTGTGAAAAATTTAATGGACCCAATTATCATCTGCGATTCTTTGTTGAAACGAAATGAAATCGAACCATTTCTGCAGCGAATGGTAACAGGAGACGAAAAGTGGAACAAATACGACAATAATGTGCGAAAAAGATCATGGTCCAAACGTAGTGAAGTTCTACAAATAGTCGCAACGCCAGAATTGACGCCTCGAAAGGTTATGCTGAGGGTTTGGTGGGATTGGAAAGGAATCATCCAATATGAGCTGTTCCAGCCTTGTGGAACGGCTGATTCTACATTTTACTGTCAACAACTGATGAGATTGAAGCAAGCAATCGAAAAAACGGCCATAATTGATTAATAGAAAGGTCTTCGTCTTCTATTAGGAAAACGCTGACCAAACACATCTTTGATGACTCGGCAAAAGCTCGCCCAAAAGCGGTTGACCAAAATGGTACATATTTGGTTCATTAAAGTTCATTATAAATATAAAAAATAAGTTGAAATTTGATTAGAAATACGAAAAAACTTTTTCGACTACCCAATATATATGTATGTATATGAAGATTTGAAATACAAATTTATACATACATATTTATATAGATATATACGAGTGGGCTTGATACTTAAAAATTTATAGGGCAAATAAATCGCTCGTGATTCAATTTCATTAATAAGAATGGGTGCTACAATTTGACATTTCAACATTGTTGCCAATGGCTGCGGCAAAAACAAAAACAAATATATATACATATAAATATTGCACAAGAGGAGAGGAAAGTTACACAAAATACCACAAAGTAAACATGCAAATCATGTTGACCGCGCCATTTCTTCATTCCTTCAACTATCGCTGTTTACAGACAACTTAAAGTGGGAGAATCTTAATTTCCGCCATGAAATTAGGTCACAACAGAGTTAAGTTGTTAGAAAAGTGGCGGCGAAGGAACAGCTGCCACAGTTTTGTAACCAAAGCCAACGGTCGTGACACTGAACATTGAATACCGCAACAGCGATAAGTGGTTGTAAAGAGGGAGAGCGAGAGCGGAAGATACAAAAATTAGGCGATAAATTCAAATAAATTGTGTTAATTTAACCGCAAGGGAAGTTTAACTTGCTCAAATGGCGCATAGCAGGAGCGGAAGTGAAGACTGTGTGTAAGCCGTACGTACATAGTTTGTTAGTCACTGTAGTGTGGTCTGTAGTTTGGTTAAGCGAAATGTCCAAGTGTGAGTTGGTATATACTTATATATTTCTGTATGTATCATCGTATATATTTTCCAAGTGCCTGTACGTGTGGATACGAGGTCAATTGTTGGCTGGCGTGCTGAAAGTTAGCGCTGCGAGTGATGTATGGTCTACGAATCGCGGAGCGCGTACTCGGTTCCTGTTTGAATTGCGAAAAAGCGGAAGATTTTGAAATATAAAACACATAAATGTGGCGAAATTATCCCTGCGCATGCCTCTTCGATCCACCACCCCGCTTGCCTCGATCCGTTTTGTTTTTGCAGCACTCAAATTACATTTAGCATTGTAACAATTTGTTTTATTTATAATGAGGCATTTTGTATGCCATTGCCATGCTTACGAGTGCCGCTGTGGAGTGCATCGTTTGTTAGCTGAAATGGAGCGGAATTGGAGTGCCCGCTATTTGCATTGCGGTTGCGCTTAGTTGTGTTGCTGCGGTTGGTGCCGTGGACCAAAAGGAAATTGTAAATTGCTGTGACGTGGAAACGAATTTCTGTGATTTCTCTGAGAATTATGGGGATTATACAAATATATCCATTTATTATTCTTACTTTTTCGAAAGTAGAACGCGTACTCTGGATGTTTCTTAATGGAATATTTTATGTGGATGAAGCGAAATTTTCTTTAAGGGTTTACATTAGAAAACATGCGGTTTATAGTATTGAGCTGTGGAATATGTCTCTTTTCATCCGGCTGAATATTGGGCATTCGTATAAGTAATGTTCCAGCGTCCTATCATCACTTAGGCCACCATAAAGCCCACTGTGCTCCCGGGTGATAACAAATTTAAGCGCCATCCAGCAACTCAGCAGTTTTAATAAAAGACCTGTTTCGTTCCTACTAAGGCTGCCTGATGTCTCTTGGGTTAGAGTATTTGAAGCCGTGGAATATGTCCCTTCTTATTCGGCTGAAGGTTGGGCATTCGCCTAGATAATGTTCCAGGAGGAGGAGGAGGATCTCATCATCCTCCGCGCATGTCCAGGATTTCGCCGAATGCCCTGCGATGACCCCTTCACTGTTACTAAGCTCCCTTTTGTCTAGAAGTAGGAGCTTTTTGGTTTATCCACCATCAACACTACCCCAAGGTAACCTTTTGGGCATTCCCTGTGAATTCCCTGTGCTCTAAGACCTGAGGTGTTCTTCTAGAGTACACTGCTTCAAACAACCCTTGAAAGAGCTGAGTGGCCTGCGGGAACTTAGGTGAATTGTGTCTCCAGCTGCCACAGAGCGGCCCCGCCTTTTCATTTCCTTCTATTCCTTTATTACCGGACACCCAGATGCTATTAACTATCTTACAATTGCTTGCTTACATAGCTTAACGCAGTGAGACTTATTGTTGCCGCTACAGAGGGCCTTAATTACCACTGCTGAAGGTTTATGGACTTTCTGTTTTGTGTGGAAGTCGACTTAACACTTTCTGTTTTGTCCAGAATTTTATCCCGAAAGACCGAGATGTAGTCATGTAGTTTGAAGGTGCATTCCGTGTATGGATTACTACAAAAAAGCCGGTTCCTATTCCTGTTTCACCCTTTGATCCATCAGTGAATATGTAGATTTCGCCGTTGGAATTGCTGATCATAGAACCACAATCCCAATCTTCTCTACTGGGGAATGAAAATAATGTGTTTAGTTTCTTGTGGGTCTCCTTTTTTTGGTTGCACTACCAGCTTAACCCGATTTCATTAACAAGGTCGAGTATGATAGACAAGAATAAAAAATCTTGCGGCGACTGGCCGTGTGCATTGCCTCATACCTCGCTTGAATATATAATGGATGTCAAAGATAACCTCCAGACTTCAACCACTTTGTTGAAGTATGCGCTCGTAATCCCCATAAAGCAGGACCGTTGCACTTCTTCCACCACAGCACCGCACCATAAGTTGGTATGTGGCGGCTGATACTTGTTTAGATCCAATACAACATAAGGGTCGTAAAGCTCACTTTGGAGCAATCGCTCTTCGGCAAGAGTTCCAGATTCGAAGGGCTTTAGAAGCTTTGCTCTCATTGCTCTCAAAGTGGATGGAGCAAGTACAAATCGAGCGATTTAGTACATTGAGTGGTGATTGTTTGAGCAGGACAACTACAGGGTTCGTCCGGAAAGTAATAGGACTGAGTTGATTCAAAAAATTTATTGAACCAATTAAAAACTTTCAAAATAGGCTCCATCTGCGTCGATGCAGCGCTGCCATAGCGATTTCCAAGCATTGAAGGCGTCACTGCAAGCATTCTCCGGAATAGCTTTGAGAGCCGAGGTGAATGCTGCTTGGATCCCCTCTGTCGTCTCAAAATGCTTGCCTTTCATCGGCCTTTTCAGGGAAGGAAACAAAAAAAAAGTCCGGGGCCATGTGGGCTGTAGGGCGGCTGCGGAAGCGTTTTGATGCCAAAAAGGCAATGAGCATCGTTTTCACTTTGAATTTGCTCTTTCTTCCTTTTTTTGGGCGAGGAGACGCCGGCGTGTGCCAGTCGGAAGATTACCTATTTGTCTCGGGATCATAGGTAAGCCTGCTTAATCATATCAAACGTCTCTGTCGCAGATTTACCGAGTTTCTCACAGAATTTAATCGCGTGCCTCTGTTCTAACGAACGCCGCACCACTCGCACCACTAACAGAAACACTTCGCGCGAAAATGCTCGGTGCTCGGAGATAACCGCTCGTTCGTTAGCTAGGAATGCCCTCTACCGAATCCAGTCGGAAGTACAGTCGTGGCGGCAAAAAATTAGTCACAAAAAATGGGGTTTTTAAACATTTGAAATCTCTGATTGGAGACATTGAATATTTAATCAGGTCGTTAAAGGAATTCTGAAGCTGATTTTTTTCATTTTTTTGATTTGTAAAAATACTTTCTTAAGCTTGAGGTCGAAAAGTTTTCCTTAAACTTTAGCTTTACCAGCTCTAGTTGCAAATCGTTTATTATTGCAATTTATGCTTTAGTATTTAAATTCAAATTTCTGAACAAAAATCTGAACTCGTATAAAAAAGTAAGCTTTTTCTGCGTCAAAAGCCTTCCTTAAATGAGTTTGCACTTTAATGACGACTACATTACTTTTATATAAATGCCATTCCGTATATGAAAATTCAAGCTTTTGACTTCACGACGCTTAACAAAGTCAACACAAAATAAATAAATCATAAACTTAATCTTATTCTTGAAATATGAACCCAAATCCAAAGATGCACAAAGTAAACGCGATATCCGCACGAACAATATATTTAACTAAGCGGTGACATTTATTAAAATCAGCATGAAATGTTTACAAATGCTAACCGAGTAATAAAACGCGGAATTTATGGACTTTGACTGCTAAACAAAAGATTAGGAAAAATGGTGAGAAACAACAAGGGGAAAATATGAAAAAATTAAAATGCTGGCTTTCACCTGTAACTAAAACCAGAAGCGTGTATTATATATATTTACATACATACTATATATATCCGAATTGAGGATCTAGAGCGACTACAAGGCGTGGAAAACGCACGAATAACCTGCGAAAATCGCCATAAATCTTTGCATAAATCACAATCAACACCGAAACATTTGTATGGATGTACATCATCTACGTTCTTATTTTCTAATGCCACTTGGCGTCATTTTCCCCCACTAGCGATTTCGCCATTTTCAATGCCAAAAAACTTCGCGCGCTTCCGCTTTCTACGCAGCTTCGCATCATCCACAGCAACGCTGGAACTGTCGCGACTTCGCAACAATCACCGAATGTCAACGCCAATATTGACAATGAACTTCGCCAACTCAGCGTCGTCTCTAACCTCATTGTTAGCTCCTTGTTTATGCATCCTACCTTGCCGTTTGGTTCTGTTGGCATCCCCGGCCTTTCGACTTGTATAATTTGTTTTTTTCTTTTCACTGTATGAAATACATACAAACCTCTATATACTCCTGTTGTTTCTACATCGTTCTTCATTGTCTTCCTCATCACCTTTAAGGGTGTCGCTCCACCTTCTCCCTAAAGTTAGTTGAACAATACTGTTTATGGCATTTACTCGTATATGCTTTGTTACTCGCTGATGTGTCTATTAGAGTGCGAGAAGCGAGAAGTTTCTCTCCACTGTGTGAGGATTACTCTGTCAACATGTTCCTTAATTCGTAATTGAAAGCAATTGCTTTCTGTATTTTACAAAAATGTGTCTTACCTTCCAGTCCACAACCTTTTTTATGTTCGTGTGAAGTTTGAGCTCGATGAGTATGTTTCAGTTTGTGTGTTTCCAGTGGAAGTTCGATTAGGATATCGTTGAAAATATTTCAGAAATGTTTTTGGGAGTGTAGTTTATCACGAATGCAAGTATTTGAGTGGAATTCGGTGAAGTTATTAAAAACTTGCCTTATGTGATTCGTCCATCTAACACTTTAATTACAATAACATTGCAAAAGTTAAAAAAAAACAGTGCTTGAGGTTCTCAACATCTCCTAAGGATCAACAGATTGTGGTTAATGTTTTGGTTGTGAAGTAAAACACCAGAATCTTTGGAAAAATTACGCCGAGTAGAGGTCGGTATATGGATGCTTGACAACGTAGCTGAGGACCCTACATACATCCATCATTCGCTTCATTACTGATCACGAGACGTGGACTTATGAATATGACAGCGAAATTGTCCAACAATCTAGTGAATGGCGTTCCAAATGTGAGCGTCAATCGAAAAACCAAAAATCGCTAAAGTCACTGAAGGCCATATCATTAGAAATATATGTATGAAGAATTGGATTAAGCGTAGGCAAACTTGTATTGGTTAAGCAGCCTATTTTGAAGCGGAATACTTGTTCTTTCTCAGTCCGTGTCAAAGATTGATAAGATTGTAAGCATAATTCTGTGTACGGGCGAATCGAAGACGGTTGCAGATAGCTTAACAAGCGGTTATAGCACAATGGTATCTCCGTACCCTTTCCTATTGAATTCAGCGCCATTCTGATATCAACAGGAAATCTTCAGTTAAGCAAGTATAGTTCAAAAATTGATTTCATAATATTTCATTATTAGAAAAGCCGAAAAAGCAATTGAAATCTTAAATGATTCCTATTTTTCCAGCTCAAGTAATTATATAAAGCCGGGTTAATGTGAAATATATTTTATGTAAACTAAGAGCATAAACTAAATTCTCTTTAAATTATTACAATTTACGTTATTAAATATTAATTAACGCCACCTAAAAATTATGCCACGCAGATAAACTGAATGACCGGTTGCCTGCCACGCGCATAAGTTCCTATGGTATACAAGTATATTTATGTTGGTATAATTACAGTGGAGGACAAATATATGATAATATAAAGAGTTAAATAACCTGGATGTACTTGAATAACCGCTGTTTTTTAGAAAGGCCTATTAAACTCCAATTGAGACCTATGAACCAAATTTCAAAGCTATTTTACAAAATTGTGTGATTTTTTCGAAGATGTAGACAAGAACTAACTAATTGCAAGATTTAAAGTTTAGTAAGGAAATGTGCTTTTAAAGAGGTTTATATAAATAAGCTCAGTAGATAAAGTGGATCCTCCAGTGTAGAGAAAGAAGCGAAGCAAATGGGTCGTGTAGCGAACGAGGTCAAGACGAAATATTTGCGCACAGTCAAATAACACGGTCATGTCGCCCGAATGGATGAAAACACTCCAGTTCTGAGAGTATTTGACACAGTACTCGCCGGGGGAAACAATGGAAGAGCAAGATCTCCACTCTTTTGGAAAAATCAGTTGGAAAAAGACCTGTCTACACGTAAAATCTCCAAAGTTGTTTTATTTGTCTTCAGCCCCCTTCTCTCAACTTATAATAAAACCAATTTGTCGGAATTATTTTGCACACCACTGTACACTCAAATGAGCGAGCTTATGAATGCATGTATGCTATGTAGTAAAATAATTCTTTGCGTTCCATGAAAATCATATTCATTACGATTTCCTGGTATTGTCGGTTGCTTTGGCTGGTTATTTTGCGTATTTCAAAATGGCATTTGAATAGTTTAAGCGTGGCCACAAAGTGAGGGCGAGAGCAGTGTGCGCAGTCGACGTGAGTAATGGCAAGAATGAAGGAGTCGGTTGGTGAAACATTTAAATATGAATAAATGGCAAGCATTCTAATGCGAATATTTATGCAAAGAATTCATTAGGGATGCCCTAAATGTCAAAAAAACTGTTTTTCAAATTAACTGTTTTATTTATTTGAAGAAGCGAAAGTAAGGTTAATGTCCTGACAAATGACAAATCGGCTGGTATTAGAAAAAAGCTCTACGGCCTTAAATATATTAACAGCTACGTAACCTCGTTCTTAGACTTTATTGAGAAAATGAGGTTGCCTCATTCCAAAAAAATACACTCGAAGTGATAATTAATTTATGCACCCAGTTTTGGAGATATCGATCTGATATTTTGCACATGGCCTCTTCTCTTTAATATACTGCTCATTTGTCGGAACCGCTAATATTGGGCCACCATAGCGTATAGCTGCCATACAAGCTGAACTATAATCGAATTTGTTTTCCAAGAAAATCGGAAGGTCACCATGGACACCATCCAAGGCAACGTCATAAGCTCCGGTTTGTTCAGATCGGATCATTGTAGCCATATAAATATTTTATCGGTCAGAAAAATCAAGTTCTTGTGTGGAAAACATTTTCATGTGTAAAGTATATTAAAGCTTCGGTGCACCTTTGGTTCCACCCTAGTACTCCGGCTTAAAACGTATTTATATGCTAGCAATGGCGCTCGTATATGCAACAAGCCATGCGAATGTCCTTTTATGCTGCGATCGCTACTGTGTCGATTGTGTGGCCTGCATTACCGCTACATTCCCGGAATGTGACCCATTAAAATGGCATTTGAAAATAAACAGTATTATGATAAGTGCCCCGATAGTGTGCTTGTCATATAATTTTTATGCAATGAAAGCCCGCGCACGTACCAGACGTGTGCGCCCGACACGAGTCCACACATGCGCGCCACCACACACACACACCATCGCATAAACACTAGTCACATTACATAAGTAGGTATGTATATGTGTGGGCGTGTACTCGTACTCTTATGCTCCGCTGTGTCCTTGCGGGCGACTGTTGGCAAATTGTGCGACACTTAAACAGCAATTAAACGTTTTAGTAGTTGCATAAAAATAGCGTGAGCATTTTGAGTAGCCTCTTTAACGGGAATCTAATTCAATGAAAGCGTATATAACGAGTTAGCGCTTGATTGATTTATAACAGCACTCGATATTCGTGCGATTCTGAGTAGTTTAATGCGGCAAATGAGTGCTAAGGCTTAGTAATAAAAGTTTTAGTATGTCTTGGATTTTTTAGTGAAGTGCTTACTTTCGAAGACGTAAACTTTCTTAAGATCAGTATTTTTTATGGTTTGAATATTAATTTATGGCAAAGAAAAATTAAGCAAAATGCGATAAAATGAAGTTCAATGACTTTTTCATATTTTTTCTTCGTATCACCAGTTGCTGATTTATTGAGCTTCGAGCTTTCAATGGATAGTACAGGAATTATGAAGGAAATTTGATATATTTCTTTTAAATCTGCCAATACCACAATGATATGCAACGATTTTAAGATTTTATAGATAAGTATAACCTACATACCATCTGAAACACAATAGAGTTGGTTGGTTGATTGAAAAGGCAACAGAGGAGTGCCAGACCGCATGCAGTTGCACTTAGGCTATCATTAGACCCATCTAGTTTCAAGAATAATGGATTAAATCTTATCCAAGAACTCCGTAGATTTAATCATATAACTGATATTTTTCCACCCCAGCTGCCCAATGACTTTTAAGTTGAACATTGGAAGTCTCGTGGAACATATCCCGTCTTAACCAGCTAGAGCAAGGCACCAAATAGATCATCTCACTTGTCTCACATTGGCAAGACTATGTCGTAAGCATCTGTGTTATGATACACTGAAAGAAGTATATATACTCAGGCCACAGAGTCTGAATTTTAAGTGTCAAGCGCTGGCATCCTAAAGGATGACTACTCCTCATGGACCAAGTGACTGAACTCTATCTGGTATCGCAAAGGACCAATACTGTTCTATGCGTGCATTGACCTATCAGACTAACTTAACCTAACCGGCTGAAGGCTAGGCATTCGTAAAATAATGTTCTTTCGTCTCATTATCATCCTCCGTGCATACTTTGTATTCTGTCGATTTCACCTAAACAACTTTCTTAAGGTGGTAGGCGCCTTAAGATGACCGCTACAAAGCTACTAAGTACCGCTTATCTAAGAGTGTACACTTTTTGGTCTGTCCACCATCAAAACAACCCCAAAGTACTTTTTTGGTATGCACTGTTGGTGTTTCAAGACCAGAGGAAACCTTCTAGAGTTCATTGCTTTAAGCAATCCTGGAAGGAGTTGAATGGTTTAGGGCAACTTTGCGAAATTGTATTACGTTCACGTTACGTTGTGTATAGACGAGAGACCGAATTTCCCACTGCGAGTTCAGTTATTACATCATTACATAACCTTACGCATGTGTAACTTTGTTTTGACGCTACGGTGTAGGCCCTATGGATATCCCTTAGAAGTTTAATGGTTTTGCTGGTTAAAGCAGAAACCCACTTGAAGCCTTTAGCTATGCCAACAATATCGGCCTGAATGACTGAATTATAGTCATTTAGTTTGAAGCTATCTTCTTCGTATGGATTATTGCAAAAGAGGATCGCTTGTATTCCCATTTCACCCTTGTACATAGATTTCACCACTGGGACCGTTATCCATATAAGAACCTGAGTTTGATCGTTAATTTTTTATAAAAACTTTATGCTATGGTCGTCCCATATCGGCGGTTCCGACAAATGGATGGCTGATCAAAAATCGCACGCTAACGCACTATTAATGAATTCAAGACTGGTATCGCCGCTCTGTTGTCTGAGTGGATGGGAGCTTCTCTGAAGGGGGCTACACTCCGGAGCAGTAAATCTACTACTCACTTAATGGCTGCAACCTAGGCCGTGAAGACACTGCGATAGTCAGGAAGTCTGAACCTGAAGTTGATAGAAAGCTCCCGACACTTAATCCATCCGTAAAGAAGCTCACTGCACCAGAGGACCACTTTCTGTGAGAGATCTCACCGTTTGCCAATGGCTCCTCTCCAGTTGTACAAGGCAGTCGATGCCTCTTTAGCTCTCTTCGATATTCGGCTTCCATGTAAGCTTCCTTAAGATCAGTATTTCAAAAACTGAGTTCGGGTATATAAAGGCAGGCTCAGCTCGTTATGTTGAACATGTATTTATATATATGTAAATGCTTTGCAAAGGTTTCTGACGTTTTCTTTGGGTGGCAAACTTACTCTATTTAGGCTATAAAAGTCGTTAAAACTCGGCGTCTTTTCGAATAAACATCCAACAACAAGTGAAAACTGAGGTCTAACCATCAGAAAGACCATTCCGACAGTTAAGTTGGTATTTATGCCTTTTAACTTGTTTAATAATACTAAGGACAAGTAAATATTATACTTAATTCTTAGACTCGAGGCTATAACTATAGTAAGATATCAATAATCGCCTCTGTTATGCGCTTCATATCCCCGATTTGTGTGCCCTACTTCCTCTGTACTCTTTTGTATTAAGATTACTGCCTTCTACATATTTCGGATTTCTCTAAATAATTGAGTCGTGTCCAACAAAATGCTTTCACAGAAATTCCTGCAAGCGAATCTATATATGTGAATGTGAGAGATTAATTGCGGATATAAACACATTGGCACTGAGATATGAGATGAATGCAATTTAGTTTATGAAATTCCTGCAGCAGCCAGCAACCGAGTGTACAAATATTATAAATAAAAAAAAATTTGGATATATGTATACATGTGCTTCAATGCACAGACGATCATTTTAATTGTTGTTGTAGTGACCCAAAGCTCTATTATGAATATAATATAGCTACACAAGCTTATATGAATTATTTGAAGGCATTAACTTAGGCATGCAGTTACAATTCCTTTCTCGACCCTGACATATTTTAGCTTCTGGGGCGGAAGCTTTGCCGAAAGATTTTTTTTGGAATTTTCTCATATCGTATTTATCCAAAAGAATTTTAGTAAGATGTAAACATGCGTGTTTTTCTGTTGAGGCAGGGAAGCGTATTAATTTCTTTCTTAGAAAAATTTTTGCATTTTGTTAAACGCAAAATATGAATGGCGTCATCTGGAAACAACTGGATTCTTTTGGTAACTAAACTTTTAATTCGTACTTTTACAAACCTACATAAGAGGTTTTTCCCACGCAGTTTTCAGAAATTTTTTTCAATTGATTATAAAATGTGTACATACTTGTCTTAATCTTTAATCTAAAAGTTTCTGTTTCTATGAGCAAAAAATAGTAAGACTTTGTTCATAGTTTTAAAACTCTTAATTTATTCTTCAAAATCTATGTCGTCTCCTCAAAGTAATTCCCCTTAACCCTTATACACCTGTGCCAACGTTTTTCCAATCCTCGAAATAGTGTTTAAAGTCAATTTCTGGAAAAGCCTTCAAATCCGGTTAACTATTCATGTTTAATGCCTTCAATTGACTCAAAACGGTTTCTCCGGAGTGATCGTTTGAGTTTGCTGATTAGCCAGGAGTCACACGCAAACGACTCAAATAGTGTTTCTTGTTGACAGTTTGGCCGGTCGGAAGGAATTCGGAGTGATGATTTTCCAAAATGGTGTTCACTGAAACTTCCGATATTCCATCGATGCCAGTAAGAGCTCCGACTGCTAATCGTCGATTCTCAAGCACCAATTCCTTTATTGTCGACCCTCTTTGAATGATTCGTACCCATCAAAATCACTTGCTCGCGACAAACAATAATCACTGAAGGTCTCTTCCAACATTCAGAATATTTCGACACCAGAAATTTGATTCCGAGATCCGTTTTTGCTTTCATATTACTGTGGATGGTAAATCCGAAAACTTAAGGCTGTAGATGTAGTGGCTGCCGGAAAGTGGCTCCATATATACTGAGTTCAGGAAAGGAAATAGCTTATGAGATCGCTAAAAGTGTCATCCGTCTGGCTACGGAACCAGTATAGGCTCTTAAGCCACTCAAAACGAGATACCATAAAATTCTCCTAACGGCTGACAGATGGACCTGGAAGAGTTGGAATACCTGAAGGAGACGCAGAATAGCCAAGATCAGGTTAAACAACCCCTAAGGAAAACACGTATGCTTTCTACTCACATGGTCTCGAAAGAACTACCATTCTGTTGTTGGCGTATTGATAAGTCACAACCTACTGGCATCACATGTGAGACGGATAGGCAGAAGTAATATGCAGAAAGTGCAGAGAAGTAGACAGACGCTGGTGCACCACCTATTCTACTGTCCAACATTATCGTGAATTTTTCGATATTTAGGAGTTTCCCAGACTAGATGAGGTATTAAAATTAGATATCTAGTCGCTCTTAAAACGAGCAAAAAGCGTTGCCGTTCTGTATGATGAATACTTCAACTTAAATTAAACTACACCTCCAGCACTACGTATGGTGTGACCGGCCAGTAACTTAACCTAAATCCAGAAACTTAAGAAAGCACAATTGAACTTTTCGAATGCATGATGCCTCTAAGAGAGACTTAAGGAGCTGTATCCACTAGCAAGTAAAATAAGTGCTTTCAAGCCTGCTTAAGAGACTTGGTTACCAACCTTAGTACTGTAGGTCACCGAGAGAGCAGTACTTGGTTGGATAAAATCAATTCCGATGTGCATTCTCGGTAAAGCTTTTGGAAGTATTCTTCTTCTTATTTAGGCCTTCCTAAATTAATTTCCCATGGGTGACATTGGTAAGCGTTACCTCTTTTTGCATACCCTCGTAAAGACTTGCATCTACCGTTTCTTCCCCTATAGGTCGCATCCTTCCAAACAGTTCTGAAGTAGTAAGAATTACTTTATTATTATTTATTATTTTTATTTTGTTACCCAAACCGTCGTAAAATACATTTTTCTCCTTAACAAAGCAATTTCTCGCAATCAATAGTTGCTAACGACAGTATCCATCAAGATATTTGTGAACCATCAGCAAATCATTAGCGACAGTTGGGGAAAAGTATAGATATGATGTTACTTTTAACAATCGTTCACACAGGCACTTCATATGATGGCCTCCCACCCACCCCACTATAGCTCCACACTTTTACCTAACGCACAACACTCCCACTTATCGTGCCACTTAAGAAAATGTAATGCAACTCGCCACTTATTTGCTACAAATTCCCTCAACCGCACCATCCATCATCTGCCACCATTCCTTATAAGTTAGCACCGCACGTAGCGCTCCGTTCCTCAGCTCGACGCTGCTCCATGCTCACTGAGCGTAAATGTTGATTAAACACTTCTGCTATTATAAGTTGGCAACTCAGTTAACTGTTATTGAAGGCACAGTCACTTGTGTTTCCTTGGCTGCAACGGCATGCCCGCAACACCAATTCCACTGTAGCGCCGGAAGAAATCAAATGCTCTGCACTCGATAGCGAGCTTTTACTCTCTTCGCCATTTCACCATTTCACCGATTCTTCGTCCTGGCTTGCTGGACAACATAGAACACACACATAAAAAAGCGCAATCATTATCAATGACGGGCTCTTCAGCGCACTCATCATCGTCATCATCATCATCAGCGGCAGCAGCAACGCCATCCTCAGTAGCAGCGCCAACGTCTGTAGAGTTATCAGCCACTCCACCGTTGCCAATCGCTGATGACCCGTCGGTTGGCAGAAGTGTTGATGCTTTTAACTGGGCAATCAGCAGCCACACCAAGCGTTATTTCTTTTGCTGAGTTTATTTTTATTGCCATCGTTTATTCCACAGATTTCTCTTCAAGTCGAGCAGTAGGAATAATAAAAAATATTGTTGCAGGCAGCGCGCTTGGTGATCAGTGCTCAGCACTCACCACTCACCACTGCATCAATACTCAAGTAGTTATCAGTTATTGCCTTCACTTTGGCCTCATTCATTATGAGAGACTCTTCTTCTTATTATTATTTCTTACCGCTGCTGTGGTCAATGGCTAGTGCTAGTCGGTTGCTGACAATTTGGAGGCGTTGACTATGTTTAATGTACCAAATATTGACGTTTTCTTTGGTCAGTCATTTCGGTTTCAATTTCTTTTCAAGCCATAAGTCCTTCAATACTCTCTCCTTCCATCATTTCCCGAATACCCGAATGAATCTTAGCCAAATACCAGTTAAAAAGAAAAAGCGGGATAAGGAGATAAGGGATATATATTGCGCAAATCGGACTCCGGATGCCGTTAGTTCTATTTTTCTTAAACAAGATAATAATTTTGGATTATTCGTTCCAGTTTTTAACCAACATATGTATGTATATCGTATATCGAAAAATGGTAACCTTAAAATTCACAGCTGAAAAACTTTTACTTCTAAGTGAAGCATATGAACTTTGTAGACCAGAACATTCTAGACTTAATTATTCTCTCAACGAACTCACCATATATTTAAGTAAGAGCCTCGCATGAGTGAAGGCGAAACACGGTCTGACTTAACCTTCTTTTCTTTTTCGGCTGCATCCCTCAAAACTTAGATCACTGTGCCGCAAAGTCCACTCCTGATAGCGGTTTCTCTGCTCATGTATCGACGAAGAATATCTGGCTGAGGTGAAGCCGCTGAAGAAGAGACGCAGTGAGCTTTTTTATTGAAGGATCGAAGCTCAGAGGGAAAGTTAGAGGAGTAGTTTTCTGTATGGAGTATGGTTAAAATCTACTGCTTATTGTGCGCTCAAAGTTAGTTAAGGAGTGTCTGAACTCATTATCGATAGCATCAAACTTCTATATTATCAGATTCGTCCGTGCGCCTGGTCATAGTGGAATCGCTGGAAAATGCAAAACTGATGAGGTCGCAAAAGAGGGTATCCTGTCCCGATTATATTGAGAGACAGAGTTGGGTCTCCGTTGTTCTGTGCCGTTCTATTGCTGGACTTCTAGACTTCGTGTGAACAGGTGCTAGTCAGCAACTAGTTCCTGCGCGACTGCAAGATCTTTCTAGCCTCTGAACTTTTTGCACTCAGTAAGGTTCATCTTGCCGCATTTGAAGGAGTTCTCACTGGTCATTGTCCAATAGGCGTGCCTGCGGTAAGGCAGAGATTTTGTCGGACGTTAACTATCAAAGTTGTATGGAAGAAGTGTGGTTTACATACGGCCATTTTCTCCTGAATTGTCCGAGTTTTGCAACTCTGAGGTTGCAATGTCACGACGGTTTTATATTTGGGGAATCTGGAAAAAAAATTGTTGCATGTTCAAAATTTTGATGATTTTGAGAGACTTTTCGAAGAATACTTGGGACTATAGCAACAGTCCCGCGTCTCTGTTGTTTAAGTGCGTTCCGCTTTTGGATGTACCTTTTACTCTGATTCATCCTTCTTTTAGAAGACCTATTGTGAACAAGGTCTGCTTCGAATCGACACTATAAGCGTGAAATATTTATTATCTGTTGAGAATCTAATCGTGAAACGTCGACAAGCATTTTCGGTAGTCCAATATAGATGAATAGAGGTAGTATGGTTATAAAAAATACTTTAGCAGGTTCTGTCACTTGCGAAGAAGTGTTTTATAAAAAGGATTCTTGGCTTTATTCCATTGCTTTTATAGCCAATCCTCTAAGTTTGCTTCGAACGCTCATACAAATCAGATGGCCACCCTCTTTTAAAAAATATTATAAGAAGATTTTTTTGCTATACTCTTCTCTTCGTTTTTGCGCTTCGGTGATCAAAAGTCAAATGCATTTTTATTTATCATTTGTGCTTTGCAACCCTTTCGCCTTTCAACTGGCGAACAAAGAGATCGAGTTCCGCAATCTAGATGAAAATCTTCAGCCTTGAGGTGGAAGCCGTGGACGAAACGCACAAACAACAACAAAAATAAATGCAAAATATCCGAGTATTGACACGTGCATGACTTTATGTAAACATTTGTATGTATTTTGTATGTACATATGTACATATCTATTTGTGTACTTGTGTGTGTGTGTGTGCAAGAATGCACAGATAGAAATCGAGAAATCCGTATAAGCTGACAAAAAGCTAGAAATTGCTCTCCATTGAAAATTTGGCTTATCGCGCAAATCGAAAAGCCAGCGACGACAAATGGCTGTGGAAGCTGCTCGACATGGTTGATTATATACATACATATGTATATTTATATGAATGTATGTACATATATTTAAATGTTTGTTTGTGTTGTTGTGCTGCATGCTGTGTGCTCTACTGCCAACTGGTCGGTCGTTCGGTCCATTGCATTGGAGCTGTGACCGAAGGCTAAAGATATTTATCAGTGTGCTTACTTCATTTCCTTATGTACGTAAGTACATATGTATATGTATATATGTATGCATGCGTGTGCATTCTTATTAAACATGCTCATTGCTTCTATGCCGGAATAAAGATAATATCAACAAATGTCTGCTGCAGTTTTTACACTTTCTTGTATGCTTGTGTATGTGTGGGTGTGTCATAAACACACATACATACATATATGCAAGCATGCAACATATACCGCTATTTATCTGCATGACTTTGTGCAAATAACCAAATACAAATACAAATACAAATATAAAGCCAAGCAAACAGGCGCACAAAGCAAACAAATATCAGCAACAACAACAGCAATTGCAACGCCAACAAAAGAATGTGTCTCTTATTCACCATTCAACTAATCTTTGCAATTTCCCCCAAGTGATAAAACAGCCAAGCCAAGTTAGTGCCAGCCGCAAAGGCGCTGCACTCGCTTCACACACACATCTATACGTCGCCCAGCCGCCCACCCGCACAACACTCCTGTCTATTGCGCTGAACAAAAGTACCGTTGAACTATGTCCTTTCTTTGTGTCAAACATTGCGCTGAGTCATTCATTCATTCAGTCACTCACTCATTCATGCCGACACTCGCTCTTGATGTCCCGTTGTCTGTCTTCTCGTCGTCTCTGTCTCATATGCTTTTGCTTTCTTCATTTTATTTTTACTGTTCGCGCGTCTGCGTTGAATGCATTCGCTTCCGCATTGATGGCGAAAGTTGCCAGACTTTTTTTTTTTGAAGCTTTTCTTGCAATTGCTTATTTTTATTTGGCATGAAGAGAGAGTTTTGGGAGAAATAGTGCTGTAAGAAAAATAGTTTAGTGTTATTTGTTATTTTAATTGCAATTTAATTGCTGCAAGGATTCGTATATATGTAGTTCTAACTGTTAAAGCACAGTGGTGTTGAAACTGTAAGTAACATATTCTTGGTTAAATTATCTCTATTTTCTTGATTTGCTACACAATGGCCCAAGGATTTCAGTAATGTGTACATAAGGGCACTAGAGATTGATTTGAGAAACCAAGCGAGGTCAACTAGATCCTTATTTCGCACGGCTCCTTCTAAGATAATCCTCCCCATATACTAACATATTGTATTAAAGTCCATTATTTCTTTTAATAATATTTCTGTCCAAGAATCCAAGTAACAATTCGTGAACTGTTGTCTCCATGAGAGGCGAGAGACTTAATTAAGGGATCATTCGGTTCATAAATAGAACACCTTGCTTCTTAATTGCCTTCTAAGCCCAAAGTTTTAGTTTTTGACGACACTGGTTGCATGTATGTATGTACTCGTACTTCACCGCTGACTTTTTCTTCGATGTTTATGCTTCTTTCAACACGTATATGTCCATAGCTTTACCAAATTACGATTTTTATTCGAGACATGTGAGCTAAAATACTGACTACTTGTTTAATATTTGTATGATGTTTTCCTCAAGTCATCGACCAGCATTATAATGGTTTGCCCCGAAGCTTTATAAAAAAGGACCGCCCTTCTCTAGATCAATGATTTCAATATCTTAAATCCGGACTCTTTAAAGACGATTCAGTAAGCTCTAAGTGAGTTCTATTATCATACACATTGTGTATTGAGCAAGGTATACATTCCCAAGTTCTAACCAATAAATTTTATGCATTCTGCAGAAGGAAAAATCAGAGACTCTATAAAATGCATATGTAAATGATGATCTGAGTCGACACCAACAAATCTCCCAGTTTTTGAGATATTGATCTGAAATTTGCAAAAATCCGTTTTCTGCTTTTTTTCTTATCCTTTTTCTGCTCACTTGTCAGTGTCGCTGATATCGAACCACTATAGCATACCGTTGACTTATAAACTGGATCATTGTAATCAAGGGCTTGTATGGAAATCTTTTTAATTTCAGAATTCGGAATGAGTTATTGCCTAAGCTAAGCAACAATCCCCGAAAAAATTGCTTAGGTCGGACCGCTATTACATACAGTCCACAAGATTTAGATCTTTTAAGGCCCTTTCATGCTATAAGAAATGAAACCGTTAAGGGTATTATAGCTTCGGTGAAGCCTAAGTTAATGTTTTTCCTGCTCTTTGACAAGTCGAGTAACGGTAATTTATCGGAAATTTGGTTAAACTCCAAGTACTATATTTACATTTAGGGTAAATTTTAACTGTAATTTCTATCAGCTTCCATCTGGAGCTCTTTGTACTCACTCTATACATTCTCTCGTTTCTTCAATTCATCAATTTAGATCCCCACGATTCTTTCTTAGTGCAGTGTCTTTTTTTCTGCTACTGTACGGAAATTCTTTCTCGCATGCAATTAAATTTTGAAAGCAGACAGCACTTTGCTTCTCTTATTGTGAGCAGGGTCGCTTTTCACAAGACCAATAAACCAAATATAAACCAAAATTTGACTACAAAATAAAGCTGTCTAGGGAATTCAACATTTTTATTTTATGAGACTTTCTCAAATGAGGAGATGAGATACTAATTTTTTTATATTTTTTTTTGTCTAGTCTTTACTAAATGTACCACTGTCTCTGTGAGAGGTACGCTCTTTCCATGCAAGGATATAATGGAAAACGAAGTGACCAGAAGAGACTGAGGATATTCGTTCATAATATCTTGTTTTAGTTGCTGTCTTATACTGAATCCATTTATCTTTTCCTATCCTTTCTTCTTTGTACACACATTAGAGGGGGTCGATTTTTTTACTATAAAATCGCATATGTGGGAAATGTTCTACGGATCATTCGAAACAACTTTTCCAAAAAGACTATGTGTCTAACACCGGTTTCAAGCCAGCGACTTTTAAGGTGAAGTTTAAAAACTTTGAATAATCAGTTGTTTGGGAGATATGTGATATAGTTGTCCGATCTATCCAATTCTGACAAATTAAATTTCATTCGGATATCTCAAAACCTGATGTACAAATGTTTATGGTTTTAAGAAAACTTCATCTTAAAAATCGCTGGCTCGAAACCTGTTTCAGACCGGATTTGCCGTTTTTTACGTCCTGTAGATCGGCCTCAACAATAACGTCGTTAGTTCTGCTTTCTCCAGACTGAACAAAGAAGCGAAGCAAATGGGTCTGGTTTTGAACGAGAGCGAAACGAAATATCTTCTGTCATTAAACAAACAGTCATCACATTTGCGACTTGGCATCCACGTCATTGTTGATAGTCATAACATCGAAGTCGTAGATAGTTTCGTCTATCTTCGAACCAGCATTAACACCAGCAACAAGTAGGAAATTGTTAAGTCCCCTCTCGACAAACAAAGACGAAACTCTACAAGTCCCTCATCTTTCCCTTTCTGCTATATGGCATGGACAATGGCTGTCGGCCTTTGAAGTGTTCGAGAAAAAAGTTTTGCGGACGATTTATGGTTCTTTGCGCATTGGCAACGGCGATTCAGTAGCCGCCGTTGGAAGCAGAGGAAGAGGAATCCTTTGGAGAGATCAGATGAAGAAGGTGCTAGCTGCACTTGGTATCTCGAATTGGCGCCAACGAGCAAAAAGTAGAAACAACTGGCGCTGTGTTGTTAACTCGGTTATAACCGCATAAGCGATTTCTACGCCAGTTAAGAAGAAGAAGATCGGCCCGCTCTAATATACATATCAACAGCTGTTGTGTGCTTCCTCATAGAAATGCGCTTGTTTGTCGAATTGGCCTCCCGCCTGCTATTCTTTCACGTATCGTTTACGATCAAGGATAAATACCAGGCAGAGTAGTAAGAAAGACAAACAACACCAAACTGCTATAACTCTTCAATGTTGTTCGCTGGTTTTCTGTTTTCTCTTCTGCTAGGAAAATAGCAACTGAGCTAAGTTAGCATTTGGAAATATTATCCTGAAAGTCGTATATTTAGCACCCACTTTCTTTCGCTGTTTGTCTTTTGACATTTCTCAATTTGTCGTCGACACTTGTTGTGGACTGTCTCTCGGGCAGTTGTGTGCACGCAATTATTGCGCACACTGTTGCTGCCAAATTGCAATATTTTCATCAACTTTTGTTGTTTTTGTTGGGTTTGCAAGTTGCTTCGCTCCATTGCGTCAATGACTCAATTAAACTTTAGTACTCGCACTGCACTTGGGCTAACGGTCACCGACACAAATGTAACACTAACGGCAATAAAAACAAAAACTGACTTCAAGCAATGCTTGCTGAGGCTAACACGAGCAATAACAACAACGCATTTTAAATAAACATTATATGGAATTGAAAAAGCGAAAAACAAACAAAAACAAAAGCACAAAATGTAAATTTACAAGTAAACTTTTTCCAACTAACTTCATTTCGTTTTGTATACTCTCATTCTCATGCCTTTCTCTGCTTTTCTTTTTTTCTTCTCATTGCAGGTAATGCATATTTATGAATTGAACACTCTGACATTTTGCGCTCTTTGCTGCTGCATTTGTCGGTATGTATATAAGTATGTAAGTCCTTACTTTGTTGCCGTGCAAGTGAACTGCGCTGCATGCGCCAGAGATGGAGTCGGAGTCAGCTGGGCTCCAGCTGGTGTCGGAAGTTGTCGGAAATATGTCAAATTTGAATAATGGAATTTATTAAATGTTGGAAAATTATTATTAGATTTGCTTGACTTAATGCAATTTCATTATTATACATGCTGAACCGAGGCAAAAGCAACAAGAATGTTCACAAAAAGTTGAAAATAGAAGGGTGTTAACCAAAAATCAGCAAGGAGCAAGGATAAACGTGCAGGCCTTTTGAATAGCGTATGTGAGTTTAAAGGGTTGTTTGGGTTCTTTTTTGGGGAAGATAAAGAAAAAAAGTTGTGTGCTTTAGAGTCAGCAACTCATGAAATTTATAAAAAGAAAAAAATGTTAGGGATAATTCATAGTTAAACATTTGTTTACTGATTATTTGGAAAAATATATTCCTTTTCAATTTTTTCAGAATATGATAACCTCAAAATTTGTTCAAAATATTAGACAAGTTCTTGGTTTTTTTGATTTTTATACTCTTGCAACCAGTTGCCACTGAGCTTTATATGTAGTTTTGTTCACCTAACGGTTGTACGTATTATCTTAAACTAATCGAGACTGATATAGGGTTATATATACATATATAAATAATCAGGATGACGAGACAATTTGAAACTCGACTACCTATTTGTCCTTTCATCCGTTCATGCAAGCTGTAACTTGAGTAAAAATTGAGATATCTTGATGAAACATCTTGAATGTGCCTTAGAAAAAAAATTTAGTTCGTAGATGGGCGTAATAGGACCACGCCCACAAACTGCCTTTAAAGGAAAACCTATAATATGCCATAGCTAGGCAAACATAACTATAGGATTGCAGAAGAAAGGGGCAACAGTGTGCTGAAAATTTGTAAACAAGTGGGCGTGGCCTCGCCCTCTAATATGTTTAATGTTATCTCCTAAGCCTCTAGCAAAAGTCAGCAGTGTGAAATTGGATGTAATAGGATGATAACTCCACACACGCCCCATATAACGGTACTAAAGCGCAATAAGTCAATAACTAAATACGCCAGAGACGGTTAGTATAACCTCCGAGATGGTATGAGAGGGCCGTAAAGAAACCGGTGTAAAAATTGGACAATGGGCGCGGCATCGCTGTTTAGATAAAATCACATACCTCAGGACCTGCTCAACTGCTTTCAGACAAATTGGGTACATAACATTCTTCTAAAATTTTTACTTCACAGTTCAAAAATGAGCGAAATCTACTTCCCATACAGCATTAAACTCCACTTGATTCGTTCACTTTGCAGTATAAAAATCAAGAAAATATTAAAATAACGCGATGAAACTTTGCACGAATAATGACTTTAGCATGTGCCATCTTATGACCATAAATTGTGCAAATCCAAAAAAAAACATATTCAAGCCCCTAGGTACCGAGTATGTGGACCCCAGTATCTATAGTTGACTTTTTACGACAAATATCGTTCAATGTGTGAGCTATACAAGTATGTATAATGAAAATTTAGGGATAATCTTTTCTTTAAAATCGTATGCCTGTGTGTCAAACATGGGTTGAATTGGTCTATACTTTCATTAGTTCCCATATACCGAACGATTTTCGAACTTCGCGGTGACTTTATACCGCATATATCGGCCAACATGTGAGTTATCTCAGAGAAAATTATATAGCGTGTTTTACCCATAACAGTATATCTTTGTGCTCAAAATGGATAAACTTGGGCGAAAACTTGACCTATATATTAAACATATAACACCCAGGTGACTTTACTCCATATGATTGGTGATTGAAAGTGAAGTACCTTAATGAAACTTTTTTTAATATGTGAAGTGTTATTACGATGTGGCATTGCCAAAAATAGATATAATTGGGTCGATACTACCCTTACTCACATATTCTAAAAACACACTGAAACTTTTTTCGTTGGATATTTTTATTTTTCCCCTATTTGAACATAATATCGGAACCTCATTTTCAATCGAAAAGTTTTCGCGTAAAAATAGTTTTTTTTTATTTAAGAAGGTAGGCATTTTCTTGGTTGGAAGCACTAACATTTTGAAAAGGAGAATTGAACTACACCCCGGCATCAGACCGCACGTACATAATTTTTGCTTCCTTTTTTATATCACCTTTCTTTTTCAGTAGTTTTCATTTTAGTTTTATTTCTTTGGTTTAAAAAATTTTTGAGTTTGGTATACTAATTATTTTTTAATGTAATTAATTTTATGAATTTGTGGCAACATTTTATAAATTACTTTACTTCCATGACGTACTTGAATAAAATGGTCTAATCATTTGATAAGCCTTTTAAAACAAAACCTTTTAAATATTTTCAAGATAACAATCACACTGAAGTATTGAAAACTGTCCAAGGTTTTTTCTTTGTTGTATGGTTTCAAAAATAATTTTTCTACAAATCTAAACTCATGAAATATTTTTTAAAATTTTCTGCCGATTATTTTACGATAACAATTTACTTTGGTAAATGAACTCGTCAGAAGAAGCTTTGCTAACAAAGCCAACAGCGAAAACTGGGTTCTTTGCTTGCACAGGTGCCATACAAGAATTCTATTATAAATGGCGTTACGTTAAGTAAAATTCTATTAAATTGACGGGCATAGTCCCAACCATTTAGAGCGGTACCCCGCCTCCGCCACATTCATGCATTTTTTAATGATCGCGTTACGAACTTCTCTTTCCTTGCATTGAAAGCGTTTCTTCACAAAATATATAACATCTTTGACTTTCAATGGATCCAGTGGTAGCCTGGGTATACCGTTTGGTTGTTGATGTCTCGACGATAGTTTGCCGGGCACCGAATGTGTTGCCAGCGTATCATAATCGAATAATATCGCCAAGAGTGATTGTGTGCAGGCCTCCAACGAATCCCATTGAATAGTGTAGAATTCTAACTTCGATATGATGGTGCCATTCGGTCCAATATACATGAATGTTCTGCCATCTTTTCTTCTCTGCTCGTCTACTTCATTATATTGTATAATTTTTTCAGATTTACGCTCCTCCAAATTGATTTCGTTGTCGTATTTCGGGTATAGCAATATTCGATGTCTATATGGAAGATCTTCTATTATAGGACAGCCGGGCAGCAGGTCTTCTGCGAAGATATGTGTCTGCACTTCAATACCGCTTTGATTGTAAAACCTGCAGTTGCAGATGTCTCTATTTTAAAGAAAATGATAAATGAGAGTTCTAAACTTATTTGCTTATTGAAAATTGAAATATACCTTGATGAATTAGGTTGGTTAGACATTATGAGGTACTTTTTTATAATTGTGTTAGACTTAATTTTTGAGTGCTTATGCATATGTGTTTTCAGGCAGACGTCCAATAATTTTGTTCATATGTTTTGTTATTACAGTTTTTTTCACATTAGCCTGTTGAAATTAAGTAACTGCACTTCCGCTCTGTAGTCGAAAGAATTTTTCAGGCACTCTCTGAAGCTTAACTTAGCGTTGCCACTCTGGTAAGATTTTTATAATGATTTTTAAGTCGTTTGACCATGCAGTATGCCTAATGCATCAAATGATTTAATTTTCAACAAATTTCAGATTTTAAGATTTTGTTATTATATCTTTTTCAAACGAAAGCATAATATCTCAAGAATATAGTTTGAAAATCTCAAGTCGATAGGAGCTAAACAGGCAAAGTTACGAATATTTTTATGACGGTCTTATGAATATTTTACATCCGATTTTTTGGATTTTTTCTCTTCAAAGTGTTCCAACAGAAATGAAAAATTTAAATATCGAAAAACGCTCACGGCGTTACCTGGGGAAAACTATTAGCTAACGAATGAACCCTGATTTCTTAATATCAGTCGATCCAGTACTAAGTTATGAAGGACACCGCATTCCTTCTAATTCCTGCGGCAAGGTCGAATAATTGCTGCCATCGCAATATTTTTTAAGGTTTCTTCGTAAAAATTTTGTACATCATGCTTCGAATGTCTGCACAGTTCGCTTTTACACCGATTATCCTCAAGGCGTGTATAATGAAAACAAAATTTTACTGGGCGAAATAAACGAGGAAATTTCGCTAGATAAATTGTATAACCAAACTTAATCTCAGTCTTAATTAAAACATATGAATAAAAAAATTTAGTGGCAACCCTTTGCATAGAGATAGGTTTATGCTGAGTGAGAGCCAGTTCCTTATAAGTAGTGCACTCTCCTTTATTTATGGAGTGAGAATTCCCTTTTAAGCAGAGTAAAAAATTTCTAGTGATTTTGAACATTTTTATAGCATCTTGAAATTCTTACTACCCATTTAACTGTTTTATATTTAAAGGGTGATCCATTTAGAGGTTTCCAACTTTTTTAAAGAAAAAACACAGATACTTCAAATTTAACAGGGAATGTTTATTATCATTCCAAAGAACATTCTTTGGCATTTATGTTCTGGAAACTATCACTTTCAAATGTTGGCCGCGGTTGGCCCATTCGTTGAGTCCAATTTTCGTTGACTCGTTCGATCATTTCAACTAATAATTGGCAATGACACGCGTGCTGTTCCAAGGCCTGAATCGAAGCTGGATTGTCCGCATCGACTTCAGATTTTAGATATCCCCACAGGAAAAAGTCTAACGGTGTGATATCACACCATCTTTGTGGCCAATCGACCGGCTCAAAACGTGAAATTATCTGTTCACCGAAGTGTTCTCTCAATAAATCCATTAATTGATGCAATGTGTGAGAATTGGCCGCCGTCTTGTTGAAACCAAATGTCGCCGAAATCACGAGTTTCAATTTCAGGCATCAAATATTCGGTTATCATGGCGCGATAACGGTCGCCATTGACGGTTTCGTTCTCACCGGCATTATTTTTGAAGAATATGGATCGATGATTCCACCGGCCCACTAACCCCGCCATACCGTTGTTTTTTCTGAATGAAATGGCAGCTGTTGAATCTCTTCAGGTTCCTCTTTGTCTCAAATGCGTCATTTACACTTGTTATGTAACCTATTAGGTATGTAACCTATTGTGCCAGAAATGGACCTCTGAACAAAATTTGACTAGAAAACGTCGGAACTTCTTGGAACTTTTCAAGAGCCCATAGAGCGAAGCGTTATCGCTTGGGAAGGTGTGGCAGTCTCAGTTCTAGCTCAAGCTGTATTTAAGATCTTGACGTAAAATGTGTCGTTCCATACGACCCATCTCAAGATGGGTGATTGTGTTGCGAATTGTATGCCCAGCAGGCCAGCTGAGCATAAGTAGAACGAAGCGCGCGAAACGCATTCTTTACAGAACATGAAATTTCGTGGTAAAGTTGAACGATTTGCAAACGTTGTTCAGGTGTAAGTCTTTCCATGATGAAGTGCCAAATACTACTAAACAAAAATAACATGACAGCTTGATATGAACTCACGCGTGATCTGTCAAAAATAGGGTGTTGAAAAAAGTACCTCTACTTGGACCACCCGTTATTTCTAAGATAACTCATTTACTGACCGATATACGAGTATCCACTATAAAAATCATGAAGTAAAAATAAACATTATATGTTGCATATGGGTACTAGCGTAATTAATGGATGGAATTTATTGATTTTTGGGACCAATCGGTATGTTTAAGATTATACTTTCCCTGAATTTTTCTTCTTTTCTTGTGAAATTTTTTTTTGTAATGTTAGATATATACGACATAAAGTCAACTAGTAGTTCGAAAATCTTTATATTAGGCATAAGCATGCTAAGAGAAATACTTACCAATTTTTAACGCCAGATCACCTTATTAACAGAAAAATATAGTTTCATGGATACATCTTCCAAATTAGCCGATGTTTTCTTTATAAGCCCATATAGAGGTTAATCGCCTCTCACTTGAGGCATGTGTGGCTTGAGAAGATACAGTCTGAGATCAATAATTTTTGCAAGAAATTTATCACACCTTAACACCACTAGTTTAAATACTTCTGTTATCTCCACTAAAACTTAATTTATCCATTGCAAGTGATGAAATCTAGTCGAACTGCAGGCTGGTTATATGGAAAGTATGTGTGCGCCCATTTTTATGCTACATTATAAGAATGTAGCTACAATGTACCAAATTTGGTTGAAATTAGTCGAGGAGATGCTGAGATTTTATAGGCACCTAAAAGTGGGTAGCGGCACGTCCATTATATAGAATTCTAATTATCATTATATCTTCAATTTTATTCAAGCTATCGCTTGCACCGACAAAGAGATGGATGGTCAGACCGACCTTAGACATATTTTAACTTTAAATTGTTTTCAATGCAGCGGTACGCCTAAATGTAGGCATTGTTCTACCTACTTCTTACTGCTGTGTTATTTTACTCTCTGAAGAAAATGTTGAGACAAATGCAGTTAAAAAAAGGAAGACATTTGCAAAATTTTGTAGCAAAAAATTTAATCTAACACGGACTTGAAATCTTGGTATGAGAATGTTCTTAAAAACACCATTTATTAAGAAGGGTTCGTTGGTGGATCGACTAAATAATTGATTAAGCATCAAATGAAAGAAATGCAAGAGTTAAAAATCTTAGTCAGTATATTTTATCCTATAAAGCGATGCAGTGAACGGAATAAATACATAATTCTGTGTAGCGGCGGTAAACATTGTTTGCGTGGAACTAGGTCGGGAAGTTAAAAATAAGACACATTAAAATTTGAATTGTCACCACAAGGAATAGTACAAAACATATCATTATTGTAACAAAAATGTCGATATAAACATATATATACAAAGTTATTTAATTTAAAACTTACAAAAAATGATATGAAGAACAGTTAGAGTTTATAAGATCATATTATGCTGCGCACAAAATAATATATCAGCTATCTTTCCAGGATCTAATTGTGGTTTATGCTTTGATATGCAGTTGAGAGAGTGGGTTCGTAGCGTTTCTGGATCGAATACCAGAGAGAGTAGTATACGTAGACATTCTCTTAACGAGCTCCAATTCATTTTTTCATATATGGCGAACGGTATACTCGTTCCATTTGGTCCAATTATTATTTGCGCTCCGTTTTCACCACCCACCGCTTGAGCCGCGTTTTCAGCGACTTGTGTCACAGGTTCCTGGATATTTTTCACATAATCCACGGTTTCAGTCGCATATTCCGTGGCTTGTTCCACAACTACGTCGGTGTGCGGCGTACATGCTTCGGCGAGTGTTGCGGATTCCGCGACTAGTGTCATATTATACAGTTCTAACTGCTGCACATTTGTAGGCGACAAATGCGCTGGTCCACAGTCCTCTGGTGGCATATACCAGCGTCCAAAATTGGGTAATGACTCGTATGCGTTTGGCTTCGTTACCGCGAAGTGTGTTTCAAATGGGTGTGTATGTATTGTGGGTGTAATTTCTTTGGTTGTATTTTTTGCTGTCAAAGAAATATTCTCTTGGAGATCAGCAAATAAATCCTGCCTTACACTGATGCGAGCCATAGTTGTGGCTTAGTTAGCATATATTTACCATGTGAAGCGTAAAGACGGTCTGATGCAGAACATAAGTTTCGCTTCGATTTTGTATGGATTTGTCGAGGTAGATGCATATTTGAGTAGGCAAATTAGGTTTCCATTTATTATACTCAGGTAAGAAAAATTTTTTTGTCGTGTTTTACGAACAGTAAATTAGCATGCCATTAGGAGTTTATAATAGCGGTGTTAAATAGCGGTGAAATTTTGGTTGAGGTTTTCATAAAGTATAATCTAGGGCTTTAATGAGAAGTAAAAGTTGTTGAAACTATTGCCTACTATTTGGTACATAGCTTTTAGAACGAAAAAAACTTTGAAACGTTAATTTTTTTATTGTAATATAAAGGGTGATCCATCATTTCGAGGTTCCCACTTTTTTAACACCGACACTTCAAATTTAATAGGGAATGTTTATATCATTCGGAAGGACATTATTTGACATTTACTTTTTGAAAATTATCTCTTTTAAATGTTGACCGCAACTACGTCCACGTATGAATAGTTCGAGCATTTCGACTTTAGACTTTACATATCCTCACAGGGAAAAGTTTAACGGTGTGATATCACACGACCTTGGTGGCCAATCGACCGGCCCAAAATGTAAAATTTTCTGCTCACCGAAGTGTTCTCTCAATAAATCCATTGGTTGGTACGATGTGTGGGAAGTAGCGCCATCTTGTTGAAACCAAATGTCGCCGAGATCATGGGCTTCAATTTCATTGCCGCCATTGACGGTTATGTTCTCACCAGCATCATTGTTGAAGGCATATGGTCCGATGATTCCAGCGGCCCACAAACCCCACCAAACCGTTGTTTTTTCTGGATGAAGTTACAGCGCTTGAATTTCTCCAATTTGTTTTCGTCCCAAATGCGGCACTTTTCCTTTTTCACATACCTATTGAAACACATTCTTTATGGAACGTGAATTTTCGTAATAAAGTTGAACGATTGTTGTTTAGGCGCAAGTCTTTTCACGATGAAATGCCAACAAAACGAAACAAAAATAACATGACAGCGTGAAACGACTCATGCGTGATCTGAAAAAAAATGCTTTTAAAAAAATATTTCTACTTGGATCACCCTTTATTAAGTGGTTAGAGGACTACGTTGAACGAGGTTCGGTTTCAGCTGCCGACAATTAATGTTTGAAAGATATACTATACAAGTAGATACTTCTATTTGATAGCTAAACGAATACTAAAAAGTAAGGAAGCACTAAGTTCGGGTGTGACCGAGTATTTTGTACTCTCGTAACTTGTAAAAAGGTCAAAGTCGGCGAAAATTCTTTTCAGATTTTAATAATATATGTATCTGAAAGGTTGATCGAAATTTTCGGTAAAAAGATCGCAATAGGAACTGTGGTCCACATACTCAGTATCTGGAAAGCGAAAGAATCAGATGAAATTTAAAATTGTATTATATTAGAAGTATGGGTGGTTGTAGTTCGATTTAAACCATTACATGAGGATTGAGCTGTGTTATAATCTGAATTCATCCATTTTCACGAACGATTTGCAACGAGAGAATTTGGTTATTATATGTTGAATGGTTTCGGAGCTATGCACTTTAAACTTATTAGAGGTTGGGCCCACATCCACTTTAAAAAAAAAGTTGTTGAACTGTAGATACTTCTTGTTAATGTGAATGACTTTTGATGGTTTTGGAGCAGATTTTCTCGGTTTCGAAAACAGAAAAATGTCACAGGGTGCCAAATGTGGGAGAACGATTGCTGAGCGATGACTTTTGTTTCGAGTTTGACGAAAACGTAATTCATAATCATGCTGGAATGTGACATCGCACCAAATAATAAACTACACCATGCCAATCAAAAAAACCGATGAGCATCCCTTGTTGTTGACCGACTTAGACGTGATTTCATCGCTTTCGGCTCATTTTTGAAGCCCTTTTCGCTGGATTGTTTCACGTTTTTAAGTCATATTCATAGACCAAACTCTCGTAATCAGTAATTCAGATTTTGATGAATGTGGAGCTCTCAGCTAGGATGTGAAGCATATCTTTCGCGACCTCTAATCGTTTTTGCTATGGTTGTCAGTTCTTTTTCTAAAATCAAATATTAACCATGTTTAGTTGACCAATCATAGATGTTGAAATCCTTAGGTATCTCTCTGATATCAACAAGACCATTTTCTTGCACTGTTTCTTTAAGCTTTTCGCTGCCAAAAATCCACTATGGGGATCAAACTTCAAATAAAAAATGTTGTGCCAAGCTTGGAAGGAGTTTTCATCTATTCGGTTTTGGCGTGTAGTTAAAATGGACCAGTCCGGGTCAAATTTGATCAGATCATAACTGACTTAGAACGGCGAAAAGTGTTGAATGGAGTTCGTTTTGATTGCATTTTCTGCATCTCTCATTAAATATTTATTTTTTTGCAGTTTTTTTTAATATTTTAGAAACTATAATACTGATAAATGAATCTGTGTAGACCCTTCACTAAAATCATTTTGCTCCATTAGTTCACAAATTGTTATAATAAGCTTCCTTAAAAATTTGTTCACGACAACTCAATATCTTCCTTAATATATAATATATTCATCAATTTTTATTTCCATAAATAATATTGGCAGATTACGCACTAAATATAATTTGATTATTACATTCCGTTTGCCATTGTTGTAAAACTTTACAACAAAAATGTTTATTCCTTAGAAGTACTCATAAAATGCCTCAAGCTGTTCAACATAGAAAATATAAAGTCCTACTCATAATTCATAAGCAGACCTTAGGCCTTGCAATTTCCAGACTAAACGCACACATTTGCATTTCGAAATCAGATAAAAAGCAATAAATTGGCATTTAAATATTGCATAAATATTGCGCAATAAATTGAAATTCACTCAAAGAAAATTTAATGGAATTAAATGAACCTTGTAAGGACGAAAGTGAGCACCTGTGAAATTGCACGTGAGTACGTGAGTGTGTGTGTGTGCTCGTAAGCCGGAGAGTGATGGCCGGCGGCTGTTAACGTGATTGCAAATGTGAAATTTATTGCATGGCAAATGCAAGCCGGTATGCAGTTCTAATTGATATTAATGCCAGCAAATTGGCAAATCGATATATTTAATTAATTAGGCAGCAGTAAAATGAAGGTGTGTGAAAACTTTTTAGATTTGGCATACAATTTGCGTTATTTTGAATGTCGAGAGGTGTTGTTATGTAACAAAAATATATGTACACATGTATGCAAAAGGATTCATAATTTGATAAATGCCATTTAAAGCATATTTTATGAGGAATATGAATACTGCAGTGAACTCAGAGCAAAGCACTGTGTTCGATTTGGTTATTCTATACTTAAGATTAAACAAATTTTCAAAAAAAGCCGAATATTCATTTATCAAATAAATAATATCAAAACCGATAAGTTCGATCAAATAAATCAGCTCTCAAAATTAACATAAGGTAGCCTCCAATTTTTTACACATGATATTTCAATTCAGACACTTGTTTTTACATTTGCGATATTTTTTCGGAATTCACCTGTTTTGCAACTATTTTCTCATTTTTGCTAAGGTCAAGGTATATATTAAAAGAGAATAAATCTTTTGTGACCTGTGTATACATGTTTTATTCATAATTCTTGTTTGAAACCATCAATCTTTGTAGTACCCTTTTTGTAAGCAAATTTCAGCTTCTGTGGAGTAAAACTTTGCGAGAAAGGTCTTGCCCGGCCGAAAATTTATAACTGTGTTAAGCCTTAGTTCATCTAGTGTGTAAATTGCCACAGACCAGCTGTTTTTAGGTGTATACGTACCTGCTAAAATGTGGAATATCTTCAGCAATCATGTCGGTCTGCAAACGAACACATTTTGCAGTAAGGCATGAGGAAACAGATGCTACGAAGAAGAATTCTGCACTGGTTCCAACCAATTCCAACCATAGATCAAGACTCATCTAGAAAAATAAAAACAAGTATAGATGTTCCTGAACAGTTGCCAGATCCAGAGGAAGCTTTGGTCCGGTACATTGATGGTGAATACACCAAAAAGTCATATATGTGAACTTTTGCAAACTGGTTACAAGGCGGATAATGCTAATTTCTTCCAAACATATGTTGTTTTGCTATCTGCGAAGAAGATGTGTTATCCGGACTCAATAAGAACGGGCGCATGTTCTGCGCGAGTTCCATTGCAAAATATGCTAGACTATACAATAACTCGAACTGTTGAGCCTTCATCTCATTGGATGATGAAAAATATGAAATTTTGACGCACTTGTCTAAATGGGTTGCGATAGAAGTCACAACTTAAAATTCAGGGTGAGTTGTGGCGAGATGTGAGTGTTTTTTATTGGTATTGTGATTTTTGAAGTGAAAATGGAAAATGGCATTCTTTGGCAAAATCCTCGCCCATTATCGTACTCGTTATTGTAGATCCCTTAAAATAATGTTTGCAAAGAGTCTACTGATTTGGTAAGCGTCGAGATAGATAATATCCAATAATACGTGGTAGAGATATACAAGTTGGAGCTTTCGATGATCGATGGAAAAGTGTTAAGCGTAATTGCTGACTAATCTTCACAAACATCCGTCATTTGTAAGGCTAAGCCTACAGTAACGAATGATCTAGATGCCTTTGACAATTTGTCGAGACACAATGATTTACTCAAACTCAGACTACTACTTTATATAGTTGGATTATTACCAAGTTTCCATAATTTTGACACTCGATCACAATTGGAAATATTTTTATATATAGTATGTTTGGTGCATTTTAGAAACAAAGGAGCTCGAATCCACTTGCAATGAATAGCTGTAACCATTAATGTCTATGAATGCCTATTTGTCCTTAAGTTCTAATAATTTGTTTTTGTTGCGTTTGATGAACGCTTGTGCTGTTAATAGCTCTCTAAAGGCAACTATATCGGAGCCAACCAAATATTACAATCAATTTATTTCTCATTAAGCTAAATATGTTTGAATACTATTTGCGGAAGCACTCGCCCAACATGACATAGCTCTGTTAGGGTCTGTCAAAAAATTGTCCTGGATTACTGTCTATAGGGTACAATTGGGATTGTATTAGTCTCCAACACATATCTTTAGGATTAATAAGACCCAAACGAAATTTTTAAGGTGTATTTTGAGATAGATTAGTACGTTTTTATCATTAGTCGCTTTTTGCAGGCCTTCGATTACGAAAGGTCGCAATGAGTCTTTTCATATGATAAGATCGAACAAAATACTGTTCCACTTAAAAACATCAAAAATGTCATTTCAATTAATCCCGAACTCATCTCGGACTGGTTCCTCTTTTTACAGAGTCTGAGATAGCTTTTCTCTTATAAGAAAATGGCAGAATTTGGGTGTCGGTAAGGAATATTACGAAGTGGAGATTAAAAATTCGATTTTAACAGACTGAAATTAAACTGAAAGTGAATTAAAGTTGTTATTTCTGACCAGTAAATTGCTAGGGTCATCATCTTTTCTTTCTCAACAGAGCTCAACATGTTTATTTTGCCATAGTTCAGCCTAAGTCTTAGTCTTAATCTCTGTTTTTATGATCTTACAATCAAAGACTCTCATTAACAGTCATTTATTAATTTCTGATAAGATCGGGTCTATAACGATATTCATGCATTTTTTTCAAATTTGAACGTTTTTTAAGAAAAATATGTATAATAACTTTATTCAAAGTATTGGTCATCTGAAGTTAAAACATTTACCAAGCTTTCTGCAAATTTGTGGATTCCATGCCAAAAGTATTGCGCTGGCTTGGCGGCCAAGAATGAATTAAGCCAATTTTTTGTATACCATAATCTGATGACTGGAATACGGTTCATTCCGGTGAAAACATTTTGCATCGACCGGAAGAAATGAAATTCAGAATTGGTACGGTCTGAGCTATAGGACGGGTGAGACAAAACTTCCCCGCCGCTGTTTTCCAAATAGTTTTAAACCGGTCTTGCAACGTCAGGTCGAGCATTGTCATGATGGTAATTTATTGTCCCGTGTCTAGTCGGAAATTTCGAACGATTTTCGGCAAACGCTCGCTGAATTTGATTGTTATTGTCTGTAACGATCGTTCCGGATTATTGATTCCACCCGGTTCTTGGAGCTCATGATACAACACGTCGTTCAGATCATCTGTCCAAGTACAGAGTATTATTTTGGTATTATGAATATTAGGCTCTGCCTTTGATGTGGCTGTTTGGCTACGTTTGACATATGATTTTTTATGGTTATGCCTTCTTTAAAATGATCCAGGTTTCATTATCAGTCACAGTACGACGCAAAAACGGTTTCTTGTTGTGGCGTTTAAGCAACATTTCTTTACTCAAAATATATTTTTCCAAGTTGGAGTTCTGCTGATGTTACAGTTAAACTGGTTTCTCTTTCAAACTACTACATTTCCATATAAAACAACCTCTTTATTTGCCTTTACCATATATAAACATTTCCTTACTTTCCTTCACATCTACTCCACGCAATTTCACGGCTCCTCCACGCATCTCCCGCAACTCTTCATTCACTTTGATTAATGATTACTTCTGCCAGTGAAGAGTACGATACCAACAACAATAAAAACAACCATTTAAGCCAAGTTAATTATCACAATTTGTCGGTCATGATTATTGTTCGCATTGTTTCGCCGCTTTCATCCTTTTTATTGCAATTGCATTGTTGTGTTTGTTGCTATTTTCGTAGCGAGAAAATGTGGAATTCTGGCTGCGAACACTTAAGCACACAGTCAATTGGTGGCAATGTGAGGTGAGGAAATCGCAGTATAAACATAGTTATTAATAACTAAACGCGAGGGCTGTAATCAATTTGTACTTAATTGCCTTGCAGCGCCGCAAGTGTGTGCCAGAAAAGCAAGTAAATATGAAAATACTGAAAGCATATTGAATATATAGACATATACTTAAGTGTACTGAGTAATTACTGAGTAGGTTGCTTTCCCATTGAAATCAAAGGGAGGGGATTCCAATACGAATCTGCGTATTGCCGATAAAATAGAAAATACAACTCGGAAGTGTTTGTGCAATAAAAATTACACTAATTATAGACAACCTTACTGACAGGGCGCTGAAATTGAATTCATATCTTTCGTACTTAGATCTAACCTACAAAAGTGACGTGTAAAAATAGCATAGCTTTCGGTCAATATGTTAATCAGATTTCCCATTTTGAGAGAGACAAAGATTCATTATACTCAACTGATTTTCTTCTAAAAAAAATAAGATAATAATGGAAAAGGATATAGAAGATGATCCATTTCGAGGTTCCCTACTTTTTTAAAGAAAAAAACACAGAAATTTCAAATTTAATGGGAAATGTTTATTATCATTCGAAAGAACATTTTTTGGCATTTATTTTTTGAAGATTATCTCTTTGAAATGTTGGCCGCGGCTACGTCTCAGATGCTTCATCCGTTGAGTCCAATTATCGATGACTAGTTCGAGGATTTCGACTGGTAACTGGCGAAAAACACGCGTGATGCTTTGCTTCAAGGCCTAAATCGAAGCAAAATTATTCGCATAGAATTTAGACTTTATATATCCCACACGAAAGAATCTAACGATCTTGGTGGCTAATCGACCGGCCCAAAACGTGAAATTAACTGCTCACGGCACTGCTGTTAAAACCAAATGATCGCCAGCTTCAATTGCAGGCATCAAATAGTCGGTTATCATGACGCCATAACGGTCGCCATTGACGGTTACGTACTCACCGGCATTATTTTTAAAGATGGATCGATGATTCCACCGGCCAACAAACCACATCAAAATAGTTTTTTCTGGATGAAATGGCAGCTCTTGCAATCAAAGCGAGCTCATCTTGCGAGTTTAAATGGGTACAGGTTCAAGAGTGCATAGAATGGCTGAACAGCCTGTCAGTCTGTAACCGGGTTCACCTAGTCTGGATGGAGGGACAGAAAGCGGTTCCTGTACTTCTTAGTGGTAGGTCTCTACACCATAAATAAGCTGTTCTGAAAGGTGGAGAGAGTGGAGAGGGATAAAACTTCTAGCCTGCGCCAGACAATACTGTTCCTTGAAGGTTATAGCCTCGCATGGTTTAAACAAATAATAAACATTTGCTGAGACAAGTCCAGATGTCAATTTACATTGGATACTTCAGGCGCAAGAAGTGTCAATTTATCATGGGTACAGTCTCTACAGAAAATTGTCGATTCTGTGCTGCCGAAAACTCCGCAACACCTACATGTAGTTTGAATTTTGATTTGCATATCCTTGGATCCATCCCTGTATATATCAGTAGGGTGTACAGTGCTTCAATGGCGTATGGCAAGATCCAGGAATTTATGGGAGTGCTGCCTAGGTGACCTCTTGTAAATGAGGGAACAATGGACCTCAGGGCTCAGTATACATTTCCATTTAATTCTGCTCTTTTCTTTCCGATTAGTCTTAAAATGGAGTTTTTTTTCAGAATCCTTTTATTCTTTACTGGCTTATACACCGCATACGTGGTTATACCCGAGCTTACAACAGCGCGCCGGTAGTTCCTATTTTTCGTTGTTTGGCGCCAATAGGAGATTCCAAGTGTAGCCAGGTTCTTTTCCACCTGGTCTTGTCAACGGAGTGGAGGTCTTCCTCTGTTTCCCCCGACGGGAACTGCATCGAATACCCTCAGAGCTGGAGTGTTTTCATACATTCGGACGGTATAACCTAGCCATGACCTTCTTAGAATATTTTCATATAAAAAAACAGTGTTAGGTGATATCAAAAATAGTTGAAATCTTCCTGCATAAATCGAAAAAATGATCTTCATTCGCTCGGTTCACACCGTGTACGGCGACCAATGTGTCAATTCAATTAACCAAATTTCGGAAAATTTTGGTATACAAAAGCACTAAAACACCCTAAGATAACATTCCCAATACCGAATAAAAAAATTTCGGTTCACACGTGTGTTTTTAAATCGACCCGTAATATGTTAAAAAAAGAAAAAGAGCTATTTAACTGATTGTAGCTGAGAATGTCTGACTTAAAAACGCAAAAAAGTGAACTACCCACAGTTTTGACCTCTTCTGTAAACAAATTACACTGCCTGTTGCAAACATTCGCAACACAACATGTTGCTGCAACATATCGCCGAATGTTGCGGACAGCGAAACTGTTATACGAGCCAAGAAATGTTTGCGAAAAGTCGTGGCAAAAAGGTAAAGCATAAATAAACAAACATTTCGGTTGATGCTTAACGGAGAGCAGAGAATATATTCTGTGTGAGAGCGCGCACTGACGGCGCAAACATATGACGCACAACTACAAATATTGAAAGGTGTTAGAGCGCATTCAATATCTTAATAATTACGCATTGTATACCGCTTTGTTTTGCGTTAATGAAGGGATGCGGAGGCAAAACAAAGCATATGCCAAAAACAGAGAAATGACTAAACCGCTTGCAAATAAATAAAGCACAGAGAGAGTAAGATAGAGAGAGTTTGTATGAGTGTGAGGTGAAGGCAAAAAGATGTAAATATACTGAATGCGTACCGCAGCAAAGTTGGGTGGATGCTAAGAGCAAAGTATCTGCGGTGAGTAATAAATTTAACAAAGTCACTCACACACATAAACGCTTAATAAACACCAAGTCAACTACAAACAACACAAAGTGTGGTGTATGTGCTAAAAGAAAAATCCATGAATCAACAAACCGCCGAGCGCACTTATTCATACGCTTTCGTTATATAGCACGGGCACGAGCAAACCGAACGGGCGAGTAAGTGAGTGAGTGAGCGCAGCTCCGAAGGCCGTTGCTGGGTAGTCAACAGTGTGTGTTTAATGGGGAGTGGTGGGAGTGTAGCAAAGTGGGCAGCAGCAGCAGCAGTCACAGCAACACCAAAGCAAGTAACAGCAGCGGCGCAGCGTTCGCCGTACAACAACATGCAACGTTGAAATTCATCGCTGGCCGTGCGATTACTGCTGGCTCGAAAATATTCAGTCGAAAAGTTACTCTTTTAGTGTGCGGCCGCTCCGTAAGTAAATCGTGAGACTACGCAGTTAAAACGCGTCTCAAGTGTAATATTGAACGGTACGGTTATTTTTCCTATAACTAATCTATCGCCAAATCGTTTAAGATGCTGTGATGAAAAGTGATTTTGTTTCAACCAACAACAGCTGATTTGTGTGGCAGCTAGATTTTGCAAAAGTGTTGCAGGAAAAAAATAAATTTCAACAAAAAATTTGCCAATAACAACAGCAACACGAAGCCCGAGTGCAAAGTAATGAAAAGTCGATGTCGTTTGATACGTGCCAAGTAGCAACAACAACAACAATGGCGCATATGTGAAGTGAGCGAATGCGTGTGTACGCGAAGTGCTGTGGTGAAGAGCGCGAAGCACCAACGAAATACACTACTCTGGCATTGTTGCTGAGAGCGAGTGCTGCGCGCGATTACTTCAATTCGTTTAACTAGGCGATTGAATACGTTACGATACATTGTATGGTATATTGGCGAGTGTGTAGATTTCGCTTGTGCTTAAATTAAAAGCAACAAAATATATATTTGTTATTAAAAGTTATTCGCAAGGCAGTGTGAATTCCAAGTTGAAAATTGCTTTACAATAGAATATACATACACATATGTAAGCGTTTGTGTGAGTGTGTCAATTCCGTGAGCAGTGAAAATGAAAATAATTGCAATGATGAAAGTAAATAAGCATTAACCACAATTTATTTGCGGTCAAACGCCCGACAGCGCCAACGAATATTCGCAAAATTCGTTGACGAAACGTGTGCTTCTTCTTCTTTGCGGCAGCAGCAGCAGCAGCGACTGCGCTGGTGTGCGTGTGTGCGGCATACAGGTGCAAGTGTACGCGCGCAGTTATACATCACTACACACAAATATATCTATATAATAAACGTAGCTACAGTACGACGTCAGCCTGTGTTCGTGTTCGCATAGAAGTTGCCAGCGCAAAGTGGCAAATCGGGCAAATAACCAGCGAAACAAGCAACCAGTCAACCAACTCACGGCTGTAACCAACCAACCAACCAACCAGCCAACCCATACTCGTATCAAAATCGCATTGCCCAATTTTTGTATTGCTTCATCGGCGCGGCGTATAGAAGCTGAAATCGAGTTGAAAACCTATTGCTTGACGTGTTCGCATTTTGAAAGTATCTCATAGATACCATTTGTTTGTTGCTCGTCCGTAGTATTTGTTTTTTTAGGCTTTTTGCGCAACCTCAAGTCAACAGTGTTTTGAATTTGTTGTTGTCGGTTTTATCGACAAAACGGCCGACAACTGCAAGTGGTAATACAGCTCGAAAATATAAAAATTGAAAAAAAAAAAACGAAATAAATAAAATATAGAAAGTGAGGTGAATGCGACGCGAAACAAGTCGGTACGAAAATAGTGCGTGTGTGTGTGCGAAGAAAGTGCCAAACAAAACAAAAGCATTAATAAAAGTCAGTTGAAAATCCAATAAAAAAAGTCGCGTGCTCAGCAAATGAGAGGTGAAAATCATTGCAAAGTGCAGAGAGAAAGCGTTTTTTGCAACACCCAAGAAGCGGCGATCAAAGCAGATAGCGTGAATAATAAAAAACAACAACAAACGTGCACTACAAAGCCAACGTTAGCAACAGTGGCAGTGGCAAACTGCAGTGGCAGATGTGTAATATACATACATACATACATATGCAGACATATATGTATGTATATGTGTAGCAACGCCAATTTGCAGCACAATAAAATATGCAATAAAATTTGAAGGCCAATAAAAGCATCAAAAGCTGATTAAATATTCGAATAATCAAAACAAACAGCATAATTACATTGCAATATCAGCGAATATTTAATATTAAACAGTGAAATTAATTATAACAGTTATATGAAAGTGAAAATTGTTGATAAAATTAAAAAAAAATATTAATAAATCTGAAAATTTAACAAAAATATTGATCAAACCGAAAAGGCATATTAAAAAAATTAAAAAATTTTGAAAATATACAAATACACAGTGAATACAAAATATACAAATTCAAGTGTTTACTAATTATAAATAAATTTCGAAAATTACTTCAAGCATGCAAGTGTGAAAAAAAGTTTTAGCAGTAAAGAAAACAGTGTAAATTTTAACAAAGTTATAATGTTTTAATATGAATCAATAAAAATCAATTTGTTGTGAAATAGAAAATGTGCAAACCTATTTGAGTACAAAACGTTACAAACGTGTTATAAAAAGCAAATATACGAGAGCAAACAACGTGGGATTAATATGTTTCATTTATAAGGTAGGGTCCCATAAGTATTTAATAATAAATTCATAAGAAGATTAAATAAAAATACTAGCTGTTTTAGTTGCAAAAAAATTTGTGTAAACAAAAAAAAGGAAATTTCAGTTGTATCGAAAGAAAAAATTAAAAAGTTTCCATAAAAGAATTTGATTTTAATCGGTCAGTTTGTAGTGCGGTTATATCCTATATCCGCTCATGCCCACAGATCGCTTCGCCCAAAGAATCATAATCGTGCCGTTGTCCGATCTGAATAATTTGTTCGGAGTTTGTGTCGTTGATTTAGATACTAATTCGTGCCAAATTTGGTGATTGGATCTAAACAATTTGTTCGGAGGTTGTGTCAATCAAAAAAAATTTCTATACAAGAACTTAATTTTGTTCGTTCAGTTTGTATATGCTATAGTGGTGCGATATCGGCGATTCCGAGATATGAACAGTGCAAAATTTCAGATCGAGATCTCAAAAACTGAGAGTTTTAGGCGCAGAATGTTATTATCAGAACGAATTCAATAAATGTAAGAACAAAGAAAATAATAGAGGAATACAAATAAGTCTTAGCCGGGCAATTATACTTCAGAATTCATATGAATTTAACTACTTTCTGCTAACCAGGCATTGAGAAAACGGCCCTTAATGTATTTCTTAGAGTTTTTAAGTTACGAATTCCTCACAGTTCTACTTTATTTAGCAACATTCTTAAATATTCGAGCGCAGTTATCATGAATTGTGCAAAACTGTGTGCTTATAGATTTCGTAAGCGATTTCAAAAAGATGGATATACATACATACATACTATATATACACGTACATATGTTACACTTGTTGCTCGCTCTCCTAATTTATTTGCTTCATTTTATTTCCAACTCCGCACTTAGTAAACTGCTTGTTTGATTATTTCTATTTTTTTCATCATTCACATGTGCCCGCTTCTTAATCTTTTTATTATGACGTTACTAATTGGTTCTCTCTGCCAGCTGCTGCTGAAGTTTCTGTTAAGTTTTAGCAATTTTATTAAGTCTTCCGTTGCTTTTTACCTAATTCTTTTTTTGTTGTTTTTATACCCTGAACAGGGTATATTAAGTTTGTCACGAAGTTTGTAACACCCAGAAGGAATCGTCGGAGACCCTATAAAGTATATATAAATGATCAGTATGTCGAGCTGAGTCGATTTAGCCATGTCCGTCTGTCTGTCAGTCTGTCCGTCTGTCTGTCTGTATATATACGAAATAGTCCCTCAGTTTTTAAGACATCCTTTTGAAATTTTGCAAATGTTATATTCTCTTCAAGAAGCTGCTCATTTGTCGGAACGGCCGATATCGCACCACTATAACATATACATAGCTGCCATATAAACTGAACGATCGGAATCAAGTTCTTGTATGGAAAACTTTCACATTTGACAAGATATATTCACGAAATTTGGTATATATTATTTTCTAAAGCAACAATGTAATCTAGCATATAACTTCCATACAAACTGAACACATAGTTGCTAGCAGAAATGCACCTGTGAAGGGTATTTAGCATCGGTGCAACCGAAGTTAACGTTTTTTCTTGTTTTTTTTAAATTATGTCTCGCTCGCAATATGTTTTTTGCTTACGAATATGCGCGAAAAAGCAAAAGTAAAACCGTTTTCGGAGCGCAGTACATTTCCAATTTCGACTACATATATAACGTGCCTCCACACCTCACCTAAGGACGGATTTTGTGCCAAACATAGTACGTTTTTCATTTTAAACTCATATATACTAAGTAAGTATGTATCTTTGCCACCTTTGGCAGCTTTGTCTGAAATCTTTGTAGACGCCCCGCCAATTTGTGTTAATTTAAAAACGGCTGAGTAACGTACTGCCGCTCGATATTTGATGATGATGTGTATTTCGCCAAAACTGGTTGTTGATTATTTTTCGAATTTTTTCTAGTAAATTTGTTCGTTTGATGGTGAATTCGGTGGCTAGTTCGCGTTCATTCTTTTATTTTTTTGTTTAGTTTATATCTCGTTTCGAATTATGTATGTAGATTTATCGCGGTTTTAACATTAGTTTCTGGAAATTTCAAGTAAATTACGATGACTAAGTAAATTTATAAGTACTGCTGTAAATAAATCTAGAAATTTCTGTGAATTGGTAAAGTTCCAGTTTGGCTTTGACTTTAGTCTAAACGCACGTGAAACAATTAGTAAATCTATTAAACTGTCGTCAGTGGATAAGATCATATCTGGTAAATTTCTAAGTGAGTCATTTAATTATCTACACTTTGCCATGTTTTTCTACTTAGAAGTTAAGTCTAAATTAACGAGGCAAATGTACCGTTTTATGATTGAACACTGTTCTTATCGTTTTTACTTGAGGTCAATTATAGGCTTAGTGCGCTCCACGTGCCTTGCTGTTTTGTTTCCATTATAATGAGATATTTGTTAGATGGAGAGTTCATTGATCGATAAAATATTATCTAAAATGGAACTTTTTCCAAGTAGACTTTAAAAAATATATACCTTTTTTCTGAATTTTATGAGTTTAACTATATAGTGATTCATTTCGAGGTTCCCTCCTTTTTTATAGAAAAATCATATAAACTTCAAACTGAATGGGAAATTTTTATTATTATTCTAAAGAACAGTCTTTGGCATTTATTTTTTGAAAATTATCTCTTTCATATGTTGGCCGCGACTAAGATCAGATGGTCCATCCGTTGAGCCCAATTTTCGATGACTCGTTCGAGCATTTCGACTTTTAACTGGCGAATGAAAGAAGTGGTGTTTTGCTCCAATGTCTGAATCGAAGAGGGATTGTCCGCATAGACTTTAGATCTGACATATCCCCGCAGGAAAAAGTTTAATGGTGCGATGTAACATGATCTTGGTGACCAATCGACCGGCCCAAAACGGGAAATTATCTACTCACCGGATTGTTCTCTCAATAAATCCATAGATTGAAGCGATGTGTGAGAAGTGGCGCAGCCTTGTTGTAACCAAATGCTGCCGAGATCACGAGCTTCAATTTCAGGCATCAAATAGTCGGTTATCATGGCGCGATAACGATCGCCATTGAACAGTTACGTTCTCATCGGCATCATTTTTGAAGAAATATGGAGCGATGATCCCACCGGCCCACGAACCGTACCAAACTTGTGTTTTTCTGAATGGAATGCAGCCATTGAGACAGAAATGAACTTCATTGCTGAACAAAATTGGGCTCGAAAACGTCGGATCTTCTTGGAACTTTTCAAGAGCCCATAGAACGAAGTGATGTCGCTTGGGAAGGTCGAGCGGTTTCAGCTCTTGCGCAAGCTGTATTTTGTACGCTTTTAATTTAAGATCCCGACGTAAGAGCATTCTTTACAGAACGTGAATTTTCGTAATAAAGTGGAACGACTTGTAAACGTTGTTCAGGCGTAAGTTTCCCCTTGATGAAATGTCAAACAATACTGAACAAAAATAACATGACATGTTTTTTAAAATCGGTTATCTTTCGATAAACCTGCCGTTGTAGCATATTTTTAATATGACAAGCTTCTCAAATGTTCCGCATGTTATTTGAAGGTGGCTTTAGAATTGCAATATTATCTATTGGTTAAATAACAATACATCTAGATGACAGAAGATCAACCAAGAAACGAATAATGTAACTGAAACTTAAAGAGATATACTTGTATGACATCCAATGAATATGCGACAGCGACGAAATTAAAGTGATGATCTTCTTGGGAACTCAATGGGAATATAATATCTTCAATATCAAATATAATTTATAAAACAAGTAAAGATATACCATAATCATATCACATATTATAACCAAAAAAATGTATTAACTAATTTGGTTTTTGTGATGAGATGCTTGGTTCAATTGTAAAAAGCACTTTCTCTCTCTCGCACCTTTTTCACATTAAAGCTAAATATTCATTTGAAAGTGATTCAGAGTGAGCTTAGTAATTAACGCCTCTTCTTGATCTGTATTAAATTAACACAAAATAAAATTGTGAGAACAGAAGCTTTTTGAAGTCATCATTAGTAAACACCCCTCTTCCAAACTTTAGAAAAAGAAAAACTGCTGAAGTGTAAACAAATAAATTCTACTAAATATTTCCACAAAATGTTAACAATTCCACGCAAATCACATTAGTCAGACAGTCAATTCACACAACAAGGCTATTGCGAGCGTCATACGCAGACAAGTGTTTTGCGTGTGTTCCATTTCCGATTATTTCCTCGTAAATTGAAATAATAAATAAGCATTCGTTAAAATCCAAATTTAAACACTTAAGCTTGCTTATTTATTAAGTGTAAATACCTGAACACTTTAACGGCAATGCAAACGTTAACGGAACTGGTTATATACATACATACATTTACTTAAGTATGTATTATAAATCGCCATAAATATGTAAGAATTTGCCTCGCAAATATGGAAATCTGTAGAGGGTATGTAGTGTGAATAAATCTTACTAAGGATGAGAAGTTGTTTTACTGTCAGCGATCAGTCAACCTAAACGTTCGTTTCACGCAAAAAGTATTCAATTGCATGTGATCACTTTGTGTGCTTAAAACACAAACATACATATATATGTATGTATGTATATGACTCTCCCTTTTGGCTAAGCTATAAAGATAACTGGCCATATACATATGTACATTTGTGTTAATTTGTTTTTATCAGAAACTCTGTTGAACAGGTACATTTCACGCAGGTTTCATAAAACAATTCTATATTTTCTGACGCCAAAATATTAACACGTGATCATACGGCTAAAATTAACTCAGATTAACTCACTTAACTACTCAATTTTGTAAGATTTTGCTTCAAATAAATGTCACTTTATAAGCCCCTAAATTTATGTAAGGTTAAACTACAATGGCTGGCTGCCACGCCATACATAGACCTACAGGTCCTTTGTTATGTCAGATGCAGAAGTTTGGGGAAGTTTAGCAGATACTTGATATCTAATTATGTTACTTCACCCTATTCCTTGAACTAGGAAGCTCCTAGATATCTAAGACGAGCTCAAGGTAAGACCAGGCATTGCAGAGGAGGTATTCCAGCGTCTCTATCGTGGCTACTTTTTACATGTGTCGTCGTTAAAAATACTCATATGTCTCGCATGTAATGCCAATAAGTCGTGACCTGTGACTAGGCTAATAATCGTTCTACAGTCTTTTCGAGACCGTGTGTCTTCCTTATGATCCCTTGTGCATAATCATATCGATCCTGCATGCACGAAAAATCTCTGTGCAACCCTAATTAAGGGAAAACAGAACATTTTTGCGGCTTCTGAAACTAATTTATAACAGCATTGGCTTTCTGGATTAAAGCTTATCATACATATGATCTGTTTTGGATTACTCCCTGTATCATAATATTCTCAATTACACTTTATTATACCAGATATCTAATACCCAATTCTCAGTGGAAGGTTCGGGAATAAGTACTAGTTTCACTATTCAAAGAGCAAGCAAATAGAATGAGCTTTCGAAACCATAGGTTACAGAAAGATCTCAAGATAATTCGGAAGTAACGAGTAATAAAAAAAATGTATTTGTTCCAAATATTATGTGGTATCAAGCACGTTGGTAGAGAGATTATGGCTTGAGATTTGTTACTTCAGAGATTTTATATAGAATATCTTATGTAATTTTAATAAGCAGCTGATAGAAATGTAGATAACAGTTTCTCAATCAAATATTATAAGCCTTCAGAGAGAGGAAGTAACCTACAAAGTAAGAAAATTTTAACATTTATTTGTTGCCTCCAGCTTAGGCATTATTAACCTCCAGCAGTTACATGAACAGAAAATGCAAATATCATACTTTGTAATTAATGCTGACTAAATATCAAAGCACCACAATTGCAGTGTCATGGTAGACTTCTTCGTTTCCAACCTCCGCCTCCACACATCAATGTCATTATAATATACATATGTATATATGTATGTATGTATTTGTATGTTTATGGCTGTGCCTCAATGGGAAGTGAAATTCGTAACATTCGCGATATTTATCTGCGGTTTCATGGACGTCGATTTCACCCACAACAGTCGTTTTTATTATAAGTTCATGTTTGTAAATCTGTAGCTGAGCGCACTGTCTGGCTGTCGTTAGTGTCACTTAAATTTACTTTGTTTATTTTCTCTTGCTGGCGCCTGCGCTTAATCGCCTACCCACCAGTTATACGCGTGCTCTGCCATACATGCTCTTCCTCTCTCACTCTCACTCTCTGTCTCTGCCGCTCGTGCTCATTTGCAACTGTCAATAAACAGCTGTCAGTGTCAGTGCAATGACAGCTTTGAGTGCTTGCACGCAGTGTATGTTTTTCAGCACTAAACTGCAATACAAACAACCCTCCCATCATCAGCTGGTTACCTTTGCCTTTTGCTCTCGCTGGTAGCGAGTTACAAATGTTGTATGGTATGTATGCCGCCTTCGATCTTCTTCCCTCGTATATATGTACATACATATACTGGAGGTGTGTAGCGCATTCCTGTCTGCTGTGTGACCACAGTCTTATGTTTACCCCTTTTGATAGACTTTCTTTCTCTGCCCTTTTCAAGCATTCATTGCTCGATTGTTTTACATACATATCTATTTGCCATTTTCGTTGAACTCGCTTGGTAACGCGGTGATTTTTACATATGTTTGTGTGTATGTGGCATGTGCGGCAATGTTGCAGCTCAGAACAGCTGGCTTCGCTCGCAGCTTGTTTCAAAGTAATTGATTTCTGTGGCGCATGCCGCTTTTCGTGTTTATTTTTGTTTTAGTGCAAATTTTTGGTACCGAATGCAGTATTGCTCGTGTGTGTGTGTGCGTCTTTGTTATTCTTTTCTTAAAAATCAATAACTTGCTTACATATTAATGAGTGTTTTTATTTCAGAATTGCCTTTTATCGCATTAAAATATGCATTTCAGATTGTGGAATTTTTTTGTTTTGATTACCACAATTTGCATGGCTTTGCCATAAAATTTAAAATTTTTCAATTTTGCTTTGTCATCGTCGCATTTGCATCTTTTTTTTAACAAATATATGTATGTAGATATGTATAAGTATCGGGTGATTTTTTAAGAGCTTGATAACTTTTTTTCAAAAAAAAACGCATAAAATTTGCAAATCTCATCAAAAACGTTAACGCATCATAAAATAATTTCATTTAAATGTTGACCGCGGCGCGTTGTCCATTCGGATAGTAATTTTGCCCAATATATAGCCCGAATTTCTTCGGAAATGTTGTCTTCCAAAGCTGGAAGTCTAAAGGCGTTAAATCGCATGATCTTGGTGGCCAACTTACGGGTCCATTTCTTGAGATGAATTGTTCTCCGAAGTTTTCCCTCAAAATGGCCATAGAATCGCGAGCTGTGTGGCATGTAGCGCCATCTTGTTGAAACCACATGTCAACCAAGTTCAGTTCTTCCATTTTTGGCAACAAAAAGTTTGTTAGCATCGAACGATAGCGATCGCCATTCACCGTAACGTTGCGTCCAACAGCATCTTTGAAAAAATACGGTCCAATGATACAAACCACACCAAACAGTGCATTTTTCGGGATGCAACAGTTGGCCACCAAATCATGCGATTTAACGCCTTTAGACTATTTTTTGTGGGGCTACGTCAAGTCTAAAGTCTACAGAAATAAGCCAGCAACTATTCCAGCTTTGGAAGACAACATTTCCGAAGAAATTCGGGCTATTCCGGCCGAAATGCTCGAAAAAGTTGCCCAAAATTGGACTTTCCGAATGGACCATCTAAGACGCAGCCGCGGTCAACATTTAAACGAAATTATCATCAAAAAGTAAATGTCGTGAACCAATCTAACGTTTCAAATAAAGAACCGATGAGATTTTGCAAATTTTATGCGTTTTTTTTTTAAAAAAGTTATCAAGCTCTTAAAAAATCACCCGATATATCGTCACCTTAAATGCAAAACAACGCATCATAAAAAACTCGAAAATCGTTGTCAGCTATAATGACCAATATATAAACATTTTATAACCGAAACTCAAATTTTGTTTTAATACGAGTGCTTTCAATTATAACGTTTCTCCTTCGCCTGTAAACTTGTGAAAAGTGATGTTACGGTATTTTACATTTTAGGTGAAGATATATGTATGTATATTTGTATATAATATATGTATCTGTATCTACAATTGTTGTTGCCTATCTGTGTCTGATTTCTGTTTTATTCACCCGTTGACATTGAAATCATTGTCGATATCAGTGAGCACTTTGTTGCTCTCGCTGTAGTTGGTATTGTTGTGTTTGTTTTGGTTGTCATTACCGCCGTCATATGGCTCGGTTGTTACTACTGGCTTTATTTTATTATATTTTTATTGTTGTTGTACACGAATTCATACTGCATATCATATGATTCGGCGAAGCTGATTCTTCTTTTATCAAGCCCGTAAATTGCGCTCACAAAAAGTGTGTGTGCACGTGTATGTATGTATGGTATTTGTTGTAATGACAAAGAAATTAAAAATTAAGCTTTTTTGTTTATGCATTTGAATGTTCCGTTAATTTTATAAACGAAAATGTATAACCAAATGGATGCAGTATTTTTTCTGCCTCCAGTCTTAATGAGTTTTATTGCCTGGCTTGAGCAATCCAAATTTTTAATTACAACGCAAATAAAAAATTAATGCAATGGTGCTTCAGAAAACTGGAAATAAGTTAATTTGTGGTATCCTAAAATTTTAGTAAAAATATTAGAGACAGAGATCATAACATAAGAAATAAAAACAATATTTTCGGCGCAATGGTTGGTCGAAAAGGGGAGGTCAAAGGCAAGGCGATCAAACCGGAACCAACCGGAGCTCGTTAAAGTTAAGTGGACTTAAACGCAAACAATTCTTTTTAATTTAAGCCTTGGACAGCACTGAAGAAGTTTCGAGCAAATTCACTGAAATTGTTGTAATCAATCGTTTATCGTTTAGTCATTCTAACAAGTCCCCGGTCTGGCACATACATAGTTAGATGGCGCTTCTGGACTTAAATCCATATGAGTTTTAGTTGGCCCTAACCTTCAAATGGCGCGCATATAAATTTGGCAACTGTCGGCTCATTAGTTAGTGAATTATATCATTTTGAGTGAAGCAACTTCTGTTATTGTTAGAAAAAATGGATAAAAAGGAATTTCGTGTGTTTATAAAATATTGCTTTTTGGAAGGAAAAAATACAGCTGAAGCAAAAATCAGGCTTGATTACGACTTTTCGAACACTGTCCCAGGAAAATCAACCATCAAGGTTTGCTATGCTGCTGTACTATGCTAAGTTTAGACGTGGTGAAATGAGCACCGAAGACGGTAAACGCAGTGGACGCTCAAAAGAGTAACCCTTGTGAAGTTGTTCGAGATTATCATCATTTACGAATATTTGGGTATGGGAAAGCTCTCTGCAAAGTGGGTGTCGCGCGACCAAAAAACACGACGTGTTGATGAATCGGAGCAGTGTTTGGAGATATTCAAGCTTAAGAAACCGCAGTTTTTGCGTCGATATGTGACGAGGGATGAAACATGGTTCCATAATTTCACTCCGAAGTCCAATCCACAAGCATCCGAGTGGAGAGCACACGATGAGCCCGCTCCAAAGCGTAAAAAAAGCACGGAATAATTTTTATTGACTATCTTGAAAAAAGAAAGACCATCCACAGCGACTACTACATAGCGTTAGTGGACCTTTTGAAGGACGAAATCGCTGACAAACGGCCGCATTTGAAGAAAAAGAATGTACTGTTTCAATGCACCGCGTCACACGTCAGTGGAAACGATGAAAAAAATCCATGAATTGGGCATCGAATTGCTTTCGCATTCACCGCATTCTCAAGATCTGACCCCAGAAACTATTTTTTGTTCTCAAATCTCAAATGAATGCTTTTTGGGAAGAAATTTTCGTAGAATGAAGAGGTGATCGCTGAAATTGAGGCCAATCTTGAAGGAAATGACCAATCGTACTACAAAATGGTATCGAAAGGTTGGCAGGTTGGTATAATCAGGGTACCAGCCTTGAAGAGACCTATGTGGAGAAAAAAAATTTATTTTATTTTAGGCCGGGGACTTTTCGATTGACCTGTTTAGCACATGTACTAGGTTGTGTCGCTTCTGGCTTAAGTAAATACCTCTTTCATAGCAGGGAGCTTCTTGTCAGCTTTCACTTGCGTGTTTTTTTTACCTTCTATAAAAATACCTATAATAATAGCAATCTTTACAAAAAGTTTTTAATTCTCTGTTTCTACATATTTTTTAATTTTCGCTCACTTTTTCGATTTATCTTTGAATTACCTTGCATTTTTGCTGCTGCTATAAAGTGTCACACAGTTTCACATTCACCTTCATGCCACCATTTGCACAATAACCGCACGTAATTGCTTTCTAAGAATAATCAGTCAGCTAATATCTTTATGATTGCTTGAATTTCGTCACATGATATGCATTATCTGGCACTGTCAGCAAATCTTTATAATGTAAATACTTAATTTTACATTAGTCGCGTGATGCCTTGTGTGGCAAAAGACACGTAGTCTTCTTTAAGTACAAGTGACGTTCCCAAGCTTAAAATCCACCTTTCCAACACTATATGGTAAGACGAACTGTGATTGATAGCACTGGGGATATACGACTGCAACGACATCTATTGTCAAAATACGAAAAGACTTTTTCGACTACCCAATATTTTATCATGGATATTAGTTTTTGTTTTGTGAACTTGGCTGCGCTTGTGCTGCATACTGAACGGAAAAAGTCTCTGAATTTTGAAATATTCCATTCAAATTAAGTTGTTTCCAAACTTTTAAAAACCGCAAAGAACTTGATAAAATATTAAAGTTGACCTTGTGTTATTGTTTTGCTGGTTGCTCGTGTTTGGAGCGAATTTTTCGACACATGCTTTCAAGAGAATATCCACCATATATATTTGAGGGCTTTCGATTATTGTGTTTTAGGAGAATTTTTAATTGGCGAACGAAGTTCAATCAATGGAAGTATTGTCTCGATTCGCAGTGAATTTGGAAATATAGTATTCGCTGTTAGGCGATGATATGAGTTAATTTTTTTTTTTAATATGCGAGGAAATATATTCTCAGCACAAAATTGAGTGTCGAAAATAGCTGAATTGCAGGGAGATTTAACAATTTGAGAAATAGCAACGATATACCCCGGGTTTTAGTCTATCAGCGAAGACATATCGAATAGGCGTTGCCAATCGCGCCAAATTTCTTTACTATATAAAAAAATCCGCTTACTTCCACATGCTAATGCCCAAATGTAGAATGTTTAAGAACACTTGTACTCAAGACTCGATTGATGTGTGGCTTATTATGTGTGTGTGTAAGTATATACAAAGCTGGCGTAGTTGTTGTGTGTGTATGTATTTATAATCTTTCGCTCACTTTAAATTAGGCCACTGAACAGTGTTTGCAAGCCTTTATTCGCATAAGCACTCAAACATATGTCCGATTGCGAATATATACTTATCATACATACAAACATACACATACATTTGCCTACTTCGCTTTTGTTAAGTAGTTGAAGGTCATCAGAAGCACTTATGCAACGGCTGTGAGCGTCTAGCCTACATATATTTACATACATACACATCCACATACACTCCAAGTATATATAGAAGTACGAACATATTGTATTTCGGCGTGACTATCAAAATTCAAATTGAATCAAATCAAACAACAATGCACTCAATTTATACGCACAAACATACATACATACATACATATATATAATATTATACTTGTATATGGTGCTCGCTTGTAGAATTGACCATATGTTTAAGTATGTAAGTATGTACTCAGTGTAAGTAAGTAAGAAAACACAGTGCACTGCGAATATAGAATTCAGTTCAGTAAGTTTTGCTTAGAGCTATTGTTATGAAATATATACACACATACATATATGTATCTGCGAATAAAAAAAAAAACGCATAAAATTTCCAAAATCTCATCGGTCCTTTATTTGAAACGTTAGATTGGTTCATGACATTTACTTTTTGAAGTTTTCATTTAAATGTTGACCGCGGCTGCGTTGTTCCATTCAAAGTATATAACATTTTCGACATAATAGCCCGAATATATAATAGTTGCTGGCTTATTTCTGTAGACTTTAGACTTGACGTAGCCCCACAAAAAATAGTCTAAAGGCAAATCTTTGTTTACGGGTCCATGACATGATTGTCATGTTTTATTGTTGAAACACATGAGTCAACATTTAAATGCTTCAAAAAGTAAATGTCTTACAATTATTGATTTTGCATGTTTTTTTTAAAAAAAAAAGTTATCAAGCTCTTAAAAAATCACCCGATATATTTACTCATGTAGGCATGTCTGGCACTTTGTTTGCTGACATGATTTCGTTTTATTTGCACTTGAAGTGCTCATTCTTACATTATTATTATGTTGTTACCGACCAAAGCACCAAAAAAAAGTACACAAAATAATTTTGGATGACCCTAAAGTGAAGTTGTTCGATATAGCAGGCACTCTAGAGAAGTGTGAATCATATCGCTTACGAATATTTGGGTATGAGAGAGCTTTGTGCAAAGTGGGTGCTCCGCGAGCTCACTTTTGACCAAACACAACGACGAGTTGATGATTCAGAGCAGTGTTTGGAGGTGTCCGCGCATAATAAACTCTAGTTTTTGCGTCAATATATAACACTGGATGAAACATGGTTTCATCATTTCACTCCGAAGTCCAATTGATAGTCATCCGAGTTGACTGCACATGATAAACTTGGTCTAAAGCGTAAAAAAACGCAACAGTCGGCTGGCGTTATGGCGTCTGTAGTTTGGGATGCACTTGAAATAGTTTTAATTGATTACCTAGAAAAAGGAAGGACTATCAATAGCGGTTATTGCATAGTGTTATTGGACCGAATGAAGAACGAAATCGCCGAAAAATGGCCGCATTTGAAGAGAAACAAAGTGCTGTTTCACCAAGCAAATGCACCGTGTCACAAGTCAGTGGAAACGATGAAAAAAATCCATGAATTGAGCTTTAAATAGCTTTCGCATTCACCGTATTCTCCATATCTGGTCCTCAGCGCCTATTTTCTGTTCTCAGAACTCAAACGAATGCTCGCTGGGAAGAAATTTTCGGCGAATGAAGAGGTGATCGCCGAAACCGAACCCTATTTTGAAGCAAAGGGCAAATCGTACTACCAAAATGGTATTGAAAAGTTGGCGGGTCGCTATAATCAGTACATCAACCTTGAAGGGAACTGTGTTAAATAAAAGACAAAAACAAAATTGGCAAAAAAATGTGTTGTACTATGTTAGATCGGAGACTTTTCAGTTCAGCTGTTTTCTTCTAGTAGAAAATTGCTTTCCGGTCATACGCGAAATCACTGCAGCTGTGGAGAACCTTTTTTTTAGCGCCGTCGGAGATCGAGAGTCAATCGAAAGTTACTTGAAGTTTTTTCAAAAACTTAAGCTGTAAATGCCTTAAATATCTACAACTATATAGCTTAACCCTTAAATTCTTCTAACAACTGATTTTATTTTTAAATCCTAAAATCGCCTCTTTTTAGCCTGTTACAATAGGCGTGTTCCTTGAATTATTTAAAGAAAATATTTACCTCGACATTTCTTTTCTTGGAGATCTAACGTTCAGCTTTTAGTTCATGAAAATTTTTGCTCATTTTAATTCCATTCCAAAGCAAATTTAATACATATTTATTACTTATTTAATGTCATCAAATATCTTTGGCTATTAACAGCTCAACTTTTTATATTCGCAATATTTTTTTGTTCGCAATAAGTGCAATAAGTCAAACGAGTTGAATATCCGCAATATTATCATTAAATTAAATAAGCTTTTTACTTTAAAATAGTCATTAGTTGCATGTTTTTTACTAATCGCATTAATTTCATTTATATCCTGTTAATTAGTATATTAAATTTTTGTGTTTTTATTTGAATTGTGCTTTCTTTTTCATAATATTATTTATCAACCAATTTAATTATATCAGTCACGCTTTATTGATTTATGTAAATGAGCTATGTGAGTGAGTGCAGCGTTTGCAAAAAAACTAAATTTGTGCATAAATATAATGTTTTTTTCTTAATTTAAGGTAGCTGAGTGACTGGTGAACATTTTGATAGTATTTACTATGCGAGCGATACCACGAATGATAAATTGCCATCAATTTGTATTAATATATTCTTTTTTACATTTATCAATTATTTTTTTTTATTTTTATTTTATGTACATTTATTTAAATTAGATTGATTTAGCTGATTGAAAATAAGTATTAATACAATATGCCATTAAAAGTTGTGGTTAAATATTTAGTAAATATGTATAGGGTGCGTCAGTAGTTATACCGTTATGTGGACATTTACATCATTTAAATAAAATTTGAAAATGTAATTTCTGTATAATTCTAATTTTAGCTAAATCGCTTTACACCGACAAAAGTGACTGTTTGGTCCCGCGTTTGCTACAAAACCACCATTGACTAATATTTTTTCAAACTAAATCAAATTGTGTAATATCGACAGTTAACAGTTTGAAAAATATCTCGAATTATCGTGAATAAACCTTTTCAGTTTCTGCAAGAAATATTTCTGGATATTCTATGGTAAACGAGGTGATATTGAGTGTCCACACAGATCTTCGATTTGACTTCTCTCGATATATTTTTGTGGGGTCGTTTTGAAAATAAAGTATAGTTCAGTAATACTTGAAGTTAGGGCACAATAGACCTAAGTTCGCTATGTAATTCTCGTCTATTTATCTTAATCCTAGGAGATTACTCTATAAAAAAACTATTATGCTGCACATATCGTCTTTCTCAGTGATAGACAAGCGACACTTCAATCTCGTCCGTTTGAATCAAATCAAATGGGACTGGAGTATGTCAAAATACTTAACAGGATTGCCATAAATAATACTAGTTCATTGGCACGGATCTCTCGGTATAAAGGCATCAATGACCTTGCAAATTTTCTACTGAAAGAAGTTGAAGTTCTTCGCTGCGGATCGGCCTAACAGAATAGGTTAAAGCTACGAGAAGAAGGAAGGGCTTCTAGAAATCACGAATGGCATCAAAAACCCGGTTTAAGCAATTAATTGTTCTATAAAATAAGGCAGCTAAGAAGATTTTATACAGAGCACCTCAGTCTGAGTAGTCATCTCTTAAGATTGATAATCTCTTCTACAGGTCTATAGCGGTTTTGTGAGCATAGGGGAGATAAACTCGAAAACATACTCCTTGATTGCTCAGAAATTGCAAGAATAAGAGGTCAGGCTATCGGGACATTTAAATCGGTGAGAGAAACTATCACATTCATTAAGCCAAGAGCTTAAGAGCTTTACTGGGGCTATTTAATTCAACTGAGTTAGATGAAGCGCTGTGATAATATCAGAGGGCACAATAGGCCATAGATCACGGTGAAGTCTTCAACTGTTAATCTATTTTATTGATGTTATTCCACATTTTTATATACTGACATAAGTAATGGCACCACCCTGTAAATTCGATATTCAAGTATCAAAAAGCATAATTAAAGCTTCCCATAAATAGAATTCCAAACAAACGGCAACTTCGATCTAATAATGGTCAAAATACTAGATATACGACGACATTCACATAGTTTAGCGAATTAAGGGACAGCGGCTACGCTGGCTAGGTCATGTCGTCCGTATGGATGAAAATACTCACGCTCTGAAAGTATTCGACGTTGTACCCGCCAAGGAAAGCAGAGGAAAAGAAAGACCTCCACTCCTTTGGAGTCCTAAAATTTCTTCTGACACATGAGCAATAGCGTTACGATTCATTCTTTTTTTTTTTTATTAAAAAACGTTGTTGTAACCCTTTTTTTGTTTTCTATAAATTATTATATTTGATTATACGTCTACCTTTTTAAAATACTGAAAGAATCTGTTTTTTCATTTGTCGTTTGGATCATTCACAATAGTAAAACTGATATAAAATATACAAAACCAAACTTGGTAGCATTAAAAAAAGCGGCTATATCACTTTAGTGAGGTATCTGCATACTCTCTTGCACTAGTTCCACTCGATAACTTTTTCGTTGCTTTTACATGTAACTGTTTTGATAAGAGAGCAGAAGTGAGCAGGGAAATGGTGAATCGAAGAGAGCTAATGTCACATAATGCGTAGAACAGATAGTATCCTGTACTTCTTGACAAAATTATTCGAGGATATTTAATCTTAATTAAGATTACTTGATACCAAAGACGATAATGTGCTTTTCGGTCACAAAAAAAACCAAAATAAGTTTAATTAATTAAAAACCACCTTCATTCGTATTTAATAAAAAATATATATTTTTTTCCATTTTCATCAATTTAAGCACAATACAGTAATTAACAGAGCATTTTAATATCTGCGCGTGATTGCATCCCACAGTTTGACACGTAATTTCATTATTTACTTATAATAATCAATATTTTTATTTGTAAACAAAAGCCAATATTTGCATAATAAACTATTCCATAAAATTAAATTCTATTACTTTGTTTTTGTTTACATTATGCTATTTCGCATTTGACAAATGCCTTTCACGTCGACGAAATAAACGGTGCATGCGGTGAGAATAATGGAATAATGGAATAATAATAATTTTAAATGCAAATCTAATTTACACTTTTGTTCTTTGCACGCCATAAACGGAGTGTAGGTAATTCATGGCGCATGAATTATGACAATGGAAATTTATTGGCATGTTTCTATATAATATTGAATGAGAATTAAAAGAACAATCAAACAACATATCTTCACCTAAAATGCAAAACAACGTAACATCATTTTTCAAAAGTTTACAGGCGAAGGAAAAATGATAGAATAGAAATGTGAAGGGCATTGAAATAAAATTTGAGTTTTGGTTATAAAATGGTTATATATTGGTTACGTATTGGTTATTGTATAGGTTATATATTGGTTATATCTGACAGCGAAAGCTGAAAATGTTATGCTACAGGCGAAGGAAAAATGATAGAATAGAAATGTGAAGGGCATTGAAACAAAATTTGAGTTTTGGTTATAAAATGGTTATGTATTGGTTATTTATTCGTTATATCTGACAGCGAAAGCTGAAAATGTTATGCTACAGGCGAAGGAAAAATGATAGAATAGAAATGTGAAGGCCATTGAAATAAAATTTGAGTTTGGGTTATAAAATGGTTATGTATTGGTTATTTATTCGTTATATCTGACAGCGAAAGCTGAAAATGTTATGCTACAGGCGAAGGAAAAATGATAGAATAGAAATGTGAAGGGCATTGAAACAAAATTTGAGTTTTGGTTATAAAATGGTTATGTATTGGTTATTTATTGGTTATATCTGACAGCGAAAGCTGAAAATGTTATGCTACATATATGTAATATGATATAGAGAATCGTAAGGAATAAAAAACGCAATTTCGATTCGTTTGATGATACGCTATTTTGCATTTTAGGTGACGATATATAGTTTTTTTTAATGCAATTATAAATGTGCAGAAGGTGTTATACATCGCATATGTAAATATATAGTGTCTGTATATGTAAGTATATAAACTTATACATGTTTTTTCGTTAACACACTCTTAGAAATTACAACAAATTTGCATAAAATATGTATATTATGCCAATACTATTGGCGCTGTTGATTTTAATAATATGCATACATACATCTCCACGTGGGCTTATATGCAAATTATATTTAAATAAATAAGGTGTGGAATATCTAAAATTATACAAACAAGAGGAATGCAACAAGCTTACATAAAAAAAATATTTTTGTATAAAAACCTAGTATTTATTTGCTCATATTAATATAGTATCTGGACTGTCTAATATTACAATACAATAATTGTTAGTTATATACAATTTTTTTGTTTGTAAGATGAGGTTATCACTAAGTCAAATTTAGGAATAAATAATCAGGTATATTGAATAGCAGCACTTTGATCAAAAATAATTTAAAATTCCGACAATAAGCCATTTATTTGGTAGTCGAAAAAGTCTTTTCGTATTTCTAATCAAACTGCATCGTATTTTTTTTATATTTATATTAATAAACAAATATCTGCCATTTTGGTCGACCACTTTTTGCCATTTTTTCGCTAGAGACTTTATTCCACCAGTGTAAGACTTTATCAATGTAAATCGAAATTTGGAAATTTCCAGAACGGAAGCAAGCGAACCATTGTTGTGCTACACGAACTGATACAGCATCGTCTCCATAAACTGCACAAATTTCGTTGGTGGCTTGCGCGGCATTCATCCCTTTTTTATACCAAAATTTCAAAATAGAGCGAATTTCTTCATAATTTTCACTAATTTTTGAACAGCTGTAACTTTTTTTCAACTTCCCGACTTAAATTTTTTTTTTTGGGTTAAATGAAGCCTAAAATTTTACCTTTCCAACACTATAAACATTATATGGTATGACACAATGTGATTGGTAGTACTGGAGATATACGACTGCAACGACATAAATTGACAAAATACGAAAAGACTTTTTCGACTACCGAATATTTCATCTTGGTGAATTTGTTTACAAACATGATTCTGTCTTTGCTTGTCAATTTGGTTAGAAAAGTACTGTTACTACTAAATTGACAAAGGAAGTATTTGAGTTAAATGCGGCGATCATCGAAGCTATAAAAACCTTCACAAGTACAAATGGATATAAAAACTTGTATGGCTCCATAAATTTGATCCGGCGGAACATATTATTGGAGCTTGTAGCGCTGCCTTGGACAGTAGTCCATGACAGAATCTTGAAGATATCTTGGCAAATAAAATAGTTTTCCATACAAAAACAACAATTTTATCAGTCAGTTTCTATGGCAGCTATATGTTATAGTAGTCCGTTCTGAACAATATATACCAGGATTGTAGCGTTAATTTGAATAATAGTCGGGGCCAATTTTCGTATAGATATCTTGCTAAATAAACAAGTTTTCTATACAAGAACATGATTCGTATCTCTCAATTTCTTTGGCAGCTATATGCTATAGTGATCCGATACTGGCGATTTCGACAAATAAGCAGCCTCTTGTCGAAAAAAAAACGTAGACAAATTTTCAAATCAATATTTCAAAAACTGGCGTACTTCTTCGCGTATTTACAGACAGCAAAATTGTCTCAGCTCGTGGCGATACTTACTATTTATATTGTACAATATACCATATAAGTCTACTTTAGAGGGTTTTCGATGTTTTCTTCTCGGTGTTATAAATATTATGGTAACGTCTTGCGTTTGATTTGACTAAAACTGCCATTTAATCTGACATCATGCGAACCACACATTATTCTTTAGCCATTAGTAGCAAATGTATAGATATGTGCGCATGTGCATGGGTTGTGACATAATGCCTTGTTGTATAAGAATGTGTTATAGCACAATATTAGCACCAGCTAATATTTATATACCCCTTATTAACTAATTGTGAATATTTACTAAGCTTGCTTTGCTGTTAACGGCCAAACAAGCTCTCTTGGTCAATAAATATTTATTTTTTCGTTCTAGGCTGTATATGCTAATGAGCGCCTAAGCCAACTCATCAGCATATTGTCATTATAAGTTGGCTTGCTTGTGAAAAACTTTGTACTTTGAACTTATCATTAGTTAATTTTTTACAAAACAAATGACTTTTTTCAATTAAAAGCTGCGAAGCTAAATCAATATATGTATTAGCTTTTCGAGAAATTGCAGGTGATCATCGAAATTTTAGGTTGATAAACATGGTAACAATATTGTTAATGATTTTTTTGGATATTAAATATATATAATATACCCATATGTATAATAAATAAATATATATTTATATATATTATTTTATTCTAAATATTTGTTTACACTTCAATTTTCGCATTGTTCATTAGAAAATTGAAATGTCTCACTACATTTTCTTAATTGGCAAACCTTTTCAGATTCTAGGTACTTAAAATTTATTCACCGCCTTTAGAGCTACTCAAATATTGTGCTAGGTTGTATTTATTGCTTCAATATTTACCCACTTGTATATGCCTACCTGCTTATGACACTCGTTTATCTTACTTTTATTACTAGCAAACTCGTTGTGACATTTGTTTACGGAGATAAATAGTTATATGTTAGATAAAAAAATGTGTTTATTATCCATATCTACATTTGTATGTGGTATATAAGTACAATAAAAAAATTATTTACTAAAATAAAAATAGAAATAAAAGTTAAATAATATTTTTTGAAATATTTACAAATTAAGAAGTAGTATAACGTAACTTAAAAAATTAACATAATGTTATTATTATGCGTTAGTGGTTGGGATTATTGACCTATCGATAATTTGCTAGGCAACTTTATTTGAGAAGTTTTTGCTAGAATTTCAAATATTGCCAAAAATATCGCTTAGCCTTGACTTTTGATTATATTTCTTCGTCGAGTAGTCATGTTATCTCTTTAAAGAGTTCTATTTTTCGTTTCGAAGTAATCGAGCTTTTCAGTCAGAAAAACGTACGTTAAGTCGTTCTTTAGAAACACTTTTGACTTATATTGAAGGCCATACATTTAGTTCGCTTTGTCAGCTAAACTTCTACTAAAAACCACTTCAAATGAGACATGTGTGATATGTGATATTAATTGGACGGAATAGGCTAAATTTAATATATTGCGTTAATGTGGAAAACATCAGCCAGAGGATCGGAATTTATTATATGAGGTATATGAGTTTTAGACCAAGATCTAGATCAAGGTCTAGACCAAATCCACTCTAGTTCAGCGCTAAATCACATAATTAAAAAAAAAAAAAACCTTTTCAGGCTCGGGCTGATTACATTAATTTTGACATTGCTTAGGTACACTTGAGAAAATAATTTGCAAAAATGCATAGCGAAAATCTGTATAAGGAGCTTATGGGAGTTGGGGGGAGGATGGAGCTTTGTGAGCAAAGTTCTCTGAGCGTCATTCACTTGGGAGTGGCCAGAAATGATTCTTTTACATATAGCTCAAGCAGCTTATAATTTCCGGTCTAAGACCAAGTATCCTCTGGGTAGACAAAGAACATACGTTTGAAGACGAGACGAGAAGATGAACCATTCTTCCCTAGGGTTGTGCGCTGGGTTTCAGACCCGCCACGTAAAAAACCCTACCAATGAAAGGGAAAAAGCAGCCTCAGATAAGTGACCCCCTTTGAATGAGGACCCCTGCAAACGAGTTATGAATTATGATTTGAGGGCATGCACCTCGAATGTTCGGTTCCTTAATTGGAAAGGTGCCGCTGCACAGCTGGTTGATGTTCTCGTTAGAGTAAAGGCTGATATTACCGCCGTCCAAGAAATGCGATGGACGGGACAAGAACTGAGGCAAATATGCTCTTGTAGAATTTACTACAGTGGCCATTTAAAGGAGCACAAATTCGGTGTGGGATTCGGTGTGGGAGAGAGACTCCGTCGCCTAGTACTGTCATTCACACCGTTGGATGAACGTCTAGCCGCAATCCGTGTCAAAGCGAAGTTTTTCATCATATCGCTGATTTGAGCCCTCGCCCTGACGGACGGGCGATGTGACCAAAAATGAATTCTATGCGCCCTTGGAGTGCACCTATGAGAGCTGCTCCCGCCACGATGTCAAAACCGTGCTTGGTGACTTTAACGCCAGGGTGAGCAAGCAAGGTATCTTTGGCACAAAGGTCGGTAAATTCAGATTTCACGATAAAATATCCCGAAATGGGCTTAGACTGACTTCGACTTCACCGGAGTCCGAATGGTTATCTGTAGTACTAGATTCCAGGATAAGAAAACTCACCAAGCTACCTGGCTGTCTCCGGTTCGAAAAGCCACCAACCAGATCGATCATGTTGTGATAGACGAAAGACACGTCTCCAGTGTTCTAGACGTGCGTACGTTCCGAGGTCCTAACATCGACTTGGACCACTTTTTTGTTGCGGCCAAGATACGCACCCGCCTCTGTGCAGCAAAAAACGCACATCAACAAACACAAGGAAGGTTCGACGTCGAAAAGCTGCAATCACAACAGACAGTCGAACGATTTTCTACTTAACCTGCACTCCTGTTCTCTTAGAGCACTCTTCAGCAACTCGATATATGAGATTTGTGGAAAGGCATTTCAAGCTCCTAAAGTACAGTTGGCAAGGAAACCTTTAGTTTTCGAAAAACCGAAATCTATCTCGCAACGTTACAATCGACCACAACACGTGCGGCATGGGATAGATATCGAGAGCTGAAGAGGAAAGTGAGACGCATTTGTAGACAGAAAAAGTGGAAGACCGAAATGCGTGAGTATGAAGAGCTTGACAAGCTGGCCGACATGATTCTTCTGCGAAAATGTGCTTCGTTCTCAATTTCTTCAATTCCCTAGAATAATGCATGCGACTACAATAAAGTAGTAGGGAAATGCTATTTTTACTCCAATGGTTTTTCAAACTACACTTTTCCACATTTAATTTGTGTTTATAATTTAATATATCGCACTGCCAGCGACTCGACACCCCTTTCCACAAGTTCACATTTGCATACTAATTTTCAATTTTCTCTATTTTTATGCACTTTGTGTAAATCAAGTTGCTTTTTTCGCACTTCACGTTTCAATACTTATTAAAATACTATGATTAATGGGTTGTCGTGCTGACTGTGAGCGGATTGAAAAATTGCCTGCACATTTTTTTAATTTCAATTTAGATTTTATTCGAACTACAACGATTTTTATTGCAATAATTTGTTAGTAGTGAAGCTTTATTCAAGCCCAGCAATTAAGCGTTGCACGTGAGCTCATGCTAGTTGCAGCTTTCCCCACATGTTGCTCTGGCTAACTGCTGTCGCAAACCTGTTCCATTGTCGATTTATTATATTGCGATAATTTATCATTGTTCGTATACCGATAATATGCGATTTTTTATACTTTGTATTAAGCAAATAATTTAAGATTTCCTTTTAGATTACTATAAAAATATTAGATTTGAGATTATTAGTCAAAAGCTGCAAATGCTGTAGTTACTTAAAAAGTGTATTAAGTCGTCTGAATAGCAATGAAAAATGTTTGTACGCTTACCTTCAATAATAAAAGTAATTCTTTGGATCATGATCCTTGAGTGAAGGGACCGCCATGAGTAATCAGCAATTATTCTTCACATCAATCCATATTTTTGCAACGATTCGCCTATTCATATATCAGCTGTTAGTTTGAGTGCGCACACAACATTCTCGGTTACAAGTAAAAACTTTTGTAGGGTTGTAGTTTTATAGTCAAGTGATGTCATTAAGTTGAGTTGTTTTCATTAGTTGCAGGTTGTTTAAAGTATACTATTTTGATTAAATTTTCTCAACTGAGATCTGTATTTCTACAAACGAGCACACGTCCAAAAACAACGTGCGACTCCCTCAAGCCCCCATTTAGCGCTAATATATAATTATTATTTGCAGCCTGAAATTCACACATTTTAATTAAACTTGTTTTACCGTTCTATTTCATGTTGTTGTCGTTGCACATACTTGTTGTTTAGGTTGCCAACGAATTGTGTATGCATTAGCTAATTAGCTCACTTGCATGGAATATCGATTTCATTAAGTGGCTGCTGTAATTAAGCTAATGCCTTAATGCAAAACAGCTGTTGTTTGAATCAGAAGCAGCGAGCAGTAAATAGTAAATAGTTAACCGTTGAAGCTTGGAGGGACTTGACGTGTTTGGGGATGTGATGAAATGCAACTGGCCGCCGTTGGATTCGGCAGGCGGTAGGGTGGAAGGAAGCGCTGTACGGAAGCACCGGTAGTGGTTGCTAGCTATAAAAAAAAGCTAATTGGCTAACCGCTTTCCGAACTTGAAATTTCACTGCATTATTTTATTACTACTGATAAACATTGCCAATCCAACTGGTATCGCAAAGGACAAAAACTACGTGGCTCAATGGCCTATCATATTTACCTAACCTAACCTAACATTACTTAATAAGCATTTTAATCGCTAGGACTTACTCAAACACATAATAAAAATAAATTTTGCTGCTAGAGTTGCCACAAATTTAATAAGAGTACTTCGACATCTGCTGTCACTTGCTTAGGTACGCTTCCCAACCGTAAAAGGTTCGTCTGCTAATACTCATTAGCATTTTAATAAGTTTGGTTTTTCCAAAGATAGTCTATAATTTTTGGAATAAATTATAAGCACAAAAATAGACTGTCTCATACATATTCAGTGAGCACTTTTTCCCATAGGCGATCACCACTGCACACATTCTCCTTTTGTTAATTCTATATGTACTGGTGCGAGATAAAATCTGATTTCGCGTTGGCTAACTTGTGATTAGTCACGTACTAAACCTTAAATGAGATTCTACGAAGATGACTTTGAATTGCTAAAGTAAATATTTGCAATTTTCATGATTTAATTTTAGAAGTTGATGAAATCGATTGGCAGCCACAAAAATGTGTAACAAAGAAATTGAGCGACGCTCACAGTAAACAAACGCTCAGCTTTAAAAAACAACAAAAATATTTTGGCGAAGGGTTGCCACATGTTTATTTCCTATTTACTAAAATTCCTAAATACTGGAAATATAAAAAAGTAAGGAATCTAAAGTTTCAGTAATATTTGTTAGGCTTTATTTTGAAGAAGGGCTGCCACCTTTTTTAAACTTTTAAAGTTATAAAAAAATTAATTAAACGGAAAAAACATAGTTCGGGTATCAAATATAAGAGCATTAAATAAGACCAAGATTAATATTTTTAGGCAGAGTTGCCAAATTTTTAAGCTTTTTGAGTTATAAAAAAATAGTTAAACGAAAAACAACATAATTCGGGTTGAAGAGCGTTGAATAAGCTCACTGAAAGACAAATTCATTTAAGAGGGTTGCCACTTGTTGATATATATTTTTTATAAAATTAATTAAATGAAGAAACCACAATAGCGATATAAAATTAAATAGCGTTGAATATGCTTACTGAAAGCTAAAAATAATTTAAAAGGGGTTGCCACTTGTTTGAATTTTTTTGTAAATAAAATTGATGGGGTACAAAAATTAACATTTTTACTTAATTGCATTTTCGATGAAAATAGCTATTCGGGAAGGGTTGCCACCTTTTTGAAAATTTGTTTTCCTGTGTTATGTTAACAAAATGAATTAAATGAAGAAACACCACGAGGAGGGTACCAAATTTAAGAGGGTTCAATAAGCTTACTGAAAGCAACTCGTTATTTAAGATGGTTGTCACTTCTTTAAATTTTTTTAATGTAAAATTTATAGGGTACTAAAGTGAACATTTTTAACTTAATTTGATTTTCTATTGAAATATCGATTTGAGAAAGTTTGCCACAACAGGGAAACACCACAATATGGTGAAAGGCGTTAATGAGATTAATGAAACAAAAAAAATTGTTTCAGAGGGTTGCCATTTGATGACTGTTTTTTATTAAACAAATTAAATCAAGAAACACCAATAAAATCGATATTTTAGGTGTAGGACGTTGCATAAGTTTAAAAAAGCAAAGAATTTTTTAAGAGGGTTGCCACTTGTTGAAATTTTTTTCACAAAATTTTAAGGGCACCAAAATTAACCTTTTTAACTTAATTTAATTGTCAATTAAAATATTTATTTTATAAAGGTTGCCACCTTTTTGAAAATTTTCTTGTGCTAAGTTTTTAAAGTTGTAAACAAACTTAATTTAACAAGGAAACGCCGCAATGTGGGTATTTAATTCAAGGCGTTAAATGAGCTTTATATAAAAAATTGTTTTTGAGGGTTGCCACTTGTTGATTTTTTTTCATAAAATAAATTACATCAAGTAAAAACAGCGCCAATTTGGGACTTTTTTTATAAAATAAATAATTTCAAGCAGTGGCAATTTGGATATCAAATAGTAAGGCGTTGAATAAGCTTACTGAAAGCAAAACATTATTCAAGAGGGTTGCCACTTGTTGAATTTTTTTCCACAAAATATTTAAGGTACCTAAATTAAAAATTTTAACTAAATTTCGTTTTCATTTGAATATATATTTGAAAAGGGTTGCCACCTTTTTGAAATTTTAATAACAGTAAATTTATCAAATAAATTTAAGCTTATGATACCGATACCAAGTAGGTGATATTAGACAATATATTTTGAAAATAATAAAAATATCAAAAATTACAAATCTTTAATACTGTCTCGATGTTGGCCACATACCCCGTAAGTTACAGTTTCCGCCTTGTTTAATTCTATATAATATACATATGTATATAGTACATACCTGTGCGAATGTTTACTTATATGCTCACTTACATTTATTACCTAAAAGGATTAAATGCACTCATACAGATACAATCAGTTCATATAAAGCACTACCCATCTTAACTCGCTTACTCGATAATACGAGCACTCTTTGAGAGTCAGCGGTTATATACGTAATACCAGACCGAGCGCACGAGTGTGTGTTGAGGGCTCTCGTAATTTAATTGACTCGCTTAAATTCGTACATTTCACTGTATGGACTTCAAGCACGTGCTAGCGAGTGGCCACTTGTATCTGGAATATAATAAAAACCTTTAGAAATGCAGTTTTCAATTAAACACAATGTCTAGCTGCTTCACTTGATTTAAGTACAAACTAATATCCGCTTTGGAAAGTGGGTTTGTATTGATAACTTTCATTTTATAAATAAGTGGATTATGCAATAGAAATACTCCAACTTCGAGTAGTATGAAGTGAGTACTTATTAGGGTTGTGAATTTTACATGAGAAATATTTACAAATTTGTTACTACTTTTATTGCGATTTATCGTTATCATTAATTAAATAATTTGGAGTTATGCTTTTATTATTATTTTTAATAGTTTAAGACTGTTTTAAATAAATATGAGGAACGCCATTGAAGTACATGAACTGTCAAAAATTTGACAGCATTCGCTTTCATTGCACAGAAGGCCGCAATTAACGGCCATACTGACCTAAACCTTCACGATACTACTTACTGTAAATTCAAAAGTACTAAATATGCCTTTATTAATCATATTTTTTGTAATTTAAAAATGCAATATAACAAGTAAATTAAAATTTTAGTGCCGGCAGGTGTTTTATGGCAACTATTAACCTTCAAAAGTACATACAGCACAATATTTATATACTTATATAATACCTTTTTTGCAGTTAATTAAGTATACTTAATGCGTTCATTAATTACCTGGCATTAAAAAACGTTTTGGTGGCAAGCCATGCAGGTGAGCATTAAAGTGGCAGCGCCGTAAACAGAAAAGAGAATTTTTTTCGCAAAACAAAAATACAAAAAAATAATAAAAGTAAGTTCAAAATAAAAACAAAAACTAACAATAATAGTTACTCCATACTTGGCATCTCAAGCGCGAAACTAAACCCTTCACTTGACTTCCAGCACCAACGAGGCGCCTTCAAAGAAATTTGCGCACAAAATAATGTGCGCCACAACACACTTGTCACGGAAATTTAATGAAAAATGATTAGCCCATAAATTTCAACTCAATATAATTTACATCATCAGTTCATAAATTTATTCTACTCTCATATACGCGACGTGGAGTTTCGCTAATTTGTATGCATGCCTGCCGGAAAGTTACATAAAGTCCGTCAGCGGCGACGTGTGCGAAATCGCAAACAAACTATTTAGTGCCGCCTTTTGTTACAATTTCTGTATGAAGTTTGCACAAGAACTGTACAAAAAAAAGTGCAAGCGACTAAAAAATAATCAAGAAACTGTGGCAAACAAACGAGTTGTGTGCTTCAAAGTGATAATAACTGACAGCTGTCAGTTGGCAACTGCAGATGTCAGTGAAAAAGGCGTGACAGCAACGCTTTGCGCTGACGCTGTGGGTGTAGTGCTGCCGCTTGTTGTTATAGTTGTGTTTTTTCTGTTTTTTTGAGTGACTGTGTCACTACTTTGTTATTCTTTGTGTGTGTATGTAGATATGTATGTATACCGCCAAGCCTTGTGATTTGTCGCAGCGCGCTTTGCAGCTGTCAACTTTTAAAATGTTACTGTCAGCACAATTCGAACGGTACAGCAAGAAATGTTAGACTATTGTTTTTGTTAATTTCTCATGGTTTTTTTTTTTTTTTTTTTTTGCTGAAGGAAGAGGTCTGTTTTTGACAATTTTTTGTTAGAAACCGAAATGTTGATTGAATTGAGGTGCAGAAATTGCATGTCTGTTAAGGAAGTTGCTGAAACAGCAAATGAAAAAAATAAAATAAAAATGACTGGGAATAGTGACCATTTCGGCGTTGGCTTTTGGCAAAATTGGAGTTTTGGGATGGCTTATATCATGTTTCAGGCGTTACGGCCTCTTTAGTGGATATGAAGTCTTTCTAAGCGGCAACCGTACTACTGAGAATGATCTTATCGCCAAAAAGTTGTTGCATATAAGAATTCCAAGAGTAAAATCGGTTGTTAAAAGAATTCCTGTTTTTTCCCAGCTGATTTTGAGAGAATATAATGTCATATTACATATACAAGTTGTAGCATAAAATCTTGGGCTTCTGTTGACAAATATAACCAATGCATAACCAATGTATAACCAGTGGATAACCAATGACTAACCAATGGATAACCATTTTATAACAAAAACTCAATTTTTTTTTTTCAATATTAGTGGTTTCTATTATATCGTTTTTTCTTCGGCAGCAAACTCATAAAAATTGATGTTATGTTAATTTGCATTTTAGTTGACGATATACACATTGTGACTAACCTATGAAACGGCATATCTCAAAATTGAAAAAAAATGTCTCCGAACTTAGAACACACTGTCAGATTGGTACTATATGGATACACTACTCAAAACCAAATGTCTTTATTAGCACACCCTGTAAATACAAGTACAATTTCTAATTCTTACTGTACTCTGTTGTCAGTTGTTGTCCCTAGTTTAGTGGGTTATGTACGTATATTGTACATGATACTCATTTATATGCAACGCAATACTCGCGAAACTAATAACAATAGACGTAACAATAATGGCAGACAGTTAACGTCCAACAAATTCTAAAGAAAATAAGAAAACACTAATGTATCAGTAATAGCCACAAATTTAGCGCGAAAATGGCGTAGGTGGCGCGGTTTTTAGTTATGTGAGCTTAAATGTTATGCAATCGGATACAGTATGTAATAAATTAAAGATTCTTATATGATAAAAAACCACCGTGCACCGTTCTAGCACCTTTTTGAAAAGAAGGCAGGCCGTAATTTTTTGAGATGTCTAACTGAAATTTGGCACACGTTGTTTTCTAATCAAAAAACTGCTTATTTGTTGAAATCGCCTCTATCCGAGGACTATAAGATATACTATTTTTAATTTAATTTTTTTTGATGAAGGGGTGAAATGCCTTCTGCTTCATCAGTGCTATCGTCTCAGCAACTAAGGTCACTAAGAACTCCCCTTCTAAGGAACCGTCGCGCACTCTGGAACCAACTTTGCAGTCCTTCAGGGTGGCGTTCCATTTTCTCTTTCCTTAGCTGTGGCCTCTTATATTGGGCATTAGTCTGCTAAGTTGTGAGGTGATTTTCGCTGATCGATTTGTACCCAGAAGGTTCTGGGGTCCAGTCTTACGCCTAGATAATTTACTGTTTTTTGTGTTTGGCTACTTATTTCGGGGAGGTTGTGTGAGTCGAGCCATTCCTAGAATAAATCTTGTTGTGCTTTTTCCGAGAGCCTCGATCATGTCCACCCATCCCACCCATCTAGCGCTGTTGAAGGTGCTTCGGACATCTAAAGTCGCCATCAACACTATTCTTTTGTGCTTCTACCATCTACGCTGTCCGTCTTCTAAACTTTCAATGACGGATTTTATAGTTCCTAGCGTTGATCTGCCGGGTCTAAAGCCGTGTTGTATGTGGGAAAATTCTCCAGCTTCGTTGATAGCCGCTTCGAGTCTGGGTTTAAGTAGCCTTTCATACAGCTTTTCCGTTGTTTCAAGCATGCATAGTGGACGATATTCTGATGGCAAGTTGGATCTGCTTTTCAGTTATGGATTAGCATTAGCCGTTGCTTTTTTCAGTGTTAAGGCAATATTCCGGCTTCTAGGCAGGCGTTGTACATATTTAATAGTATTTTCGATCTCTCTGCAGAGATTATTTTCAGCATTTCTGCTGGGATCTCGTCCGGGACGCGTGATTTGTTGGTCTTGAGCTTTCCAGTGGTTAGTTGTAGCTCTTCGAAGGTGAGCTGGTGGATTTGTGAAAGTCTTAGAGGCTTTAAAATGTAACTGTCATGTAAATTGGCTTATTAAAATCATGTTCTTGCATGGAAAACTTTTTTATTTGCCTGGATTTCATCACGAAAATTTACAGAGATCATTGCCTAAGGTAAATCTACAAATTCCGAACAACTTGTTCAGTTTGAACTACTATAGCATATAACTGACTGCCAACGCTTTTCAAATTAACCGTACTAAATCAAGATACATTTCCTTTTACATCCTTTTATGTTACAAGAAATGTACCTGTGTTTGATAGCGCCATCTGTTGGTAGTATTGCAATTGGTGTATGACTTTGCTGAAAACAGGATACGACGATCGCCACCAAATTTAATGAAAATTTATATTCCTCAAATAAATTTGAGATTTATTAGCTTAATATACAGATATACACTCCTTAAATATAACTGTTATTTGTACCTTGAACTTATATTTTCTCTCTTTTCTATTTTCAGGTAAGTTTTTCCATGCGATTATCAGCGGTATGTCAAAAAATCATTGTTAATATTATCTTCAGTTTTAACTGTTTGTAAAATGAGGTAAAATTGTTAACGCAAATAGACATTAATTTCAACACTAACTGTATACAGAACGCTCAAGCCATTAACGGTAAGCAGTACTTGAGTCATTGAACATACATTTATGCATACTGTATAATAATAATAAGAAAAATATTTATGCATTTGTAAATAGGTGTGTATACATTTTATTATACGAGTATACATTGCCATTAATTTGTGGGAAAGTTAAAAATATTTTTTTATCAAAAGCAATCAACTTAAAAATATAATTCGTGGTTATCAAAAGAGACGCCACATTGACTCAGATACAATTCTATGTATTTTGTAATTTTTTATGTACGCTTTGCCAAAATCGTTAAGGTGCTTTGTTATCTTATCAGCAAAAAATTAAAAATAACAAGGCGAATTTTATGATATCAAGCTAAGCAATAACGCTTAAGGGACAATAGAACGCCTCGCAAACATTTATGATTGAATAAAAACATAAACCTTGCAGACATATAAATAGCGGTACATATGAAAACATATATATATACATATATTTGCAGATAAGTATATATTTACAGTTATGTATGCATATGTACACATTATATGTATGTATATATATGTATATGCTCATATTTATGACAGAAACTTAATGGCCGCACACGGCGTATACGTTACCTGCAATTAATGGCTAAGCAAATAACGCTTGGTGTGAAGTCGCTTGAGTTGAGTAATCAAATGTTAATATGAAATTAAACTGTTTGTTGATTTTTTTGCGTATTGCCTTATTATAAACACACATACATATATACAAGCATAGTGTGTGTGATTTGCGAGCAGGCGAGCTTCAATAAGCATGAAATAGGCTATTGAGTTGTTATGGCTCAATTTTATTTAGCTTGAAGCAATAATTTTAGTAAGATGGTGTCTGGCATGTAATTAAGATTATGAAATTTAGTGAAAATCAATATTTGGAATTTATAATATATCTATATACGTGTGTATATATATACGCTTAGCAATTTGCATTCATGTATTTGCTTTGTAAAAGTCTTGTGCTTTGAGTATTCATTTCTCTACAAAATATTGTGCAATAAAATTGTTGTTAATCCTAAATGACTAAAAATATATATTGCGCAATATTTTCTGAATATATAGCGAGAAGAAATGCTGTAGATATGTGTAATATTTAGATTTAGCCACGATCATCCTTCTGTTCTTTTCTCTGTGTATTTACGCGAACTAGCCCCTAAGTTTTTGAGTTATCAAGCCGAAATTTCGCAAAAGTCTCTTTCTCCCCAAGAAGCTGATTATTTATTGAAAACGCCAATGTCAGATCACTATAGCGTATAGCTGTCATACAAACTGAACGATCGGAATCAAGTGCTTGTAGGGAAAACTTTTTCATTTGACGAGGTATCCTCACGAAATTTTGCAAGGATTATTTTTTTACGCAATGATGCAATCTCCAAAGAAAAGGGTTTAATCGGATCACTATAGCATATAGCTGTCATGCAAACTGATAGATCAAAATCAAGCGCTTGTATGGACAACTTTTTAATTTGGCAAGATATCTTCACGATATTTGGAGAGGATTATTGTCCAGGTTAACGGTATAATCTGCGAAAAAATTGTTCAGATCAAACCATTATTACATATAGCTGCAATACAAACTGAACCATCGAAATCAAGATAAAGATATTTTATACCCTCTACTGCTAGAGGAAATGCGAGTCAAGATCAACAGGGACCAGGGCCAGGGTAACAGCGTCATTCTTGCCAGATTTTCTAGTTAAAAAGTAATATCTTCAAATTTTGTTTAATGGTGGAATTTTTCACCGAGTTTGTATCAGAAATCGTACTATTTTTCTAAAAAATTATTTCATCATCAAGTTTAAAGATTTCCTTATCGAAAACATATGTTACCTTCTAAATGCACTGCCATATACGAGCATATCATATCAGCACACAGACAATATATCGCCGCCGTAATTCACCTTTTGTAAGCCACCCACTTTGCGCCACCTCACGCCAAAGCCGGCCGCTGTCTATTGAGCCTGCACATTATATAACAACCTGCATATATGCATACATACACATATTTGCTTACAGTATTGTTAATATTATTTATAAGCTTTCGTTACAAAGCAAACGCAATACAACACACACACACACATACATACACACTGGCGTTTAAGCGAGGTGTTGCATCGTCGTCGCCGTTAAATGCGCTAAACGATTTCAACTTGTAAAAATTTCCACTTGCTCGCTTGACGCTTTAATTCAATTTCCTGCCTCGTGCTCAACCGCAAGCGACCTTTACGACCCACTTACGCTGGCAGCGGCGCTCATGCGCTTTCACCCGGCCGCTTGCGGCACGAAAATGTGCCAAAAGTAGAATCTTAGCGCTCAATTTGTGCTTTGTTGTTGCTGCAACTTGCGGGGAAAATGTGGATTATTTCAATAACAGAAAACACAAGCGTGAAAGGTGTGCTATGCCCCTTATTGGGGTGAGCAGCCACTCCTTTGCCTTCATGCATTCGCACTTGATTAATGTATGAAAATATTTCCAGTCACGCCTTTTTTGTTTTTGCTTTCTTCGAACACCTGAAGTTCACATTTCTCATTCGCCACTGCCAGTGCATGCTCTATAAGTAGTTAGCGTCCAACTTGACACACCCTTTGACGTCAGTAGTGTTATGCGCGCGATTTTCTCGTCACTTGATTTGTTTTTGTGTTCCGGTGATTTTAATTGTCTTTGAGAGCATCGAATTTCTTTATAGTATACAAATTTGCTGTTAGAGATTTTCTATCTTTGAATTGTATCAATTCTTCTGTTTGAAAATGTAAGGCCCTTGATTAAGATAAAAATTCACGCCTTATAAGCTTCATGTCCCGGTTCTCTTACTATATATTATCTTTCTTCGAATTGTCGAATCTTCGTATTCATACAGTTTTATAAATAGAATTTCACCCGAAAAGAATTTACTCTTTGGCAGAAAACAACCGTATAGTACACGGATAGACAGCAGATCAACTCACACTCATCTATAAGCTGTGTTCTCAACGTCAGCCAGGAACATTTCCGGCAACGAAAAAATAAAAAAGAAATAAGGAATTAAGTTGGCAATGTTTTATCCTCTCTGAACGAAATCAAAATTTCATTATCCGTCAGAGCTTTTTCAAATACCGTATTTGTCCGCAGGGAACAATATATAAGGAGAACTTTGGAAGAAGGCGTGGTTGTCATATCTCAAAAATTATGGAAAAATCGATTAGGTTTCCGAAATGTTTTCGAAAAAGTCTTTTTCATTCTTCCGTAAAATTTAGTGTTTCTGACGTTTTTTGTTATCAAATTTAAATTATAAATAAACAAGTATGTGGTTATTATCCGATTTCTTCCATTTTGGAACTGTATATGGAAATGCCTGAAGGAAACGACTCTTTAGAATTTGGTTGACATAGCTATAGTAGTTTCCGAGATATGTACAAAAAACTTAGTAACCGAAATTTCGAAATTTCCAGAACGGCGATCCTTTGTGCCAAATTTCACTTTAATATCTTTATTTATGGCTTAGTTACATCATCGTCTCCGCATTTCACAAATTTCATCTTCGAACTTAACCTTCTTATGGAGACAAAAATACATGTACCAAGTTTCATCATGATATTCAATTTTTACTCAAGTTACTTTTTTGTACAAAAATTTCAAAACTTACACTGATTTTTATTGCCGGAGCTGCAAACAAAAGGGAATAAAGAAACAGTCTTCCACTTTCTCATTCAATGCCCAGTTTTATTACAAACTCGACGCATATTATTTGGAACCCACCAGTCATTTTGAAATGAGATTAAAAAAAAGGTAATTGGACCAATTTTTTTCCTTGAATAGTAAAATTTGTAAAGCTTCTTCCTAAGTTCAAAGTTTATTATAATTGAAAATCTTAAATGATATGCTCCCTTTAATTTAATTTTTTTCTATCATAATAATATTTCTAATTTTTCTTAATAGCAAAAATTTTTCCCACTGGCATCTATTAGCACGTCTAAAAATGTTTACTGTTTCTTATTGCTGAAGTTTTCAGGAAGATACTGAGTAAAAGTCATTCCACATCTTTTTTCAATTTGAAGATCATATAAAAGCTCTAGCTAGTAGCCAAAAAATAATTTGATGCAACAGCAGATTTGTAAGGAGCTCAGACCATCTGCTTGATGAATTATTGAAAGAATAAATTGTTCTTATATAGGTATAAATTTGAAAAAGCTAAGTTTCCACGAAATCTCTTCTTCATTTATGATTTTCGAAATTTCACCTAAAAATATCTCTGAGAGATGGTTCTTGGTCATAAAAGAAGAATAAAGATTCCCACAGCAGCTGCTTCTAAGGATTTTATCCGGCCTAAGGTTAGTATTTCAGCGATGTAACCCTGTTGAGATCAATAAGTAGTAGAAGCAAATATGCATTCCTTGAATGAGGTCATGGCCATATCTCATTGTGTGGGTAAAATTGCATCAAACACATCTTACATGGCGAAAATATTAAATTAAAACACGTTAAATAATGGACGATGAGTGCATGTTTGCATTATTTTCCGCATTCTATTAAAATTTGCCAAATAGCTTTGTACTGAGTAATAATCCCTCCCTGCTTCTTCTCACTTGGCGCTTTACAGCTTTGGCACGTAGAATTTTCCATTAAAATTTTTCAGCATTTCTTTCCATATATACCATATGCACACACACACAAATACCTTGAAACATATGTGCATTTCTTTATTTTCCGAGTTGAAAATTCCGCAAATTGTTGTTTTTGCAGAATTAAATATTTTCACTTGGTGTTTGGTGACTCACGCGACAAGTGCAGATGTCTTGGCATTAATTTCACTTATTGTTTTTGTTGTTGTTAAGGTTGACAACAAGGATGGACGTCTGCCTCAATTCACTGCAATTTTTTTTCTTTTTTTGTTGTCCTGATGATGTTGTTGATGCCCTTACAGCTGGTTGTGTGTTCGTTTCCTGTGCGCAAGAATCCACTTGGGTGGCAGCTGATGTTCATATTTCCTATCAACATCGCCCATGTGTTGTTGTTGTTGTTTTATTTTATGGTAGTTGCTTTTTATGCAGAATCTGGAGTTTAAGTTCTAACAGCGAGTGCTTAAAGGAATTCTGTGAGTGTCAAGTTTATATGAGTTAATGTGGGATTTGAGAGGAAGACGGTATGGAAATGCCATTTGACATTCCTGTAGAGTTTATAGAGTTGAAGAAGAATGTTAAAGCTAGATATTATCTAAACAAAGAATTGGAATAATGAATTGTTTTTAGTTATTAAGGTTTAAAAATCAGTGTTAAGTGGTTATGGAATCAAAACAAGGTAGTTCCGCTCTCGCAATGATCCTTATTCTATTGTCTCTACTTTTATTGCAACATTTGTATAACTACCGACGCGTCGATTGCCAATGAATGAGGTGTACGAAATTTTACTTAGCTAGAGATGAAATGTAAGTCCATAAAATTTATCCACAACCACACCTGTGTCCAAATTTGCAGCATTTTCCTTCAAATATGGTGCTTAAGATGCTAAACTATTTCGAAGACCTCGCTCTGTGGTCGGAGCTAAGCCAGTATTGCGACATACTCATGTCATATACATACCTTTAATCCGCTTTTTATGCAGAGAACGATTTCTTCTTTGGATTATGCTCTGATAATATTACTCTCTCATAATATTTTCTCTAGTAACTTTATATTCAATAAACCATTTTACTATTTAATTACCATTGGCGCATTGTTCTTGTTGTAACGGAAATGTAGGTCAATAAATCACTACACAAAATATGCAAATTATGAAATTCCTGGATAATTGAACAAACTGTAATTGTTGTAATTATTTGCTAATTAGTTCGTATTTTCTCATGTAATATTTAAATGGCCATTACCATTTCTTGCCGCTTTAGAAGAATAACAAATGTAAGGAAATCAGTTACAGTAAGGCTTCCTTGAAGTTAAAATTGGTGTTAAATTCAATCATGGAAAATTTTAAAATTTTTCGAAAATTAGCTATATATTTCCAAACTGGTTCCGCACTCAAGAAAGAAATTGAACACATTTCTATAAAAAATAAATACATACAGGGTTTGTCCGGAAAGTACACTGATTTTCTTCCGGCGCGACTGTACTACTGGATTCGGTAGAGGGCGTTCCTAGCTAACGAACGAGCGGCTGGTCAGTTGTCTCCGAGCACTTGGAGAGTTAGGACAAATATTTTCGTGCGGCGTGTTTTTGATGAAAGCCGAAAATGTAGCGTTCGTTAGAGCAGAGGTACGCAATTAAGTTCTGTGTGAAACTCGGTAAATCTGGGACAGAGACGTTTGTTATTAAACAGGCTTACCCAGATGTTTATTTAGCAAGAAGTGGTGTGTTTCGGCGGCACCAGGCCGTTTTGGAGGGCCGGGAAGAGGACGCTGATGAAGACCGTGCTGCGGGACCAGCGACTTCGACAAAGGCTGAAAATATGATTCGTGTGCCCAAAGTTTTGAACTCAGATCGTGGACTAAGTACTCGATTAATTGCACAGATGTTAAATCTATAAAAATCTCTGGTTCATGACATTGTGACGGAGCACTTGAACATGCGCAAGGTGTGCGCGAAGATGGTCACAAAAGTGCTCAATGACGACCAGAAGTTGCGGCGAGTGGAAGTGGGCCAAAAAAATGCGAACATGGTGAAAGTGACCCCAATTTTTGAATAACGTAATCACAGGTGACAAATCATGAACCTTTGAGTATGATCCTGAGACAAAGAGGCATTTTGAGACGACAGAGGGGATCCAAGCAGCGTAAGCTACCTGCCTTCCGGTTCTTAAGGCTATTCCAGAAGAATTTTGAAAGTTTTTAAAGAATTGTAACGATTGGTTCTGAGTTCTTTTAAATCGACACCTTCACTTTAATGAAATTTTAATAATATCCAATATTTTGATACAAATCTTTATTATAGTCTTCAAAATAAGTTTAATCGAAGCTTAATCTAATATTCCATGCACTCGTTATAAGTATTTGCTAGGCTGACCTTCAGAAAATGACTTTTAATGGTTTTAGTAGTTTGATGGCTCATTCTCCATAGCGGACTTTTAAGTACCGAAAACAAAAAAAAATCATAGTGAGACTAACCTGGCGATTACAACGGCTGAGTGTAGGCCAAAAAGTCAGTCAGAGTCATGCTAAAATGTCATTTTCCATTACATTTTATCGTGGTAAAAAATTCCAGAATTTTTTGTCCACAAATCCGGTCGCTCTTGTTACGAGTTTTGCGGGAATACCCTTCATATCGAAAGCAACAACCAAAATGTGTCAAGACGATCAATAAGACACGTTGAGATTCCTGCAATCTTTGTGATACCAAAACTACAAGCACTGTTTCTTAACTTTTTCGATGTCATTAACTTGCAGAGAGCTGGATGGGCGATTCGCATAACACAAGTTTGCGATGACCTTACGACCTTCACTTATACTTTGTGCCACTCAAGTACTTTGGATTGTGATAAAGTACACTCCCAAATTACTTTTGTAACATCTTCAATGATTCAGTAGTCGTGATTTCATCGGAAACACAAAAATTAAAAGAAAAATTCTTTGTGTGTTTTTTCTTTCCAAAGTAAAAATCGCCAAACAAACTCGTCGAAAACAAACAGTTGACAAACGCACACTAATTGACATATGAAAATAATAATAAACATAAAAAGGTTATATCGACCGACTAGTCTGAGTCAAATTTGATCAGAAAAAATTTTTTTTTTCAATTTCCAAAATGAGCGAGTCTTAAAGAGCCCTTAAAGCATTTTTGATTTCCAAAAGCTTATCATATTTATAACCAAAAAATAACAAAATTTTCTATATATTTCGGTAAACTTTTTAAATATGCTATAAAAATGTTAAACATTGTTGAAATTTCCAGCGGAATGCCAAAACCTGCCTTTCGAATCAAAACAATCTGATGTTGTTGTTAACCGCACGAATTCGTTGAAATTTGAGCTAATTAAATCTGCTGATTCATTGTGACACGTACACACATATAAAAACAACAACAAAAACATAAATGTATATTTATTAAATTCTATAAATTTTACCAATTCCGTTGTGGTCTTCATGAATATTAGCTACTGAATTATTACTGTGAAACATAATTAAAGGTAAACAGAAATTAAAGCGTTGTGTTGAAGTTGAAGTTGTTTTGTAAAAAAATTTCCATAATAACTTTTACACTGAAGAACAAATTTGACTTGGACTGGTCCGTTTAAACTGCGTAACCGGATCGATAAATTTTTTTCTTAGACTGGTACAACCCTTCTTAATGTTCGTGAGAAATTTGATTGTCAATTAGTATGTGTCTGGCAGCTCTTCGTTTACATCGCGAACAGTTTTTCTGGCTGAAAGCTTTAAATATGGTTATACTTGTAAGTATACGCCAACTAGTCCCTCAGTTTTTGAGATGTCGATCTGAAGCTTTGGACACCTCTTTTCCTCTCAAGAAGGGACATCAGAATTACCGAAATTCGATCAAAATTAAGTTTCGGCATGAAAAAACTTTTCAATTTGACAAGTTATGATGATTTTGAAATTTCTAAAAATGTGTTTTTTGGAATTTCTCTTTAAATACGATATGTCTAGAATATTTTATCACAGTTTCAAGGCAATCGCAATAAAAATGTAAGAGTTAGAACCTTTGGTTGGACCGCTCAACTACTTTGATCGTTTTTCTCTTGGAACAATCGCGTTCGATGAGTATCGAAGAAGATGGAACCACGAACATTATGAGCTATATGGTAATATGGATAAAAAATAGTATTTCTCAACAATTTTTTTTTTTTTAATAAAAATTAAAATATATTTTTAGAACTATTTATTGTTACAAGCAAACACTATTAACAAAGAAATTCTGAAATTTTTGGAGAAAAATGTTTTAAACTCGGCCATTGCGACTCCATTTCCGGTCACCCCTCGTAGAAAAGATGCGCCCGCTTTGGCAGGATAACTTTTTACAGGATCATCTAAAGTGAAAAAAATACGTTTCTTAGCTAAAATCTTAACTTAGAACTTGGACGAAGAAAAAAAAAACTGAAAATTAGATTTTTGGCAGACAATTTTACAGAAAAATTAAAATTTCAATGAAAATTTCGGGAAAGTTTTTTTTTTAAATAGTTGTAATAATAATAATAATAATACCTAACGATTACCCTCCTCCCGCCCAACCGACGCGAGGGGCGCAATCCGCGAACGAGCGGAATTAGCCGAGTCATAAAAGGCAAGAGAGTTTTAAGCGTTGCGATCTTAAGCTGCTAGCTACAGAAACAAAAATTTCAACAGCCGAAATTAAGAATTAGATTAAAGTTCGAAAAAAAATCGAAAAAAAATCTTCGTCCAAGTCTTTAAGGTTTGTATCTGAAAGACCTGTGTAAAATTTTATGAAGATCGGTTGAGTAGTTCTCGAGAAACCTTGCTAACTGACTTCAAAAACAAAGTTTCGAGAAAAACGCCTTTAAAGACGGCGCACTTAGCCTAGCTAGCCTCAAGCGAACAAGTTCTCAAAGCTGTATCTCTGAAACTATTACTCGGATCAATTTGAAAATTTAGGACAATATTCCAAAGGTGTTGTATACTTTAATAAGACAATAAACAAAAATCGATTTGTTGAAACCCGTAAACCCATTTAAACTCTTAAGTTCCTCAGACTCGAGACCCTTGGACGAGCAACGAGAGCAAGGGCTCCCACGCATCCTATGGAAGGACCACGTGCATAATGACCTGTCTGCACTTGGCATATACATACATACAACTATCGTGAACTCGCAAATGATAGAAGCAATTGGCGAAGTTTCGTGTTCGCGGCCCTGAACGACCCTCGGTTGTTGTGCCGGTCACCATTTCTTAGGAATTATCTCGAGGTTGATTTTTTTTTCGACTACAACTAATTTTTCAATTTATGGTAAGAATTAGAGCTAAAATTTTATTACTTCGTATGCAACTTTCCTAAAAATTAATTTTTTTCCAAAATCCTTTAATTAATCGCTACCTATACTCATCTACAAACCGATGAAATTTGATTTTTTTGATTTAAGATGAATTTTTCGTCTTCTGTGTACAGTTCTATAGATTTCAGATATACATACATATTGTTGCTATAAGGCCGAAGTTAAGTTTTCTCTTTGTTCTAACTTTATTTCGATTGTAATATTTTTTCAAAATATACTATAATTTTTTTTCTGAATACAATACAATGCATCTGAGATTGTTTACATATCACGTTTTCATTGTTTCACGTCTGTCAAGTATGTATAGCAATTTTCATTTGTAATTTTTCCCACAAATATTTAAACATTTTTGCAGCAACCGCAAGTCAATGCACGATTCTCATTGTTGCTTGACTTTTGCGCGTTTTTAAGCAAAAATGCAAATATACTTTTGTAATATGTAAATGAAAATGTTGTTGGTCGGCATGTATGCCTGTGCTTAATGGCGAACATTTTCCTCCATAATGACAATGAATTGTAAATATTTTCACAAACATCAAAAGCCGCAGCATTTAAGCCAACAACAAACAATCGAGGGCAATGCAATGCGAAATATTCGAAATTAACTGCGATCACGAGAGGCAAAATAAAACGAAATCAAGATGCAGAAAAGCAAAAACAAAAACACAGCACAGCGGCGAGAATTGCATGCAAACTGCCTGACAATTGCGAAAAACAGAATGTGCAAGGTGGCAAAAATGACTGAAATGTGCGCATTTAAATGAAATGCGCAAAAAAAAAATAACAACAAAAAGAGAACAAGAAAACAGCGAATACACAGGTAAATAATGAAGAAAATCAACAACAAAAAAAAAACGGCTAGTAATGATGGAAAAAATCCGAGTTAATAAACCTACTTAAAGCTCATTTGCAATTTAAGTGTGGCGAAAAGTGTGCGAGCGCATACTTATGTACAAGTACAGTATACATAAATGTACATTAAATTCATATATATATATATAAATAAACAACAAAAAAATATATTTACTTCTTACTTTGAAGCTATAAGACCCTTCACATAAAAGTTTTTCATACAAGAACTTGATTTTTAACGGCCAGTTTGTATGGCAGCTATATGTTATAGTAGTTCGATCTAGAAAATTTCTTAAGATGTTATAGCGTTGGCTTGGAAAATAAGTCATGCCAAATTTCTTGAAGATATCTTTGTTAAATAAGAAAGCTTTCCGTACAAGTACCTGCTTTTTACTGGTCAGTTTGTATGGCAGCTATATGCTATAGTAATTCGATCTTGAAAATTTCTTAGGATATTGTAGTGTTGCCTAGAAAAATAAGCCATGCCAAATTTCGTGAAGATATCTTGTAAAATATGAAGATTTTTCATACAAGAATTTGATTTTTATCGGTCAGTTTGTATGGCAGCTATATGCTATAGTAGTTCGATTTAGAAAATTTTTTCAGATATTTTAGCGCTGCCTCAGAAAATGAGTTTTGCCAAATTTCGTGCAGATATCTTGTTAAATAAGAAAGCTTTCCATACAAGAACTTCATTTTTATCGATCAGTTTGTATGGCAGCTATATGCTATAGTAGTTCGATCTAGAAAAGTTCTTCAGATATTTTAGCGCTGCCTTGGAAAATGAGTTTTGCCAAATTTCGTGAAAATGCCTCTTAATATAAAAAAGTTTTTTTAACAAGGACCTAATTTTTATCGGTCAGTTTGTATGACAGCTATATCAGATATTGATCCGATATCGACAGTTTCGACAAATGATGAGCTTTTATGGAAGAAAATAATGCATGCAAAATTTCGGATCGATTTTTTAAATACTGAGGGACTAGGCTGCATATATACAAATGAAAATGGCTAAATCGACTCAGCAAGTCGAGCTAATTACTTATATACCTACAAAATATGTAGTTTATAAATGATATGTAGCTTTATGGTCTCTCCGAAATTTCCTTATGGGTGTTACAAACCCCGTGGCAAACTTTATATACCCAGTTCAGGGTATAAAAACCAGTACAAAAACAACACTCCGCAGGCAACAATTGTTGAAGATGCTGTGAAATATAATAAATGCATACATATACATATATAAATGTTAAGTATATATGTATAAGTGTATATACATATATACTTATACATAGTATACAATGACTTAATAAAACAATTTTATCTTTTTTGTTGTAAAAAATATGAATTTTTTAACTCGCCTTCCGCTCGCCGCGAAAATTTGTTTGCGAGTTTATTACTTACTTACTTATTTACAGCTGTTGTTGTTATTGTTGTAGATTTATTTTTGCACGCACGCACAAACAACAGCTGTTGAAATATTGAAGGCAAAATTCGTTGCATTAATTATGCGCCAAAGTTGTGGAATAATGGACTCGATTGAACGGCATGAAGCCTCTCCATTGCGCTCTACAGAACTTTTGTGCGAAAATAATACAAAAAGCTAGACAACAACAAAGAGCGTTGAGTGTGGAGCTATTATGGTTAAATTCAGTGTTTTTTTTATTTAACTGCATTTTAAAGTTCACTTATTGGCCTATAAATGAATGATGACTCATGCGTGGGTTCGCTTTTTTTGCACCACAATTCATTAACAACAACAACATGGTAATTAAAGCGGATGGAAAATGCTGCAATCGGCCTTAGGAGTGTTCGAGAGAAAGATTTTGCGGAAGATTTATGGTTCTTTGGGCATACGTTGACATAGTTTAGCGAATAAAGCGACAGTTGCTGACTAGGCCATGTTTTATGAATGGAAGAGAACACGACAGCTTTGGAGGTATTCGACTAAGTACCCGCCGGTGGAAGCAGTGGAAGAGAAAGACCTCCATTCCTTTGGAGAGCTCACATGGAGAGCTCACTTGCCAAATAGGCAAAAGAAGAACGACTAGTCCGCTAATGTTAACTCGGGCATAACCGCCTAAGCGAAGTCTATGCCGGTAAAGAAGTAGAAGAACGAGGTGACCATCCTACTCCTCTCCAAGTAGTGGACAAAGATCACATATTGTGAATCCAAGAAAACAGTGAACTCCGTCTGATCAGTAAGATCGTCTTCACCTATTTCAGAACATGTTTGCTGGCTAATTGCACTTGTTTTGAGTAAATATCGTCGACAGCTCTCTCAAGCCCAGTATTAATTACATGAAATGACCCATGTGGTCTTTTCAGCTGCGTACTCTCTCAGCTATCTCGCCCAAAGAAACGCAAACCGGCCTGTGACCACGTTAACTATGAAACTGAAGTTGTCTGAAATTTGGCACAAGCTATCTACAACAATGAGGTATACGATACTAAATTTCTTTTGCTATAGTGGCGCCATCTAGCGGTGAAACTAAGTACTTATTGGACCACCCTTGTAGCTGAAGTACAAACATATATAACGTGCTGCTACTACATATTACATGAGAAACTTACAAAATTATCAGAACTTGAAAAGGCAACATCATTAAAATGCTGCGAAATCTCATTTGGTGCAACGAGACATTTGTGCGAGAGCAAATTGCATTTTCCACTTATTTTAAAAAATAACAAAACTTCTGTTACAACAACAATAACTTCATTACAATTTGCATACTGTCAGCGGAAAGTTGGTGAGTTTTGCTGCAGCGAATTTGTCTGTTAGGCTAAGAAGCAGAAGGTACGAGAGAGAAGAAGGTGGCGAACAAAAAATGAGAAACATGGAAATACAGCTGACTGCATAGAGTATACTGCTACTGCTCTTTGAACCCCGGGTTCAAATCCTGCAACTGAATATTCTTCCAAAGTTCCTCATAAGGAGACTTCGAGCCTATGATTGCAGATCTGAAAAGAAAAGTCTTCCAGAAAATATTATCAGCAATTGAAAGACAAGCTGAATTTTGTCGGGCCCCTGAAAAAGCACCAGAAGTGTGGCCATAAACTGCAGTAATTTAAATTTTTAAGAACATCTTTGGTAGAGTTGATGTTGAGTAGCAATGTACAACTCTTTTTGGTTAGCTGGCGGCTGAGCCCATCCGAAGTTTGGGTAGGTGGTTGTGGCATAACTACTTTATTACCGGCTACTTGCAGCAACTATGCTTGCTTTACAAAAAAAAAATAAATTGCAGTTCTTAGCATTTGTCGCTGTAAGTCTACTTTCTCGCTTACATGAAATCTTGGGCAGAAGCTTCTCGTTTTATCAAGCCCTTGCAACTCCCACTCCTCGCAACTCTCAAAAGAGTTGTTGCCTCCCACTCTTCCTGGCGCTGCATTTGTGGCGCAAATATTAATGTTGCCATGTCACTAAAAATCGTGTTGTTGTTGTTGTTGTGGCCCCAGTGCAGTCAGCTTGTCTGCATCTGCATATTTCATGTGTACATTCGTTTGCTCTCTGGCGTCCATGGATGCATTTTCTTGAGTTTATTGCTACCCACGGCAACCCAGGAACTCTTGCCGTTGTTGTTGCTGCTTCTTATGTCACTGCTGCTGCATAAACGCCATTAAAGTTGCAACAGTGTGTGCACTAATTAAACAGCTTGTCTGCCATTAAGTAGTTATGCCAGACACGCCCACTAAAAACACCACTCTTCCTTGCGGCACAACTTTACGTAACACTTGAGTGCATTCTCTGGTTTGTGCCACATGCGTTAGTTTTGCTTTTTGTTGTTGCTATTGTGTAATTAGTAAATTTACATTTGTTGTTGTTATGCGGCTACAAGCGAGGCAGCAAGATGTCGTGTCTGCTTCCCGTGAGTGTGCTCTGACGGCGTCTAAGATTCCTGAATTGCGTGCACGTGTGTGTGGACAAAGTCTTAGAGCTCTCCGGCTTGAAGTGTCTTTCATTAGCATCTTTGTGTATTTGTCTTTAAGTTGTGGACAGAGCTTTTATTCAGGCGCTTGCGCAAGATAGTGCTGCCGGTAGTATGGTTTGGTGGATGCCTTGGGATAAGTGTCAACAATAGTTGGAAAGATATGAAGATCTTTTAAGATGAGACACCTTCCAGGTGCTTAAATAAGATGGAGTATCCGTGGGATTAGGGAGAGAATAAACCATTTTTCGTAACTACAGTATTCTTAAAACTTTCGTATATTCCCCCCAAGTTTTAAATGGCTTTATCTCCGCACTTGGTTTAGACAATCATACAACGAGTTTTCTTATTTTTTGTTTGCTTTTTTTCGTTCTGCTTTCAGGGAACTCTTAGAACTTCAAACCTATCTTCGCGTTATCTCAAACTTACCTTCCTCGTCTCTGGATCAGGTCTTCTTTTTTATGTTAAGAAACCTTGTTAGGAAATCGGTTAGGAAACCGTTTTCCTTATACACGCTTTCGTTGGATAACTTGCTGATACTTTTAAGATAGTTTCATAGTGCCAAACTTAAACGAACTTTCGTTCATATTGGCAAAAACCTGGAACAGTCGATTTTCACAAGTTTCTCTTGAGGCGAATTTTTTGCCAATAAAAGCCTTCGACAAAAACAGGAAAAAGTAGTGATACTTGGTTCGAGATCTTAACTATAAGGTGGATACATAAGAACCTCTCAACTAAGTTTTCGGAGCTTCTGCGAGTCACTATCTATGTGTGTGGTCTGGCGTTGTGCTGATGGATGGCCTATTCTGAGATTTGATTTCTACAGGCGATTCCAATGTTGAGAGTACAGGTGCGAATTGAGAGTTTGGCTGTAAGGTAGAACTCATGGCGCATGATTCCCTCCCAATCTCACCAAACAAATAATAACCCCTTTTGGAACCCTTAATCCTGGCTTGGTAATTTTTTGTGCCGACGTTGACTTTGTCGTATTTGACCTAATTTCCATTACCGGTAACCATCCAGTAATTCGCAGATGGAAGTTCTGTCCATGAGATTTTCTGCTGTAACTCAATCATACATCGAGCTTCGTGTTGTATCCAGCCTTATTTAAACGGTTCCAAATGCAATCTACGAAACCATAATTGCCTGTGGTTAACTTATTGTAAAATATGGCTTAGCTGGAATCGATTTTTTCCTTGAGAAATTTTTTCAGTACTCAGTTCAAGTATTAGAAATTATGGATCTATTTTTACTAGACCAAATATATTCGCGTAGGCAACTACTGTCGGAAATTCGGCCGAGGCGGACCTCTCATTTGCTCCGCTTTAGTTTCGAAGAGGTCGTATCCGTGGATTTTAAAAATATTGAAAAGAGCCGACGAAATATACACACCAGACATCGAATGCTGAGGAAAATTAAGTGCTGAGCAAACAGTCGAAACAGTGGACCTCACCAATATATTCCTTCACCAGCCGGAAAGACTTTTCAACATATTTTTGCGATTCACAAAGTGTGATTTACATCCCCTACCGACTACCTGAAAAGGGGCAAAACGATCAAAGGGTTCTAAAAACGTTCGGTGTGTTTAACGTGGGTACCTGCTGTCGACAGCCTTATCCCACGGCACTCAAGAGAACAGCGGTTGAAATTAAAGCGTTGATCAGGCAGGCATTTTCAGTACCATTTGGCAGTGTGGAATGGACATCCTAAGCACCTTGGTAGGGTCATCTAAAACCTTTTCCGTACTTTGGGTTCGGCACACGGTTGCAATGCAACTCAACATTCAACTGACAAAGTGTCAGTTCTTCCGCATTTGGGTTTTAACCAAAACCACGACAATAATTCCCGAGGGGTCAGTCCGCATAAGCAGTTCTGAGTGAACTCCAAGGGCTGCTGCTCCCCGTGGTACTAGAATTAAGTCTCCGTACAGACTTCGTAGTCGAAACTACTACAAGTTGAGCTGAGATACTGCTCTAGACTGGTGACCAGGGGTTGAACCCCATACACACAGCACATACAACCATCACTCGCACAAAAACGAACCCAAATTCTCAGTAAAACGTCTTCGCAGCTTAAATAATTGCGCGTAAACGAGACTAGTTGGACAGATTCAACGCCGATTTGTGCAAAAAAGCACCGTTAGCGGAGAAACATGCTCTATCCACGGTTTCTCACAGATTTCACTCCGTTCAACGTCTTTTTGTTTCCAAACGTGACTCACCAGGCCAAAATTTTAGTGGAATTCAGACGATCGGCAGCAGGAGTCCCACTTTGCTGACCTCTACAAAGTTTACCTCTCAGACGGGTTAAAGAAGAATTATTGGAGAATTGCCGGTCCGAATATATCGAGGTGGCAAAAGGTTGAGAAACTATTCAACATTTTTCCAGAGCTTCCATTTTTCTTTTGGAAGTTAAGTAATTAGTGGACCCACGTAAAGAGACGATCTTGTATGTTTTAAGCAAAAGATTCTCTAAAGAACTGCTTAAACCTGAGTACTAAAAATATTATGAAGCAAATTTGCTTCTTTATGCGCTTTTATTATGTTTTCATAACCATTTTTCGTATAGTTTTATAAATTATGCTAAAGGGAAGAATCTCTTTACATGCAACAACAATAAAAAGCTCACTCGAGCGCCAGTCAGATGGCATTATGGAGTAAAAGTGGGAGTAAATTCAACTTTCAGTGGTCTTTCAAGTATTTACACACACACAAAGGTATGCATACATGGGTCATTAACCGCTACGCAAGGCAAGAGCATAGAGACAAAAACATAACTTCAAGAGACATGTGAAAAAGCGATGCTGCCATCTCGCGTTTATGCATTTGCGAGGGGAATGCCCCTGCATAATATTCGTACATATGTGTGGATGTATGTGTGTGTGTAGACAAAAAATTGCCGCAACTTTCAAGCTGAAATGGCAACTCAACGCACACATACATACATATCTATGCTCATACAGTATAAGGGGGAAAGTGGGCGGAATGCAGTGGCAAGCCCAAAGGCAACTGCAGCGCAAAAGCCAACAACAAGCAAACAACAGCGACAACAAGTCCAAATGCCAATGCCGCTGGCAGCAACAACAACAATGCAACAGACAACAGAAGCATAAAAATAGGAGACGAGCAGAGTAACTGTTACAAACAATAACAAAAACAGCGAACAAGCATAAACTTAAAAGCAAGAACAACAAAATGAACTCACGCATACACACATACGAAAACATGTGGGTTTGCAGTGACATGCAAAGCTAACGAAATGTTTTTCATGTAAAAATTGCATTTCAAAACTAAACGGTAAAATTTTCGCATATAAAAATGCTAGTAAAATATGAAAATTGCAGCAGCGTGGTGCATAATGTGGAGACTGCTTTCCTGCGGCGGACTACAACAACAATGCTGCAACTATTGCGCGAACGCTTTGCGGCAGCCTCAGGGAATAGCGCAAGAATGGTTTAAGGGCACATAACTGTCTGGAAATATACGCTGCAGCTTTTGAGCTTGGAACTCCTAACATGACTTCTTATAGTTTTGTTGTTGTGCATGTAATTGTAGCCATAAGTCAGGAACCAAACAGTCGCGGCGAGCATGCTGCACACGAAATGACAGCACAAACTACAAGAACTTTGCATGATTGCAGTGAGCGCATAAAATCAAGAATTTTCCTAATTTCAATAAGACGAATTAGCCATAAGGAAGTCTCATGGAGCGTAACAGACCGAAGATGCTTAAATTCCAAGCGTTTGAGAGCTCGTGACTACTTGTCGTAGTAAAAAGTGCCAACTTCTTGAAAAACTGTTAAAGCTGTTAAATTTTTTGACAATGTTTTTATAGGCTAGCATTTTCTGTTAGCAAATAACTGGATTTCGGAGTTCTCTACTTAAAAAAAAAACACAGAATCTACTAACTACTACTCTAATTTAATGAATAATGTTTATTACCATATAAAAGATCATTCTTTGGCATTTATTTTTTGAAGATTATCTCTTTCAAATGTTGGCCGCGGCTAAGTCTCAGATGGTCCAACCGTTGAGTCCAATTTTCGATGACTCGTTCGAGCATTTCGACTGGTAACTGGCGAACGACACGCGTGATGTTTTGCTCCAAGGCCTGAGTCGATGCGGGATAGAGTTTAGACTTTACGATGTGATAACACACGGCCAATCGATCGACCCAAAACGTGAAATTAACTGAAGACATAACTTGGACACAACGAGTAGTTCTCTCAGCTTTAGGTGTAAAAAAATATTATAATAACGACTATTAATGAAATAATGTAACGGTTTTTGTCTCAAGAGGCTAACGCAACCTCAATAAAAAGGCATATTTGTTGACCGGCAGTCGGACGAGCTTTCAGGTAGGTTACAGGTTGAATGATAGAAATAGAGATTACAGTTTCTTCTCGCTACTTTTTGGTAGTTGTTAACGAAAGAAAGTTGCGGATAAGTTACTTACTCTCATACTTCTCTTTTAATTTGACTATAAGTCAGGATGTCATGAAGATATTTGCTTGGCTGCGAACTTAGTTGGTTCATGTTCTACTCACTACGATACAGGCGGTTTTCAGTTTGACTAAGGAAGGCAAGAACTTGTCTAAAAATTTAATCAACATCGGCAATGTCAAACATTGCTGTAGAGTGGTCTCATGGTTACGCTTGATGTCTGGAGTGACCAGACGCGTCACCTATCACCTATCAACCCACAGGTTTAGATGTAAGATTTCCATTTTAAAATTAAGGAGAGAGTTATATTTGTTCTTTTTCAATCAAAATTTCGTTACCATTTCGTTTTTTTTAGTTCGCAATCATATATTCTTAAATTTCGTGGTGTTTGTGGAAGCTATGTTTTGATTTTTTGAAATCATCGGCTAATTATAGACTGAGATTCTATCTCTTAGAGAGGAGCTACTAAAGTTCAATTTCGATTATTGTCATTGCCAGTCGTCGTTCATTTTGATGCTCAATTTTCGTTGTCAGAATAACGATATGGTAACAATTCAAACCCTAAGGCATACATAAAGTATCTTGTTTGTAAAATAACGCTATTTCCCGTATTACAATTGTAAAATATTCCATATGTCACATCACTTTTATTGTACTTATGTCGTGATTTAACTCAGTAGATCGCTCAATCCCTTAACCATAATTTTAATTAGTCAGAGAAAAAGGAGCCAGAGGCTTTTTTGCCGGCGATTTCGAAGGAGTTAGTAAATTACTTAATCATGCTGAATGTCATTATTAAGAAAAAATTAACCTTGGCTCAATTTTGGGAGAAGAATGTTTTTGAGTAAGAGATTATATGCTTTGTAATCCACTGAGAACCTAAAATAATAAAGTGGAAGGTTCAATCATTTAGTAAAATGAACGATAATTAGCCCTAAAACACTCGTCAATGATGCTTGCCTTCTCCATTGTCTTTCAATCTCAACTTTGAGTACGCAGGTACCTAGAACGTGTATGTGTGAATTATATCTTTCTCGAAGCCTATAAATTTATGCGATGTGGTGTTCCATCTTCATATATGGTCGAGGTTTTTTACAAGCACTGAACTAACAATGAACATTAGATTATAAGCATATTTAATATTGAGAATATGAGGGAACGAGAAGCTGAGGATAGAACAGACATTGGACGAAGCGGTTTATTCCGAGATTCTCGAAACTTTAATGAGGCATATGGAAACTCTTGGGACTGTTGAAGAACGGAACTGTATTGACCGACAAAATGGTTGTACTCATGCTGTTTTGAAGAGAGGTATTGATCGTTTAAAGAGATCTGTGTTAGTTGAAGCATTCGATCACTGGGATATTACTTCCATATGATATAATAATGATAATGATATCAAGAAAAGTAATAATACGAGTGAATGCGAATCAATACCAAACAGAGTAGCGCTCATATTCAGCTAGATCAAAAATAAGCTATCGTGAAACATCTCGACAAGCATTTGTTTGTAAAGTTGTTGGCATTTCGTTGAACCTTTAAAATTCTCTCTCTTACTTAGTACCAATACAAATTGCTATAATCTACATTAATTCTCCGGACATTATTTTATGTGAAATATTTCGTTCTGTTGAAATTTACCTAGAATACATTATACATACAAATATACACACATATATCTTACCTCAATCTCGACTTCTCTCGTTTCAGGTAAGCTTCTTGCAGTATTATTCCACAACAATTCTATTTGCTTATCACACAAAACTAAAAATACAGTTCGATGTAAGTAAACAAATGAAAGAAACTGAAAACTGAATAAATAGCATGGCGAGTAATCGTCTAGACGGTCATAAACTAAAAAAAAAAAAAATATTTTACTATAGCTAAGTAAGTAGATAAAACGCAGATTGTGATAAAGCTTTAAACAATAAATATACAAAACCATAAAATATAGTAAAATATAGATAAAAAGCGCTGTAATGAAGAAACAAAAACAAAATCTGACCCAGTTAGAGAAACGTAAGCAAATAATGGAGCGTAAAGTAGAAAAAAAGTTAATATTTGAAGCATAAATAGTCGAACACAGCTCGCACATTACTATATAGAGATATAGGCAACACAAGCAGACTTGGAGCGGCCGCATGACTAAATGGAGAAATCCGGTTGTGCTGCCACTTGAGTTATCGTCAGAGTTCAAGCACCAAATACACTATTGACCTTCACAAAGCTGTTCAAATATGCACATGCATACATTCAGATACAAGCTCATATATTTGCAAATACATAACTGTATTTGTACGGCTTTAAAGAGAGACTTAAAAAAGAAATTGAAAAAAATAAAATTTTTGGAGGACAAAATAAATAAAGAAAAGTCACTTAAACTCAAACAAAAAAACATATTTTATGAAATTTTTTAAAAACCATTGCACAATTTAAGAAATCGGATAAAAATATTAATAATAAAAGTAATATGTTTACATTTTTATTAATTTTTCGTCTACACCTTTGAGAGAAGCTGAGACAAGATTTTTATCCTTTGAGTTTTTGTATGGGAATTTTTTTTATTTGAGAAGATAGCTTCACGAAATTTGGCACAGATTATTGTCATAACAAATGCTAGAATATCAGAACATATCACTTAGATCGAACTGCTATAGCATATAGCTGTCATACAAACTGGCCGGCAAAAATCAAGTTCTTGTATGGAAAACTTTTTTATTTAAGAAGATATCTTCACGAAATTTGGCAAGATTTATTATCCAAGTATATGCTACCCAATCTGTAGAAATTGCTTAGATCGAATTACTATAGCATATAGTTGCCCTACAAACTGACCGATTGAAATCGAGTTCTTGTATGGAAAAGTTTCTTATTTGGTAAGATATCTTCACAAAATTACACATAAATTATTTGCAAGACAATGCTACAATATCTGAAGAAATTTTCTAGATCGAACTACTATAGCATATAACTGTCATACAAACTGACCGACAAAAATCAAGTTCTTGTATGGAAAACTTTTTTATTTGTGAAGGTAGCTTCATGAAATTTGGTAGTGAACATTGTCCAAAAAAGGGCTATTTTATCAGAATATATTGTTCAGATCGGACCATTATAGCATATAGCTGTCATACAAATTGAAAAATCAAAATCGAGTTTTTGCATGGAAAACTCTTTTATTTGATAAGATATCGGACACTATAGCTTACATATACACACATATTGAAGATAAAAGCTTAAATGAGCTCATAATTCTCAATCAGTCGCATTGCAGTAACAACGAATGGCGATGATTTGCGTCATACTGTTTATGTAGTAAACAAATATGTAAAGTTACGCCGTAAATTGCGAGCGACATGCGATCAACATGGAAAGAAACTCGGTTAATAAAATGCGAAAAAAAACAACAACAAGCGAAAACTTCTAAATAAGTCAGCACGAGCTATAAGTATACTAACACTAAAGACAATAAGCTAAAAAAAAATAACAAAAAACCAACAATAAAAAAGCTAAAAAAATTAAAAAAAAACAACAATAAATTCGCATAAAATAAATGCACACAATAAAAAATGTAACAATAGCTACAACAAAGCGAAATAAATGCATTTCCAGCGCAGCAATAAATAACGGACACTGTTCAGGGTTACCAAGCAGATTAGAAAGTGAAGGCGATACAAACACACAAAAAGAAAACGAAACACAAAAATGTGCATTTCGGGAAAACTTGACTGCGAAAATCGCTAAAAAACGCATAAAAAGAAAGCGCAATGCAACAACAACAAAATAGCGAAATTATAATTGTGTCACGTGCACAGCCACGAAAGGCGAAGGCGTTGGTAGCACCAAGTCAAAGAAAAAAAACGCAATCAAAACAACAAAAAACACAGCGTGTTGAGGAAAAACGGCAAAATTTTAAAAATTCAAGAGACGCTGCCAAGAGCATTCGTACTTGAAAGTTGCGAGCGGCGAGCGGCGCGCAGCGACACATTTGGTGTTGAAATCGTATTGGGGCGCGAATGTGTCGGCCGCAACGGCGGTGGCAGCTGCAGAAAGTGCGATAAATTTCAATTGCAGCACCGGCAGCTACAACACCAGCAACCACAATGGCGGCGAAGTAACAAAAGCCGACGCAAATAAATAAATTGCAAGCGACAGATAAGCGGGAACTTTCAGCGAACGCAAGCGGCGCTTTGCCAGTCGCAGTTGAAAGGCGCCAGCAGCTCGCTGCGGTGCGCAAAGCGTGCAGCAGCACAAGCGAGTGTGCGTGTGTGTGTCCGTAGCGCGTGCAATTGGCATTTTCATGGTTAACAGTCGAAAAGTTGCCGCCAACGAAAGGCAAAAAGCAAAAACCAAACGAAAACTTGTTCCACTTTCACGGCAAAACAATTCGCATAGTGAAAATGCATGAAAAAACGCACAAACATACATACATACATGCACATTTTGCCAAACAAGCAAAACTCATGCATGGGAAGCCAACAAAAACGGCGGCAAAAACAACAAACGCTCGCGCGCACAAATGAAACACGAAAAGGCAACTGAAATTAAACTGCATTGCTGCGCCTTCTTTGCAACACTTTCGCTACAAAGCGCTAGCTGAAAGCAACAACAAGCAACTAACAGTAAATTTCAAATTTGCGCCGCCACAATGCCACGGGTGCGCAGCATTTTGTGGCAGCAATGAAAAGTTTGTTTTTGCAGCTGTGCACTCGGTTGCTGTTATTGTTTTTGGCTATATTGCGGCTTGTAAATGCATATAATCGGCCATAAATCATTGTAGAGATAGCAATTGTGTGTTAAAAATGCTTTCGATATGGATTTTTGTTTTTTGGCCTGCACTCCCAAAATATTACTCATACGCTGTGGCGCACTGCGTGGCGAGGCGAAATGAAATTAAGCGCTTTTAATTGCTGGCATTTCGCAAGCAAACTGGATATATTATTGCGCTTGTGACCACTGAGCTCTGACGCTCAGCCATGATTATAAAGTTCTTTGTGATAAGAATTTTCTGCCAGACTGAGCGTTTTTGCATTGAGCTTGTATTCGAAATGGATTGTTTTGACAGAGTTTTGTGGCAGCAAATAATGCAAAGTTTCGAAATAATAGTACTGTTACTCATGTGCATGATGTATGAATGTTTTCCGTTTTATATATTCGTAAAAAGACGGGCGTGTATCGTTTTTATATCATAATTCTGTCATTATTGCTGTCAAATTTATGACCGCATTAAAAGTGACCGTATTCATATTTTCAGCGGTTTCTGTTTATTGTAGTAGAATAACATTATTATTACAAACAGCTTGTTTGTAATGCGTAGAAGAAAACGTCGGAGACCCTGCTGATGTGTATATAAATGATCAGCTTGACGAACTGAGTCGAACTTTTCCCGCCTGCCTTTCTATCTCACTTAATTTTTCAGCTATCGATCTAAAATTTTACAAACCTCCTTTTCTTCTCAAGATGACGCTCATTTTATGAAATCATCGAACTTGGACATTTACAGCATATAGCTGTCATATAAACTGAACGGTCGGAATCAAGCGCTTGTATGGAGAACTTTTTCGTTTTACAAGATTTCTTCATGAAATTTGACAATAATTAGTATCCAGAGTAATGATACAAGCTCCGAAGTTTTTGTTCAGTTCGAAACAGTATGTCAAATAGGTGCCATACAAACTGACCTATAAAAATCAAGTCCCTGTATAGAAATCTTTCATATTTCACGAGGTATCTTGACAAAGTTCACCAAGATTAGTTATCTACGGCACTACTACAATCTCCGAAAGTATTGTATATGACAAACTAGTATGGCATATCGCTGCCATACAAACTGACCAATCAAATTTTAGTTCCTGTATGAAAATCTTTCATATTTGATGAGATATCTTCACGAAGTGCCCAATGATGTATTGTATATGGCTCCACTACAATCCCAGAACATAGTGTTCAGGTCGGATTACTACAGCAAATAGCTGCGATACTAACTGACCAATCGAAAACAAGTTTTTGTACAGAAACCTTTTTATTTGACACATTATCTTTACGGAATTTGGCATAAATTATTGTCCAAATCAACGTTACAATCTTAGAACACACTGCCTTAATATGGTTTACTTTTATCACGCCAAATTCAATGAAAGCTGTTGTCAAAATAATGACAATTTATGACAATACTTTTGAGTCGACTTTTCAACCAAAAAATTTATGTATTGGTACTCGCCAAACGGATTGGTTTTAAATGTTGCCAGAGTGCGAATTGTCAGTTTAAAGTCATGGTCTTAATGCACTTCTCATTTGACTGCCAATTCTGTAATTAAATTTGACATATTGACAGTCGCGCATTAGTCTGGAGAGTCGTTCAATCTTCTGGAAAGTATATTTGATCACATGATTATGAATATGATTTGAAAGATATTTATACCCTTCCAAATGCCTATAGAAAACATTTTCCATGCCATATTTACCATTATTTTATCCACAAATGAAATAAATTCTATAGTATGTCTGTATAGTAGAATCCACCTCCATACACAACTATCGAACAGCTCTTCTTACTTAATATTTATTGCATGTAATGATTAGGTGATTGTAATATGAACTCAGAAAAACTATGTTATGGCATTTTAATCAGAACTCGCGCTTCCGGTACATCGTTTCACATTAGTGAGGCTCGAACTGGTATTCAAAAGCGTAAAACACTTTTCGTCCATCGCCAAAAATACTAAGGAATTCTAAACTATTTTTGTTGATGACAAACATTTGCTGTCAACAATTGGTTGCTGTTCAGAGACACCATAAAAGCTCTGGGCTCAATGAACTTTTTCTTTTCAACAACACATAACATTTTATTATTTTTTCTTTCTATCTCAAACTTTCATATTAAAATTTATCATTTGCTCGAGCACAAATCTATGCGTTTCCCTAATACTGTTATGTTAAAACAAAAACATTAGTGGTTTGGTGTTGGGACAGTCTGCGAGCTATGAATAAAAAGGCATGCATGTAAATAGCCGTTTGATGGAAAAGAGGCAGAAAGAGAATGGATACTGCGCAAAGTTCGAGCGAGAGAGTGATAAGCTTTCAAGCAAACGAAAAAGAATTAAAAGAAATGAAAAATTATGAGAGAGAGAGAGAGAAAGTGTGTACTGAGTTTTAATATTTCAGCCAAAGTGTTACAGAACTAAAATTTTTAATGTCTATTTCAAGAGATCTCGACTTTAATATTGTTTTATTTATTTATTATTGTAAATATAAAAAAATTAGCTGAAATACGAAAAGACATTTTCGACTACTCCATATTTTTTTTTGTAAAAGTTTGCATTTTTTATTGTTAAAAATTATGCAAAATATTTTTCTACTTGTTCAACTTACCTCAACTTACCCCTTATCGTCTATTAAAATAATTTGGTTAAAAAAATAATATTTTTAAATAGTTTATAGTACTAAACAGGGCTTTAGAAACAAATTTAAATTTTATGATCATTAATTCTTCTCTAAAACTATGTATTTCGTATTACGTTTCTGCAGTAACTTATGGTCCTTTTCAGTGAAAACATACTAACGCCAGGAAAAGCTAAGTTCGGATGCCGCCAAATATTATATACTTTTAGTTTTTTCAAGGTCAAAAGGCGTGAACTTATTTTCAAAAATGAATTTGAATTCAGTATCCGTTATTCGTCGAAATTGTGAATCAATTACTAAAAGCCGCCAGGAAACTAATTGAAATACTGAACCAATTTAATCCAATTTTATTCCACATCACATTATCCTCAGTAAAAGATAACAACTTATTTCATAAAAATATCTCTTGAGTTTATCCACATTTTTGTTATAGAGCCCGACATATGTAGGTTTGAAGCTTCCCATATTTTCTGCAACTGGGGACCTCGAAAAGTTATGGTACGATTTCTAACATTTTTCGTTGAGAAGTGTCTACCTTGGTCTCACTATCTGTGCAAAATCCTATTCCGATATCTTCATTGGTGTTCTATTTATTTATTTCAGTAACTCTGATGGAATTTTTATTATGCTGGAAAGTAGGCGTGGTTTTAATTCAATTTCGCACAACGTAAAACTGTGACATAACGGTGTAAAAGTAGTGTCTCGCACCAAATTTGGTTGAAATCCATCGAGGGGTTGCTGGGTTATTACAGTTTGTCTAAAAGTGTCTAAATCATAAAATCACTTCGTTCTTCAGCCTTATAATATTGATACATATAATCCATCCACTCATGGTGGATGACATAATTTTTTGTGTAAAAAATGTTTTTAATTGCTCTGAAAGAGAAATTCGTAAGGCCATAATGCAAATGTGTTTCGAAGCGAGAGTAAACACAAACCGTCGAAGGAAAAAATAGTATTTAAAAATGGAAGAGCACAGGTTGTCAATGGAAGATCACAGGTGTAGTTGACATAATAGTACATTGTAGGATATAATTTTGTCTACATTTTTTATTAGATAACAAAATAACTAATGTGTAACACTTGCTTTAGTTCGTGCTCGGTTATAAAAAGTGTCCAATTGTAACTTAGTGTAAGTGTTATTTAAGACTGTCTGACTTAACTTTCAACTCGAAATTCAATAGAGCTAATATTTTAGAATAATCTCCTGCGCCATCCAGCGGTTATTTTTTTTCCTATGAGAACACTGAAGCTAAAATGAAATTTTAAAGAAATCATTTCAGCGAATTTAGTAAGTTTTGGATCTATGGTTATATCAAATATAATTATCTTTTTAGACAATTTTTTTATTATTATAGTTTATGTATTGATATTTTCTAGAAATGGTTTTTTATATGTTATGAGGTGACGCCTAAAAATATAGCTGTAGATAGAACCGCAAACGAATGATTTGTGCCGAGAAATTTTATGCGAGCTGATTACACTTTTCCACCTCGTTTACAAAAAAAAAAAGAACAAAAAATAGACAAAGAGAACGTTCTCTACAGTAAAATAGAGAGTAGTAGCGTTAATTCCATTTCAAATAAATTTTATTTCCATCTCTCTTAAAAACATGCACGCTCCACCCGGAGTTGAAGGAACTACTATCCTATACTTCAAAGAAGTATAACCACTTAGCGAGCCTCCACGAACCCTCCCTATACTTTATGAAATTAAACACAAAACAACAAAAATAAGATTCGTCAAATTTTATGTATATTTTTCTCTCTCAAAATTTGCAAAACCTAGATAGAGGCAAAAGCATCTCTCAAATTTATACATTTTTTCGTTGCTGTAGTTTCGCTTCGTCTCCGCATTTTGAGCTGATCGCAGCTCGAATTGTTTTCTCTGAACATTGAAATCGTTTTTGTATACAATAAATTATATCAGCTACCTTGTCTGGATCCAATCTGGGCTTTTTGGTATGTTTAAGCTTATAGTACAATGGCGCAATCCTGCCGCTGAAGGAGTGCGTGGCAAGCGTTTCGGCGCCAAATACGCACATAAGCAGTTTTCGTGTTGCAAACGAACTGCTAGTCCAACGAATCTTGTCGTACTTCGCCTTCGGTATTGCTGTACCATTCGGTCCTAGTTTTATCATTTGTGAGTCCTCATCTGTTTCTTGCTCAGTTATATTCGAGCTGCTGAAATCGTCAGTTATTTCAGTGCAGCATTCGTCGGAGACTTGTTCTCTGTCACTCTCGTTGCCATGTTCAGTTGGTTCTTCTTTGATTAATTGACCTTCAATATTAGTTGCTTTTTCCATTACCTGGTCGTCGGTCGGTGTTTGCGCTGTGATTTCTTGTTTTATCTGGTGGTTCTCAATTGTTGGTGTTATTCGTACTGCAGCGTCTTCTGGTTCTTTCTTGAATACAGTTATGAGTTCGGTGCGTGTCTTGTGTGAAATTTCTTCTTCGTCAGTGTTAGCTTTTGTATTATCAAATACATGTTTTGAAGGTCTTATTATTTCGGGTGGGATATTTCTCACGTGTGAATGTGTTACATACATCGAATTTAGAGGTCTCTCGTAGCAAATACGTTGCCTTTTGGATGCATTGTCTTTGTTTTGTAGATTGCGTTTACGTTTAAGGCAGGTGGTGAACAAACTGCTTGGTAGTAGATTGTTAGAAATTTTACGGAATACTTGACCCATCAAATTTTTTTTAAATACGGTGTTTTCTAAAATAAATTTTTGTAGCTCTTAGAGTTTTTGTTATCAGTAATGCACGTATGTGTATGACCATAAAGCGAAGGTAACTCGGCTTTTATGCTTTTTCATAAGTATCAGGCAGGTAAAATTTAGTTTCTATTTAGTTGAGAGAGGGAGAGAGCGTAGGTTACATATTATATATGTATGTATTTATGACAATGCGTTTTCAGGTATACAGAAAAAATTACGGTCAACACCACAAAGTAGCTTTAGTGTTATTCCTTACTCTCTCTCTCTGACTCTCTCAACAATTTATAGCGATCTCCGTTCTACCATTTCTTCGAAAGAAAATATAATCCAAGTAATCCCGAAATACTGTTCGTTTGAGTTCGAGGTGTATTGTACGATTTTATTAATATTAAAAACCTTTCACCGAACCACGAAAGCTCCATCGTAAATTGTTTTTATGTTTGACGGAGAGAAGGTTATTTGTAAACATTTTCTGTAAATATTCAGGTAAATTTACAAAATTTAGACTTATTTCTTTTAACAGAAAATTGTAATTTTTTTTTAAATTTTCTCAATTTAATTTAATAAAATTAATACATTTTTCTAGCTATGTAAAAATAAAAGAAATAAAAATTATTTTCGTGTAAGAAAATTAAAAATATTTAGAAGGGGAAAGAATTTTGTATACTTTAAGGAATAAAATATTGATGTCGGAATATAACAGATTCCTTGAGGGGGCTTTAGAAAATTTTGAGATGATATTTTACAGTCGTTTTCAAAGTAGTCCCCTCGAGATGTAATACACTTATGCCAACGATTTTCCTGTCCTCAAAACACTTTTCATAAGCACTTTTTGGAATGGCCTTCTTCAACTCGTATTCCACAGACCGGCAATTTCAATTTGGGGAACAAGAAAAAATCACACGGACAGAAATCTGGTGAATATGGTGGTTAATCGATGGTATTCATTGCATTTTTGGCTTTAAATTCGGTAAAAATGGTGGCTAGATGCGATGGTGCATTATTATTATATAAAATCCATGGTGGAAGAACAGCCATTGCGGTCGTTTTCGACAGATGTTTTCTTGCAAAAGCCTCAATACGGCTTTCGTGTGGTATTTTTGGTCTCGACTCGTTTTTTCACTCCATTCCGATGATCGTTGAGTTGTTTGCATGTCAAACTCATAAACTCTTGTCTCATCGGAAGTTATAATGCTCGCCATGAATGCGGTATAGGAACGTTTATAAAGAGGCTATAAAATCAGTTTCGACTCAGCGATTTTTAAGACGAAGGATGGTAACATAAACTTCCTTATATTTGTGCTGCAGTTAACTTTTATCATGACCGTTGCTAATGAAGCTCTTTAAGACCACTTCATAATCCTCAGTTCTAGATATACAACTTTAGTGGACCTTCATTGGCCGCTGGTGTAATAATACTTCCAAGTCTTTATAGCACTAATTTTTTTTGACGATCTGCTATCTATCGATAATCTGCTATCTCTCCTTGTGTAGCTGGCTCTCTCTTAAGTACAAAAGTATTATGAGCGAAAGCTGTGTTGTACTTATATATTTAATATTTAAGCTTTACTGAAGCTTCAAATCCTTTCAATTACTTTTATCGAAAAAATACAATTACAAATAAGCCCAAAGGCCAATCAAGCGCTGAAGAAGAAACGTATATAAACCAAAAAACAGTTATGAAAGTTTAGCAGCAAAAAATTGTTGCATGAATCAAGCAATTAAAAAAAAAATCAATTACGACAGAATATTTCATTGGCATTCAACCATTGCAGTGGATTACATTCTCACTGACAACAACACAAAAAGTACAGTGAAGAATAAAAATGTGTAAATATATAAAAAAGCGCGTAGTTGGCAACGCAGGCTATCGCTGAGCAGCAGCAAATAGTTGGAGTATTTTACCGGCCTGCATCTGCAATTCATGAATAAGTAAACATTCGAGATAAATATGTATGTGTTGTGTATATAAATAATGCTTTAAATGTTTGCAAATACCCATGTATATTCACATGCAACCATGCAACCATGCAACAATCAAAAAACAATTACTCACGAGAATTCACAACATTTTATAGCAACTAACGTTCAATAAATAAATGGCAACGCTGGCAACGAGAACGAACGCATAAAAGTGCTGCATATTTCAGTTAAAAAACGGTCAATTCATCCACTCATAAACTTTGTATTTGTCCATACATGTTGCATGCCGCAAAATGCACACAGCCGCCACGCGTTTTTTACTCCCGATTTCGCTCCGCGTCGCTTAAATGCCTTAAATATTTTAATACCTTTTTGTTTATTGTATAATTTAATTTTTAGTTAAAGTTTTTTTCGCTTTATTTTTATTGTTTTCGCTGCAATTTTCATTAACATTCACAGCCTCATATTGTTGTTGGCTATTTTTTGTGCAGCATTTATGTTATTGCTCACTTGAGAGTACTTGTTCCATGTCGCTTCGTTCTTTTACGTGCGCTCACGCATTTATTTGTGTTTTGTTGCTGTTGTTGCTAGTTTCAATGTCGACTGCTGTCGCTTTTGTTCGACGTTAATGATTTCATTGACCCTTCGGGAATATACGCAATGCAGGTCGAAATGTGAGTAGAGTCCATTGTCATTTTTGTAATTTTAAATATTGTCATCCATTTATATCTTCCTTTTTTTTTAAGAAAAACCGCGTAAACTTCAAATTTAAAGGGAAATGTTTATTATCATTCGAAAGAATATTTATTTTTTGAAGATTATCTTATGGTCCAACCGTTGAGTCCAATTTTCAATGACTCGTTCGAGCATATCAACTGGTAACTGAGGAATGTTAGGTGTGATATTTTGCTTAAAGACCTGAATCGAAGCGGGATTGTCCCATAGAGTTTAGACTTTACATATCCTCACAGAAAAAAGTCTAATAGGGTGATATCACATGATTTTGGTGGCCAATCGACAGGTCCAAAACGTGAAATTATCTGATCACCGAAGTCTTCTCTTAATAAATCCATTGATTGAACCGATGTGTGGGAAGTAGCGCCATCTTGTTGAAACCAAATGACGCCGAGATCACGAGCTTTAACTTGAGGCATCTAATAGTCAGTTATTGGCTAAAGCTGATCGCTTCTGGGCGATTGCCTCTTTCAGACGGTACAATTGTTGATAGTACAATAACGTATTAATATATGCAGTAGGTGAGCAGCTCATAGCACTTAGCGAAACATTTATCGTAAGTCCTGACTTGTACCGACTCATCGCGATCCGTTTCGGTTGACGTTGTTGTAAGTGAACTGCTTTTCATCACCAGAAACTTATCATTTAGAAATGGACTTTTCTGTGTTTTTAGCAATGTTTAGCTCATTGGCAATCGAAACCTTAAGCTGGTTCCACGCCAGTAAAGAAGAAGAAGAAGTAGTGAGTTCAAAGATAGTCAAGATGTGCATGACCTCACCAGCTTTTGCATCAGGCTTCCATATTAAACTTGTCTGTCGCGCGAGCTCAGTTAGCATTGGTCAGCAACTAGCACTTATGGGGTTGCGAAAGCCTTCTGGCACAGAGCGGAACGTTAAAGGTCCATGGTACTGCTAGCCCTTAGCAAGTTGCCCTAACTAGACACTGTCTGATGGGCACTCAGGCGGTGGAGCTAAAATTTTGAAGAACGTAACTTGTCAAAGTTGCAGGGAGAAAGATGAGATGACAACATCTAGACACTTTCTCCGCCACTGTCCAGCTTTCCACAGACTAAGGTTGAAGCATCTTTGTTACCATACGTTATACGAACCCAGTGAAGGGATACAGAATACTAAAGACATCTATTGGAACAGTAATGAATTTGTTTTTACTAGCCACTAAAATAATATTTTTAACCTTGAAGTCTTGACCTCCCAAACGCGGGATAGTCAGGAAGTGTTGAGTTGTCTCCACCTCATATTCTTCCATAAAGCTTCTGGAGATGGCGTCGGGTAAGATTCCCAGCCTTACAGCGTCGACGCCAATAGAGCAATAGCCTCTTGAAAGCCCCACAAGTAGGTAGCGGCTAGCCTAACTGAGGGTAAAGAAATCACTAGATCACTTACAATCGATCTTGTGCCAAAAGAATTTTGCGACAGCGCATGCACCGATGGTGGTCCAGCGCTGGCCATATTTCCGCGAAGCCCGGCTATCTGGTAATAAAACACAAGAAGATACGTGAGCACCGACGGTGGCTTTCCTTGCTGGCTCATCAGCTTAACAATTTTTTTTGATTGCGCTACGGCCTGGCAGTCATACCAGTTTTATCACAAAGACACTCGAGGCTATTGATAGCGAGGTAAGGTACTCCTTTACCAACGTAATGAGTTCAAGACTAGTGTCGCCGCTCTGCTATCTGAAGGAGGCTGCACTTCAGAGCAGTAAATCTACTGCTACCTTAATAAGTTAGAAGCTCACTGGCCCTCCCCTTCAACGGCTTCGTGCCACCCACAACTCCCTCGCCGGTATGTGGCCAGAGCCAGAATTCGGTTTGGCGGCTCCATGATCCTAGTGATCCGGTATGAAGTCAAATTGTGTGAGGATTTCTCTGTATTCAGACATGAGTTCTTTTAGGAACCCAGATTCTCTGAGTCTGATAGCTACTTTCGCAGCCATACATTTTACGACGATGTCTACAGGCAATGTGTGCAAGATGGCGTTAAGTGCCATAGTTGGACTGGACTTTAGTGCACGACATATGCTGATGAGCGCCGTTGAACGCTCTCGAGTTTCTCTGCAAGTGTGGTCTTTTCTAGAGTCCCACATAAAGACTCCATTTGATTTTAGATTTTTAAATAAAGCTAATGAATGATTTTCTGCGAGATCAATTCTCAAACAATTTTCCAAAAAAACAAAAAATCAAATATATTTTGATTGAGCAATTTCGCCATTAAACGAGTGAATAAAAAATTATTAGCCATTTACTATGCTTTCTGAATATTTACACATTCCAATTCACCGCATAAAACGAGAATGCAATATAAACACACGCTATCGGCAGCATTAACTTGCAACAGATTCCGAGCAGCACAAAGCAAATACTGTTATTTCTAGAAAAGCAAATATGAAAGTCGCGTTAAAACATTTTTCCCTCAGCGTTTTAAATGGCGTAAATGAAAGCAGCCAACTGCTTAAAACGAGTGAAATTGCATATATACCAAAAAAAAAAACAATAGCAACATTGCTGCCTAAAAAAAGTTGACCACAAATTTGTCAATATGTTCTGTTCGTTGGTTTATTGATTTTTGTGGCTTACTGCAACCACGAACACAAAGAAAACATTAAACAAACATGTGTAAATGTGCAAAAAAATAAATAGAAATTTTACCACCAAAACAAATACAAATAAAGAAAATGAAAAAATAAATAGCGTAGTGCTGAAATTGCTAAATTAAAACTGAAAGCTGACACGCAATAAAAAACATAAGTATTCTTATATCCGATGTATTACTTTTGGCTCTTGATTTTTATTGATTTTTGCTAAATATATTAGCCAACATGTGGTTGCATTTATTTGAAGAATAAGTGACAAAACTTTATTAAATTCCTAAAAAAATAGTTTATTGCTATGAATAAAGCTTTTTTGAATACACTTAAGCTTTTCATAAAAGCTCAAAATGAAAGCTCAACGTCAGAGCAATTTCTCCAGAGACAATTTTCGTGCTGTCAAGCTAATTTGCTTACTTACTCTCATTTCTGTAAAGCTGTTATGATAATACTGTGATCTATTATAGCATTAAGTGTGAAAGCTTTCCGGTGCTTTCACCGAAATGAAAGCTCATCAATAAAGAGTTTTTGTAATGAATGAACATCTACCAGCAGACCAAATTTCAAACGAACTGAAGGCAAAAATTAAATTTTTCACGTATTTTTAACAAATCTTCATTATCGCCTTTCTAATAGGCTCCCTTTGAACCAATACAAGCTAGTCAATGCTTAACCTATTTGCCACATACTTTTTAAAAGCTTGGCTTCGGATGGACTTCAGTGTCTTCAGCGAATTTTTATGCATTCTGTTTCAGCTCTTTTTGGAGCGTGAGGCTTTAAATTATTGCACAGTTTGACGTCATAATCATAAATCTACGTCTCGTCACCAGTACTGATGCGTGTGATGAAAGTAGGGTACTCAGCTGTGTTGTAAATCATATTTTTTCTAACTCTACTCGACATCGTTTTTGCAAAAGATGCAAGTCTTTTGGGAAGAGTCTAGCAGTGACTCGCCTAGTACCCGAAAAATTAACTAAAAATGTGCAAAGTAGATCCATGAGGGTTGTTGAGATTCTCCGCTATCTCCCTGATGCCAGCACGATGAATTTTAAACGCTATTTCTTTATTATTTTTGTTCGACGTTATCCTCTATAACAACAGAGATGGATTGACGACTCCCATGAGGCAAGTTTTCGATGACTTCACGATTTTCACTGAAGGCTCTGTGCCATTCGAATACTTGTCTTCGTAATAAAGCAGACTCCCTAAAATACTTTTGAAATTTTTCAATGATGAATTTCAATTTCCGTAGCCTTGTTTCATATAGCATAATCTACAAAATTTCTTTTCACGGAACAAAAATGGGCGAAGGAAACTTTTCTCGTCGTAAACTTTGCAGTTTCCAAACACACACCAGTAGATGTATAAAGATCAAACTGCACACGAGGATGAAGTGAAGTGAAGAAATTCATGTAAGTGAGGAAAGTTCTCTGATTGCCATTCACTTGAGAGTGGCCAGAAATGATTCTTTAACATATAGCTCCAGCAGCTCACGACTTCCGGTGTTACACCAAGTATCCTTTGGGTTGCCAAAGATTATCCGTTGGAAGGCGAGCTAAAGTGAAAAGGCGAATTATTACTTCCCATGGTTGGTTAAAAATGCCCAAAATGAAAAGGAAACAACAGCCTCGGACGAAAGACCCCACTTTTGATGTTGAAAAAGATTTTCCAATCTTAAAAAATTGTATCGAGTCGGTTGATAGTTTGAATAAAGCAGTCCGCTTCAATTTTGATCAAGGTGGTATTATAAGCTTATGCATGCCAGCTTCAAAATCAAAACTCAGCAGCGCAAAATCTTTTTCAGTTTATGAATATCTACATATATGTATTTATGTATGAAAAGCATGTTTCACATAAAATAAGGAGCCTGCAGAAAATCGGTTATAAAGCTGCTTAATGCTTGATTTTTCATACCCCCTACATCCACTTCTGCCTGTAGGTATTTTTCATAATTTTCTTAACACAGCGATTTATATGTTGTTGTTCTTATAACGGCAGAAAACATGCCTGAAGTAATTTCGAGGAGTGGTGCTGCGATGACAGTCCTTGACCGGGTAATAATCCGGATCCGTTCCGTTTTCTTCTCTTCAAAGTGTTAGAAAAAGGAGATGTTGAAGAAGTTCCGACGCCAGCGCCACTTAACACCTGAAGCCTTTTTCTCTAGTTATTTTTAGACGAAATAAGACTGTATGAGCCACCCTGTACATTCTTTTTTTTTACACAACAGCGCTGCTTTGTTGGAAGTTGTAGCTATTTTTCGCCACTCTGATGGTATTCGGCCAATACAATTTGGCTTAATTTCTCCCCCAAACTGCAAACATTCCAAAACCCAAAGAAATTAACTCTTCGACGCATTCCTCTCGAAGCGCAGCATTCGAAAACAAATCAGTTTGAATATTCGCGAAAGCACTCAGGAAATGGCTGCTTGATTGAAATTCGTGCGCAATAAACGTGATGAGCAAAATGAAAAAGAATAATAGCTGAGGCAAAAACAATAACAATACACAATGTGCGGAGCAAAATTATAAGCGCGCAAAGTGCCGAAATCGAATGAAACTTTGCTTTTTGTGCGAAAGTGCTTGCCAAACTGCTAAAATTCAAAGCATTTCAGCATTTCGCACCCTTCCACGCTCACGCGCCGCCCGCGCGCCGCAATTGAACACAAATATTTCCACATGAACAATTATATTCAGCGCGCACACAAACAACAAATGCATTTACGCCACAGCACGTTCCGTGCGCCAACGCTACAGAGAGTTGTTAAGCGGCGCGGTGTTGAGACGGGCGCGGCGAAAGGGAAAAGTTCGTAAATTTGATTTTCGGCAAAAGTGAAAATATTCTTGATTCGCGCACAACTTTGCGCATTGTAAATAAAGTGCAGCAACAATTTGCGCGCGCGCCACCTCATATGTGTATGTGTGTGTAGGTGGTGACTGCAGTTGTGACTGCTGCCACATTGCCAAACGCGGCGGTTGCGTATACGTCGTGGCGACGCGCGCGCTCTACCTTTGGCAGGCCATAAATTGCCAATATTACTGAGAAGTGCGAAATATTAAAAATAAAACGTGGCGTTCCATTTGTGCATTCGTTCATTTCTTAATTAAATGCTGCGGCGCGCAATTTCTCCACACAGTCATGGGAAGTGAGCGCGCATAACAGAAGTAAAAACTTTTTAATTTATTTCGACATGTTGCCGTGAACGCTACCCTCGCGCGCGTACTTCCGTTGCCGGCGCGACGCTCCAGTTGCACTTGCCACAGTGCCGCTTACTGTTATTTCACCTGCTTTTTGTTATCTTTAGTGATTTATTATTTTTTGTGCGCTTTACGCTGCGCCGCGCTGCCAGCACATAAATATAAAAATCAGCAGCTGTTGGCGGTTGCTTTTGGGCGACTTTCGGTTACCTGCGCGCTGTCAGTTGGTGAAATGCGCATATTTTAGCATTTTGTGGCATGTTTTGTAACTGCAATGGCTCTATGTGCAACTTTTTTTCGCTACGCGCTCGCTTGCCAATTTCACAGCGCCCGAAATGGCGCGCACGGCAAAGAAAAATTGCTTTCAACGCGCAAATTACAGCCGCTGACTGACCGCTGGCCTTGCGCTGATTACACTTCACGCGCATACTACGCGCTGCCGCGCATATCTGCCTGCCTTTGTTTAACCACAAACTAGTTTCCTAAACTGCTTTTGTTATCATAGATTTTCCATTTTGCGGTCCACGAGCCGACACAGTTGTTGCGCTTTGACTTATCGTCTTTAATCATCGTTTTTTCCTCACTTCAGTCAGTTTCTTGTTAGTCAGCCACCGCTTTGTGGCAACTTGGTTGTAGCTGCCACAGTACCATTAGCCTTTTGCTCCTTCGTTGTGCTTTTCCCTGCGCGCTGCCTGCTTCTAGTCTATGTTGCGTCTGAAATTCAATAACTACGCTAACGCGCACAAAAACGACAAAAGGTAAAGTTGTGCAACACTATGTTGCCCCTCGTGTAGCAGCAGCAGCGGCGTAAGAGCGCAAAAAGTGTAGGGAAAGTTGAAAACAATAATAAAATTGTAGAAAACCGGCTGTTACTTGCGCTCCCTCTGCTGCATTTGCGGTTCGTATGGCATATTGTCGCATGTTGCAGGTTGCAAGTTGCACACAGCTGCTACAGCATCGGCACCCACATTACCGCAATACGGTGCAATATGTTGGCGTGCATGAAATATGAGAAATAAATTGAATTTTCTGATTGCAAAATGTTGAGGCAACGAAATGCAATGTTGGCGTTGACATGAAATGGGTTGCCAGCTGGTTTCACTCTTTTGGTTTTCAGTTTTATTTTACTTTTGTTGCTATTTTATTTTATTTTTGTTTCATTTTGTTATTTTTTTTTTTGCTTGGGTTAGTGTATCAATATGCCTTAATTGTTCAACATTTCATTGGAAAATATTGGATTTGTGTCTCTTATAATCCTTGGCAAGCATTGATTGGTATTTTGTGGCATTTGCAGAATAAAATATTTCTCTTTATTTTTTTTTAAAGAACTTAGAAGAAAGTTGAGGTAATCCAATTTGAAAGTGTGTTGCTTCCTATTTGGATTTTCGTATTTAGTTTCATTGATGTAAGTCAGTGTCTTCATTAATCTTGCTTGTACAGGCTCGGTATAAATGGGACTGGATAGACGATATATGGGAAAGGTGTGTTAATGCTTAGATGGATAGAATAGCCATTCGAAATTTTTAAGTGGAAAAATTGTTGATAAGAAGAAATAGAGTTTAAGTATAAAAACTAGGAGACATACATATGTATAACGGCTTCGAAAAGAAAATATTTTTGTCAGTGTTGCCATCAATTTGAAATATAAAGTGAAATAAATTGTATAAGAACAAAGAACTATAGCAATATGGATAACAAAGTAAAAAAGTATGAAAGGTTAGAAAATATTTTTAAACAGAGTCGCCACCTGATCAAAAATTTTGAAATATTTAGTGAAATAAATTGCGTAAGAACAATGAACTATGTACATATAGCAATGTGGCTTACAAAGTAAAACCATTCGGAAAGGTTACAAATATTTTTAAACAGGGTTGCCACTTGGTCAAAAATTTGAAGTTAACAGACATGCTAAAAAAACAAAATACTTATTAAAAATAAAATATTTTCAAATATGGTTGCCGCCTGATTAATTTTTTTTTTAATATTTATTGAAATAAATTGTAGAAGAAAAACGAGCAAAATAAAAAAAATTTAAAAAGGTTAAAAATGTATTTAAACAGGGCTGCCACCAAATTAAAAATTTTAACTCAGAAAGCATGCTAAAAAAACAAAATGCTGATTAAAAATAAAATATTTTAGGCAGTGTTGCCACCTCATTAAAAATTGTATGGCAACAAGCATGCCATAAAATGAAATACCGATTAAAAGGTATCAAAGTTTAAGGAGAGTTACCACATGATTTAAATTTTAATTCATTCAATTTGTTAAAAAAAATATTTCAATTTGTGGAAAAAAACACTTAGGTGGAAGAAAAATATAGCTTGAAAATAATTTAGAAAAATGTTGCCACCTATTTAAAGTTTGCAACTTAAAAGAAATTAAAAATTTAAGCAATTGCAAAATATAGGCATCAAATTAGATATATTTAAGGTAGCTTTGGGAAATATTACAGCTAAATGTTGTAGTGAAGAGAGTTACCACACGATTTGAATTTGTAAAACAATTAATTTGTTATGACAAATTGGAAAAATATTAGGGTTAAAATATACGCATTAAAATAAAGCTTTTCAAGGAATATTAAGAAAATATCACAGCTGAATGTTTTTGAGGAGACTTGCCAACCAATTTCAATTACTAACTCAATCTATTTAGTAAAAACATAAACTATTGGAATTTGGTTAACTAAAAAAATTAAAGTGTAGGAAACACATTTCTTGAAAATAATTTAAAAACATGTTGCCACCTATTTAAAATTTATGACTTTATTAAAAATTATAATTTAGACATACATATGTACATATATAAAAAATATAATGGAATTATTTTAAAAAAATGTTGCCACTTATTTAAAAAAATTTTAGTTAATAAAAAAATATTTTTTTCAATTTCATTACATAAACAATTTGTTGAAAATAATTTTGAAAAGTGTTGCCACCTTATTAAAATTTTTAATTTAATAACAAGAATTATAATTTAAACAAATATAAAAAAGTTGTTGAAAATAATTTTGAAAAATGTTGCCACATATTTTAGAATTTTGACTTTTTAAAAAAATTACAATTTAAACATATGTACATACATATAAAAATAAATTTTTTTTTGAAAATAATTTTGAAAAGTGTTGCCTATTTAAAATTTTTAACTTAATAAAAAATTAGAATTTAAAAACGTTTGTTGAAAATATTTTTGAAAAAATTCTTACCTTTTTAAAAAAAAAACAAAAAAAAAAAGTTTTAAATACCTTTATAAAAAATTATAATTTAAGGGTATATAAAAAATTTGTTGAGAAAGCTTTTGAAAAATCTTACCAACTATTTAAAATTTGTAACTTAATAAAAAATTAAACAGTTTTCAAATTGTGGACATTAAGATAAAAAGTTGTAAGAAAACTTAAAATATTTTTTTTGAAGGGTTGCCACTCATGTAAAAGTTTACGTTTAAATAAAATTATAAAATAAGCGAAATTTTTAAATTATCAGCAGTTCATTTAATTTATCTAAAAATTTGGTGGTGAAATATATCCAAATTACTCACTCTCCTATAATACTCACTCTCTAATTGTTTGGAGTTTGTGGTCTTTGATATATGCCCTTTTTCTAACAATTTGCATATGTTTTTCAACTAGTAACTAAAAATAAAAACAAATGCCTATTTTCCATGATTTTGTTTGTTTTTCTACACATTTACTTACATACATACATATATACATATGTATATGAATATACATATGTGCCTACATACATATGAACTTGGTTATTTTGCCAGAAGTACAAAAATAATATTCAGAAACGCAAATGTAAAATTGTAGCTGTGTTAGTCTGCTTTATTTGGAAATTCTTAGTAAATTTGCAAAAAAAAAAAAATATTATTTTGTTTTGGTGAATTTTAGAAAAATTCATGCCTAAGGCAAAATTGAATAAAATTTGTTTATAATACTAAAAAAGAACAGGGTACACATAACGGAATACACAAAAAAATATATGTACATGCTTAAAATACAGAAATATAAAAATTTAAGTAACAAAAACAACTTTTAAAATATGTGCTTCCCTCTAAAAGCTGCCTTGGAAAACGATTTCAGGAAACTATTGGATTTACTAAACAGTTAGAAGTGGAATTTATAAAAATGTAAATATTGGTAGTGCATAGTCGAATATGTAAGTATATCAAAGGACCTCTACATAAAAGCAAACGAGCATCGAAACAGTAAAAAATGTTGTGGCATACAGCAAAGCACGCTGTGGCGGCACGTAGTTGTCGTACAAATGCGCAAGCAAACAGAGGCATTTTAGTTACTATCTTCATTACATACACACACTCGCATTCCATATGAGGTTGCATGTGTCTGTGAGTGTGCTCGCGTGATTTTGAATATTTGCCTTTGGTGGATTATTTGATTTCAGCGCCGATGGATACAACAGGCGGCAAACAAACGTGCCACACAGTGCAAGCAAACAAATGCAGGGACGCGGAAAGGCGCGAGAGCGACAGTCGAATACAAAAATAATAGAATTGAAAACAGAACGTTGAAAAAAATCTATAAAAACATTGGTATTTTTCATTTAGCTGGAGATATGCGTTAATTGCAAATCAAACGGCTTTGTTGTGGTGATGACGGTGGTGGCAACTGTGCTTACGGTGGTGTGCAACACACATTTCGCGCAAATTGAATGCCAATTCAATAAGTCCCCTTTACATAAAAGTATAAAAATACATTACAATACTAAGTAATGTGTTTAATTTCGTGAGATCAAGAAAATGCATGTCGTCAAATGATTACATTAATTTGAGTTTAATGAAAATAATGATTACTAATAGTATTGATTACTTATAATAATGAATACCATTACTTCTAGCATTTAATTATTGCTTACCACTAAAAATATTAAAAGAGTAATCATAATATTATCAATTATTATATTGAATAAAAAGTAATCTAAAATGTAATGTGATTGCCTTCCAAAAAATTTAATTTATTTTTTCAGCGAAATTAAAATAGAGTTGATATTATCAACAAAAGTAAAAGTAATCTAAATTGTGGTAATCCAAATAATAGTGAATTACTTTAAACTTAATCAAGGGTAATTCAAATATCAAAAAGTAATCATTACTTTACCAATTATAAGCAAAAACTAATAATCTTAAATATAATGCCATTATCTTCCAAGGAACTAAATTGGTTCCTTATTATTCCCGTTATAAGGGTAATTAAGCGTAATTAAAAAAACAACGACTTACCATTATTTTAATACTTATCAAAAATTTAAAGTAATCTAAAATTTAATGCGATTACTTTCGTAGAATTTTAAGTATTTCAACAGTGAATTGAAATTTTAGTTATTAGAAAAGTAATCGAGCGTAATGCAATAACCAAAAAGTAATCATTGCTTTATCAATAACACTTTTAATAGTGATTTAAACTTATCTTAAATACATTTAGTTTTCAAAAAATTCAATATGTTTCAACAGTGAATTGAAAAAGTAATCAGCTGTAATTCAAAAATCAAACCGTAATCATTATTTTATGAGTTATTACATTCGTAGTAATCTGAAATGCGATTATTTCTACAGAAATTTAATATGGTTCAACATTGTTTTAAAAAAGTAATCATCCATAATAATAAATAAACTAAACAGTAATCATTACTTTTCCAATTACATAATTAGTTGTAATCTTAACTGATCCTAAATGCGTTTATTTTTCAAGAAATTCAATATGTTTGCACAGTGACAGGAAAAAGTAATCAAGAGTAATTCGAAAACCAAACAGTAATCATTTTTTCAGAATTATTACAATACTATGAATCTTAAATGTGTTTATTCTTGAATAAATTTAATATGTTTCAACATTGCTTTAAAACAGTAATTAACCGTAATACAAAAATCAAAAAGTAATCATTATTTTTTCAATTACAGGATTAATAGTAATCTAAAGTATTCTTAAATGCAATTCTTTCTAAGGAAGTTCAATATGCTTCAAAAGTGATATGAAAAAGCAATCAAGCGTAATCAAATAGTAATCATTACTTTTCCAATTACATAATTAATACTAATCTTAACTAATCCTAAATGCGTTTATTTTTCAAGAAATTCAATATGTTTCCACAGTGAAAGGAAAAAGTAATCAAGAGTAATTCAAAAACCAAACAGTAATCATTATTTTAAGAATTATTACAATACTATGAATCTTAAATGTGTTTATTCTTGAATAAATTTAATATGTTTCAACATTGTTTTAAAAAAGTAATTATCCGTAATTAAAAAATCAAAAAGTAATTATTATTTTTTCAATTAGAGGATTAATAGTAATCTAAACAAATTTCAAATGTAGTTTTTTTTTTATAAATTCAATATGTTTCAACATTGTTTTGGAAAAGTAATCACCTGTAATTCAAAAATCAGTAATCATTATTTTTACCAAATATTAGATTAATAGTAATCTCAAATGCAATTATTTTCAGGATATCCAATATGTTCCAACATTGAATTGGAAAAGTAATCAAATGTAATAAAAAAAAGAATTACATAAATTAAATTACTTAATTCATTATTTTATTATAATTTAAGTGTGTTAATTTTAGTGACATATGTATATAAGTACAGATTGGTTTAAGATAACATAGTTTTTAGTATAAAAATTACATCACATGCCTCTAATAAATTTGCCAATTCAATCATTTAATATGGATTTTGTACTAAAAATAAATGTAATTATTTATTTTTAAATATCACATTTATTTCTGATTACTGGCATTTATATGTACATATGTATGTCTGTGTTTTTTTTTTTCATATACCCGCCTGCGTCACAGATAAGCTGCGCTTGGCATTTGCTCAGACAAGCTTTTGTCATGAAACGTTCGCTGACTTTCGCAGAGTTCAAAGCCACTAAGCGACGCATAAGCGCCTGTGATAAGTGCCAAAGTATGTAATTAAAAGCACTTTGGATGCAGTGTGCATAACTGTAAAGCTATGTGCGAATGCAATGAACTATGTGAGATGATATCATTTATTTGAAAGTATTAAAATTATTATATATATATTTGTAGTATATAAGTAGAATGACAAAACAACTGTACTACTGTCGTTTTACTTTTTCGCTGACTCGTATATTTTAAAACAAGTAATAAAGCATTAAATATGAATGAACAAGTTTTTCAATTTTTTAAATGTCGTTTGGAATAAGTAGAAAAATAGGTAAACACCGATGCATTGCTAACAGAAAGTGGTTCGGACAGTGGGCAAAAAATAGTAAGACTTTTAAGTTTAAATTTCGCTTGAAAACCCATTCGTCGAAATGTTTTTCTTTTAGGATGGTGTGACAGTCAGTGACATCTCATTAATCATTAGTGTTTAGTATACACTTTTCTTTCTGAAGTAAACAAAAAGCATTCGGCGGTTTTTACGATGAGTAAAATTTTTCAATAAAGAAGGTTCACTAAATTTTGTGTGCGGAATCAAATTTCTGGAGTCAAAATGGTCAGAATGTTTAAAAAGGCCTTCGGTGATGAAATGAGCAAGTGTTTTTGATTGGTCCAAATTATTCAAAGCGGGTCAGGAACGCGTTTGCGACGAACCACGCCCAGGAAGGCCAACAACGTCAATAAAGTAAAAAATTTAGTGCTTAAGAATCGCCGATTAACAGTGAGAAAAGTGAAAGCACGATTGGTCCAAAATCACCAGTTTTTTTTCGAAAAACGTTGGAACAAGTGTAATGATTCCAAGTGACATTACTTTGAGAAACAATTAAGAATTAAGAATTAAAATTATGAAAAAAACTCTTACTATTTTAGCTCATAGTAGTATGTATGTATTTTTGTACCTAAAAATTATATATTTTTTTACAACTTAATTTACCCATGAACATATTTAATCTTAATTAATTTAATATTTATTTTTTATTCTTTTCAGGTAAATATGTCAATTCTATTTGAATCGCAAGTTTCGTAAGTACTTAATTACATAATCTGAAGCTTTATCTGAGATACTTAAAATTATTTCCGTATTAGACGTTGCGATACCGTCTCTGCTAGTCTCTCCAGATAGAATAAAAAATATTTTCATACGTAACCTGTTAATTTTTGCTAAGCAATATCTGAAGAAAAATTAATCCGATCTATCCAGAAAGAGAAACAGATTTTGTGCAGTCCATTCCTTATATTTAGATGCATCGCAATTTAGGGGCTTCAGAGTTAAAAAAAAGAAGAAGAAGGTAAAGTCGGAGACCCTATAAAGCATATATATCAGTGCAAATGATCATGTATGGAAAGATTTTTCATTTGACGAAATACAAATTTTCACGTAGAAATTTTCAAGGATGATCCACTTCGATGATCCACACATTTTTATAGATAAAACATATAAACTTCAAATTTAATTATTATCATTCTTTGATTATTTGAAGATTATCTTTCAAATACGTTTTCTAAATCTCATGAAAATCATTCGATCGATATTTCGAAAAACTGGCGAACGACATTTTGTCCTGAATCGAAACAGGATGGCCAACATAGACATTAGACTTTACATATTCTCACAGGGTAAAGTCTAACGGTGTGATATCACACGATTTTGGTGGCCAATCGACCCGCTCAAAACGTGAAATTATCTGCTCATCGAAGTGTTCTCTCAATAAAACCGTTTATTGATGCGATGTATGGGCAATACTGTCGTCTTGTTGAAACCAAATGTCGCCGAGTTAACGAGCTTCAATTTAGGCTTCAAATATTCAGTTATCATGGCGTGATAACGGTCGCTATCAACGGTTACGTTCTCATCGGCATCATTTTTGAAGAAATATGGACCGATGATTCTACCGGTCTACAAACCACAACAAACCGTTGTTTTTTCTGGATGAAATGGCGTTTCTTGAATCTCTTCGGGTTGCTCTTCGTCCCAAATGCGGCTATTTTGTTTGTTTAATAGCCATTGAGCCGGAAAGAAGACTCATCGTTGAACAAAATTTGGCTCGAAAACGTCGGATCTTCTTGGAACTTTTCAAGAGCCCATAGAGCGAAACGAAGTTGCTTGGAAAAGTCGAGCGGCTTCAGTTCTTGCACAAATTCAAATTATTTTATTATATGTGGAGGGTATACTCGCTTCGTTCCAAACCAAAATTAACGTTTTTTCTTGTTAATATATTGACCGAACACTTCGTTGGTAAACAAAAAAAGATTGTTGCAAATAATTTAAACCGTATTAATTAATTTTTTTTTCGAAAATGAAAAATTGTCCCGACGGTTGACACAAAACCGCGATTTAATATCTGCTGCAGGCTTACGGTACATGCAGCAGTAACAGTAAGCATATATTGCAACTTGCAACATGCCACATGCAGCATATGAAACAAGCTACTTGTTTACACTGCGGCAAATAGAGCGTGAAATCCTTAAATGTGAATTAAATCCCTTTGTTGTTGAGTGAGCGCCACTTACTGGCAAAGGCGCGCACACGTATGTATATATATATATATATATATATATATATATATATAAATATATGATTATGTGTGTGTATGCGCATGTCGATACAGTAAAATAAAAAAGAGCGCAGCCCACTGAAATTGGAAAGCATAGGTGAACGCACACCAATTTCGAGCGCGCGGCAGTAAAGCAAATAAATAAAATATATAAAAATAAGAGAGAGAGAGAGTAGTAAAAATAGTTGGATAGCGTAATTAAAACGTAAAGAACATTCAATTAACCATTTAAATGGCGCAACCAACCAAACGGGGATTTAAAGCCAAACCGCGCTGAGGGCAAGCCAAGCCGAGCGCGCCAAACAAACCGCCAGCAGGCTTAGCGGCACACACGCGCACCGCCGCCGCCGTCGGCTCGCCGCCCAGTTGTGCGCTCATGCATACAAATCCCAATCGGCACATTTCGCATGCGACGCGCGGTGGCAGCGCCGGCGGCCCCGGACTCATGCGGGTCGCTGGTTTAATTGTTTTGATTAAAGTCCACGAGTGCCAAAGCTGGCGCTGGCGGTGGCGCTAACGAACGCGCAACCTGCCTGGAATGAATAGCCAAATCTGTATTCAAAACAAAAGACCCGCAAAATCAACAAAAAATTTAAGATGAAAAAACGGCGCTGGAAATTAATTAAATTACCGTGCATATAAAATCGTGTTTTCATTTATTACTGCAAAAAATGTGGCGCTTTATCCTTGTGGAGCGACGCGGCATGCCACACGGCCGTCGTGCATATTCACGCGCACTTAATAGTTCATTTGCTGCGCATTAAAGTGCATTCGTAATTTCTCGTCGCGCTGCTTAATTGACATTTGATGATGCCACGCGGGTGCGCTGCCTGCCACACACACTGCCACACGCCTATACTTTTCTATGCGATGCCATGTTATGCGCGCATGTTGACTGTGCATGTGTTTGTGTGTGTCTGCGTTCAATTCAATTAAGCGTGTGGGCAGCTGCAATCTACAGCTACATTCATGCAGCATCATTACACGTGCAAAATGCAAATTACATTTGCGGCAATGTTGCATATTGACAGTGAAACAGTGTGGCAAGGCTGCAAGCGCAACTGTCACTGCTTATAAGTTGATATGCATACATACACGCACACGTTTGAACCGAGCCTTCTGGCCTAATTGCAAATGCCATCGAAGGTCGTGTTGGGTATACCTATAACTGTGGTTTCTGGCTGCTTGACAGACACTTTAGGCAGCAGAATAAGAGAAGTGGTTGTGTTAGTGACTCTGAAGTATTCGAAGAGTGTAAAACATAAAAACGCTGTGACATTGTCAATAGCTTCTTATTCTACAGGATTTGTCCGGAAAATAATAGGACTGAATAGATTAAAAAAAAGTATTGAACCAGCCGTTACAATTCTTTAAAAATTTTCAAAAAAGAGGCCTTCTGCCTTAAGAGCAGAAGTGCAAACTGTTTGAATCCCCTTTCATCGGTATTTTAAGGCAAGGAAAGAAAAACAGTCTGGGAGCCACATCTGGGAGGCTGCGGAAGCGTTGGGATGCCAGCCGTGGTTAGGTACCTGTTTACAAGAAAGGCGGTGTGAGCCGGCGTAATTTCCAATCGCCTGCGATGTCTTGTCAGACCCGATTGACCCTTTTTTTGAGTTTCTTGAGGACTTCCGTGTAAAACTTGGCGTTGACAGTTTGTCCAGGAGGATGAAATTCATTGTGGATGGTGCCATTGATGCCAAAAAAGGCAACGAGCATCGTTCTCACTTTGGATTTGCTCATTCTTCTGATCTTCATCAGCGACCTCTTCTATGTCGCAGAATTACCGAGTTTCACACAGAATTTAATCGCGTACCTCTGCTCAAACGAACGCTGAATTTTCGGCATGCACAGCTCACAGAAATATGTCGCGCCAAAATGTTTGTTCTGACTCTCCAGGTGCTCGGAGGCAACTGACCAGCCACTTTTTAGTTAACTAGTCTGTGCGCCCACACTACGAAGTACAGTCGCGGCGGAAGAAAATCAGTCATATTACTTTCCGCACAAACCATAAACCATAACTAAGACGTCATTCTTCTGTGACATGACTTAGCCAGCGTAGCCGCTGTCTCTTAATTTGCTGAACTATTTCAAGGTCGTGGTATATCCCGTACATCCCATTGTTACATTGACTGCGGTAGCCGCCGTTGCCAATGCGCAAAGAAACATAAGTCTTCAGCAGAGCCTTTCTCTCGATAACTCGTAACGCCGACTCACCAATGAAAACAACATAAAGACGCCATAACACCCTCAAAAAGTGACTACTTGATTAGGTAATCGGTTCGTATTTGTTCAAAAATGAAGCCGGTCATAATTTCACAGTTGGTGAGAACCCTATATAGCCGATATTAATGACTTTTTTCGAGCCTGATTTGGTGGACGCTGATGTAGGTTACCTTTGGCTCCAACCGAACGGTCCTCCATGCCATACATCCTATGAAACAATCAATTTATTAAAATAAACTTTTGATATGCGCATCAACTCGCACCTGTGAACTATCCTCTGACTTCCAAGATCGTTCAACTCACAACCGTTGAACTATATTTTGTGTGGCGAGACATTGACGCCTTGGAAGAGAATATTCGGCGCGTTATTGGTGAGATCGATTGTTAGCAAAAGTGGTTGGAAATTTGACCGCCCGGCTAGAATTCATTCGAGCCAACCGCGATTGTTTCATGCAAGAAAGCATTTACTCCAATATTAACATTATTGGGTTTCGAAGGATAGTAGATAATATCAAATTTCATTCGTCGCCAAAAAAATGTTTTTCTTTCGCTCATCAGATTTTGACGGACTCATTTTAGTATTTCTTCTTCTTCCATTCCTAGTCACTTTTGCAACCTTGTCAAAAGCGTTTACATCGAGCACTGCTTCTAGCTGTTTTCTAAACCAAACATTTGCATAATAAGCTAGACTAAATCTATTTTCCGTTTGAATGCTACTGGTTACTCATTAAAGTCTCTTGTATTAAGTTTAAAAACTTTGCCTACATTTAGGCTTATGTTCCAATAATGGTGATTATAGCAGCTTTTTAATATATATTTATGAATTATTTTAAAAGTTTAAAAAAAATTTCATCGATTTTGTTAAACCTTATATAGAATCCTTCTAAAATGTGAAACTTTCGATAGTTAAACGAAATGCTAAACTTTCGAAGACCACCTGAATATTTCTCAAAGGTCAGAAAATCAGCCTTACCTTACACTAAAATACTAAATCATTCCATTGATATTCAATTAAATGAAATGAAATTTGTTCTTTGCCAATTTTGGCTGTTTACTCAACTGAATAACATTTAACTCCGCATAGCTAATGACTGCTTTTATTGACTGCAGATATCACTTTTCAAAGCTACAGAAAATATAGGAAATTCATTTGTTTAGGATTTGCAAAAGCATACATCACCGCCCAACTGCCGCAGTCACTGCGCCTTAAAGCATGCAATAAAAATTTTACTTGCTTTGTTTGCAGGCCAGAAAGCTATTTGCCTTGCCACACACAGACACTAAATTTAACCGCAAAACTTTATTATCTGTATCTATTTATTTGTATTCTCACATATATGTATCTACATACATATGTGTACGTATTGATGTGCTCATACAATACCTCTTAATGCATTTTTATTAGTGTATAATTTAATATGCTCACGAACGGCTCAACATTGTTGGACTGTTTAAGTCATCCCTCCCTCTCCCCTGCTCACATGTATTCACTGTATTTGCCGACGATATGTTTTCGTTTATAGTCTACATGTGTACATTTTATCCAACTATAACCGCAACCAATTTAGTTGAGAAATTTCGTAATTAAACTAATTTGTTTGCTTTGGTCATTGCCGTTTATTGCTGCGGTTTGAAATGGCAACAAGCGAGCTGAGTGTGAGCTCGAGTTTATTTAGTTACTTGTTACGGTGAAAAGGAGATAATTTTTTCAATTTTTATAAACTATTTCTAATTTTTTTTATTAAGCCTTGATCCAGATTATAATTTGCATAAGTTCACATTAATCTTTTCGTAAAAACGCAGTAAAGAATTAGGTACAAATAAGAGTCTAGTAAACATGAGGAATTTGGGTGAATAGATTTCGCAGACTTTTTGTCAAAACATGTATCAAAAGAACCCCGGTTTAGTTAATACTTTGCATAAAGTTTTTCAGGGCGGTTAATCCTTTTTATTTTTTAAAATACAGTCGCGCTCTTTAGAGAACTCTAGTACCAGTCTACTGTGGGCAAAAATAGTAAGACTTTTTAATTTAAATTTCAAGTGAAAAGCTATTCGTGGAAATATTTTTTTTCTAGGTTGGTATGACTGCCAGTGGCATTTGTGCAAAAAGTCACTTCAAAATAATCATTCGTGTTTAGTATACGCTGGGTGTTCTGAAGCACATAAATTGCCTTCGGCGATTTTTACGATAAGCGAAATTATTCAACAAAGAAGTTCCATTAAATTTTGTGGTCAAAATGTTAGAAAAAGTGATCGGCGATCAAGTGAGTAAGTGTTTTTGATTGATACAAATTATTCAAAGCGGGTCGAGAACGCGTTGACGACGAAGAACGCCCAGGACGGCCATCAACGTCAACTGATGATCAACACATCAATAAAGTAAAGGAATTGGTGCTTGAGAATCAACAATTAACTTGGAGATCTTACTGACTTTGTTGGAATATCAGAAGGATCCGTGAAAACTATTTTGTAAGATCAGTTGGGCCTAAGAAAAGTGAAAGCAAGATTGGTTCAAAATTCAATAAATTTTCTCTAAAAACAGCGTCGCGTTAACGTCTGTGAAACAATGCTTTCCGATCACCGGCATGTCATGAAACGTATTATTAAAGGCGATGAGTCTTAGATCTATCGTGGCAAAAGTGAGCAGAAACATTTTTCTTCGATTATCGAGTTATAGTGCACTCCAAGTCCCTTCTTACCCACTAAACTGTCAACAAGAAATACTATTTGAGTGCTATTCGTCGTTTGCGCGAAGCTATTCGTAAAAAGATGCAGGAATTATGGGCTTAAAACACTTAGTTTTTGTACCACGATAAGACACCGTCCATACTGCATTGTTTCTTCGTGAGTTTTCGCAAAATTTTCAACCAATATCGTAAACTTTTTTGAAGTCCACAGACTGTTAAGGTATTCTAGTAAGTTTTCACATTTCCAGTATTCTCTTTTAAGTGCTTGATTACTGTGTTTTGCTCTACCCCCGCTTTCATTTTGCTATTCATCTTTGGATCGAAACCTATACCTTTTCACTTGTCTTTACGACAATTTTGGGTTATCAGTTACCTCCATAGATCTGCGGTTGAGTTAATTCATGGTTGAGCTGGTTTGTGTTTAGCGAGCTCCTCTGGTCTAGTGAGTTCCTCGCCTTCAGTATGAGCTCTAACAGGACACTGCGCGATTAGGATCCCTTCTTTAAGATTGAATATTTTACTGGATGCCTGGATAGTTGCTTAAGCTTTAACTGAAGAGTATGAGAGAATCATCTTAGCACTGTATTCTCCGATTTCCCGCTTTTGACAGATCAAAGCTGAGATGTTAAGGATCTCATACCTTTCGACAACCAGTTGAAATGGTGGTAATAAAAATAAGATACCTAAGCAAATTTGGGAATCAAGTCGTTTTGTCGAGAATTAATAACCAAAGGTCTGTTCTTAGCAGTTTGCGTGTGATCTCCCGCTATCTTATGGGATCAGCTACCTAACCTAACTTTCTGAACCAAATTTAGAACCGTTTTTCAAACCATTTTGTTATCAGTCGAAATTTTCGTATATTATGTTGCACTACATATTGGGTAATTATTGACTTTACATGTTATACTTTGTATATAGTACATGTTTATATATGTACATCTCTCCATTAAAGTCCAGTTTAATCTTGCATTGTTTCACATAACAGTTTTGTTTGCATTTCCCACCGCACACGTGCAAATATCGCGCTCTAACACTCGCACACACATTGCGGTCAACGGATATCACTGCGCAAACACACACATACACACATATATGCTTGCATAGAAATGTGTCAGCTGTTGACTTGGCCAAATATTTGTTTAGTATCATGTTTTCGCTGAACATGAAAAATAAAAAATGAAAAACCGTTATGACCACAAGCAATGTCGGCAATGAAAAGTGTCACAAAATAATTTCATATCTACATAGGTGTACGTGTGTGTTTTAGTGTGTACGTGTTGGTGTATTTGTTTATGAAGAAATCGTTGGTTTTTGGGCAAACAAAAGCCATTCACTGCCATTGTTTGCTTGCCACTGTGGGTGACGGTGCACTGGGGACAAATGCAACCCTGCAGGAAACATTTGCTCGATTTCGTCCAAAGCGAAACAGACGAAAGTGATTTTTTCTTATTATTTGAAATCATAACAGAGGTTTAATACGAGCTGTAGCTTTCGTCATATGGGACTTCAATGCTTTTTGCTTTAATAGAGAATTCATATCTAATTCTCATAGTCCCTTGAACTGCGAAGCTCCTAGATATCTTCGACAACTTCTAGATAAGGCCGGACAAAAGCAGATGAGGTGCCTCAGCGTATCTCTCATGTTTACTTTCCTGCACTTTTTGCGTGTGTCGGTTCGCATGTAGTGCCAGTAAGCTGTGACCAAGCCAATAATCGTCGTGCAGTGTCTCTGTTATGTACTCTTCAATACAAAAATCTTAATATGAGACACTTCCGAGACATCGTCAAAAAAACCGTCGATCTCGATTATTTTCCTATACAAAGCCCTGCATTCGCGTAGAGGTTCTTGGACCCGTAGGTCTAGGTTTTGTACATAGAAATTGTCTCTTGAAAATACAATTTCAATTTGATGCAATCTGAATCTCATCAGCTATTGGCTTGGCTATCGACATACATACATATTGTTGTTCTTTATATTGTTTCACTGCAGACGCAAAAGCTTCCGTCGGCAGCATTCCTGTAGCTTGAAGGGTCGCCTAAGCTCTAGTTCCTCGATAAAGATCCTGAAGTTCACTCCATTAGCCATTTTTGATCCTACCGTGTAAATGTTGAAGGTTCCGCTGGTGTGTCATGCACCTGCGCCATCCAATCTCCTTTAATGTTTTGGCAAAAACTTTCGAAAAAGAACGTGTCGTGCTATATCTAATTTACCTGTCAGTTAGGTAGAAATATCGCGAATTGGATTCGATTAGCAGCCAGTGCTATTCAATCGATGAAAGCGTTATACATACATACAAGTATAAACCATAACCATATGTGGAGGCCTTACATTTGTCGCCTGAATGGACTATGCGGGTACATGTGCGGTATATTATATTATTTGTTTATTCTCAAAGGTGGTGGTTTGATCTACTTTAGAAACTATTTTTAATAACTCACTTTTTGATATATATATCTCGAAGGTAGTGGTATGTTCTACTAGAAAAACTATCTTCAGTAACTCAGAAACAGCTCGATCGATATTAACGATACTTAAGGGTAGGAATAAGGGCGACTATTTGTGAGAGAATTTCGAGGATGAGCAATATCGAACATACCCAATGTGTCTTTCTAACTAAAAACTATTTTCAGTAACTCAAAAACAGCTCTATCGATATTAACAATATTTAAGGCTTCATTCCTAGTCGGCTATTTGTGAGAGAATTTCGAGAATGAGCAATATCGCATACGCCAAATGTGAATTTCTAACTAAAAACTATCTTCAGTAACTCAGCAACAGCTCGATCGATATTAACGATATTTAAGGCTAGGAATGAGGGCGTCCATTTGTGAGCGAATTTCGAGTATGAGCAATATTGAACATGTCTAATGTGAATTTCTGGAATGAAACTGGCAATGTATTTGTTGGCTCGGTTCAGGTAGCCGCTTGAAGTATGCATACCCTTACTACCGTAATCTTACCATATCAACTACTACAATCAAGTTGCCCGCCATCACTCCGCATACCGCCACAAATCGCGCTCCCGCTAATTTCCGTTGCACGTCAGTCAATCATTTTGGTGCTGCCATTGTGGTGCCCTAAACCACTCCTGTCTCTTATATTGCCATCAAAAAGTTTTATTGCCGCTACAACTTCTAAACTTTCATATGTATGTGTGTGTGTGAGTATATTTGGCGAGTATTTGCTGTTTTATTTGCTAATTTAATTTGCCGCTTTAGTCAAACACAAAGCTAATATCAAAAGCATATTCAGCACACACACTCACACACACACACACCTACAGACACACACAATTAGCTGAAATGTTGAATTAAACAAACGCAAATTCGTTGAGTTGCCTTTGTGCTGCTCGGGCGCCTGGGCGCCCGGCGTTTTGTCGTTGCTGCAGGGAAAATTAGACAATTTCTTTTACAAATTCCATTTGTGCATCGCATGCTTTTCACTTTGGCATTTATTTGCCGATCGAAAGTTTGAACGCTTCTGCCGATTGCCTTTGCGAATTATTCATTCATGACTGATGGCATATTTGAGTGGCGGCATATTGAGTTTCGTGTGGTTTTTGTTCATTGCGAGCGGGCTTTGGTGCGAGCAAAGCTTCATTTTTGCATTTCTTGTTCTATAATTAGCGTAATGCTTTGTTGCTGCCTTCGTTGTTGTTGTAGTTAGAAGTTTCAATGTGCGGTTGGAAAGTTTTTGTGTGAAATTCATAAAATATGAGCGATTTGCATTTAATAATTAAAAGCCAATCTCGCATGCAAGTTTCGTGTGCGAGGAAGCGAATTCGAAATATCTCATGAGGAAACTATTATTCGGAAAGTTTTTGCCAAGGAAGTGTTTTGGTGTTGGAAGAAATTGTTGTCGGTTGCTGCATCTTTATTATTTCATTTCATGCTGCCAATTTTGCCATCGACTGAATAGTTTCTACTTCTTCGGCCTACACATTTTGTTGCCTACATTTAGGCGATGTTAAAAGATTATATGAAAATAATATAGACAATTTCCTGAAATATATGTTTTTAATGTGCTTTAGTTAGATAGATTGGAATTTGGGGACCCATGAGCTATTGTGCTCTCTCCAACACAATGTTAAACCCTGTTTAACCCTGTCGAATAGAAGAGATTTAATAAAACTCCTATGTTAATGCTTGAAATATATTCGCTCATCGGATTTGGTTGCCTTGGTTTATACTGACTACTTCTTCTTGCGATTGCGATGCAACCCATATGCTCTGGTGTCACTGCTCTTTAATCGCAAAAGCGACAGTTACAGCGGTACAGTACCCTAATCTGTAAAGATGACACCACGGCCTGCAAGAACCTGTTCTAAATGCCACAAGTTGCCATAATAAGAATAGTTATTACTTTTTGTACCATTTTTATCGAACTCTCTCAGGTACAGCCTCGACTGTCGGGCCCCAGTCCCTTTTTTTTCTTTCCATGGCTCCTCTCTCCATGAAGAACTGTTCAGGTCCTATCGGACTTGTTGCCACATCGTTTTCGTGCCCTCTATATACCATAGCATTCTGCTCTTGTCAAGATATTCCTCGAAGATGGAGTCTTCCCAGTAATTTTTATAGCCTAGCGAGATTTTTAATCTCTTTTCGAAGTATTTTCTTATTGGTAATGTCGTCTCTTGGAAAGATTGCCAAGCTAAGACTCTGTCTAATAATACCCTGCTTCTGATCGTTTATTACCCAGTTCTTACCATGCCTTGATGAAATATACCTTTTTGCTGTCATCTTCACAATGATATGAAGCGGAGTGAGATTCAGAATTACCTCTATTGCAGCAGTTGGACGCGTGCACATGTCAACCTCTGCATTTACAATAGTTCTTTCCACCGTTGTGAGGGAGACTCTTGACTCCACTGAAGTTGCTCCATATATATCTCTGGTATGACTAACCTGGTGTACATACAACGAAGTACATATGCCTGCTTTACAACAACGGGTTCCAACAGCTAGCAGCGGATGCTATTGTTAGTTAGCAGATCCAGGAGCTCATCCATAACTACGATACACAGACGAGTTGACATCATTCCCTTCATCGTTCCTAGTTGGATAATATCTGAACCTTTATTGGTTCAGCGATCATCGTTCTGAGAACCGCATTTACCAGCCTTATGATTAGATAGTTTAACTTTCCTCCTTTCCCGTGCTCGAGTAACACTGAAGTGGGACTTGAAGTCAAAAGAACCTTTTATGTCGAGAAAGGCGCATGGTATCACTATCCCGTTTATTAAAGAATCCTCATTCGGCACCAGACTTTATCAGCTCTGTGGATTTTCTTCCAGGGCACTTGAGTTCGCAGGATTCGGATTCAAAAAGTCTACTGTCGGGGATTTTTTGAAAAAAATTCAAAGCTGTGGGTCTCTGAGTAGAAAACCGGGCACAGGAGGAGCAAAGAAAACATCTTCTAGGCAAGATCGGCAAATAGAACGCATTAGTCTAAAAGATCGCTTCAAAATAGCTGAGATCATCAGGATGCACATCTTAGATGACCTCGGAACCGAAATCGCTACTAAAACTTGTCAGGAAATATTTTACTAAATTTATTTTTGCACTTTAACGTTAAATGGCTACCAAAATGCAGTTGTCCTCTGTGCTCTTCAAACTGTTTCTTCTCTGTATAAAACTACATATGTATGTTTATGGTATTTATGTGCAGTAAGGCTGTCATGACCACAGGGGCGTAATCGCAATCAATTAAAATTTTGCTACAATGCAAGCATGGCTGCTAATTGAATGATGTCAATTTAATTATTTAATAATATTTGACAAAATTGCACAAACGCACGTCAAAGTTATTTAATTGCGGCTGTTAACGGCGCTAAGTGGAGCTACATAAAGCCATATACATACGAATTAACATATGTATTATGCATCTGCGTGATTCAAAAAAAAATTTTTTTTTTTTTCAATTGGTACGCGCAAAAATAGGTTCCTGTAACACCTCTAAGAAATGTGACTTCCAAATATGAGTTAAATTGTAACGGGAAAGTAATGCTAACGGTTTTCTATTTTTTTATTATCAGATAGAAAAATTTATTTCTCGCTTCCAACTACTTGAAAAAATATTTTGTAATTAGGGTTTGTAGGAAATTGAAGGCTCTAAAATAGGGTCTCTTGTGATTTTTTCGTAAACCCAACCGTTTAAAAGATATTAACGGTTGAAATTTGACTACTTTTGGAAAAAGTCTTTTTTTCTTATTAATTTTATAACTCAATGAAAAAAAAATTATTATGAATAGATTTTTATGCATATAATAGGTACTTAACCTATTTTTCAGAGTATAAACGAAAAAAAAAATTTATTTTTTTTGATCCACCCTTATACATATGTATGTATCATAATGTTTGACGATGAATATCTCGTAAACGCAACTTAATCGAAATATCGTAGTAGACCATTTTTATAGAGCAGTAAATTTCCTACAAAACTATGTGTATCATCATTCATAATAATTTTTTTTCATTGAGTTATAAAATTCATAAGAAAAAAAATTTTTCCAAAAATAGCAAATTTCAACCGTTAATATCTTTTAAACGGTTGGGTTTAAGAAAAAATCATAAGAGACCATATTTTAGAGCATTCAATTTCCTACAAAACCTAATTAACAAAATATTTTTTCAAGTAGTTGGAAGCGAGATATAAATTTTTCTATCTGATAATAAGAAAAAATAGAAAACCGTTAGGCGGAGGACCTTCCCGTTACAATTAAAAACTCATATTTGGAGAGGCTTTCTTAGAGGTGTCTAGGAACCTATTTTTGCGAGTACCAATTGAAAAAAAAAAAAATTTTTTTTTTGAATCACCCTAATATGTATGTATGTATGCATCTGCGTGCGATCCGCAGTTAATACTTCATTAAGCATTAATAGTCGCAACTTAAACTTGGTTAACTGTAAATACATATGCGATGTGACGTTAGCAAAGGGTTAAATGCGATAAAGCTAATGCTAATGACGCATTATATAATTTATGCAGCAGTAAAGCAGTAATAAATTAAATTCCCCATGAGCTGAATTGAATGATAATCTCAATTAAGATTTCATAAGTATTAGTAGGCGGTCGGAGAGACGAGCAATTCTTTAACGATTTTTTTTAAATATTAAAATTTTACCGTTTCTGTTGCCTTGGCGTCGAATTATATGGAAACAAAAATGTTGAAAAAAAAATTCAATAAAATATAAATGAAATTTACATTTGTTATGCATATAATATACTTATATTTATGCTTTGTATAAATTAAGAATATTTAATTTATATTTTTTTGTTTTACCAATTTGCTTGTTTCATAATGTATACCGTATGACCACTTACGTAGCATAAGTTTCTGCTGAAAATTTCTATTCACTTTCCTCAGGAAAGCTGTCAAAACTTTTAACACAAACTGCCCCTAAAGGTATGCTTTAAATATTTAATTCCTAGTGGTTTACTGAACTTGTACAAAAGTCGTATTAATTGCTTAAATTAAAAGCAAAATTTGTACAGTTAGCAGAATTACAAGAACCATATAAATACAGCGGCTTTTACCTGTTTTATTTAGACAGCTAAAAGCTATCGAGAATGCTAGTTGTCCGGCTTCAAACTCTTCTTCTTCTTGATTCTGACGGATACCAAATTCAGACATCGCGGCATAAAGGCAGCTCCTTTTCGTGCTGTCGAAAGCAGCTTTGAAATCGACGAAGAGGTGGAAGAACTGGAAGCATGAAATTTCTCTTGATTTTCGGTGGTAATCCACTGAAGAGCTTACCAAATAGTCTTGCAGATATTGATATATGAATTACCATTTTAAGAATTCTACTTAAGATATATTAATTCTTCTATCATTCTATCATATTCTTCCTACTATTCATCTTTAAATTTTTTTTCCTGTTTTTCCAGAAACACTTATAATGCTTTTTCTCGGAAAAGTTTATCAAAGGCATTTTAATACTTTTCCGTTGTTGCTGTTGTTGATATAACGGCGTAATTTTTCCACGTTGACAGTCCTTGACCGGATAAAAAATAGAGCTGACTGCTTTTCCGTTTTTATCTCTAGCTATCAAGCTTTATCCTGGAGGTCTTCCACTTCTTCTGCTTCCCCCGGTGAATACTGCGTCGAATACTCTCAGTGCTGCAGTGTTTTCATCCATTCGGATGACATGACCTAGCCAGCGTAGTCGCTGAACTATGTTAATGCCGTCGTATGTCTAGTACAGCTCATTCTTTTCGTAAAGGACCATAAATCTTTCGCAGAACCTCTCTCGAAAACTTATAACGTCGACTCATCAGATGTCCGTGCCTCTGTACCATATAGAAGGACGGAGATGATGAGTAATTTGTAAAGTGCGGTCTTTGTTCGTCGAGAGAGGACTTTACTTCTCAATTGCCTAATGAATTCGAAGTAGCACCTGTTGGCACGTTGTTGCTGTTGTTAATGCTGGTTCCTAGATAGACGAATTATCTGATTTTAGATATCCTTTCAAATGTTCAGTAGGTGCAGTTACTTCTGAACAAAAACTGTTTGTAAATCCATTTTCTTTAAACATTTCTTAAAATAATTTGAGAAAGTACAGCTTCTTCTAAACAAAGGCTGCTTTTGAATCTAGTTTTTATTAAAAAAATATTCCTTCTCTGTGCTTCCCTAAGTTCTCATTATATCTCCAGATAATAGACCTGCTTCATTTCTCTTCTTGATTCTTATTCATTTTGTTTGTTTTTTGTTTACTATTAAACAGTAGTAACCACTTTCGGGAAGAAAAATTCAAAAAGCTCAATGCTCTCAATTTAAAATTATCTTAAAGTTTTTATGGAGATTACTTTCAATCCTTCTTTAAATCTGATTTTCCTATTAATTGTTCATATTAAAGATCTGATGAATCCTCCATTATAACTAGTTTACTCAGGCTCCTTAATGTAGGCAAGGTTTTTGCTCACGATGCGGGTCTAGCAGACACCGTTGCCTACATTTGAGCGAGTTTGAACTTATATTCAGGGGTTATATAGAGTTGGAAGTACCAAAAAAATTAATTTTCCAGATTTTTTCCTGAGAAAACTTTAAATTTATTGATCCAAAAATTTTTACACATATCACGGTTAACTGCATTTTAAGACTTAGTATTAGTAAAAATATTTATTTGGAAACAAATACAGCAAGCGCAGCTCCTTTACAAAAACTCGTTTTGCGGTGATCACTATATCTCTGAACTGAATTCTTGATGAAGTTCGTCAATACAAAAATCTTAATATGAGACTTTTGCGAGATATCGTCTAAATACCCTCGAGCTCGATTATTTTGCTATACGAAGCCTTGCATTCGCATAGTGGTTGTTCTTGGACCTGTAGGTCTACGTTTTGAACATGGCAAAAGTCTCTTGAACTCGAAAGGGAGTGTTTAACGAACTACAGACTTCAGTTGATGTGCTGTTGTCAGTAACGTTCACGATTAAAGGTTTGACCCGGTTTTCGAAGCTCATAGTACAACATATCTTACTGATTCTATCAAAATACAGAACATAACTTTGATGTCATGGCTATTCGGCTTCATCGTTAAATTGCCTGGTTGCCCAGGTCTCACATGTGATTTTTTGCGTCGAGGGTTGTCGAAGTTAATCCATTTTTCACCATTAGCTACAATCCCAAGCAAGAGCAAACTCTTTTTTTGGCCTTCAAGCAGCATTTTTGACATGCAAGATCGTCCTTAGATATTTAGGTGCGCACTAAATTTCGCTGAAACTTAATTACGCCCACAACCTGGACACAGTAATCGTAGTAAGTCACTAAAGAAAAAAAAACGAAACAAAATCTATCGCGTTCCACACACACCACCACAATTTTCTCTCTACCCTTCGCAAGCACTCTCATTTATTTTATTGGCTTCTTGCCGCTGCTGCGTCACTGCACAACAATTGTCATATTTTGTTTCTCGAGTGTCGCCCATCAACACAAATTGAATGTGAAAAGTTTTGCCAAGCAAATCGTTACAAGCGCTCCAAATGCATACAATCCGGCAACGCCATAAAAGTACACATTTCGCCTGCTTGCCACCGCTCCCAACTCGCCTTGCTCGGCGGTTGGCTTGTCGGCTATTCACACTTTGTGAAAGTCCCGTTATTGAATTCACGCCGACGCTTTGTTGTTGGTGTGTAGAAAAAAACCGTTATTTAAAGTAGAAAAAAAGGTACACATGTACAGTCAGTAGTGACTACGAGGCAGGGTTTAACGGCCGCAAACAAGTGTTTTACAAAATGTTTTCAATTTGACGCGCTGCAGCCCCTCACCCCCGCTTGCGGGTGCTCGCACTCGACTTCAATGGTTTTTCCCCAACTATTTGCCGGGCATACATGTTATACTGAACTGATTTTTTGCTTTATTTTATATTTTTTTATTTTTTCATTCACTTTTGTTGCACGAGTGTTCGAAACTTTTGTAGTCGTTTGAGTGGCACTGTTGTTGTTCTCTCTTTTCATGCCTACATTTGACATTGATTTTCTTTGGCAGCGGCGGGCAGTTTTTATGATTTTACCGGAACAACGTTATCAGCGTAACTGTCATGGAATGTGACAGCTTTAAGTGAATATAAAAACTTGTTTATCGATTTGCGCAACGAAACGACTTGACGGCTTAGGCGATAAGCCACGTGGAGTAAGGGAAAGTTGCATACGCTTCGTAATTTTGTAATTAACTAAAATTTCTTTCTTCTATATACCTATTGCTTTTGAGAGCGACTGCTATATCGCACGATTTAACGCCCCTCAGACATTTAAGAATCTCTCCGTATCGTCATTCTAAAGGTCGCCGCAAGTTCATAGGGTTAAATCGACATCATGTCCATAATAGCGCGCTCTTCTTTTGCGAAGAAGCATAACGCAGAGACACATTACTCCAATTCCCTACGGATAACCGTCCTACTTAGAACCACCTCTGGTACCCCTGTAGCTTGCGGATAACCGTGCTGGGAACACTGTTTTGTTGTTCCGCCGGTTATTTCGTTGAATGGACTACTTTTACTCTACATTGTGCTTGTACCCATACTAGTCGTAGCAAACGCTAAAACATAACGGCTCTATTTAGACCTATCACTAAAGTATTAGGAACGTATTGAAGTACCCGAAACACCGGAGTGCCACATTTGCTACACTGTCACGCCATTTAGATAAAATATTAATAGAAACAACATTTTTATTGGAACATTCTTTCGTCATGCCCGTCCGCTGTTTTCTTTATCTTGCACCTTATTTCGAGGTATCTGACGCTCAGTAATACCTAGTATAGGAACACATCGAAAGCCGGAGTGCGGAACTTTAATCTTCTAAACCGAAGCCAGTAACAACACGATGCTTCCACAAAAACCACTGGATTAAGTATTATTACAATGAAATGATAAGAGAGTCTTTTGGTTACGGTTGGTTTCGTCAAATTATATTGCACGTAATTTCTACCTGGTAACAGATTTAGAGTTATAACATATGCCGATGGGTATAAAGTTGAGCTCTTTGCGTCCATCTAAATCTGCTTTTATTATGTTTTTTTCAAGAACGAGAAGACATCGAAAGCCAGAGTGCGAAACTTCGATTCGCTAAACCTAACTTACTACATAGGAATTCAAGGCGTTCCCAAGAAACCACTGGATTAAGTATTATCACAATGTAGTTGAAAGACATTCTCTCTTTGGTATGGACTGACGGACGTATAGTCTGTCGAAAATATCTCAGTTTTCTCATTAATAAAGCTGCCGCATCGCTGATAGCTTTCCAATTAAGAGCGGACTAACACCAAAGCTTCCACCGTCAGATTACTCTCGAATACAGTTTAAGCTTTTCCATTCACTTAAAAGCCGCATGAAATCAATGAATACGTATTCAGAGTCTTCCCTAAATGGCAGCTTCCAAAGCACATACATCCACTTATGAATTGGGTCAGGTGGAAATCTAGGTTCCCACGTTGTTTGTCGAACCTTGTATACCATTTGATATTATTCTGTAGGTCCACGATCCTTTGAATGCGGTTTGCAACCACTGGTGTCACTTTGTGTTGAATTTGGTTTTCTTTTCTCTTTTTTTTTCTTTTGGCTGCTTAGACGTCTCTATGAATTTCAATGGCTTACCGAAAGCACTAATTACTCATCCTAGGTGTAATAACATATCTGCTGCTTTATTCTGTATTTTTAAGTCCAACAAGCTGAGGCTTTGAAAAAAGCTGCTGGTTTCGAATTTTTGTGGGGTATTGCTCTTACTGGTTACTCAATCGGTTACCTTTGACAATAAATTGTAATCTGCAACTCGGTTTTAGCATACTGAACCGACTGGGGTGGAATAATGAAACGGAAATATGGAATGGAATTTAAAATGACATGAATTGTTAAAAGCTATCTACTCAACGTTGTTTTAACCTCCGAAGACGAGGCTATATGCCTGACAACTATTCAGACAACTAACTGAACAACGCTTAATCCCTGTTTGAAAAAAAACTGCTGTATGTCTCTAAATCTCTAACCAACCACATAAAAAGCTCTTCTCTACAAATAATTACTAATTTTTCGATTGTCTCAAACAACCACGCACTCATACATTTGATACTATTTGCCGCACTATACACAACAGTCGATTAAAAGGCACATACTGTCACCGCCAGAAAGGCAAATGACCTCTATCTCTCTCTCTTTACTGCAGCAAAATAATCGCTTCACTTCCTCAGCTCCGGCTTATGGGTGCATGCGTTATCAGTGTCAAAGCAAGACCGGTCAGCTACTGCGAGCATTCGCATGTCAAAGCACCAGCGCCAGTGCCAGTTCGTTGCCCACTCAACTAAGCAACACAATAAGCCAGCGGCCGCACTGTCTGTCACTCTGTCACTCAGCCACTCAGTCAGTGAGTTAGTAAACCATTGATTGCTTGCTGGTGTGGCTGAGGAAGTGCTGCTATGTGTCGTCGATCAATGCTACCTACTATCAAAACTCACCGCGTGGCAATAGCAGCCGCCTCCACTGCTCCGCGCTCCGCCTGCACTAATCCACACTGTCAATCAGTTAGCACAGCAAACTGCCAACGGCAATCAACCATCAGCCATGAACTCATAGTTTATGCATCATTGCCTGTTGACTTGCTTATTTGTTGTTCACATCCCACACTGGCTAGCTGCAGAGCTTCAGCAACTTGTGTGCCATTGTTCTGCTACACAAATTCTGTGCTGTTGTTGTTGTGCATTTATATTTGATATCTACATACTATATATTATATGGTATTTTAGTTTCCGTTTTCTATATGTTACTTGCTTCTCTTCTATGCAAAGTGATCAATAGCGGTGTAGATACGTACATTCACCTTTGTTGTTGTTGTTTTTTGTTGTCGTTTTTGTAGTGCTGATTTTTGCTATATGGTAATCATTGTGAATATGAATATTAATTGTGGTATTTTTGGCGCATTGAACCGGTGCCTCAGCAGTCTGGCAGACAGACAGCAAGCAGGTGTGTTGTTGATGGGTAAAATATACATAAAATGCGATTCAATGCTAGGAAATACTAAGCGTATAAATTTACAATAGACATTATCTTCTTATTCAAGCGTTTTCTGCGAGCAATGATATTGTGAGGTTTATTACTCATACGCCACGCTGTGCTGGCCATGGCATACAGTATCTAAGTTGTTTTCAAGCATTCTGTTAGATTAGGTTCAATAATCTGTTGCAAGGTTTTTGATGTTCTCTTGCGTTAACTATGTGATCAAAATTCAGCCGGATTGTAGCAAAAAAAAATAAAATTTTCACGTATTTTAATACATATCTTTACTTTCGTCTTCAAAATTTGGCGCCTAAGCCAATACAAGCATGCCAACAACTATTGATTTCCCAAAATTTTTCAAAATTGTTATAAGCCTCGGCTGGGATAGCCTTCATGCTTCAATGTGTATTGGTTTTTTAAATTTTAGCTTATTTTTTGAGCGCCTTTGCGCTCTATTGTTGGACAGTTTCTAGTCATATTCATAAACCCACGTCTCATTACTAGTAACGATGTATTAGATGAAGGTGGGGTCTTCAGGTATCGAAATACTAACCGATTCATACCCAAAATATTAACCGAAATGTGTTGAACTGTACCATGAACGCTGTTTAGAGCCTCAACCATTTCTCTGACGCCAACACAATGATTTTTAGAACTTTTTCTTTAACATTTTCAATGTTATCGCCATTAACAGAGATGACTGGACGATTCGCAACAGGCAAGGCAAATGTTCGATGATTTTACGACCTTCACCACATATATGTTGTGCCAATAAAATACGTGATATAGTAGACTCTCCAGAACACTTCTGCAGAATTTTCAATGATTTCTTAGCAGTAATGCCATTGGAAACACAAGACTTTAAGCAATCGGGTTGTTCAATATTTTTTTCTTGGAAAAGTCGTTAGGCAAGCTTTTCGAGTCGTAAACAAACAGCTGTCAAACCCAAACTGATTGACTTGGGAGATTAAACTTCATACAAAAGTACAAGACAATTTATTATGAGTTTGTTACTATTTTTCGACAAAGACCTGCTTCTTAATTAGGTCAGTAATTCCAAATTTTCAAGCTTCGCGCTGAAATGTAGGCAAGATTTCAATGATATACTTACATAATTGCTGTGAATTCGATCACCAGACCAAGGTAGATAATTTTCGAAAACAAAAAGAAAATTATAGTAGAATGAAAGCCATCGGAAATGAAAGATAAAATAGCAGACATTAAGGGAAAATAATTTGCGGCCAATCTGTGGTCAGGGCGCGTTTGAATTTTTAAAGGTTTAAGAATGGTTTATCTCGATTTTCGGCAAAGTGCTATGAGTGTTATAGAAAAAAGTATTTGGTAATGTTGTAGTAGTGAAAAGGTCTAGAACTTTTGTATACAGACTTTTTTCTCATAACCTCAAAATTTATGTGAAAGAATCGAATAACAAAATTTTTGGGTTTTTTATTTTGTTTCTTTCACGACATTTTATGGAAACTTACATACATATATTCCAAACACACTGGATTCCTTTCCTTTATAAACAATTTTGCACGTATTCGAGATATTCATCCTACCTTCGATTTCATTTGTGCTTCTCGATTTTCTTACCAATGATTCAAGAAGACTCTTTGGACTCTTTCCATTTTTATTCGACGAAATTAACGACTTTCTTTGGCTTTTAGCTGAAACTGCTACGACTTATTCCTTTTAATTGCAATGAATCTAAAAGGAAATGAAGGGGAAGAAGAAAATGCGAACGGTATATAGCGAAGTCGACAATAAGTTGCATCCATATGGTGTATATATAACTCGGAATGTGCATACTATATTTGAGTATGCTATGACATATTTAAATATTTTCGATCATTACTTTTCTGGCTTTCGCTATCCACTCTTTCATTTCGATACATTTCATTCCGTTTCGTCATACGAACTGCATAATCTCTGCTAAATGCTTTTGTGGCATATCCGTCTCATCATTATCCATTTCCATTTCCATTTTCATTACTCTTACATTTATTTTATTGTTGTATTTTTTAATGGTGCTGCGTAAAAATCGCCGCTCATTAAAACTGCGAATCCTTTCGGCGCTGACAATGCAGTTGGAATTGGCTAAATATAATCCGAGAAACGTGTCCGTTTAATTAAGCTTGCTGACAAGTGACGAATGGCGTCCGAATTGCTGAGTGCTGAGGTCGCTTCATATGCTGGCAGTAAGCCAGCCATGTCAATTAATTACTCGCAATTAATGTATTGTCTTCATTCCTTTGATAGATTTACATACCTTGAACTGAACTCTGAAGTTAAAAGCGAGCGCAAATAGTTAAAATAAAGCTCGTTAGGCATAAAGATTTATTGGGCTTTGGGGAGCTTTCATGTAACTTTTGAACTGTGAGAAAACAAAAAAAATTAATTGAATATATTTTTTTAATTTTTTTGTTTTAGGTGTTTTTTCTCTTTAATTGCTCTGAGAATATTTTAATCTCTCTACTCTTTCTTGTCTCTCAAATTTAACCGATATAGATTTCAATAACGGTTTATTATTAAGAGTATATAATTATATACAGATATTAAAATCGAAAAAGGTTAAAAATGCAGTTGAATACTTTTAAAAGGAGTTGCCACTTAATCAAAATTACTTTTTATTAATTGATTCAATCAGACAGTTGTTATCTTTTGGGTAAAAAAATTTCAAAAAAAAAATTTCAACAAAGTTGCCACCTGTTAGAAATTTTTCATTTTTATTAATAAAGTAATTGCTTTGTTTTGGGTAAAAATTGGAACGTGTGTGATAAAGAATCTTGTTGAAACATTTTTTTAACAAGGTTGCCACCTATTGAAAATTTTTAATTTTTATTAATTGATTTAATAAAGCAATTGTTATGCTTTGTGTAAAAATTTGAAAGGGTGTGTTAAATACACTTGTCGAAAAATTTTTTGAACAAGGTTGCCAACTCTTAGAAATTTTTAATTTTTGTTAACTGATTCAAAAACGCAAATGCTATGTTTTGGGTAAAAAATTTAACGGTTGAATCTTGTTGAGAAAATTTTTGAATAAGGTTGCCACCTGTTAAAAATTTTTAAGTGAAACTTGATTTTGATCGATCAGTTGGATGACACATATGTATGTATGTACATACATATGTATATGATATATGTATGTATGTAGTTGTCGGATCTGAATAATATGTTCGGCGATTGTAGCATTGTCTTTAACAATACTATTTTTCCCCCTATTTCAATTTCCTACAGGGTCTATGAGGTTAAAACATTCAATGAACAAAACTACGTGCACCTTATATGACAGTAATTTTGCCACAAAAAAATTCAACAAATTATCTCTCAGTTTTATTATATTCTTGAGCAAATGAAACCACAATTTTGTTAAAGCAAAACGGAAAACAGAAATGATGAGTGTGAGTTTATGAAGAGGTATATTTATGGGTGCTTTCATATAGACATGTACAAGTAGGTATGTGTGCGCTTATGTGCGAAGGCGGAAAATTCTAGCAAAGCGTAAATAATTTCCACATAAACTTGAAAAGTCAACAATGCAACTGAAAGCATTTTCCACGGCAAGCAGCGTGTGGGCGCTTGAGCAAGGTGAGACGACGGAAACGGCTGCGACAGACAGAAAAGTCTTACAGCGCCAAGCACAGCAGGCAAGCAGGCATACAAGTACGGATGTGAAGATATGCTATGCATTATCACAAAGATATGTACATATGTATTATCTCGTATCTATATAAATTTAAGAGCCATATCCTTTAGCAAATTATGAAAACAAAGAGCAGAGACAACAGTCTATAAGTGGAAGAAATTTAGCGGCGCAGCAATGCCTTTGGAACTGAGAAGAAGCATATGCATTGAAAGCCTCTGAGCAGACACAACGATAGTAATAAATATATGTTGGACTGAAAGAGCCACGACAGCGTAAAGCCTGCTCCTCCATGCATTTCTACTTACATATGTATGTATAGAATATACATTTATATATATATAAGTATGAATGGAGATATTTTCCAATACAAATGCCTTGCAACGTACACTTGAGAATCGGCAGTTGTCTGGCAACGAGCTAATGCACACGTACATATATAGTTTGTATGTATTTATATGGAGAACGATGATGACGAAATCAGCAGGCGTCATCAACGTTAACATAATGGCAAAGGTATAATGTTATTTCGAAGTTTTCAGTTCGATCACATATGTATATATATATATATATATTTATATATCTATATACTTTATTAATATGTATACAATAACAGTCCGCTTTATTAAATATAATGGATGTCGACTTTTGAAATGTGAGGAACCAAGCAGCTAACAAAGTACCATATACTATGTATGTACATATGTATGTATGTATACTTTTGGAAAAATAATATAGCAAGGTTGAGGTCAATGCCTTCAGAGACTCAGCTGGTCTTATTGAGAACATGTTTTTACTAGATTTTTAGTGATACCTTTTCTATTAATTTAACTCAACTTAACATAACATAACACAATTTAACACAACTTAACAAAGCTTAACTTAGTATGAATTGTCATAATATAACATAACATAACTCAACTTAACATAACGTAAAATATCATAACATAATACAACATAACGTAATGCACCTTAACTTAACATAACATAGCGCAACTTAATATTTTGAAACATATCATAACTTAGGAAAACATAACATAATATAACTTAACTTTGCATAACATAACACAATTTAAAATAACGTGACAAGAATTTAACATGACATAACTTAACATGAAATATTTTGAAAAACATAACATAACTTCACTTAACTTAACATAACGTAATAAAATTATAACTTATCATAACATGGCATAACTTAATATAACCTAACCATAACATAAACATAACATAATACGACATAATATGAGAAACATAACATAGCATAAAATAATATAACGTAACACAACTTAACATAAAGTAAAATAGCATAACATAATATAACTTCACATAACATAACATATGACAATTGAACATAACGTAACTTAGAATAACATAACTTAACATAATGTAATAAAAGTTTGACTTAGCTTAACATTTCAGAATAAATAAAACATAACATTACATATTAAGGAAAACATAACCTAATTTAACATAATTTAACGTAACATATAATAACATGGCATAACTTACCATAAAAAAAACAACATAAACACAAAAAAGACAAAACATTTTTTCGTTCATTTACCATAATTCCACAGATCGTTCAACAAAATATTGCAAATTTGCATAACAAAATAACAGCACATTGCGTAACATAACATAACATATTGTATTGGCGCATATTAAGTCAAAAACGTAAATTGCATCCTTCTAGGCTGGAGTCAAAAACATGCATATGCCCACACAAAACATGCAAGTAACCGCATTTCAAAGTCTTGCAAACAATTCACGGTTCGCTGCTTGCCTCCCAACAGTCTGACAGTTAGGTTAAGTAAACAAAGGAATTTCGGGCTAAACGTCAGCCGGGCATAAGGCAAGAGTAAGCCACCATACGTATGTTTTGTTGCTTAGACAGCTAAATTCTGCGAGTTTATTGCATGCAGCACAGCTGTTGCAACAAACTGCACAAACATGCAGCACTCCAGAACTCAAAGGAGCTGCCTTAAAGACGCTTGGCTTTGGGTCGCTTGGGACTCTACAGCCAAATGTGCAAGTTTTTTGTTATCTTACGGCGTCTTGTAATGTAATGTAATGCTTTTGTTAGAAACTTTTTAACTTTTGACTAAAGAAATCGTGGAGTTGCATTTGTACTGAAATAAAGTGGAAAATTTAAATGCAAAACGGGAGCAAGCAAATGGGAACAACCGACAAATTAGTGTCTAAAACGAAGCTTTCGACAAAGACAGTGATAAAATATAATAAGAGGCCGTCGTCAAACGCTGGTTGGGGCCATTGCTTCTGTAAGCAACTCTGAAAGCGAGTTTGGTAAAGCTAAGAAATCGGTAAAATTTAAAGATTCAGGTTGTAATTTTGCTTGCACATTTCAATTCATTTAATCCCAGACAAAATTGTTTATCCCAAGAGCTATAATATTTGCCTTAAGGCACAGCACTAGTATGCTATTCCAAGCAAAGCGATTTTAGGGAATTTAAAAAATCTATTCTATACATTTTTTTTATTTAAGCGTATATATCTGGCAGCATGTTGCCTTTTTAAATGACAAACCCAAGACTGCCTTCTTAAGGCACGTCTAATTGCAGCCGTGGTACAAACCTCAGACCAGGCAAACCGTACATTGAATAACCAACATGCTGCGGCAAACAACTGAACAGACAAAGTGGATTTTGTGTTTGCTTCTGAGAATTCATAGTGCAGAAAGATTTTGCTGTTTTATTTTTGATATGTGAGGGCCAGTAGGAAAATAAAAATTTTTGGATCTGCATTTTTATTTAACTTTTTTAATATAAAAATATATTTAAAAAATTAATTAAAAATGTAATAAATATTTTTAAAATATTTTTTTTTATTATATGGCAACCCTTAATATTTTTAATGACATTTTTATTTAACTGTTTTTTGCTATAGAAATACATTTATAAAAAAAATAAAAAATGTAATAAATATTTTTAAAATAATTTTTTTATTATATGGCAACCCTTAATATTTTTCGGCATTATCCAAAATTAATAATTATTCATTGATATTCGATGTTTAGTATATTTCAAAACTTAATTTATAAAATTACTTATTTATATTCAAGTATTTGGGAAGTACTAATGCTAGATGGCAACCCTGAATTTTTTGCTTTTTAATTTCTTAATTCTACTAATAATATTAGCAGTTATTCACTATTATTTAATAAATAAGTAAAATTTTTGAACATTTTATATGCTAAAATAATATGGCAACTCTATAAATTTTGCTTTTAAATTTCTTACCAACAATAATAATACCAATAACACCCTTTTTATGTTTTATACTATCTTGTGTTTGAATATTTTCTTTATAAAAAATAATATGGCAACCCTTAAAAAATTTCGCTATTAAAGTTTTTAACAACAAGAATAATATCAATAACACTCTTTTATATATTTTTTATAATTAATTAACTTGTTTTTGAATAGTTTCTTTATAAAAATGATGTGGCAACCTTTAACAATTTCGGTACTTCAGTTTCTAACAATAATTAATAATATTAATACTCGTACACTATTTTTTATCTTTCGTTTTTGATATTTCATTTATCTTATGCATTCAAATGCTAAATTTTATATGCATTTTTTTACATGTGGCAACGCTTTAGAACTTTTAGCGCTTTTTTTATTATTTACGTTGTCACCAACTTTTACTATTATATTTTTTACTTTTCTAAAACAGAGTTATTTTAAAAAAATCTAAAAATATGGCAACGCTATCAAAAAATATTATGCTGAAATTACAAAATATTTTGATATGGAAATCCTTATTGTAGTATTTACCTTGTATGAAGTAAACGTGACGCTTTGCCAAAATAACGGTACAACCAAAAACATTATAGGTGGCAACCCTTTTGAAATTTTACAGCTGTTGTTATAATTACCATAAATCTGTTACCAATACATTTTATTTACCTTTAGTAAAAGAGAAACATTTTAGAAATCTCTGAAAATATGGCAACTCTTTCAAGTTACTATGCTGTAACTAAAAAAAAAAACATTTTAACCAGAGACATTTTTATTGTAATATTTAACTTCCAGTCTACATCGTGTCGCCTTGCCAAAACTGTTATTCAAAATAACGGTACTTCCTACATTCGGTATTTCAAATTTGGCTGTGTGAGCCATCCCTACTGGCCATCGGGCTTGCAAGCTGCATCAGTTATTGCCGGTTGGTTAAGCAGCTTTTGATTGTTGTGCTGCATTACTCTTGTTCGTCCATCGAACACAAAATTCCTAAGATGCAACATGTTCCAAAGTTCGTAACAGCCGTGGAAACACACAAGCACACACACACACTGTGCGAAGTAGCTTTGCATTGTGAGGATGTGTGTGTTTTGTGAGAGACAAAAAAGCATTGTGGTTGGCAAACTGTTGCAGCAAATGTGGCATTGTATGCGGCAGCTGTTGTTTTCCAAGGCTCGAAGCAAATTCTTGCATTCACACACACACATACATACACATATTTATACACTCATTTGCAAATATACGCTGTGTTCTACCACTTGTGCGCTCGTATTCACAGTATTTGTAGAGAATCTTCTGCCTTGCCACAATGCAATACGATTTTGTGCGGCTCAAGCAAGCCGTTCGTACCAACAGAGCGGCTGAAGCAAGCTGAGGGCGACTGTGCGGCATTTGCCTCAAATTGCAGTTGCGGTTTGGCGAGCAGCCCACTTGCAACCCGCTGGTGTTGCTGCCTGGCTTAGTGCTCTATAAATATGCATACACCCACACCCAGTCACACAAACACACATACAAGTGCGCATTTGGAAGTGCTCTGTTTCAGCCTGTGCGCGCCTTGTCTGCCATGTGACTCATAAGTACCGCAAATGGCATGTTTCTACACTCTGCCGCTCACCGCAGCCCACACAACCGGTAGTTTGCCGAAGCTGTCTTTGCCAGTCGCCTTGTCGGCATTTCTTGACTTGTTGTCTTGTGTGTTGCCACAAGATACTAAAGCATGGAATTGATGCGAAAAAAAATTTATAAAAATAAATACAAAAGCATTTTCAAATGCAAAAGCGAAAAACAAAGACATTTCTCTCATTGCATACGCGCTATGACTCAGCGTTGCAGCCGTTGCAAGCTAACTTGTCTATATATATATATTTATATATATATATAAATATACAAAACCACTGCAGCTCCTGTCTGTCTGTGGTGCCTGCCTCCCTCGTGTGCACGGTTTTTTGTGCTCGTGTCTCTAATTAAATTCGCTTGTTTCCGTTTTTGTTGCAATTCTGAAGTTTATTGTGCATAATTAATTTTTACGGCTACATTAATATGCGTGTATGCTGTATAAAAACTCATCCAATATTATTTAAACTTTGCAAAAATATTTTTTACTTATCGAAATGTATATTTTTCTCTTTTCAGGTAAATTAATTTTCACTGAACAGTTATGTCTGTGAGTAACATACAAAAAGGAATGCATGGCTCTTCTACTGACGATTGTTTTAACTCGTCAGCATGCACAATTGCCGAATGGAAGCCTACACACAGCGAAAGAGGCAGTATGAAAAATATATTAAACCTATCATTAAATTTTTTTTTATGGGTAAGAATGTTCATTTGAAAAAGTTTTATAAGTTAAACACACAAAATATTTCAGATATTTTTTAGTTGGATCCAATATTATAGTGTATTTAAAAGCGCTTTGATTTGTTTCAAAATACTCAGTGCTTAGCATTTGTAGATACATGTATTCGAGCTGCTCTAGCAAAAGGGTTCTTACTAAAATATAACCTTTACGAGACGAGAAGTATTAACTATAAACAAAGACCAGTTCCACTCTCCGTTCACACACCGTCAAAGGCTAACTGGAGAGGCGAAGTTGCTGGAGAAGCAGCGCAGTGAGCTTTTTCACGAATACGTCGAAGCTCAGAGAAAAGATTTGAGAGCGACTTTTCTAGAGGATCTCTTTGTGTAGCTTAGTATTGGGCTACCGGATCACTGCATGTCGTTCAGCAAAAATGGGTGTTGTTAAGGCAGCTGTAGACGCATTGTTCTGAAGTGTAGCCTCCTTTAGAGAACTGAGCTTTCATTCAGACTACGTTCACATTTGGTCAAGGAGTGTCTTTTCTCCCTATCAAAGAAGTGAGCTTTCACTCCGACTGAGCGCAAATGTCGTCAAGCAGTGTTTATTCTATTAGCAATTCTATCAAGCTAAGTACTTCATTATCAAACTTTAGGTGCCTGACCATATCGAATTCGCTGAAAACTGCAAAGCTCATGTGCTTACAACAGCCTCCATCTACTTATCACTTCTAACGAAATGAGAACGAGCGGAACGAGCCGTGGTCTTCCAGCGTTTTATGATAGCACTAGAACTATGGATCTCGCCTGCAAGTTCACGGTTGTTGACCAACTTTTGTGTGACCGCGAGATCCTTTTTGCATAGGGTAGAACACGGGAGATCCATTGAATTGCTTCCTATCAACACAGTTGAGCATCAGTCGTAAGAGTTTTTGAGGTAAGGCTGTACACTGGGTTTGTCAGGAAAGTAATAGAACTGAGTCGATTTAAAAAAAAAAATGATTTAACCAATCGTTACAATTCTTTCAAGATATTCAAAATTGGCTCCTTCTGTGTCGATGCAGCGCTGCCAGCGAGATTTCCAAGCATTGAAGGCGACACGGAAGGCATTCTCCGAAATAGTCTTAAAAGCCGACGTGCATGTTGCTTGGATTCCCTGTGATCTGTATGAGCCGAGGCGTTATCGTGGTGCAACTTCCAATCGGCTGTGATGTCTTGTCGGACCCGATTGAGCCTTCGTTTGAGTCTGTTGAGGATTTCCACGTAAAACTTGATGTTGACGGTTTGTCCAGTAGGAACAAATGGACGATGCCTTTGATGTCACATTGTCGGTGTTTGTCGAAGTCGCAGGTCTCCCAGCACGTTCTGCATCAGCGACCTCTTCCCGGCTCTCCAAAAAGGCCTGGTGCCACCGAAACACACCACTTCTTGCTAAAGCAACAGCAAGCCTGTTCATTCATATCAAATGTCTCTGTTCCAGATTTACCGAGTTTCACACAGAATTTAATCGTGTACCTCTGCTCTAACGAACGCTGCATTTTCTGCTTGCACCACTCACAGAGACCCATCGCGCGAAAAGGTTTGTCCTGACTCTCCAGGTGCTCGGAGACAATTGACTAGCAGCTAGTTCGTTAGCTAGGAATGTCGTCTACCGAATCCAGTCGGTGCGCGTACGTTCCGAAGTACAGTCGCGGCGGAAGAAATTCAGTCCCATTACTTTCCGGACAAATCCTGTAGTATATAGTTGTCCTGCAGACTGACGGATCAAAATCAAGTTCTTGTATGAAAACAAATATTTTCACAAAATTAGTTAAAAACAACCCTGCGATTCCCGAGCATATTGTTCAGATCGAACCACTATAGCTCGTGAAAGGTATTGTAGCTTCGATGCTACCAAAGTTAACGTTTTTTTATGCATTTTCGCATTCATCAAAAGTAGTTATGATCGATTTTATTAGGAAACCATTCTGATGGTGGCTTGCCATGAATCTAAATTTGTTAAGTTAGTTCATACAAGCATAATCAGAAGCACGTAAAGAAAATAATCGCTTTTGTGTTGTTGCTTCATTTGTTTTCAATTATTATTTAACGGACTTTCTTCGCTACCCTGCATAAGAATGACGTCATTGCTCAACACATTTATCCAATTAAAATTTCAAAAATAAATATTCGCATAATTTATGAAATTAAATTTTTTCCTCGAGTTTAATGCATCTCATTGCTTATAATTAACCCATCGAAAGAGAGAGAGAGCTGGAGAGACCTAGTGTAATATTGCAACACCATGCCACTAAAAAATAATAATAAAATTAGTCTCAATTTCAGCATTTTCAGCTGCTTCTTCATCTTCGCTCGCTACCAATCTTGCCAACATAATATTATTTTTTTATATTTATACTTTCAAATGAGAGCATCCAATTAATAATGCCCCGCTGCAGTGCCGGGCGCCCGCGCTGCACGTACTTTTCTCCATATTATTACAATATTTTGCACTTTTGTCTCATCAACGGAGCAAAGTTTACACTTCTATGCGGACATGGCATACATTTTAATTAAGCACTTTTTATGCGATACTCTGCAGCTGTAAAAAGCACTAATAAGACCAGCAAAAATTACCTGGAGTGGCTATGTAACGGCCAGCTATGTGTGGCACTATCGAAAAAGAAACGCCAGAAGAGCTGAATACGCAGCGTAATGACGACACGACCTGGCCAGCACTGCCGCCACGCTTCCCCCTGCTCTTGGCGCTCTTTCTCGCTTGCCGTGTAACCGAAAATTAATTGACCTACTTTGCACAACTGCGCGTTTTACTTAACACTAAAACTCACTTCGTAGTAGCAGCAGCAGCAACAAGCAGAGTCTTTTGTTTCCAGAGATCTCCCTGCGCGTCGTCAGCTGCTCCCTCACCTGCCCTATGCTAGTACCTACTTTTCACCTATTTGCCTGCGCCATCATCACCAGTTTCTAATGCTGTGCGCTTGTGTGTGGCAAGGCGTCTGTGTTGCAAGTACAACTGCGGCTGCTGCTGCACCTTCGGTCTAAGCGTTTTTTGTTTATATTTTTGCTTTTGTTGTTGCTTTAGATTTCATTCGATCTGCCACAGCGCTCGTAGCTGCAGCCGGGCTGCTTGTTAGCTAGCTGCATCTGATATTCATAAAAGTTCCTTTCACTTTTGCTTTTGGAGCGCAATGGATTTTCTAAAGCACCGAAGCAATGAATTGAAAGCGGCCGCCTTTATGGCCAGCTCTGGCTATAGCTTCTGATCTTAAATTCATGCAAATGCTGATAATGTTGACTTGTGTTGACGACGACGACAATATGCATGCAGCACGCACACTCACACACATACATATGTGGCACACAAAAATCTATGCCTCCATTTAGTTGCAAGCACTTTGGCGCCTGTATGTGCATGTGTGTTGCAAGTGTTTGCGTGTCGGAAAATTGAGATTTATAGGTGAAACAAGAAAATGGTGTGGCAAGTGCTTAGCAATACATACAGGAATACTGTGTCAAAATGAAATGTGTCAGGGCACACGGAGTTGTGGCACAGAGAAGCATGCAAAATGCTGTAAATTGTTTGGAAATTCATGGCTTTTGCGCAGAATATGAAAAAAACAATATTTTTGGTAACAGAATCCATGTAGCTGAAGACAATGCCTGTTTGAGAGATTGAAATTGACCGAAAATCGTTCTGAAGTCAAAATGTAGCTCTCTTTCTGGGCCATGAAAGCTCACAAATGTAATTGTCTAAAGTAGGTAGCACTGCTTGCACTGTCACTATTTGCAAAGTATTTGTTATTTTTGTTGTTTCATATGAGAATTATTTTCGAAAATGCGTGCAAAGCAGTTGAGAGCTTCCGCATTTCATGTTTGGCACACAAATTTTGGTGCCATTGTGAGGAACGAGCAAAAGTTTCTAAAAAGCTTTTAACTGCACAAATGTATTTAGAACAAAAGCTTAGCTTTTAATACTTGTTATTGATAATTTCTTATCATTAACATACCAACTCAACACTTCCTTCTTGACTGTCCCGAGTTTAGGAGATGAAGACTTAAACACTTGGGTGTGTATACCTTCAGGCTTGCCATTGAACTGGAATGAGAATTAAACGCCTGTGCAAATGTGTATTGCTAATTTATAAATTCGAACACAGTAGTTTTTCTTTTCTATAGTTTCACAGAGGAGTATATACAGCAGTCCACGTGCGATCTCTCTAGATTTTACTATTACTTGGTTGTTGTATTCGTGCTATCGAAATTCTGTTTAAAAGGAACACTTGTTAGTAGATAGCCGAAAGATCGCGATTTTTTGAGAACTAAAAACTATAGTTTATATGTTTCAAATTTTCAAGAATAGCGTAAAATTTTGGTGGAAAAAAATTTAATACATCCCGAGTTACACTCGAGCTCTGACGACGTTCGATGAAATCTAAAGCGAACTCTCTCTATACGGTCGACAAAACCAATACACAAATTGTTAAAATGGCGGCGTTTGAAAACTAGCTCAATTTTATCCAAAATGTTGAACGTTTTGGGCCGACTAAAATTTGATTTTTGATGAAAACACTGCTTGGTCATTGTGTGCAAGACAAAAAGCTTAGCTTCATTTGGACGGAAGCTAACGAGTGATCCAAGTAGTAATACCTTTTTCTATAGACTCTTTTTGACAGACCACGCGTGAGTCGAGTCAAGCTGTCAGGTACTTTTTGTTCAGTCTTTTTTTATTACGAAAACTCAAGTTCTGTAAAAAAGGTGATTCGAGCGCTTCGTTCAACTTATGGTCAACATAGCCTATCTGAGAGTGTAAACGAAGACTGTGGAGAGTCGATTCGGTGCCGTTCGCAGCAACTCGTACTGACGTATGGAACGACTTGGCACAGTTTACGTCGAGATCTTAAATTGTAAGCATACAAAATACAACAAGTGCAAGAACTGAAGCCGCTCGAGTTTCCCAAGCGACATCTTCGCTCTATGAACTCTTGAAAAGTTCCAACATTGTCCACAAAACACAACGATTTGATGTGGTTTGTGCTCCGGTGGAATCATTGGTCCATATTTCTTCAAAAATGATGCCGGTGAGAACGTAGCCGTTAATGGCGACCGTTTTCGAGCCATGATAACCAACTCTTTGATGCGTGAAATTAAAGCTCGTCATCTTCCGGCGCCACTTCCACACATCCACATTCAAAAAAGCAATGCCAAATAATGTTATTTCGAATTATAATAAACATTCTCCATTAAATTTGAAGTTTTTGTGTTTTTTTTTTTAATCAGGGAACCTCGAAACGGATTACCTTCTATAAAACGCTTCAAAGATACAAGAGATTCGAAGTCATTTAAAAAAAATCAGTTTTATACAAAAACTTTTATTCAAAACAACACAATTTCAAATTCCTCGCAATTACGTAAATAACAAACCCTTGCCAAAGTTTTCCCGTCACTTGCGGTGCAATTCGAAATCGAATTAACAATTAGCAGTAAATTTAAATTATATTTCACACGCAAACACTTGTGACCTACAGAATTATACATATGTATACTCACATAATGTAGGTATCAATCAGTTCCAGCAATCTCCACCTTCGACCTAATTAGCAGCATGTACACTCGAGTTGTTGTTCTCATTTGACCATGTGACAGCTTCACGTAGCTGACTTTAAGCGCATGTCACAGCGTTTGTTGTTGGACAGTCGAGGAAAACCGACGCTGCAACAATGAAATGTATTGATACTTGTGGGTGTTGTTGTGGTTGTGTATGTGCTGATATCGCATGGCATTGTGTGCGCTCGTACGCGAAGGAACTCAGCATAACGGTAATTATCAGTTATAACCATGCATTGTTTAGTGCAGCTACTGACACTCATGAAGCTGTGATTGCTCTGCCGCATGTTGTGGCATGTTAGTTGAGCGAGGTTGAATTCGTATGAGAAATTCCTGTATGAGGTGTTATCATGGCTTTCGTGGAAAGTTCTTAAATTGGTCTATTTTAGAATGATCTTGAAATATTTATTTTTTTTATGTTTAATTTTCTAAAGTTCTGAATATAACATCATTCAATCGGGCTTCATGACTTCTTTTACTTTTTTTGCTTTCTTTTGCTGCTGCTGGAACGAATGCCATGAACCCAATTTTCAAGTACCTACTTTTTAACTAAATCAAGTAGTATGTTGTGAATAACACTTGCAATATTGACTTTCAAAACTTGAAGTCTGATTCCACTTCAAATAACCATACAAGAAGTAGTATAAAGGTGTTAAGTTACAACACAATAATTTCATATAAAAAAGCAATTTCTTAAAATAATCGAATCTCCAAACATTTTCTCGCAATAATTGGGGTTTTGCATGTGCTGTGTAGTACTTTGCCCCGTTATGTTGGAGCCAGATGTTCTCAAGATCAACTTCTTCCAATTGCGGCCATAAAAAGTTGGTTATCACAGATCTATACCGCTTTCCATAGACATTAACGGTGCCACAAACTTCTTTACGAAAGAAGTACGAACCAATGATTCCAGCAAACCCAAAACGACAGCAAACTGTCAATTTAGGAATGTCATGGATGTTCATTAATAATTTGTGGATCTTCTTCGCACCAAAATCGACAGTTTTGTTTATTTTCTGCACCAATTAGATGAAAGTGAGCCTTCAGCGCAGAAAATTATTTTCTTAAAAAAATCATTATTATTTTCAAGTTATTCCAAGGCAAAAACAGCAAATTTAATTGGTCTAATGGCTTCAGTTCTTGAGCGAGTACAATTGTATACGGATATAAGCCCAAACACTTTCTCAAAATCCGCCAAGTTGTGGTGTGAGACGGTCCCTATTCTTGAGAACGTCTTGGAATCGACAAATTGCGATCATCAGCACCACTTGCCTGAACGGCAGCAATATTTTCATTCCCTCGAGCGGTTCTCCACCGCATTGGCACTTGAACATCATGTGAATAAAATGTTCGCTAGAAATTTTCAACAATTCGACAAATAGCGAGCACAAGTGCATGATTATTATGGCCATAAAATGGCAAATCGCCCGAAGAGTTGCAATGGGAGAATGACTATTTTGCTAATAAAAATGGTAACGTTGTTCTTTCTATAAATTATAAACATTACTGAATACAATGAAAAAAGAAATACAAATCAGGACTTTTCAAAATGGCCGAAACAACAATTACAAATCATATCTCCCTATTGGAAAACGCGGTGCCTAGATATTCCTAATATCATAATAATATTATTAGTATATGAAACCGATTATATGTTAAGGCAATAAGTCGTAAAGAACACTCATTTTATGGATATGAATTTATTTTTTGCTTATTTAAAGTCAATCTTTCGAAAAAATGTTTAATTTAGCTTTATTGCAATCAGGTGGCAGCACCGTATATTTATAAAATTTTAAGCTAGACGAAGCGAATTTACTTTACTACATTTTAAAAATATTTAATTTAATTCGTATATTTATTTATCGCAATATCTCAATTTAAAATACGTGGCAACCCTATTTACTTGTTATCAACCCTCCTTTAACAAAGTTTTGGAATTTAGTACGCCTAAACTAATTTTCAAAGTCTTCAATTTAAAACTCATAAAAATATTAAAAAAGGGTGGCAACCTCGTTTTTACTTAAACTATAATTTAAAAAATTTAGATCAGTTTTTGTGTGATTTAACATTTTCATGTTTAAAATTTTTAGTTTCTTTTATTTTAAAACTATTGTATTGCTAGATAGTTGGCAACTCTGGACAGCAACAATTTCTTATACTTAAAATTAAATTAAAATATCATTTATTAAATGGTTATGCTCAAAAAATTATCAGTACGGGGTCATTACTTATAGTCTATGTAAAATGCATCAGGCAACCCTTTTTATACCCACAACTTTATCCATAATTTTACGCTCAATTTCACACTCAAATTCACCATCAACTTTACTCTTAATTTTAACCTAAATTTTACCCTTTACTTTATCCTCAATTTTACCCTGAACTTTGCCCTGCCACGATGTTTGTTTCATCCAGAAGGAATTAGACATCGGGAGCATTATAAAATGTTTATATAAATGGTCAGCATGATGAACTAAACTCTATTTAGCCATGTTTGTCTGTCTGCCCGTCTGTGTGTATATATACGAACTACTCCTTTTTCAGTTTCAGTTTTTGAGATATCGACCAGTAATTTTGAACCCGCCCTTTTCTCAGCAAGAAGCTACTTATTTGCCGGAACAGCAGTTATCAGACCACTATAGCATATAGCTGCTATACAAACCGATCTATCTTATAAGGAAATTTATCGTTTTTTTTTGTTTCAAAAAGTCTTAAGGAAAAAGTTAGGTAATCCAAATATTAGTCTTAGCGACCAGCATGTTCTATGATATTTGGAAAATTTTGAATTTGTAGACGCAAATGTGAAATTCCAAAATTCTGACTAAGAAAAATTTTTCAACGCAGCTTTTCGCAAGCTATTGGCAGGAAAATCGTGCGTCAGCAAATATTTTTTGCTATTTTCATAATTCAAAATACCCAATTGATCATATATCACTCACACTTACGCAATTAAGCAGCCACTTTTAATGCTTGCGCTAGTCAGTCGGTGAGTCAAGAAAAATTTCAAGAGCTTTCAGCGTCAGCGGAAATGCCATAACGAAGGAAAAAAATTTCTAAAAATAACGGCAATTAATTTGTTTGTGATTTATGTGCGGGCTCTTGTAATGATGTTGTTGCTGCTGTCTTTCACACTAAGTGAGCACATAATCTACTTTACATTTACAAAACGCATTAAAAGCATAAAAATGTAGAAAACACTCTTACATACACACACACACACAAACATGTTTAATATTAGTAAATGCCAACATCAGCTTTAAATTGAATGCCAGCTGCTTGTTTCGCACACACAAACGAGCATTTGCAACGCTCTCTCTCGCTGCCGTTTGCATTATCCTTTTTACTTCCTTGCTGCCTTCCTTCCGGTTTCGGTCATTACTGAGTCACAATCTGATTTGTAAGCACATTTTTTTCCAGCTTTAAATACTTCAATATATGAGCGTGCTTAGAGACCAGATCCCCGCGCTACTGGCCGTTCGCATAAGTGCTGACATGTGGTGCGCCCGGTCGTATACGTGATGTGATAAAAATCTCGCACTCAGCGCAATAAAATAAAAATGTGAAAAAAATCTTAAAAATACAGGAAAATGCAGGAAAACGGAAACGCACAATTTAAATTTATGATTTAATTAAAAGCTCGCTTGTCACCGGCCAGCGTTGGGGGTTGCTCTCGGCTACCCTTACCAGCATTTTACACATTGCTGTGCCTCTTCTTCATGCACGCGTAGATATGCTTTTTTCATCAACGCCATTGTGTTGCACGCATCAGTCTAGACGACACTGTAGTGCCACTTGTGCGTCAGTCAAGCGTTTGCGCTCTTGTGGCAGCCAGCGCCGGGATGACTCACGTCACATGCTTACCCCATCATGCTACACATCCGTTTTGTTGTTCCTTCCCCGATGTTGGGTTGATGTGATTACCCAACAGCCGGCACAGCTGTGCAGTAGACTCGAACAGCTGTCCGCTACCGCAATGACGTACAAAAGCCACGGAAAATACTAGCAAGTAACGGCTTGCAATTTTGTGTGGCTACAAGCCAAGCATATACAAGTGTATGTGGTGGCAGATTTATATATTTGTATGTTGTTGGATATTTTCTTGAGTTGCAAGCGCAACTGTAATGTAGAGGGATATTGTTGGAATTGTTGTTGTTGCTTGTGTTGACTGCTGCTCTGCTCATATTCTGAATTTGTATTATGTTGTTGCTTCAGTCCTTTTTTCTTCTGTGTGTTGCTTTATCTAAGAAGGGATTCATTTCTTGAGTTATTACATTAAAGTCGACCATAAAAATATTGAAGTATTAATAGAACCTTTCTTTTAGTAGGAAAATGGTACAATAATCCTTTTTGTAGAAGGAAGTAAAGAGAGAGTTTAGGAATTGGAGTTTTCTGTCGGGGCAGCTCGCAATCAACCCTTGTTTCAGACTTCTCGACCACTATGGTGTCTTTCAAGTGAAGGTGGTTGCCATCAGCTTTCTTCGGAGAGGTGTGCATTCACTCCGATAGTGGATTTGAATTCGCTGGCTGTACCCTCAAAACTAGTCAAGAAGTGCATGACCTCTCTATGAGACTTGAATGGATGCTCGGTGACTGTGGAATTGACGGAAACTGTAAATACAATGTACTTGCTAGGGAGGACACCTTTACACCAATTTGATCTGTTTGGTAGCGAGTCAGTTTTCTGATATTCTCTTGCGTTCTAGTATTTATGAACTTTTAGTGAATTTGGCAAATACTTTGTCGTTCTATGAGATCCGCTTTTACGTGTTTATGGGTAACATAAAAGACGAACAGTTGCCTTTTTGAGATTCACAAATTAAGATCAGCTTTACGACCGAACCTAAAATCCTTTTTGATTAGGAAAGCCGTAAAGTTTAATATGTAGTTATAATGATCGCATATTAAGGAACTTGGACGTCAAAGCCACAAAGATAGTGGCATATGCAGACATTGCCATCTTAAGAAAGGGAAGGTGTCTAAACACCATTAGCAGTGTTATGACCACTACTTTCTTTTCAGTCCAGCATCGCAAGTGGATCTGGGGTTTTATCTGGAGAAAACTGATCTCCTTCTCTTCATAAAGGAATACAAAATCCTTCCATGAAGGCTCCCATCAATAAATGGTACACAGCTCTCTGTTGTTGTAACGGGTACCAAATCCCTGTTAGAATGATAAGGATTAGATAAGTTGTCATCTAAAACGATATTAGACACTGGAAGAGGTATCGATTATAAAACCGTAGAGCCTAGTGAAATTCGCGTGAAGCGCTGGTAACCTGAAAGATGCCTACAATTTGAAGACTTCATGGGAAGCCTGTACCGTCAAAATACTAGTAAAGATTTCTAAATGAATTTATAGTTATAGAGATGAGGAGCCTCGTCATACCAAAGTTGAGTTCACATTCTAGCTCACGGGTACACGATTTGAAACATTCTTCTTTATCGTATGTTCCATTAGTATTTTCGTGCAATATTTCCTTTATCTCGGATTTATTCAAAAGGTTTTAGCTGTACTTCCTTTTCATCCCCTCACAAGCTCTACTCAAAGCAAATTTTACTTTGAAAACCAGATTACTCACTTCTCATTCAATTTGTATGCAAATTTAAAGCTTCAAATGACATTTGTCATTGCACACGTTTTACACTGAATTTCGCACAAAAATGCATTTGTGAAATATAATTTATTTACATGCGCATATTTCCGATAATGACTGTTGCACTTATGCAAAATTCCTTTCGCAAAATTCACTTACATTTTATTCTCACGTATCGGAAACTTTGCGCTCAGACAAAAACTGCGATAAGTGACTGCAACTGCAAATGTCAAAAAACGAGAAATTCCTCGCTACAACAACTGCGACACAGCACAGAGCATGAGACAGCAAGAAACAATGCTGGCAGCCAGCGCTTCCCTAACGACGTCAGAAGGCAAGAACTTTGCGCAACAAAGGCATTTCCTAGCAACGCCAAGCAATTGTAAGCAATAACGGTTATGTCAGTAAAGAAACAAAAAAAATAGCAACAAGAATAAATAAATAAAAGCAACAAGCATATCAGCAACCGGAAATAAGAACTGAAATTGCGAATGAGCAAAAAAAAGCATACAGTGCGCGCATAAAAAGACGACGCAGTCACTTGTACGTGACGGAGTGACACGACAGCAAATAAGCAAGGAAGCAGAAAGGAAAAATATGCATTTCTTGTCGAATTCGGCACGCACTTTGATAGTAAGAATATTGTAGGAAAATAAAAAAAGGAATAAATGAAGTTCAGCTTCTTTTCAATATTTTTTTTCGTTTTCCATAGAATTTATGACATTTTCGTTTTTTTATTATTTATTTAATATTTATCGAACATTTTTTAACGAAGTTGGGTTTTTCAGCAGAAGCACTTTGCTTAGTTGGAAAAGCACTGATTTTCACAATATTTTTCCAATTTTTTTTTTTTTTTTGAAATTTTAACAAAGCAAGAAAAAACGTCAACTTCGATAGCACCAAAGCTAAGGTGAATAACTTTCATAAATAAACAAATGTTCCACACAAACACTTGAATTTGAATCGGTCTGGAAACTATTTGCTTTAGATGTCCGAACTGAACAATTTCTTTGAATATTGAAGCGAGGCTTTCGTTTATAATCTTTGCCAAATTTTGTGAAGAAAACTTGTCACATTAAATTCTCCATACAAGGACCTGAGTTCAATCGGCGAGTTTGTATGGTAGCTATATGCTATAGCGGACCAATATTAGATGTTCCGACAAGTGAGCAGCTTCTTGGCGAGGAGAGTTCGTGCAAGATTTGAGATGTATATTTGGAAAAGTGAGGCTAGTTCGCGTATATATGACGGACGGACAGACGGACATGGCTAAATCCACTCAGCTCCTTACATTGATCATATATAATATATTTCAGAGCTGGAGTGTATCCATCCATTCGGATGACATGACCTAGCCAGAATAGGCTGTGTTTCTTAATTCACTGAATTATGCCAATGTCATTGTATATCTCGTACAGCTCATCGTTCCATCGACTGCGGTATTCGCCGTTGCCAATGGGTAAATCTTCCACAAACCTTTCTCTCGAAAACTCATAACGTCGACTCATCAGATGTTGTCATCGTCCATGCCTCCGCACCATATAGCAGGACGGGAATAATGATTGACTTATAGAGTTTAGTTTTTGTTCGTCGAGAGAAGACTTTACTTCCCAATTGCCTACTCAGCCCCAAGCAGCACATGTTGGCAAGAGTTATTCTTGTTAATTTTGGTTCCAAGATGGACGAAATTATCTACAACTTCGAAGTTATGACTGTTAACAGTGCCGTGAGAACCAATTCGCGACTTCAAAGGCAGTTTCTTTGATGACAGCAGAATATATTGTCTTGTCCTCGTTCACAGCCAGTCTAATGTGCTTGGCTTCCTTAGCTAGTCTAGAGAAAACATAACTTAATCAAAAGGTGGGTATTTCATCCGAAGCTGTTTTGTTCTTTCGCCTTCTCGATTTAGCTCGCATTCAAATGGAGGTTTTTTGGCCACCGACAGGATACTTGGTCCAAGGCTGGAAGAAGTGAGCTTTTTGAGCCACATATGAAGGAATCGTTTCTGGCCATTCCTAAGTGATTGATGCTCAGAGAGCTTTCCTTACTTGCATGAACTTCAACAGATCGCTCCATCCTCCATCATTTAAAGTTCAGCGGTCGGAAAAAAATCTCCTGAAATTATTTCAATATTATAATTAAAAAGCAATAGAAGACGGGTTTGGGGTTATGATTGAGTTGATTTTTTCACATTTCATATATGTTTGAACGACTTAGCAAATTTTTAAGTATATAATATCAGAATATCAAATCATAACGTTTTAATCATTGTAAAGGTTTCTTGTACAGACGTATTCATACCTTCGGTACTTATATACCAGTTTTGTCCATTTTCTCAACATATTCGACGTAGCTGTTGCAAATACCATAAAAACCAAAAATTTCAGTTTTTGTCCTAAAAAAATATGCCACAGATACTAACTGTTTTCCTAGCTCCTTGTTTTACTCAAAAGTAATGAACACCCTAATATATACATACATATATATGTATGTGTAAGCAGCTCTTTAGTATTAATAAATTTTAGTTAAGTGAAGATTTTCATAGCCATAAATATTATACATACATATATATATATATATATAGATATATGTATGTCTATATGTTTGCAGTTTCTTGTTAATATATTCCCTTTTGCCCAAGGTATCTGCATGTCTTTTATTGGATGGTTGCGCACATTAAAATCTCATTAGTGTGCGACAAGTTGTCTGGATTTGCAGCTTCATATGGGTAAAGCATTAGCAAAGGCAAGAGATGATGCTGTGTTATAGTATTTGTGCTTTATTTATTACAAAAAACATTTTTATTTTCCTAATATTTAAACACAATATTTTAAAAAGCCTTTTCGGGTCAGAATTTACGCTTTAACTCCGGCTCATCGTGCACTCCAGAATGTGTATGGTTAAAAAACTGAATTAATAAGGTCTTCAAACACGCCAACATTTTTTTTCCAATTCCTAAATTTATTTACCGTTAAGAGAGCTTCTTTTATGCACATATATAACAACTGTATATACTTGTATATATTTTCTTCTCATATATATCACATACCATGCACCGTCATTTATTTCCGCAAGCAAAAACCATTCGCGATTACCTGAACGCACGAATCATGCACTTGCTTATCAGCACGCTGCTATCTAACTCACACTCCAGCTAATGACATATTAGCGGAATTTATTATTATCAAATCAATTACACTACACGCCTTTCATTGACGGCCACTTGGGCCATGCTAACGCCAGCGCTGCCTCCACCGCTTGCCTACGGACGCGCTGACAAACTTTCGCAATTTATAATTTCGCAGCAAATAAATGTCACAGCCAATGCTGATGCGCACATATTCACATAAATGTGTGTGTGTGCGCGCGCGAGTGTTTCGGTCTTAAGTTGATTGGTGGGCGGTTTTGCGGGTACACCATGGCGTATGCGTGTCATTTGACAATTAACACGCAGACAGTTCATAAACGTGTCACCGCTGGCAAAAAACACCTGTGCGTGAGTACGGTATTTATATGTGTGTATGTGTCTGTATGTATGTGAACTGTGTAGTTTTAATTAAAACTTGCGTGCTATGAATATGTGTCATAGACACAAAGGAACTAATGAACCTACATACGATAATATACCGCTACGCATATGTATATATGTGTGTGTGTGTGTTTGCTCATATGAATGATGTGCAAAAACAGGTTGACAAACATTTAATTAAAATGCAAAGATAAATTTAATTAAGGAAGCAAATATAAAAATGAAATACAATAATAAAACCAACAAACAGCTAAAGAAGTTGGCATAAACAATGCAGCATAATGCCGGCAGAAATAAAGATTATTATGAATAAAACTGCTGTTTTCATGCACACATTTGGACATATAAATATTTTAGAAATGTATATCCTGTACAGAAAAGCTTTTAACAACCAGAAAGGAAACATATAAAGTATATACAAGTGAAAAATTGATCAACGTGAGGAATTGAATGGATTTAGCTATGTCGGTCTGTCCCACAGTTTTAGAGATATTTATATGAAATTTGGCATACATCGTTTTCTTTCCAAGAGTCGCCTCATTTGTCGGCGCCACCGATATTGGATCACTATAGCATATAGCTGCCATACAAACTGACCGATCAAAATCATGTTTTTGTATGGAAAGCTTGTTTAATTGACGACATACCATCACCAAATTTGGCATATCTTATTTTCCAGATCAACGCTATAATCTTAGAGAAAATTGTTCGAATCGGTTCACTTTAACGTATAGTTGTCATACAAACTGACGAGAAAAAACTAATTTTTGTAAGAAAAACTTTTATACTTGACAAGATACCTTGGCCAAATTCGGCACATCTTATTTTCGAGTGCAACGCTATAATCTCTGAGAAAATTATTTTGAACGGTTGACTCTAAAATATAGTTGGCATACAAACTAATCGATCAAAATCCAGCTCTTATTAGGAAAACTTTTGTGTTTGACAAGATATCTGAAAAAAATTTGGCATAGATTGCTTTCCAATCCACAAACTTCTAAAATTTAATTCAGATTGGACCACCATAGCATATAGCTACCATACAAATTGACGCATTAAAATCAAATTTTTGTAAAGAAAACTTGTTCAGTTAACGATACGATCTGCAAGAAATCTCGCTTCTTCACTTTTCTGCTATAAAAAATTCAGCTGTGATGGGTATTAAAGCCTCGGTGCTGTCGAAGTTAAGTTTTTGTCATGTTATTACCAACAGTTGTTGCTCTTTTCGAGAATTATTTCAATATTTTCAATGAAAATCTCTGATTTATGCTTGCATTATTGTTGTTGTTATTGTTGTTATAATATAATTTCAATGTGCTGTGACATTTTGCATTTCATTTGATTATTGATAAAGCTCATTGCTTTAATGCCATTGTCATTCAGCGTTCAATTGTCTCTCATGAAAGTGTCTGCCCGTGACAGCTTTTGTCAATGGTATTGTTTTTGCAATTGTCAAATGCTCTGCAAAAGCATTGTCGAAGTGTTGTGACGGCTGACAAATTTAAATATTCACTCAATTGTTTATGTGGCGCTGGTGTCCACCCACATGTACTGACAAAGAGTAAGTGTGTGTGTAGCAAATGTAGCTGGCAGTTGATGTGTGGCGCAAGCGTATGTGTGTGTGTATGTGCAAAATAATGTGACAGTCGAGTGTCCTAGATAAATGCTTAATGTGTGTGTGCTTAAACATTTTGCATTGACAACCATATTTTGCCATAATAAATAATCCATAAATAAATGAAAGAGTCAGTGCCGAGTAAGCCTTGAGTTAAAGCGGATTTACTGATTTAATTTCACAATTGTTTGCTATTAAATATTAAATAATAATTATTTCTACCCTAGACTTAGATATTTTTATTTCTATAGCCATATATATTTCTTGTAAGAATGCGCTGAGTTCTCAAACGACTTTTAATTAAGTTCGCTTTCAAAATATTTGCTTAACAAAATTTGCAAATTGTTTAATTCTATTTAATTTTATGCTCTGCATTATAAAGATCTCCCCCTTTTCTTGCTTAATTTCCTCCATCATTACTTGCTTTGCATAAACGCAGCTGCGGCTGAACAATTTCGTTGAAATGACACTCCAGTGGCTTCAACTGGGGAAATGTGTGTACAAAAAAAAAAAAAAAACACAAAAAAGTTGGGGAAAAAGTTTAAAAGGCATAAGAAAAACAATAAAGAAATTTGCATATGCTTAAAATATTCATACAGATAATTCAACGCTGAGCGGCGCTTTGGGATAATGCGTCGAACGGGAAGTTGCGTACAAACAATGAGCGCTTGTATAGATACACATCCATTTTACAGTCTTACATATATATTGGAATATATTATAAAATACATACATACATATAATCGTGCTTATACATACATATACATGATAAAAAGACTTACATACACATTCCAATGCTTGTTTACGGATATAACACACCCCATACAGCGAAAGTTACGTATACGCCGCGTATATCCTGAATTAAGTTAAGTTCCCAGAGGTTTTTCTGTTTTTGTTATTTTCGTTTCTTGCTTTTGTTAATGCCCTGCAGAAAATTCATGATTTCGACAAATTAATACAACAAATTTAGTTATACATACTTCGTTTTACAGCTGGCGATAAAGTATGAGAAATTCAAAGAAAATAATTTAAAACAAGCTAATATTGTACCTCAGAGGGCCTTTTGACAACTTTGTCCCTTTCATACTTTATCTTATTAAAATTAAAATTCAAACAAAGTTATGGCCTTAATTGAGCCCTAAGTGGCAGCACTCTTATTTATTTTATTATTAAAATATATAAAAGATGCCAAAATAAGGAAATCAGTTGCTTTTTATAAATGCGGAAGATAATTTTAATTGTACCGAAAATAGGTATACTAAGAGTACCGTAATTCGGTACAAATTAGAGGACCTTGATGTGGTAGAAAAGTATAAAGTACCTAAACAACGCATTGAAAATAACTTAGTTTAGGTAACTTAAAAATGTTACAATTCAATTCGAATTAGAGTACCGTAATTCGGTAGAAAAAAAATTACCAGAATATAAAGTGTGTACAAATTATTTTGAAAATCACTTCATTGAATGTAGGTAAACAAAATACCGTAATTCGATACGAATAAAAGTACTGCTATTCATTACAAAACACTTACTGAAATATAAAGAGCGCACGAATCACTTTGAAATTAGAGAAACGTGTTTTGGAAGAAAGACTATTAACAAAGTATAAAGTGCTTCAACGTTAATGTGGAAATTGTTTAATTTAGGTACATATGTACATATACTAAAAAAGCTGCATTATATTACGAATTATAGTACCGTGATTAGATAGAAAAAAATTTACCAGAATATGAATTGCGTACAAATTATTTTGAAATTTATTTTATTCAATGTAGGAAAAAAGTTACCGTAATTCGGTACAAGAAAACTTACTAATATATAAAGTGCATACAAATCGCTTTAAATATTACTTAATTTAGGTAAAATTAAAGTATCATAATTCGGTACCGAATAAAGTACCATGTTTCGGTACACATTTTTTTAAAAATATAAAGTGCGTAAATATTGCCTTTAACCTTACTTAACTAATAGTACGTAGAATAAAAGTACCGAAATTCGGTACAATAAAATTCCAGGAAACATAAAGTGACTCAATGGAACTGAAGACATGATAAAATGGTATTTTCTCTTCAGAGACAACATATTTATTTTTATTGGTATATTGAATTCTAGCCTATTTAGAAGAAACTAATTTAGCTCTAAATACATTACTATTGATTGCCGTGTATTTCCCTGCAGGGCAGTGCTTAGTGTGTCACTTGTAAACTCGTACACTTAATGCGCATTGCCGCCCTACGCAGCGGTCGACCACATCGCCTTTTTACTTTTCCCTTTTTGTAACACCATTAAAAACTGGGTCAGCAGCACATTGTGTCGTTTGTCGTTTGCCACTGGTTGATAGCCGGAATAGTTGGTCGCAAACACCAAACCGCAGTGCCAGCATGCGGCTGCTATTATTGTTGTTTTTGTTTAAAAATTGTTTTATTTCATTTTAATTTTTCGTAACTGTTATCGCTAGCTTGAGCTGCCATTACCGTTACTTCAGCTGCCGCCTGTCAGTCACTGACTGGCATGACGCAACTCCAAATGTCACTTTAGCCAACACAAGTGTGACCATCCGTTTTTGTTTTTTTAATTTTATCATACGCCATTTTATTTTATATCATTTGATTTTTATTTTATTTGTATATTACTGTTTCAGCTGTCCGTCGCTGCAACTGGCGTGTGGAGACCAGCATGCCCACACACACATGAATATATTAAAATGTGTGCACACATTATTCCCTTTAACGGCATTTGCCACTTTGTCCCATTTGCATTATGCTGGCGGTCCTTCTGCCGCACTCACACACACACGCACGCACTATACAACCTTTTTATTATAATAGTCATATAGCGTAGTAGTGGCGGCAGTAGTTTCCATTATTGTTGTTGGCTTGCCTACGTCTCCTTGCCATTCGGCTTAATGGCCCCCTCGGTGCGGCGACCATAAGAGACACTCAAAAGCGTCGCAACATAGCGCGGAACACATTACATCTTATCACGTGACTGACATTTTAATATTGCATACGGTCATCCTTCTCGTAGCAGCTGTACAGACTTTTCCCTTTGTTTGCGTGTGTGTGTGTGCGTTTATTATTTGTTTGCCGTAAACTATTGCATTGTTTTGTTGTTGGCTCAGCGCTACTTTGTGAAATTGAAAACTTCTTTTAGCATTATATTCCATTATTTTTTTTAATGTTTTTTTGCTTTATGCATATGTTTTTTTTTTAATATTTCATTTAATTATTATTCTAGTTTTTTCTTTTCGTCTCAACTGACCACCTTTGTGCTGTAAAAGTGAAATTGAAATTAAGCACTTTGTTTGTTTGGCTTGCGGTGTTTAAATTGCTTTATTTACTTCACTTTCATTTCCATTAATATTTTGTGCTATTTTGGCTGTGCCAGCTGTTTTTTATATGCTTAACTCTCATATATTTTTATATGGTCCGCATGGCGTATGAGTGACATGCAAAAGTCTACATTTCAAGAATTCATGGCACTTTTTGGAATATTATATATTATTAAATATCCTTCAAAAACCCATTATAAATTTAAGATTCAGTAGGCGATATTTCGTGTATAAACCTAATACGCTACTATATCAAAATTGATCCGGACTGGCAATTTCGATTCCATTTTACGTATTTTTATATTATCGCCGTCAAAATATGCTACTTTTAAGCCCATATAACGATCTAAACGCTAAAACAAATTTTCTATATCTGATTTTGCTGCCTTAAGTCTTTTTAGCAATATTTTGTTTCGGTTACAGATCAGTTTTGGAGTACCATTCGCTAAATTGTTGACTAGTTTCGACGTTATATGCTAAACCCATGTCTCGTACACACAAATGTTTTGTTTCATGAATGAAAAGACTCCACCTATATCGGTTGGCATCGCTTTTACGACCTCTACTCGATTCCAGCTTAGCATTCACACGCTTCATACTTGAAACATTAACCAAAAAATTAACAAAAACTTTATCCACAAAATTAACCAAAACATTAACCAAAATATTATTCAAAATGTGTTGACTCGATCCATAAAATATTTTGAGAGCCGCTGCTTTCTCTCTACTGTAAACATGATGATTTTGAAGTACTGTTTCTTAAATTTTTCCATGTTATCGTCTTAACAGAGATAGATGGGCGACTTGCTTGAGACAAGCTTTCGCCGAATTAACTTATTACCACTTTTTCAAAACAAACTTCACGCTAATGTATATAGCCACTGCTTAAAATATGAAAAAAAAGTAACAAAACCTTTCTTTCTTATACCAGCTTCTGCTGTCAAAGCATACTCCTCAAAAATAACCAAAAATTTCATCAACTTAAGTAGTTTGGAGTGCGTTTTCATCAATTCCTATAATCACTCTAATTGGCATACAAATTTCAGCTAATCTACAGTTATACGATTAGCTAAGCGCTGCATGCCAGCTTGATTTCTCAGCGTGCAGTTTGCCAATTGCAATTTAATCAGCTAATCAATTATGTGCAAACTGCAAATATGGAGACCTCAACCGCTGCAAAAGCGCTTAGAGTGACTCGTTAGCACAGTCAGAAACTCGGTGCAAGCAAACGAAAGGAACAACGTGTGAGCTCAGGTGGAATGCAGTAGCCAAATGCTGCACCAATAAGTGGTTGCAAATTGATTTGATTTCGTATTGAGGAACTTAGCTGGATTGCTGCGCAGTTGCTGGTGGAAAGCATGCTGGCGGAATGTAGCCCAATTCCATGAACATACCCAGAAAATGGTATTAAATACGAAATTATGATTTTAGCTGCTTCTGATGAGAGTGCGCTCGTTTCACTTGACGAAAGTTAAGTGTAATTAGGTAGAAGTACAAATTTCGAAGTTAGTTAGCCAGAATATGGTAATTAATTGCGAAGTCAGCAGTTATCTAATAATATCGAGAAAAATATATTTTTAAAAGAAGTTGAGTCTTATTTTTGCTTTTCTATATGAGGTTAGTTTAGGTTAAAAGATTGGTTCAGACAAGGCTTTCAGTTGAACAGCTTATAATGCTAGTCTGTTGTGCTACCTAAGATTCCTATATAACTGATCATAAAGACCCTTATGAATCGTCAAATCATTGTGCTTATCCTAAATTTTTTGAAGCCGTTAATGTTCGTTTCAGTTATATCACCTGGTTTGCTGAAGGAATAACTGTTGCGATGTTTTAACTTCAGTCCTTGAAAAGCTGGACAATGGAGTTGAAAGTGCCTGTATGTTTCCAATTCTCTTTCTTTCTTACAATTTTTACAATTTGCATGCGATAGATTTTTAGCCCAACCACATGAATGCCCAATTGAAAGGGTCCAGGAAAAATTCCTAGAATTGCGCAGTGTTTGGTAGATTAAAACTAAGCTTGACGGAAAGCTCTTTACAGAAAACATTTACACCAATTTTGCTTTCTACCTTTGATCGAAATGGTGAAGAACTCTCTATGTTTCTTCTCCAGCGATTTCTCCGGTTCAGCACACTAAAGCTAAGCTTGGCGGAGAGCTTCTTAGAGAAATCTCTCCCCGCAACATTACCTTCTAACTTCGACACATCGGTGAGAAAACTCAGAACGTATTTTCTTCAGCGACTTCCCCCATTCATATATTTCTTGTTGGTAGAGCAACAGCCACTAGGAGTAGCCTCTACGACGCAATAGTCCAAGTTACCTATGTATATAAAATTATATGGTTGTTTTTTATTTCTCGACCAAGTTGTGTCTCTGATTTCTATTAATTTTACTTCTCCAATAATGTGAACTTTCACTCAGAAATATATTTAAATTGAATGAAATTCTGTCCTTTAAACTTTATACTATTAGATGACCTTGATCAGATGATACGACGATAGGTAGTACGTAATGAAAATGAACTTGGCTTTGTAGCCGATCAAAGGCTAACTCCTTTCCTGATATAATTTATCAAATGTTTAACGGCTCTATAATAAGATACTAATCTCAGTCCCGTTTAATTCTTTGGGTGAGTACATACTGGCGCTTACAACCAAATTGCAACTTATCTCCAACCAATACTGATTTAATTTTATATCTTTTTAAATTTATTTTCAATATAAAACTCCAAAGCTTAAACAGCAAATATCAATTCCCGTTACTGGCTTCTCCACCATTATTATTAATTTCCATCGTCGTACTCGTTTAACATGCAAATAATTGCATACGGTGCTTTTGTGGCATGCCACATTTTAATTGCAAAAGAACTCTTGCAGTCGGCACACAAATAATCATCACTTTGTCATGTTAAATGAAATATTTAACACATTAAATGTGCAATTTGCATCAAGTGTCATTTACCAAACACCAAACAATTAATGCGCGGCTACAAGGTATTTAAAACAATCAGCTGAAAATGTTACCTGATATAATTAATACTTCAGTTTTGTATTTAATTATATAAAGATCATACAGTTGCACAATAAATGAAACGCTACAGACAATATTTTGAAAACAAAGTGGCTTGACACTGAACTGATAACCTCGCTTTGTTCGCTGACTAATTTTTGGAACTGATAATATTCTAAAACCACTCGTGAGCTTTGCCCTCTAACATTGTTGATGATTAGTGTGTGGGTGAAAATATAAACCTATATGGTAGTATGCTGATTAAATAAATATTTAGAAAGTATTAATATAAACTTATTAGTCTTACTGATAACCCTTCATCGTTTATGCAAGTCGCTATATAATGTAAAATCACTTGAACATTCCTCGAAACAAATATATATCTGTATATACATATATGTATGTACATACATATGTAAATAAATAAAGACGCGACTACGTCTAATTCAAATTGTTGCGTTAAAGTTTGATTAATTTCAGAGGTGTCTGATAAACTGGTTGAATATACATACTCTCCGCTGACAGTATTATTTTTACAACTAATTGTTAACCTTATAATTAGTTAAAACAGTGAAATTTAGTAAGGAATTTATACTAAATAAGTACATTAGCATATATTAAGCGTGAATTTAATAATTGTTTTCCAGTTTAAGATACATCGCTTTATGCTTCCTTCCTACCTAGCTTCACTGCGGGTACCAAATGAAACCCAATATTAGGCACAATCTTGTAATCATTACGTGACGACCTAAATATAAGATACATTTTTCGACTACTGTAAAGAAGCCACTCATCTTTGAGTTTGAGATACTTTCATGATTATAATTTTGGCAATAGCACAACTTTGATTGCAATTCTTTATCTCTCCTATTGAGCTAAATTTATCATTACTTCTCCTACTGAGCTAAAGTTATCATGTAATCAACTATCACGATTAGTATTTCCATTAGAGTGCTACTATAAGCATTTTATTTTAACTTCTATTTCTGTACTACTTATTGTGGTATCTGTAATTATGCTATAAAAGTGCTATTATAATTTATTTAATTTAACATTACCGATAATTGGAGTATATTTATTATGTATTTTAATTACAAGTACTCTTTAGTATATAAACTTAATAGTAATATATTTAATATTATTTTACGTTAAACAACATGTTTGTTCTAGGTATTATGATTACCATTACTATTACCATTATACCATTACTACCCTTATTACCATTGATTTATTTATCATTACTAGCATATATTATAAGATATATCAAATGATTTCTACTGTAATTACAAACAAAATTACTATTAAATACCATTAGTACGGCAATTGCCATTACTATCCAAATTACCAATACCAATCCAACTACAATTATCTTTCTTTCACTTGTTGAAAGTTTTTTTTTTCAATTACAATTACAGTAACTATAGCCAATATTACATTTAAAAAACATGCGTGCTTTAGGTATTCGAATTACCATTACAATTACCAATACCAATACTATCAAAATTACCATTACTTACTTTATTGCTGCTAAAAATGCATATTACGTACATTAAAATCAGAATTATCATTATATCTTCTAATGCAATTATATTATAATTACAATTACTTTTAAATTTATTTATATTTTATATACATACGAACCCCATTTTTACATTGCAATCGCAATAACTACTGCTAATGTTGCAATAAGCAACACGCTTGTTCTGGGAATTAAAATTACCATTACAATTATCAGTACCATTACCACCACAATTACAATTACTTTATTTATAACTGCTAAAAACTATTGACACGTAGATTGAAATTACAAGTACCATTTACATTTCTTCTGTAATTATATTTACAATTACTAATAAAATTACTAATGCCATTTTAGCACCATTACTTTTCTTTTACTTATTACGTGCCTATTAGAGTTACAATTACAATAACTATAGCCAATGTTACAATAAAAACTTGCTTGTATTAGGTATTTTGATTACCATTACCTACTTTATTACTGTTAAGAAATGTTATATCATACATTAAAATTACAATTATCATATCTATTGCTAATGTTGCATTAAGCATCATCTAGGTTCTATAAATTACGATTATCATTACCATTATCAGTACCATTACCACTACAATTACAATTACTTTATTTACTTACTGCCAAAATTGATTATCACACTTATTCAGATTATAACTACCATTACAATTTCTTCTGTGACTATATTTACAATTACTAATACCATTACTACCCCATTACTTTTGTCTTATTTTTTACGAGACTATTATAATTACAATTAAAATAACTAGAGCTAATATTGCAAAAAGCATCATCCTTGTTCTATAAATTACGATTACCATTACCATTATCAGTACCATTACCACTACAATTACAATTACTTTATTTCTTACTGCCAAAATTGATTATCACACTTATTCAGATTATAACTACCACTATCATTTCTTCTGTAATTACATTTACAATTATTATTAAAATTACTAATACCATTACTACCCCCATTTTCTTTGTTTTACTTCTTACGAGACTATTATTATTACAATTAAAATAACTTGAGATAATATTGCAATAAGCATCATCCTTGTTCTATAAATTACGATTACCATTACCATTATCAGTACCATTACCACCACAATTACAATTACTTTATTTATTACTGCCAAAATGGATAATAACAATTTTTCAAATTTTAATTAACTTTATCATTTCTAATCTACTATTATAATTATTACAATTACTTCTTAAATTACCAATACCATTATTACCACATGTATCTTAAATCTTTTACTTCTTAGTCTCACAACTAAAATTATTATTACTTCTACTGGTCTATCACAATTACAATTACAATCACCATTCCAATTACCATTATTATTCGTGTCATTGCAATTCAAAACACATTGTCGTTTTATTATTCACCATAAATCTTGTCAACTTTGCCCCCCCTGACAACGCAATCACGCTATCAGCTTGCTTGCCCATAAAACTTATCCCTTAAATCAGAGAAACACATTGAAAAGCCACTCGACAAACACTTTCAATCCAACAAATTTAAACAATTTAATTGCAAATTCAATTCGCCTCAACTACTTAATTACTTACAGCATTTGCATTTGTTATGACAATTGTGCAATAAGTTCACTCGATTTATATCTGCTAACGTCAACAATACCTAATTGCATACACTCGTATGCATATGCATAAGTATTAGTGGATTAGTGATGTGTGAGCGCATTTATTGAATATTTAATGGGACCGTTAATACTTGTACTATATATAGACATAATAAATTTAATTGAATAATTACATATGGTACTCATACTAATTTAAAATTTACTTTGTGTTTTGATTTTCAGAATTACGGAAAATTCGATTAACACGATTTGCGGTTTAACAATAAAGCAAAATGGTGAGTTGAAATCAAATTTTCTAGGTAGAAATTTAATGCATCTCAGTTATATGATAAGATGATTGTGATTTGAGTAATTTTAATGGAATTTACGAGTATTTGAAGCTGTTCGTTAAACTTGGTTTCCGATGTGTAAAATTATCGATAATAATTTTTGAACACGGAGACATGATTTTTGGGTTTAAAGCTAGTGACTGATATAAAATCTATTTAAATTTATCGTTTTGGTATATTTTGGGTTTTTTCGTATTTCTAATCAACCTTCAACTCTTTGAATTCTTCTCTTTTTTATGCAAACATTTCAAAACATAGCAAATTGCTTCACTATTTTCACTCATTTTTGAACAGCTGTAACTCCCCGAAATTAATTAATTTTTTTTTGGTTGAATGAAGCTTAAAATCTCCCCTTTCCAACACTATATAGTATGACGCAACGTGATTGGTAGCACTGCAGATATACGAAATCTCTTGCCAAAATACGAATAGACTTTTTCGACTACACAATATTTTCACTACTTCTCTCTCTCTTTAGTATATTTCCTACTATTTTTCTTTCTCTTTTGAACTATAGTTTACCTCTGATCTATTTTCCACGCTTTCGTCGCTCGATTCTAAGAAGTTACTCACTATAATTAACAACAGAAATCACACAGTGTCTCTTGTCTCATTTTTCTTTCACTCTCAGTACCCTTTATTTATCTTTTTTCTTAAGTAAGCGCCCAAAGAGCGGAAAGAACTAATTAAGTTCTCTAAAATCACAAGTTAATTAGCTGCGAAAAATGTTGTGCCAACTAAGAAAGCTCTCCCTCATTATAGCCAAAACAACACGCGCGCTGTTATTTCGGCAATTAGAAGGAAAAAATTTAGAAAAAGAGCAATTAGAAGGGAAAATTTAGAGAAAGAGACCCAAAATGACAAATTACAAAGCAAGCAACTGCTTGAAATCACAGCAAAGAAAGCGTGCAATGAAAATTCGAAGTTAATAAAAGCACGAAATAAACACAAAATTTAAAATTAAGTTTGTTTTTATCGTTCTTGTTCTTTTTCTTGTTCTTATTTGAGGGAAGGACAGCAGCAGAATGAGCTGACTCAAGCAGACGCCAGTCATTAGTCACAATTGCGGGAGCGCAATAAAACGCTGACATACATAAGTATTTATAAGCGCAACTTAACCGGAGCAAAACGTGCCACAATCGAGGATACGCCAAGTTGAAAGTGCATAAATGCGTAATAAATTTTCCAATTTCAAATCTGAAATGTTCACTTGGCGCCAATGACTTAATTCTCACATAATAATTAACGAAAATCGAAAATTCCTATTTTTGTCGCAGTAAATTGCGCTGAGTTTCATCAAATTCAATATTCAAGGCCTAAAATTAACTGTGAGTGCGTATTTATAACCTAAAAATATAGCTGCAATTAACTGTCCATTGACGTCACTGTTATATTTCAGGCAATTTTTGGTATTCTAATTAGGTGTTGAAATTTCGCTGCAAGCAGGTTTTATGTTTCAAATACTCCTATAAATACTTTTATATAAAGCTGTGTGTGTAATCAGATTTTTTTGTAATTTTATTCATTCTAAATGACGCCAGTGAGTTGTGTGTGTAAAACTCAGAAAGTTTAAAACAAGCTTACTCAGTTGTTAGCCAGCTATTTACACTCATACAATGTATGGTATTTATAAATGCAAAACAAAAAGAAAAACAACATTACTTGGAAACAGTAGTCAACTAATTTTTTTGAGTAGGGTTGGCAGCTATTGCTGGAGCCATTGGCAAAAGTGGGGACTCTCAGCAAACTCTCTCTATATTAAACCGTAGTTAGGCCTATAATGTTCTACGAAATTGTTTGTTTCGTGAGATTGCCTCTCTTGTCTGAGAATCTGTATACTTAGATGATCATGCGGTCGGATACCCTGGAAACCTCGCACACTTTCATTTTATTCCAAAATACTTGGAGTACCAGGTCGCCAAACCTTCGTTACTTGGATAACTACGTCACCAAACCTAGCCCTAACTGTCTCTTATCTGCTCTCATACTTTCAAAGAAGGCATGACAGGGAAGGACTCGCTGGAGAAAACGAGCGATAAGCTTTTTTTAACAGATGGAGGGTTGCTGGATGAATACACTGTCATAAAGTGTCAGCTGCACTTTTGAAGGTAGCAGTATAACTACTTTTTCGGAATGCTGTCTCCTTCAAAGTGGTGACTATCGATATTAGCCTTGACTTCGCTGGCAGTCCACTCAAAACTCTTGGAAGGATGTCTAGCCTACGTATCTCTAGCATCGAGTTATTTATGTGGTATTGCAGCAGACCGTAAGGCTGATGAGTTTGTAAGGGAAGTACTTGTACTCAAGAACTGCGGCATTGGTTTGAGTAGAAGCTCCGTTGGCATCTTGTGGTTCAATAATGAACTTTTGGGCCTCAGACCAAATCAGCCAGCACTGATCGACTTCTGGATCAGCAAATTGTAGCTATATGTATACTATATATAAAAGAAAATTCAAATTAAAAGGGTTCTGAAACTAAATATTATTAAACGCTTAACAAGGTACACTAATTTCGCCATAAAGCTTGTAATACCAAGAAATAATCGTGGGAGACTCCATAAAAGATATATTGGGTAGTCGAAAAAAGTTTTTTCCTATTTCGAATCAAACTTCAACTTCCTTCCATAAGTGTAAAACTTTTCTGGTTTCTCGGCGAAAAACTGCGACAAGTAATTTTCACATACCTCTCTTGAAGCCAACTTTACTCCATTAAGGGAGTTCTTCATTGACCGAAACAAATGGTAGAGTGATGATGCAAGATCAGCGCTATATAGTGGATGCGTCAAAACTTCCCAGCCAAGCTCTCCCAGTTTTTGCCGAGTCATCAAAGATGTATGTGGTCTAGCATTGTCCTGATAGAAAACGAAGCCCTTTCTGTTAATTAGTTCTAGCCGTTTTTTTCGATTGCTTGCTTCAATCTCATCAGTTGTTGACAGTAAAATGTAGAATCAATCGTTCGACCAGGCTGGAGCAGCCCATAGTGGATGATTCCTTTCCAATCCCACCAAACACTCAGTATAACCTTTCGAGGCGTCAATCCTGGCTTTGTGACCATTTGTTGAGCTTGGACTTGGATGGCTTGGACCATGATCTTTTTCGCACATCACTTTTGTATTTGATCCACTTTTCGTCTAATTTAAGCATTCATTTCAGAAATGGTTCGATTTCATTTCGTTTTAACAAAAAATTCGGTCCATTAAATTTTTCACAGACAATTCATGTGATAACCAAACATCGAACTTCTTTTTGTAGCCAGCTTTTTTAAATGGTTCAAAACCGTTTGATGATGAATGTTAAGTTCCTTAGCGATATCATGGCTGCTTACGTGACGGTCCTGGTCAATCTTTTCCGTAATTTCATCGATTTTTCAACGATTGGTCGACCAGAGCGAGGTGCATCTTTCACATCGAAATTTCCAGAACGGAAGCGAGCGAACCATTGTTGTGCTACACGAACTGATACAGCATCGTCTCCATAAACTTCACAAATTTCATTGGTGGCTTGCGTGGCATTCTTCCCTTTTTTATACAAAAATTTCAAAATATAGCGAATTTCTTCATTATTTTCACTCATTTTTGAACAGCTGTAACTTTTTTTCCACTTCCGGAATTAAATTTTTTTTTGGTTAAACCAAGAATGAAGCTTAAAATCTCACCTTTCCAGCACTATATGGTATGACACAATGTGATTGGTAGCACTGGAGATATGCGACTGCAACGACATCTATTGACAAAATACGAAAAGACTTTTTCGACTAACCAATATTTTTAGTGAATACATTTTTCAGACAATGGCAACTTCATTTAAAATATTGTTTTAGCCTTAGACACCTGTTATTTGATATTATTTCTTTAATAAAATGCATCAAAAAGTTTGGTATCTCAAATGGTTTAACCTTCTACAATATCGAAGCTTGCTCTTTAACCTTTTGAATTACGTTAAAGCTTAAAAAAAAACAGAAAATCGGTTTCATATTTTTTATGAGCCCAAAGGAAACAGCTACACATACAAACATAAACAAATCCATGTTTTTTACTGACTGGTTAATTATTTCCTTCATAAATTCACAGTTATTAATTAAAGCGCAACTCAATTAATATTTGCTCAGATGAGCTCATTACATTATGCCCACACAAATTCTGCTTTTAGGCGTTAAATTCAATATTTTAGCAATTTATATCTGTAATGTTATTCACCGTTAATGTTGATGCTTGCCGCAGCTGCCAGAGTAACGGCAATACAATTTGCGGTGGCGAACGCATTAACAAATAACCAAAAATCCAATCGCTTCTGACCTCACAGCCCCACACTGGGGTCAATAATGTGAAAATTCCTAATTAATTGAAAGCATCGCCTTTGAGTGTATGTGTGACAGTGTGTGTGAGTAACTCCAGGCTTTAAGCACACGCAGTAAATATATGTGTGTGTGTTTCTAGTAATCGTCTATCCAAAAATAATGCTAATACTAATTGGAAACATGAAACGACAAATTCATTTAAAATCCGCGGGGAGCAAGCGCCAGCAACAAATAAACACGCCCACACACCACTGTAAATAAGTGTTTAAATTTGGCAAATTGTAAAAAACCGCAAAACATAAATCAATTGTGTTTGCCCATGCAACGCCCCACAGTTTGGTCGACACTGACACACTTACACATAGACATGGACACACAATCACAATTAACCGCCATTGTTTTTTCGTGACGTGGCTCAACTCTGGCGGCGCAAAAATATACCGCAATGCCAAAGCAACAAAAACGCGCTTATTAAAACACATATTATTAAACAACAACAATAAACAACTATACATATTAGTAAATAAAGTTCGCCGCGGCAACAACAACTAATCGGATACAAAGCATTTGCAGCGGCTGATTAAGTAATTTGTAAATTCCGCGCAACAGGGGTGGTGAGGGTGTGCAGCAAACACATGTTTTGTCCGCCCCCCTGCGTCCCTTAAACAACTGGTTCACATGTGGACACATTGATATTTGATATACACCCTATGGTGGGTTATACCATCAAAGTATATGGCGCTTGTGAAAGTGGGGTAGTTTTGGTGAGTTCATTAATATCTGTCAGGCCAGCAGCAGGCGCTGCGCGAATTCGAGACTTCCACTCTCTCATTTTGGCACTTCATTAATTTCGGACGCTCAGCATATGCCGCGAAACCGTTAGTTGGTGCTGTTGTTAATGATAAATTTATCATTTATGAAATTTACAGTTATCTATGATTGCTCAATATGAGTTTAGAACGTTGGCAAATAGCATAACAATTGTGTTTACTAAACCAATAATGGGCCGAATTTATTGTTGATTACAAAAATATAATTTATAAGCAACTGGTATAAATTATTATCAGCTGGTGTAACCTTACGGAAATTGGTTTCCGTTGTATGCAATTACTTTTTTAGCAACTGCTATAAATGAGACAGATTTGGTATAATTTTTTAACAACTGGTATAATTTATAATCATCATTGAAAATAATGAATTGGTAAATTTTAAGAAAATACTTTATTTTTATGTAACTGCTTTAGATTATATGGGCTTGGTATAATTTGTAAGGAACTGGTATAATTTAATATTAGCTAATATAATGTTATAGGAATTTGCATACATTGTATCCAACTAATTTTTAGCATACGGTTTAAACTATACGAATTTGGTATAAGTTGGTATAACTTATAATCAGCTGACATCAATTTCAAAGATAGTTTTATAATTCATAAGTAATTCCTTTACTTTAAAGCAAGTGCCATAAATTATACATATTTGGTATAAATTAAAAGCAACTGATATAACCTATAATTACTTAATATAACTTAAAAAAAAGTTGGTTTCCATTGCGTGCAACTATTTTTTAAACAACTGCTATTAATTATATGGGTTTGGCATACTTTGTAAGCAACTGGTATAACATATAATCAGCTGATATCAATTTCAAAGACATTTTTTAATTTATAAGTAATTCCTTTATTTTTAAAAAACTGGTATAAATTATACAGATTTGGTATAATATGTAAGCAACTGCTGTAAACTATAATCGTATGATATATCTTTCAAGCAAATTTTATATTCTGCATGCAATTAAGCTACTGGTATAAATTATACGAATTGGTATAATTTCTTAACAACTGGTATAATTTATAAAAACCTGCGATTACTTCAAGGAATTTATTAAATGTTTAAGCATTGCTTTTATTCTTAAAAAACTGGTATAAATTACTAAGATTTGATCTAGATAATATATAACTGGTATAATCAAAGTTATTTAATTTCAGTGCCAGTTAATGAAAATCTAAAAAAAAATTTAGTAATCCCATGTAGGCAGTTTCAATAAACGCGAACTTTCTTGGGCAGAAAAGGACGTGTGCATCGATATTTCAAAATCTGAAGACCAATATAATAATTCGACGATTTAATCTTAATTGCTGCTAAAATACTGACTCATACTTTCACTATGCAAGTAAATTCTTCGGCTTGGATTTCATCCAAAATATTAAAAAAAAATTTTAAGATTCTAATAAACCTCGAGAACTCGCAAATTATAAAGAACAACTACTCATATAAGCTTTTAAATAGCATTCACATTAAATTACTTTTTCGACCAATGCACCAAATGCCTGAGGTTACTGAAACAAACCGACATTTCATTTACGAAAATAATCGACTCGCAAAGCCTCACATTTGATAAAAGAATCATAAATCACAGAGCGAAGCTGAGTAAAGAAAATGAGTGCAATGTTAAACCGTAGCCTATGACATAAAGTCAGCAACATACATATGTGCAAGTGGACATTGTTTTCGGCATAGCTGCACAGCACCAAAGGCGCTGAACGCAAAGCAAATTACTCGAGTGCTCATGTTACGTATACGCCCCGGTATTTCACCGCCAGGCGCGATTAAATTTATTTTAGCGACACTCAAGTTAATCTTTTTTGTTTGTGCTTGGTGCACACACAAATCAGATTCATAAAAGTTACTTTCAACAAAGCTCCCGCCTACCCGCGCGCCCTCGCGAGAATTGTTGCAAAGAAATTTGTCTTTTACGCGATTTCACACCATTTAATTCTTGTTCATAAGAGTTGAGAGCGATGATGCGTCTGCGGGCGGTGTTATAAACCATGCTAACTGGGAATTGCTAATGTGGCTAAGGGGGCGTGGCCTACATGTTAGCCTATGTGTGTGTGTGTTCGCTGTGATTAATGACCGTGTGAAAAGTGCGATAATATGTCAACTTGGCATAGCATGTGATCTTCATGTTGCAACACACTTGCATTTTTTATATGTGGTGAAGTCAAGTGGGCTCATATCTTTTTTGGTATTTGATTAGATTTATTGCTGTGACAGATTTTTATGCATTATTCACTGTTGAACAAGTATTTACGCATTTAATTATATGGATTGCAGTAATCTTTTTCGTTTTTGCATAAAATCTTTTTATAAATGGCTTCAGAAAGTTATCAAGTCATGTTTTCTTGTCTGCATTTCTTAGATTCTTTGAGTCAGTTTCAAGTTAGATGTGTACTGGCGACTTTTTGGCGTCATATTGATGAACCCGCTTCTCATAACCAGTAATCATGCGTTTAATAAATGTAGGATTCTCACCTAAGTTCTATATAATGTAAAAATATAATTTTTAAGCAACAGGTATATAGTATTATCACTGCTATAAATTATACGGATTTGGCATAATTTTTGAACTACTGGTATAATTTATAATCATCATGAAAGTTGAGAATTAGTCAAGTTTTTAAGGAAACTTCTTTATTTTTAAGCAACTGATTTAAATTATACGGATTTGGTATAATTTTTCAACAACTGGTATAATTCATAATTAGCTAATTTAACTTTTACGGAATTTATGCGCATTGCAATCAAATAAATTTTTACCAACTGCTTTAAGTTATAGAGATTTGGTATAATTTGTAAGTAACTGGTATAACTTATAACATGCTTATATAACTTTCAAAGAATTCTTATAATCTATAAACTATTTCTTTATTATTAAACAACTGGCATAAATTATACGTATTTTCTATGATTTATAAGCAACTGGTATAATATATAATCATTCAATGTAACTTTAAAGGAATTGGTTTCCATTGTGTGCAACTACTTTTTAAGCATTTGGTATAAATTATACGGATTTGGTATAATTTGTAAGCAACTGGTATAACTTATAATCTACTGATATCAATTTAAAATATATGTTTATAATTTGTAAGAAATTATTTTACTTTTAAGCAATTGGTATAAAGCATCTCTTTTCCGACCTCTAATCGACGTAATTTTTCCAAAAGACTTGGATCTTTTGGTACGAGTAAAGCATTGACAAGGGAAAAGTTGCATTGCTGCGAAGTGCGCTGTAAAGCTCAGAGAAGCTATATATATAAAGGATTACGGGTAAAAAAACGTTGAAATTCTCGTCTTGCTATTAATTTGAGAATTTAACTTTAGCCCACCGGACCACTGTAGTTTTTTTCCTCTAGAAGTGGCTGCTGTTAAGGCGGACTGGTACAAAGTGCAACCTCTATCGTGTAGGTGAGCACTCATTCTGATTAGAACTAAGTTCGCTAGCTGCGCGCTTAAAGTTAGCCAAGAAGTTCCTTCTTCGCTAGAAATAGCATCAAGCTACGTTCCTAGAAAACTCGTTTGAGTGTCCAGTAATAGCGGAATCGTTGGTGACTGCAAACTCAATGAGCTAAAGAGAGCTCACATCGGAATTGGAACTAGTTGGATTGTATTTAGCACTGGTCGACGACCCGCTACTGTGCGACCTCAAGATACTTTTGAGCCAGAGTAGAATGCATATGATATACTGAACTACTCGCCCTGAGCTCTCCTTCCCGCAATCGTAGGAGTTCTTATTGGAGAGTAAGGCTATGTTGTCGGACTCAAGATGTCAAAGTTGTGTGGATGAGGTGGAAACATCCAGGTACTTTCACAATCTCGTCAGTCTTATCTTCGGCGGACCAGTAGACATATTCTAAACTGATATTAGCCGTCTCACCAAATTTGTAACAGTCTCAAAGCGCTTTGATGATCTTCAAGGATCTTATGATCTAGTTTTTGAGAGTTTTATGTAGCATAACGGAAAGGAGTCCTTTTAGGATCGACCTATAAACCTAATTTAAGCGTGATCGCTGTATATCAGCGAAAAATAAAATGGGGTTTTAATCATGTTCTCGTTTTTCTAAGTAAAAAAAAAAAACAACAACAAAAATACACCTCTTCTGCACGACCTCCCACAGCATGTTTTCCATATTTGCTCATTAAATTTGCCAATTCCCGTTTTCGCCTCTTCATGCCACTTTCTAGTTCTCCGCACAATTTCTCTTTGTAATTCAAGCAATTTGCAGTGCCGTTCAATCAACCAGTTCATTATCAACAGTCAACAGTGAATGGTTAACGGTCCACAGTCTCAAAGCTTCAAACTTCAATCACTCAATTATGTACTTTGTGGTAATGGATACCAGTCAACACACACACACACACATACATACTCAAAAATGGTTGCTGAACGAAATAGTTCGCAGTAGTTGTTGCTGCGTTGGATTGCTCGCTTTGCCATCAACTTGTTTTGATAAATGGTTGTCAAAATTTATTTATTTTTTCCACTTGCCACTGTGGCAGCAATTGGCGACTCTGCAGCATGCTCGTGCCCGATCGGCGACGACGACTGCCTGGTTAGTTATTGCAGGCTTTGGTGAATGTCATCTTCGGCGCATAGATTTCTGCCTTCGATTTCGCCGCCGCGTCACGCATATTTGCACAGCAAATGATGCTGAAAACACTGTGGCGGACAAGCCACAAACAACAACAAATATGCGCACATATTTTCATACTTTTACTTATAACTAGTATATAAATGTATTTATAAAAAGCGTAAGCGCTGCAAAAAATATTGACACAATCTATAAAATTAAGTGCCGTCTGTTCAACATTACTCCCGCTCTTCGCTTCGTCGCTGGGCCAAGAATTTGCCAATAATTTCTGTGCTTGTTTTTCTTTGCTGTTGTTGTTGTTTTCCTTGCTGTTATTGTTGTTTTTGTCGCTGTAATTTCTCCATCATCAATATTAACCGCTTTCGGCCCAGCCGAGCGACAAGAAAATATTGCAAAAACCAACAGCAACAACAACACGATTGAAGACTGTTGCTAAGAGCGCCTTTGCAGTCACCCAATAAGTGCCTGTATATAGACATGCCTGTACGGAGTGAGGTGTACATAATTCATATTGTGATAAACTCCAGCAGCAGGCGTTGTTGTCGTCTCCGTCCACCGAAGATGATTGATAGCTGCCTATGCCATTATGCTGCCAAATTAAGGAGATTGGAAATTTCATTATGATAACAATGGTAACATGACACGCACAGGCAAATAAGCACAGCCGTGCAGAGAGCACAGAGAGAGAGCGGTGTGGTACCAAAGAAAAGCGCACGGAGTGCTGAAATTTCACAGCGAACAATTGATTGATTAAGAAAAAGCCGCTTTGAATGTAACTAAAAATTAATACTGAAAATTTTTCTAATGAAGAGTTCTTAAGCAAAAGTGAATGATTTTTAAATGATAAGAAAATGTATATTAGAAGAAAAAATAAATAAAAAAGTATACATAAAAAATTAAATTTTGGCCCAAATTTTATTTTCGTATGCTATATTAGTAATTTCAGTTTAATTAATTAATTTATTTTATTTTAATTTCTTGAAGTAGGTTACTCTGAACAGGGTCTGTCTTCAATTACGCGAGCTAATACCCCAGTTCTTGAGATATCATTCCAAAATTTTCACAGTCTCTTTTTCTCATCAAGAAATTACTTATGTTTAGATATCACCGATTTCGGACGACTATAGCATATAGCTATGTATCATAGAAACTGACCTATAAAAATCAAGTCCTTGTGTGGAGAACTTTTCTATTCAAAGAATGTGCGTTCAGCGTCGTCTTCTGTCGCGTCGTTGTATAGGCATGACGGCTCTTCGACTTTTTCTATTCTGTAGAGATACCTTTTGAAGTATCCGTGACCGGCTAACGGCTGGATTGTGTTAGAGTCGGCTTCTCCAAATTTACGGCTTATTCATAAGTATAGCACTTTTATTAGTCCGGCCGTCCATCTGCCGCAACTCTCATTCTCCCATTCTCGATGCCATGTTGTTATTATAACTTTCTTTATTTTATCTATTGCGCTCTTGTTATTTTCGCATGTTTTCTTTAGCTCCCTTAGCTTTTTCCTTTAATATGCCGCAAGGTCGATTGGGGCATTACCGCTTATAATTAATATTGCATCGCCTGACACTGTTCGGTAGCCTGATGTAACTTTGAGGGCTGCGGTACGTTGCACTGTGGTCACTACCTTACGCTGGTTTTCCGTTTTAATCACATCTGCCCAGACCCCAGCTCCATAAAATAGGTCGCTGAATGCCGTCGATATTAGGAACTTTCTCTTTTCTTGACTGAGGGTTACAGCCATTGTTGGCCATTAATCTGCTAAGTTGGAATGCGATTTTCGCTGCCTTTCCGGTCGCGTGCTGGATTTGTACCCAGAAGCTTAGCCTGGGGTCCAATCTAACGCCTAGATAGTTTACTGCATTTTGTGTCCTATGAAAAACCGTATTCATTTGCATACTTATTTCGAAGGGTATGTGCCTATTTGTAAGCAGTAGTACTATAGAACTGTTTTTTTTTCCATAGGGAGCTGGAGGTTGTGTGAGTAGAGACATGCTTGCGTCCGTATCATGACCTGATTAAGCTTTCTTCGCGCTTCTTCTGTGTCTCGTGCTGTAATTACTGCTGCAATGTCGTCCGCGTAGCCAATTTAGTGCGATTTGTCCGGCATTTCGAGTTTTAGTATAGTGTGGAGGCTGATGTTCCACAAGCCTGGGTCTAAAATGGATTCTTGTGCTGCTACTGACGTGGTTGCCATCTGTCGTGATCACTTTTTAGTTTCGTACAGAAGTTTTCTGTTTCTGGGGTAGCTCCGCACCACGGCTCTGAGGTAGTCGGCGTTTCGGACATCTTAAGTCGCCAGCAACATTATTCTTTTGTATTTCTGCCATCTACCCAGTGCAGCTTCTATACTTTCAATTACGTATTTTGTAGCTCCTTGTGTTGATCTGCCGGTTCTAAAGCCGTGTTGTCTAAAGGAGAGTCCTCCGGCTTCGTCGATAGCCGCTTCGAGTCTGGGTTTAAGTAGCCTTTCATAGAGTTTTCCTGCTGTGTCAAGCAGGTTTAGTGGACGGTATGCTGCTGGCAAGTTGGGACCTCATTTTCCCTTACTCATAAGCACCAGCCGTTGCTTTTTCCAGTGTTCAGGGAATTTTCCGTCTTCGAGGCAGGCGTTGTTTATATTCAATAGAACTAGCGGTCGCTCTGCAGCGATTATTTTCAGCATTTCTGTTGGGATTCTGTCCCGGCCGGTATTATACCTACGGTGAAGATAAACAAAATTTTTTCCTTGTTCAATTATTTAAATATTATATTTATTTTATTTTCTTTTTAATTCAACATAATTTCAATTATTTTTATTTTTTTTTTTTTTTTATTTATTTACAGTAATCAGTTTAACTTTTTTTAATTGATTTTATTTTTTATTTGTCCAATTTTACTTTTACTTTCTTTTTAATCTTATTTCATTTCACTTACCTTAAGCCAAGCCGCGTACTTTTTCCACCCCCTAAAGTATGCAACGCTTTAAATTATCGTCACTATCCCCTCAGTAATTTCGCTTCTCTTGCTTTGCATGGAGATGTTCCTTGGCATCTTCAGCCTCGTCATTTATACTTTTTACATGTTTGTCGTAAAATATGACATCAATTTACATTTTTTCGGCGAAACTTTACGACGACGAGCAGCAGCTCGAGTGAACTGTAGGAATTTGTAGAAAAAATTGTCTCAAGATAAGCGAGTCAAGTTGGTTGGTTTGGTGGAATCACGACATGCCAGTATTCAACGCCTGCAGACGCAACAGTAAATTTATCAGCAATTTGTTTTGGGAATTTAGATTTATATGCGTAACAGCCGCAATGTCACTACAGACGACAGATAAGCCTTGATTAATCTGTTTCGCTTTAATTTAAGCGCTAGCAGGTTGACTTTTTCCGCGTAGACGCGCATACTCTGCTTACAACCAAGTATTTGTTGAGAAATTTTCAACGCGCGACTTCCCCTGTACAATAGGTGTATTTTGTTTTTGTTTTAATTAGAAAACGAAGGTATGATATGAATTTGCTATTTAAGGTTATGTCCATCTTGAATCGAGTTACATCTAATTTCTTCTCACACATATAATAATAGAAGTTTGGAAAATATGTTTTTGATTATAACAATTTCAAAGCAATAAGCTCAGCCTTCTACAGAACATATGTTTTATAAGAAGGTGAGGTCATTTTGGTTGAAGCTAGGTCTGTTTTCGACTCCCATATACGAAAAAAATATATACAAATATTTTATGGAGATGATTTTTGAATAGAGCTTTCGGAAACTTCTATAAAATTATTAATTTTTACATATTTTTGTTTTAAATAAAAATACGTTTTAAAAAAATAATAAGCTCAACCTCCTGAAGAAAAGCATAAATATGGCAAATTTGTAATTTTTATGCGCATTTCACTTTTAACCGCTGACATTTAAAAAACTTGATATATGGACGTAGACGAGGTGGTAGAACCAAACAATATGGGTTTTTATATAAGACAAAATGGAGCGACTACTGACAGTAACACCACTGATGACGAGATGCTGACCTCGGTCCCTTTTCAATTAAAACAGAAACAAGAACTTGAAACTGAAACTGAAATGAGCAGGAATGTTAAAGAACAAAATGTCAACAGAAATAAAGCAACTCCTTGGAACACGACAACAGCGGCATCTGAGGAAATCGATCATTCAGATTTGGAATTAAAACTTCCTCAAATACATCTCTGGTACCCCACTAATAAAAATACGCTAAAAAATCGTCTTCACACATGATTAGATCACTTTAAAAATATGTTCGAATATGGTCCAGACTTGGAACAGACGAAATCGTCATCTTTATTCGCGTAAACACCGCTTTACCGAGTTCACAACAGCGCGCCAATCATTTCTTCTTTTCGCTACTTGGCGTCAATTGGAGATTCCAAGCGAAGCCAGGTCCTTCTTTACCTGGCTTTTCCAATGGAGTGGAAGTCTTCCCCTTCATCCGCTTGACTTGACGGATATAGCGTCGAATACTCTCAGAGCTGGAGTGTTTTCGTCCATTCGGCGACATTATCTAGCCAGCGTAACCACTGTCTTTAAATTCGCTAAACTACATATGTCAGTGTCGTCGTGCCAATGCGCAAAGACCATAAATCTTCCGCAGAACTATTCTCTCGAAGACTCATAAAGCCGACTCATCAGATGCTGTCATCGTCCATACCTCTGCCTGTTAGTCAGTGGACGTCATTGTTGAGTAACTTGTAGAATTTGGTCTTTGTACGGGGAGAAAGGGCTTTACTTCTCAATTACCTACTCAGTCTGAAGTAGCACCTGTTGGCAAGAGTTATTATGCTTAAGTCGCACGATAGTGAGTCGCCTTGTCTGAAACCTCGTTTGAGGGAGAGAGGTTCTTCCCGTTACTGACGGAGCTTTTGGTATTGGTAGTATTAGTTTTTAGGGATATCAAATTCCGACATAGCGGCATAAAGGCAGCTACTTTTTGTGCTGTCAAATGCAGCTTTAAAATCTAAAAATTAAGGTTTTTAAATATTAAATTTATTGAACCCATATCTACGTTAATAAATCCGCTGATTGCCAGAATTTATAACGCTTTTTTGGAAAGAACTGCTCCGTCGATTACCGTAAACATATTTCCAAACAAATTTATAAAAAACGCCTTTGGGGAAATTACATTGGGGGGAGTAGCTCCTAAACTTAGTAGCTTTTGAACTTGACAATTGTTGTAGTTCCAGTTCTAAATCTGTGATGATGTATTCAACATCAACGAATAACATCGGATACGCTTCTGATATAATGGATTAACAGCGTCGATTTTTGAAAATTTTGAGACCCTTCCTCGGTAGTACTGGAAGATCCTTTGGCCTTTAGTTTTTTCTTGGTTTCCGCCGCCGATATTGGGCCATACAAACTGAACGATCGAAATAAAGTCGTCGTGTGGTCTTTCTTTTAATCAATGTAATAATATCTGAAGGAATTGTTGAGATCGAACCACTATAGCATATATCTGCCATACAAAATGACAGAACAAAATCAGTTTCTTGTATAAAAAGTTCTTTATTTGTGAAGTATATTCTGATCTCGCTAACCGGTTTTATTATTTTTATTTATTTATTTTTCACTTTTTTCGGAATATTCCAGATCACTTTGCCAGGTCTTGCAGTTCTACCAACAACTCAACTTGTCTACTCTTTTAGATTTTCTTTAACTGTAGTGTGAAGAAGTGCAAACTAAAACAGACATACGAGTAGTTTTGTGTTTTTGTTATTGCAGGAATATTTTTTTTATTTGCTTTGGTATTTGTTTTTGTTTATGCTTTACATTTGAGTTTCCAAGAGATGCGAGAAATGAGAAAAACGACAGTTTCTACTTCACTTTGTTTTATTCTCAAGCCATTCCACCCCCATTGTTTGAGCTCAAGACCAGGGTTCCGCTTTATTTAATTACAATGAGAACTAGTAATGAAGAGAAAAGTCTTGAATTACAGGTTCTGTTACGACCGAAAAAATTGGAATATAATTTCGAACATATAACTTCTTCGCTTTGAAAGGAATGCTGATATATTTATTAGGTAATGTTAAGTTCATGTTATAATTAAAACTAGAACTAGAAAGGTGCTACAATCAGATATATAATATTTTCACTAATTGTAACAGCATGGCAACTCTAGTTGCATTAAAAATATATGTTTTTGACAGCTTGCGCTTAAGGTTTTATTCAGTTCATTCCACTCAAGTTAAATTTATAAAATGTGATTCAGAATGAACATCGCAATATTTTTTTTCTTGTAAAAGTTTTTGAGGTAATCATGGTCACTTGTACACATTTGCTATATACAACTATCATTCACATTTTAAACTGAATTCAGCTGAAGTGCCTGGAAATACATCAAAATATAACGAAGTGTGCCTAGTGACCTTGAAGCGTGACAAGTCGCCTCTTAAAATCAGTACACACTTTCCGAATTAATAATTTATGATATCTCCTAGATTGGTTGCTAATGTTTTCCATTTTCAGATACTGAATTCAATATCCATTAATTTTCTTCTCTTATTCCCTTCTTAATATTTTTATTTCGTATTTTCAAAGCAAAAAAGCTATCATATTTTCTGCTTTTCCATAAAAGCCAATTTGTATAAATATGATAAATCTTTCAACTCATCATCATAACATTCCCAACTATTGAGCCTGAAACATCAACACTTTAAACACGCTGCAATTATGGACACCGCGACCAGTACGAATAATACTGTATTAGAAACCGAGAATATTGAATTGACAGAAATAGCACTTGATTTGACTTTAGCTTTTGTGAATGAGCCACCACCGTTAGTACCCATTGAAAGAGATCTGCCAACAAAACGCCAAAGGGATTCGCAAACCGAATTCAATTTGATGGCAAAAAAGTCGAAGCCAAACGAAAATATAACAGTTCAAGAAGAGGCACAGCCAAGTGTGGTAAAACCACCAATGATACGGATACCACAGTATCCGTTACGAGACTCTGCGTTAGGCGAACATAACAGCATTGATGAGATTATGCGATCTATGGCTCTTCAACCGATCTTTGAAGATTTCGTTGCAGTTTTACACGGGAAGAAAATCGACGAATTGGGTACATTGAATACCTCAAATTTACAAGAAAGTGTCCGCACCGCACCTCACACGGCGTTAGTACAGAAAGCACTTAATAAGGTGAAGGAACGGAATAAGGAAAACCAACTTTCCAATATTGCGAATGTGAATGAAGTCTTCTCTACCAATGGCGGGTTGTCTGATTTTGAACTAGGACCGAATGGAACACGATTACCCATAGAAGATTTGCGAAAAATTAAGTGGAAGGGCATATCAAGTGCCACGCGATCACTTTTGGATCTAATGTTCGACCGCGAAACACTTGCCACACATACTCTGAGTGGCAATTCTTTCGGAAGTTTGCAGGATCGCATTTGTCCACTTAAAGGTCAATTGGATCCGCTTAAAGTTAAGGATTTAATATATTTTTTGAAACAGAAATTTGATTGTTCCGAAGGTAGAATCCGTATAATAATAAGTCAAAAGTGTGCGGCTATGAATCATTTATCGAGTAAATTGTTTTAGCAACCCAAATGTATACATATATGTTATGTTACGTGTGAATGTTATTTGTAGTTCCGAAAAATTTAAAAACATATCTGACTCGTATGAATATTTAAAAAGCTTTCCTTTCTAACTATCTTATTCCTTATGCAGGAGTATTAGCATTTCTTCATTCAAAGTTATACTCTCTCTATATTAAGCCAATGGATCTTACTATATAGTATACCATATGAATCTCCAAAAATCCGAAAAAATTACTAAACTTATTTCTTGCATTACCGTTACCTCAGGTGTTGGTTCGAAAATTTACAAAACACATACAAGTAATGTATGTCTATAGATATGTCTGTTTAGACATCTGGTTTTCGAAAAGAAGTAATATTTAAGGTTATGACCAAAAATTTAGCTTTATTATAATGATAAGGGTTTGCCGTCATGTTTTCAAATTGGCGCTTCTCGACCACCTTTTGCAACGATCGGGCCGTATGTCAGAAACATTTCGTCGAATATTCTCTTCCAAAGAGCCTAGCGCCTCGTCCTTATCATTTTAGGCAAGCGACTTCACATGACCCCACAAAAAATAGGTCAGCGGTGTTAATGATACACTTTTCGAGACCACGTCAAAAGCCTACGACGTGGCATAAAGCGTCAACCAAAATTTTATTTCAATAATATTTTTCGTTGTTGAACGCACTGATATCAATATCATCGGCGTGCGTCAGCAGCTGTACACTCTTATACAATATTGTACCTTGTCTATTCAGGCAACAGCTCGAATATTTTCTCCAGCAATATATTGAAGAAGTCGCACGATAGGGAGTCGCCTTGTCTGAAACCTCGTTTGGTATCGAACGGCTCGGAGAGGTCCTTCCCGATCCTGATGGATCTTCTGGTATTGCTCACCGCCAGTTTACACAACCGTATTAGTTTTGCGGGGATACCAAATTCAGACATCGCGGCATAAAGTCAGCTAATTTTCGAATTATCAAAAGCAGCTTTGAAATCGACGAAAAGCTGATGTTTGTACCTGTTCACCATCTCTTGGTGTTATGTTTCCTCCATAATTTCAATATACTCTGGGCATCAGTCACTAGATCACCTTTTGGTGCATTTTTTCATAGAATTTTCGAGCACTACCCTGTCGGCCAGCTTGTCAAGCTCTTTATGCTCACGCATTTCGGCCTCTCTCTTTTTTTGTTTGCAAGTGCGTCTCGCTTCCCTCTTCAACTCTCGGCATCTATCCCATACCGCACGTGTTATGGTCGATTGTGACATTGTGAGGTTATTTTATCTTATTGTATCACTGCTTCACGGCACTCCTTATCGTACCAGCTATTCTTTTGCTTTTTCCGAAACCCAATGGTTTCGTTTGAAGATGTACGTGAGGAGCTTCAAATGCTGATGAGTGCGCTCAAAGAGCAAGACGCAAGTCGAGTAGAAAATGGCTCAGCTGTCTGTTGTGATTGCAGCTTCTCGACGTCGAACCTTCCTTGTGTTTGTTGACGTGCGTTTTTTGCTGCACAGAGGCGGGTGCGTACTTTGATTGGAACACGTTAGGAGTCAGAGTCAATGTCAGGACCTCGGAGCGTACGCCCGTCTAACATATTGGAGACGTGTCTTGTGTCTATCACAACCTGATCGATCTGGTTGGTGGCTTTTGGATCCAGCGACAGTCAGGTAGCTTGATGAATTTTCCTATGCTGGAATTTTGTACTACAGATAACTATATTTAGGCTCCCGGCAAAGTCGATTAACCTCAATATATCATCCAAAGATACATTCTTTGCCTATCATGCCGTTAAGGTCGCGAATCACGACTTTGACATTGTGGCGGGGGCAGCTCTCGTCGGTCCATAGCGGCTAAAATTACCGATTCTGCTGGGCTGGTTGATCCACTAAACGATGGATTTCACTGTCGTCTTTTGTGTGATTCGGTTAGGTCGTAAACCAATTGAACCATTATTTTTGTACATTTATGGTACACGATTTGCAAACTTAGTTCTGCTTCTTAAAAACTAACAAACCAAACTAAGTATAAATAAAGTAACGGCTGTCGAAGGACCTGCTCCGAAAAAAGTATTGCCTCATTGACAACTACACGTCTGAGGAAAAAACCGTTTCAAGATTTAAAAATTATATATAAAGTCATTGAAGTTTAAATACGAACCAGAATGAAAAATGTCGCACTCAATGATAGAATTTCGTTTCTTTTTCCGCCCAACAAACGCAAAGATATTAATGATACAGCATTGGCTTAATATTTTAGGGTCCAACAAGCCTAACAAGGAACTCACTGAATTTAAAGATCTCCTACATTAATAAAGTACAACCAATAAAGAACAAAAGCATGAACTACTCGACAGAAAATAAAGCGCTCCTAAAAGTAGAGGAAGACTTTTACAACATAATAGAAAGCTAATCAAAAGTTTATTATGAATATGTTGGGGAAGAGGGAGAAAGAGCAGTTTGGGGGCAAGAAGCCCTCCGGGGAATTTGACGCTAAAAAAGCGAAGCACGAACAATTATTTATGTGGGAACGGAAGGGTCTTCTCAATCGATCGGTTTTCTCACACCTGAGAGTGGCAAGACAGTTGATGCTGGAGTTTTTGTAGGTTGTGAAGTTCGGGATGTATAGGGATTTTTTTGCGCTTGGATTTGAGTCTCAGTGATGCAAACGATTTGGACGACTTCTGTCTTTTTGGGTGTAGTGAGCTCATTGGCGTTCCAGTTAGACCACGGTTAGGTATTGAAGAAGGTGGACATGAAGAAGTCCCGAAAAAGCTTCTCAAGGTGAGAAGCGATATTCGGGACTGGATTATGGTTTTTGGTTGCGTTTTTGGCAAACTCGGCGTAAGAAAGAGGACATCCTTGGGATTGGAGTTGTGGTGTGGTCTTTTCTGTGGGACGAGTGGCTTTTTGTGGAAGAGCCTTGGAGATCTTGGGGGGCGGCCTTTTTTGATGTTTTTTTGGGGCCTTAGAGCAGCCCAGATAGGTAGCGCGATATTGTCCTTTGCAGTGGAAGCAAGTGAGTTTCGCGTCTTTCTGCTCTTAAAGAGTACATGAAGCCGTGACATTGGCGCGAGCGCAGAAAACGCAGACCCAGGGGGTGTGGCAGTAATTCGCCGCGTGGCCGAAACGAAGGCAGCGGAGGCTCTGTGGTGTTATTTTGGAACTTCTTTTGGCCTTTACTTTGATGTTGAGGCCACCGATTGTCTTCAAGATATATGTATATTGAAGACGATAAGGGAAGGGAGGCATCAATGTTGACAGATATTAGCGGCCAGATTTTTGGCCCTTGCGCATGCGGTGTACGCTCTTCACCGCTGGAACTTTCATTTTCAATTCGTTGAGAATGGTTTGGTCGTCGATGCATTCCTGGACGCCTCTTATGACGACAAACAGATTCTTGTCCTGGTGGATTGGTCGTGGTTGTTCGTATAAAGTATGTTGTGCTGTTGTATCCAGCGCTGATGTGATTGTGCGAAAACCGTCGACGGTTTCGGAGTAAACCAGGATGGGTTCTGAAATGACTTTGGCGGACGGGATACGTATATCTGCTTTACGTAGACCGGAGCTTAGCTTTTCCCACGATTCTTTCCGGAGGATTCGTATTGGTGGAGGACTTCTTTCTTTAAAGGGGGCGAGGTCCTCGCTTTCGTCCGATGACGATGACGATAGGAAGTCGTCAATGTTGCAGGTTTCAGGTGATGTAGTGCGGCGCCGTTTTTGTTATATATTATATTGATTAAACTTCTCATACTTCTAAACTCAAATATGCTGCTTTCCTTTTTGGAGACGAAAGTCGAAAATTATTTCTTAGAGTTTGCACTAATCTTCAAAGAAAAAGCAAAATTTCACAGTCCTAGAGTTTGTAATTTTTTCTCATTTTTTTCAAGTAATATCAAATTGGTATAAATATGACAACTTTTGTTCGCTCACTATCATAATATTCCCAACTATCGTACTTGAAACATCAACATTTTAAATTCTCTGCAATTATGGACTCCGCGGCTGGCAATTTTGACATAAAAATCGTGAAAATTGAATCAATAGAAATAACACCTGATTTGCCGCATGAGGCGGAAATAAAAGAAAGCGTTGATCGAAGCCAGTCAGAATCAAAAAAACAACAACAATCTGATAACGAGGGTACATCCATAGCAGACTTGCAATTAAAACGCCGAAGAGAATTGTGCGAATCAAAAAGTCAACAAAAATCTTATAAGGAGGGTTCGTCCGTAGCAGAAAAGCAACTAAAACGCCGAAGAGAGTTTGAAGCCAAATTCAACTTGCATGCAAAAAAATCAAAAAGAGGCGAATATTTAGCAATAGCTGAAGAAGAGAGTTCGCAAGATGAAGTAAAAGCGCCGATGATACAGATACCACTACACTTGAAGGGTATACCAAAATCAAGAAGTCATGACTTGATTGATGTGCTTTTACCGTTTCAAAGTATTAAAAAAGAGCGAGAGGCTGAGCAAAACACAACAAGCTCTTCAAACAAAAAGCAACTGAACTTCAACGATCTCGCATTATTGTTACCCAAGCGAATGGGTAACAACGATGCTGATTATGGTATTAGCCACAAATCAGGTATTAAAGCGGAGCCAATCGACGATTTGGACACATCAAACACATTAAATTCAGCGGAGTCGCTTCTATATAAATCACTCCCTCCGTTTCTTCAGCGAGCGCTTGATACAGTCCATGGCAAGCAATCCAATGATGGTTTTGAAATAGGACCTCATGGAACGTGGCTATCTATAAAAGATTTTAAAAAAATTAACTGGACAGGAGTATCAGTTGCCACGCGGTCGCTTCTATCTGTACTTTTCGACCGCCAAACTCTTGCCAGATCCACTCTAACTGGTAATCCCTCGCCTGCTTTTCCGGACCATCCAGTTAAGAAACAATTAGACCCTCGCAAAATACAGGATATAATATATTTTATGAAACGCGCATTTCATTCAAAAGAACGTGATATTCGCAATGCAATAACTATGAAATGCGCGGATACTAGTAAAGCTAACCGAAGATATAGTTTATCCAAGCGAAAGTTGGGAATATTGTTTTAGTAGCTTAACTAAATATATGTCTGAATGTTGTGTTATATGTGAGTATAATTTTAGTTGTAGTTTTTCAATTAAGGTTAAGGGATTAAGATGTCAAAGGAATGTGTATTTTATTTCATAATAATTGATATTGAGCCAAACTCAAGACGTTAAAAGTGAGGTTAAAAAAAATAATAAAAAAATTAGTTTGTATAATGCTTAGTATGTGCTTTGATTGCGTTTTATGTACTGTTTAATGTTTTCATTAAAATTAAAAAAAAAAATTATTTCCAACTATGTTTTAAAGCATATTTTTAGGCGAATTTGAATCCAGTCAAGATTTCTTTTAGCCCCATCTAAGTACTATTTTATACGAATTTCTTTTCCCCCCAACATGTTGCTACAAAGTTTAATAGCTTTATTCACCTAAAGGTTGTGGCTGTCACCTAAAACTAATTGAATATGATATAGGGTTATATAGTTATATGTTTTGCGTCCGTCCGTGCTAGCACTAACTTCAGTAAAAGTTCAGATATCTTAATGACTCTTGGTTTACGCGTTCATAATAGTGTATCTCTGTGCCTAAAATGAATAAAAATGGCCGAAAACTCGACCCAGCGTCATATAATTTATATCAGGGTTTCGAATGAGGATGAGGAACCTTAAAGAAACTCCGGTGACATTTTATTAGTACGGCACAAGTTTGAAGTTACGGTTGGTCCCAGTATAGGTACTTTTTTCAGTGGCTTTTTATACATGAGTCGTGAACTTCAAGCGACCACACTTCGCCTTATGGGCTCGTGAAAAGTTCCAAGAAGATCCGACGTTTTCGTGCCAAATTTTATTCAGCGATCGATTTCAGAGGTACCTTTCAAGCAAATTGTCGCTTTGGGATGAAGAAAAACCTGAAAAGATTCAAGAGCTGTCATTTCATCCAGAAAAACCAAGATTTGGTGTGTTTCGTGTAGAATTATCTGTCCATATTTTTAAAAATGATCCCTGTGAGAACTTAACCCTCGGTGGAGACCTGAATAAATCAAAGTTCGTGATCTCGGCGACATTTAGTTTCAACAAGACGCCACTTAATTTAAAGAGGCCACGCCATAAACCCACGACTACGACTAGATACAAAACCGCCAATTCCTAGTACAATTCCCAAAACAGTCGGCTCTACAACGACGGAAGTAAAGATTTTATTCGTCCATGGCAGTCATTTCGACGATCTAACCCTGTTTGAATCGTCAAGTAACACAGTACTATTGTCATCAGTAGAGCAACACCTAGCAGAAGTGTTGCTCTGTATCCTCCAGATCCGTGCTGGCATTAAGTCCAACCCGGCCTGCATGCATTTTGTGCTGCGTTTGCGCGAAAAGGCTCCACCAAAATTCCATTTATATTTTGATTAGATGCGATTCATGCAATGGTTGAAGCCATCTTAAGACATGTTCAGGTCTTAATGCTCATAGGTAGTGGTCCACATGTTATTTAACCTCATGCTGCCAACGCACTAATGAGACGACAGCCTCAACGGCTGTGCAAAATGCACACAGCTCGAGCTCAGCTAGACAGCATGAGTCCCAGTCTGATCAATCCCCTACCACCATAACCTTCATCCCGGTTCGATCTCCGTACGAGGGCCACAAAGCAACTCCTAGTTCTCCGCACAGTCTATGCCGTGTGTCATATATCGGATCACATCAGTCAGATGCTGTTCTTGTTCTGGCTGTTGTCATTTCCTGACGTATTTCGACCGGAGCACTACACGTGATACTGCGATAAACCTGATTACTGCAATTGAATTGCAACGGACCAACGAACAACATCGAAGAGATAGTTGAACTTATGAACCATAAATGAAGAAACTAAGCATCAACCGCAGGGATACTACCCTGGAATGTCAGGAAATAGCTATCAGGTCAGGCGACGCTGAGCCCAAAAAACACTTTGACTTCATTTCTAGGGACAACTGTAGTAGCTTACCCTTCATCACAATAGCTAATGGTGGTCTGGTAAACAGCATAACCTGGTGATCTATGCTAACTCTCGTATTGGACCATCTATCCATAATAATCGTGATCAAAAAACACCTCGACTTTATTTCTATGGACAACTGTAGCCACGTTAACTTTAATAAAGCTAAACAGGTCGGCTTCATAGTAGTCACTGAGCGCACATTCAACGCACTACCCATTCCTACGGTCGTATTCGTTGGAGAACGTTAATTTCGCAAGCTGTCATAAATGCCAAGCTAGCCCTGTGAGAGGACTGTCCTATTGGGCATTGAACACAATTCACAGTGGAGGAATTAACATCTCAAAAAAGATAAATGTAACTATTAATTGAAAAACAAACAAAATAAATAAGCCACGATTCAATTGCGTACAAATATTTTCGTTCAATATATTCAGGAATCCGCAAAACTTTCTCAAACTCATTTTTAAAGGCACCGGGACATTGTAACTGTCTTTTACAAAAGCGGCTGTCATAGAACATAAACACAGGGTTAGTGCGACAACAATTTGATATCTTTTCTTACTCTGGTTTATCAGGCCTCCTTGCTAAGGGAGTTCTCAGTCCAAGTCTTGATCAACTCCTTGGTTGAAATCTTTTCTTTGTCTTTCAGACTTTTTCAACAAAAACAATGGCTGGTTGGTGCTCTGTGATATCGTTCAACGAAGTTAGGGGGAAAATCGATGAGAGATTAAGAAATTAAAACCAGCATTCGTCGTCGCTGGGAGAGTTTTTGAGAGACTAAACCCTATTGCTTAAGCTTTTATATATTCCAAAGCTGCTTCTCTTTGCTGATTTACGACTGAGGGCGAAAATTATCTATTAGAGTTGGTACTATTCACATTGGAGCGAAATTTAAAGTCGTAGAGTTGTAATTTTTTTTCTCTTTTTTTTTAAAATAACACCAAATTGGTATAAATGCGACAAATTTTGTTCGCTTATCAACATAACATTCCCAGCTATCGTCCCTGAAACATCAACATTTTAAACACTCTGCAATTATGGACTTTGCGAACAGCAATATTCAAATAAAAAGCGAGAAAATTGAATCAATAGAAATGCATTTAAAACGCCGAAGAGAATTCGAAGCCGAATTCAACTTGCATATCAAAAGGTTAAGAAGAGGCGAAGACATAACATTAGCCGAGGAGGACAGTTCGCAAAATGAAGTAAAAGTCCCAATGGTACATACTATACCACAATACCCGTTAAAGCACCCAGAACCCGGAAAGCGTGACTTGGTTGATGATCTTCTGCGATTGCAAGGTATAAAAAAAGAGCAAGAGGATAAGCAAAACACAACAACAAGTTCTAGAATCAGAAGGCAACTGAACTTCAATGATCTCGCATTATTGTTACCCAACCGAATGAGTATCAACGATGCTGATTATGATGGTCTTAGCAGAACATCAAGTATTGAAGCGGAGCCAATGGACGATTTAGATACATCAAATACCTTTAATCCAGAAGAGTCGTTTCAGTGTGCGCTTAATACATTTTTTGCCAACCAGTCCGGTGATGGCTTTGATATAGGATCACACGGAACACGAGTATCTATCATTTGATTTGAAAGAAATGCTTCATACATCAGGTCCTCCGTTCCTTCAGCGAGCGCTTGATACAGCTTATGGCAACCAATGCAGTGATGGTTTGGAAATATTACCAATATAATATTACGGAACACAATTATCTATAGACGTTTTGAAAAAAATTAACTGGACTGGATGTATAGCTGCCACCCGGTCGCTTCTGTCTGTACTATTCGACCGCCAAAGTCTTGCCAGATCCACTGTAAGTGGTAAGCTCTCGCCTACTTATTCGGACCGTACTGTCAAGGAACAATTAGACCCTCGCAAGATACAGGATGTAGTTTATTTTATGAAATCAATGCTTAATTATTCCGAACGTCAAATTCGTATTAAAATAGCTTCAAAATGCGCAGATACTGCAAGACGTTTCGGAAGAAATAGCATATTCTAGTAAAAATTGGAAACATTGTTTTAGTCCCTTAACTAAATATATGTACATACTTATATATTACATGGGAGTATAATTTTAGGTGTAGTTATTAAATTAAGGTTAATAGTCCTTTGAGCCCAATTAAAAACGTTAAAAATTAAGTTTCAAAAAATTAAAAAAAAAAAATTTAATTTCTATAATGTAGTAGATGTAATTAGTATCAGTTTTGACATTTTATGTATTGGTTATTATTTAGTTAGTATTATTTTGAAAAAAAAAGAATGATGGTTATATTGAGATACGCTGGTACACCTTCGTTTTCAAAGCATTCTAAAGACTCAAAAGTTGTTTCAGACATAAAACTACCAGAACAAATCTTGGTGCCTAAACAGTTTAACACATTTTTTTTAAGAATATTTTTAGGAGAATTTGTAGTCTTTAGCTTTAACTTTGTATAAAATATGTGGCGGAAATTCTTAAGAAAGGCAACAATAATTTATGGGATAAAAATTTGAGAACTTGTGTCAGATTCTAGAAACTACTATCTGCAAACAATTGTACGACTTTGTTCATAAAAGTGCCGAATGCACTTTATGAACTTCAGAAAGCGTTGGTAGTTTGACCAGTTGGATCCTAGTTGGATTTATTCCTACAACTGACAAGATATTCATTATGCGCCAAGTCTTGGAAAAGACCCGTGCAAAAGAGAATCGACACATACAATATCTTCGTCGATTTCAAAGTTGCTTTTGACAGCACGAAAAGGAGCTGCTTTTATGCTGCGATGTCTGTAAACTGACTTTGAGCAATACCAAAAGCTCCGTCAGAATCGGGAAGGACCTCTTCGAGCCGTTCGATTTCAGACAAGGCGACTCACAGTCGTGAGACTTCTTTAATCTATTTCGAGCTGCAGAGCTCAATCGAATAGGTACAATCTTCTATAAGAGTGTACAGCTGCTGGCGTACGCCGATGATATTATCAACATCCACGCATGAGGTACTCAAAAGTACAACGGATCAAATCAATGCGTTGATCAGCGCCCTGAAAGCACAAGTATTTTCAGTACCATTTGGCAGTGCGGAATGGACACACTAACCACCCTGGTAGGGTACGAGGCCCATCGCCCATCTAAAACCCCTGCCGTACTTTGGGTCCGGTACCCAACTCATTGAGTGATCAAAACACTCTACCCGCATTTGGGTATAAACCACAACCACCACGATACTTCCCGAGGGGCCAATCCGCATGAGCAAGTTGGAGCGAACTCTAAGGGCTCCTGCTCCCCGTGGTACCAGAATTAAGTCTCCGGTCAGACCTCATAGACGAAACAACTACCAGTTGAGCTTCCATACTGCTCTGGGCTGGTGACCAGGGGTTAAACCCCATACTCCCATTCCATGCACCCACAATCACCCTTACCTAACCTAACGTTTCAGCTAATTGTCTTCGCCGCCTAAATAACTCACGCGCAAACCTTTCAAACGTCCCTAACAGTTCGGCATTCCAGCTAGTGGAGATCACACCGCTTACATCTAGCCGTCCATTTATATAACTGATCCCCATTCCCCTAAAGCTCCTGATATCTGAGTACGTTGCGCATTCTGCAATGACATGTACCCAATCCTCCTTGCGTGCTCCACACACAAATTCGGGTGTTTCTGATAGATTGCTCCTATGCACGAATGCATTCAGAGACCTATGCCCCTTAAGTAGGAAGCCCGAGCTCAGACAGAATCTGAAGTCGGGGTTTCCTTCCACAAACCTGACATCCTGGATGTATTGGTAAGTTACTCGACCGTTATTGCTATTGTTCCAACGGTTTTGTCACTTATTCCTAACCATTTCACCTGGAAGCCTCTTGCTTGCTAGGTATCCCTCCCTTTCTGTATCATTGAATTTCTGAATCATTCTGGAACAATGGCACATCGAAACTCTTAATCTGAATGCAACAGCTCGCTGTATGACAATCATCAAGCGGGGGAGCTCCTAATAGCACCTGCATTGCATCCGTTGAGACGGTGCGGCATACAGACAAGCAAGCAAGCCGAGTAAAACGCTGTAATGAGAAGAGCTTTTGACGCCCCAAGAGCTTTCGCTTTTCCGCAGGAACCTATCATTCACACCCCAAACTAATGCATTTAGCTGAGCGATTTGATCGTCAACCCCCAATTCCTTAAATTCACTAAGCGGCATTTTAATACCGCTTCCTTAACAGAGAGTCCATATTGGCTCCAGTCGATACCAGAGGTACGCCATCGCCGCAATGGACTTACATACTCCGAGGGAGGAGATCTGGCAGTAACCATAATTTGAATCAAATTATGATCACTTAAACCCCACCCTCCTTTTATTTCCCACCTAACGTCAAATGCTCCGCTAGCTGCCTGATTCATGAGGGTAACATCAATGTCGCTAACGCCTCCTGGCCCATCGAATGTATAAAATTCGCTGGGCTCATTTACTATGTGGAGGCTATTAGCCACCACCCATTCGCTGAGTGTCTCGTCCCTACTGTGGCTTTGGTGTCCGGCCGAATGCCCAAGGCCCAAGGATAATTGGACTACTACGCGCAAGTAGTAGTAGCCGATCCATGTACCCAAGGTAAGGCTCTAGGGGTTCGCTGAATTTGCAGTACACACTAGCGACGACCAGTCTACCGAGAGACGCAAACTCCCAGCTGTGAAGAATCCAAAACTATGATTGTGTAGTTCGGATTGTTCACAACTGCAACAATAGCCCCAAGATCTGTAAATATCCTAAAACTGCCAGGGAGACTCTTAACCACACCATTAGTGGCGTAGGGCTCCTGGAGTAAGGCAACACCGCACCCACCCTCAATCATAAAACCCCCCAATTCGGACATAACGGCATATGACCCCTGGCAATTGAGTTGAAACAGCGCGCCCATTAATGCCTAGCAAATGCGCGCTCTATGATGCCGCTGTATGCTGGGCAGGCAGCGGACATCATAAGATGTCCAGCCGGCTCACCCTTGAATTGGCAGTTGCGACAATGACCCTCTTGGCCACACCTCCGGCAGACATCGGACTTGGCCCGACAATCCGCAACCCGGTGGTCGAAGCCCATACACCGGAAACAACCGGCAACTGGGCTATCAGCACGCACACGGAAGGAGAACCACTTAACGTAGACTCCTCCTGTCTCCAAAAGAGATGACATGACTTTGTCATCTCCTTCCAGGACGACGTTCGCCCTACCATCAGCCTTAACCGTCCAGGGCTTGCTTCCAACCCTAACGTCGGCTTTTTTCGCCCCAGGACAACTCTCCTTGACGTTGTGCTCGAAGAGTTCTTCCATTGGTATTGTTAACCACCTTGTCCCTTTCCATAATGGAGGGGGTCCGGATGACCACACCACCACCCTTAATCGGCTTCAAGGCGTGCACACGCACGCCAAGAGAAGGACCCACTTCCTTCTGTACCTTCTTGGCCATCTCCTTGTATGAGGTGGTAGGAGCCTTGCTTCTGACCACAGCAGACCAGGTCTCCACTGGTTTAGGCACCTTCGGCGCTATTGCCTCGAACACTGGTGCCGGTGGGGCAGGCGCCGAAGCTACAGGAGCCTCCATACTTCTGGTCGATTGACCAACTGCACTCTTAATATTGTGCTGTGCATCCACTTGCCCGCGAAGGTGGGCATTCTCCATAATCACTGTCATTGCCAGTGATTCATATTTCGACGCAAGAGCCATGAAGCCCTTCCTGGTAGCTGACTCGAGCTGCTCAACCCCAAACATCATATCGCTAAACTCAGCGGTTACAGCTTTGAGTGCTGCAAGGTGGCTGATAGAGGCAATTGTAATTAAATTCAAGGATCACGTCCTGCGCACACTTTTGGGAAAATACCAAACTTCACTGGCGTCTATTGTTTGCGCAATATTTGGGGTAAGACCCACACTGCACTTCTAATCACTGTTGACAGTCATAACTTCGAAGTCGTAGATAATTTCGTTTATCTTGGAATCAGCATTAACACTAAAAACAATGTCAACCTCGAAATCCAACGCAGAATAACTCTTGTCTTACTTTTTTTTGCCCACTAATAATAACATACATATCCATTTGGCATATTTTACCAGGCCAAGAGAAAGGGTTTAAGCCTTTATATTTATGCTTCTTATTTCCACTTCTTTAAGCTCTAGTCTTGGTTATTTTTCAGTAATCTACGAGTATGAATCCGTGGAGTTTTTCATGAAATTGAAAACGCATAAATTCCCAATGAGAATGTGTATTTTGTCAAAAATAGTTAAAATCGGGTTAATAGTTCTCTTAGGCCTCCTATACCTAATACCGGCCAATCTCTGAAGTATCCTAAATAATTAAGAGAAAATGAAGAGAACATCTTTCGCTGGTAATAATGTGTTCTGATTACAAAAATGTCAAACTATGCCCTTAGTGAAGAAGATAAAGCAAAATAAAGAAAAAACAATCGTGTGCCCTTCATAGCAAAACTGTTCGTCGCATATGATCGATCTCAATTTCTAAAGCAATGTTGTTGTTTTTTGCAAGACAAACAAGAGACGGTTGCTGTCATTGATCAACGGTATTATCGCATAATTTATTTGCATTTGAGCTTGCCATTAATGTTGCGAGAAGTTATTCGAGAGGTTTCTATAATGAGAAGAATTTAACAAGAGCGTGCTCCATCTGTGTGGAAATTGTTGTATAATGAACGTTTCCTGAGCATAATATCTTACATTATTTAACTTTAATGCTTATTGTTAAATTTTCATTGCCGGCAAATAATGTTTACCGAAGCTTGTTGATAAGTGTCCAAGTAATACATGTTGCTAAAAAATATGAATATATTTAAAATGTAATAAGTTTTTATATTTTCATACTAATGGACACAAAAAGTCTTCTCACAGAAAAACTGGCCTACTCCTACTATAGTGTCAATAACAGCAGAGTTGCCACAGGTTTCTGTTCTGTCTGTTCCTGTCTCTGTCTTTATTTTCGATTTTCCTTAAAAAGACATATGTTTTCGTTTGCCAACTTAAGATTTAAATTTAATAAAGATTAAGATTAAGATTTAAGATTTAAATAATAAAAAATCTTGCATGTCGTTTCGACGGAACTTGTTCACTTAAGTCATTCACAATAGTAAAATTTGTTGAAAATCTTGTGAAAAAATTGCTAGAATTGGTTATAACACTGTCTTATATCTCATTAATTTCGCCAACTTTCACTTTACTTCTACAAATAAATATTTTTTTGAAAAGAGTGCAACTTACAAAGACAGAGTAAGGCCAATCGATGACGGCAATTCTCATATTCCGAAAAGTTGTGGAACTCTGCAAATATTTGTGCGCCACTGTCCTTCACTTTTGCGCCATGAAAGTCTAGCGCACTGTTCAATTGTACATATGTATGTATGAGTTTAACACGCGCTCCTTTCAAGCGTGTCTAATTGCAAAAGTTTTCATTTATGAGATTTGATTAGAAGTGAGCGGCAACGAACTAAGAGAGCCAAAATGTATGAGCCGAGACTTTACAAATGTTTAGTGAAAAGCACAGACTTGTGAAGATTAGTCATAAAGATTACTTAGAGCGAGTGCGAACACATAAGGGTATGTACATATATAAATTTGAGTTTGTAAAATAGTAGATTTAGCTGCGCAGCGCTTGAATGAGCAGATTTACACTGCTGGCAAGCACCTAAATATATTAAGAAATGAACTTTGGCAAAACTGAAAAATAAATAAAAAATTTATTAAGTCTGGCGTTATTGGATGTCAGCGGTCGGTTGGTTGATTGTTGCGCGGTCGGCAGTCGCTTGTCAATTCACTCGGCCGCCATCGCCTGCTGACAGCCACACGCCAGCATATTATCGCTCATGCTCCAGCTATCCTTCGCAATCGCATAAAGGCGAACACTGTCGAAGTAGACAAGTGAAATTTATTTAAGCATGAATTGACAGCTGGACAAATTGAATTTTCAATGCAAGTATGCTGGTGATGCTGGCGGCGAGCAGACTGCTGTTGCAGCAGATTTTCCTCCGCCCACCATTTCACAGCACCACCTTCCACTACTTGGCGCACTTGGCGCGCCGCGGGCAGCGTGTGAAGTGAGCAACTGACTGGCAGCGCCGAATAAGATGAATCGAATTCATTGCGAATCGGACAAGTTGAAACGACTGGATTGGCACATCAGACATTCTCATAAAACTAAAATTTTCCATCATCAATTCATCGTTGTTTGTGGCATGCAAATCAATGGTGCTGTAACAACAACAATCAACCAACCAATTGGTACACTTCAGCATGCAGAAGATTTATGTGACTGTCGGCGTTGGAAACATCACACAAAATTTTGGTTAGAAAGTGTAGCGAAGAAGTCTATAAAATCGATTTGTGGCCCAGACAAATCCGTTTTGGTGTGTTGTGATGTGTGTATGATGGAATGTGTGTTCTCAGTTAAAAAGTAAAAAAAATTTAATACACAATGACACTTTACTACTTGCTGTTAAGCGCCGTTAGTTCTCTCCTCGCAATATGTATTATTTGCTCTGTCACTCTCTCCGCTCGGGAAAATAGCAGCTCTTTGTGTTTCTGTTGTATTTTTCCAAATATTTTACGGGAGAATTCTGATTTCTGATTTCTCACAGCCCAGTGCATCGTAGGCTGCTGTAGGAATAGTAAAAATTTCCAAGCTCATAAATCATGGCTGTGCTTTTTTATCGGATAAATTTATAACTTTAGAACTTCTCTTAATCAAATTTAAGTTTGTAAAAAATGAATTTCAAAATATTAAAATCTATATTATATAATGGAAAGTTTTAGCCAATCTGTCACCATTACTTCTTAATATAATTTTTAAAACCAGTTTTTCGTACAGTCTTTCGAACCGACATATATGAGAACGGGCTCATTAAAGTAAAGGCCATCTTCTAGCTTTGCGTAGAAATCTTCAAAAATTTCTTCTAGTCTTTTCTCATAATGTGAAAATGTACGTACTTTAACACAAATCTTTATTATCGCATACAAATTCCACACAATTGTTATAACTCTCGGCTCGGCTAGGATGGCCTTCGTTGACTTCAACGAATTTTGGTTTTTACGGTTAGGGTTCATTTTTGGAGAGCCATTCGTAAGTTTGTTGGACAGTTTCGTAGTCATATTCATAAGCCCACGTCTCGTCACCAGTAATGATTGTAGAGTCCTCAGTTAAGTTGGCAAGCAACTTGTTTGCGATAAATAATTATAATCGAATTTCTTCCATCTTATCTGGTATTTTCTTTCTTTTATAAACGTAATCTTAAATAATTTTAAAAAATTTCGTTCGTTTGCTCCACGAAACTGGCGAAATATTTGAGTTCTATAAAATAGGATCAGCGGAACATTCTTAGTACACTGTTTGTTCTAATACAGTTCTTTGACCAAATTCACATCGGCGAAAACTCAAGCTTAAGCTGTGGGGTTTATGGCGAGCTCTCATATATTTTTCAGTGTTCTACTAAAATGATAAAGTGATTGATGATTAGAAACCTGTATTTAAAAGTGGTTTCGAAACAATAAGCACGCAAGGCCTCTATATTCCGTCATTCAAGTTGGTAACCTCGTGATTGTTAAGTCGTTTCAAGACAAGCACTAAGGACTTTATAGTGAAAACAAAATTTTAATGCTGATTATTTTTTCAATATTTCTTTATTTATTGGTTCTTCTTTTTTAAAGCCTAACAATAAGTTATATAATCTTAAGTCTATTTAAAAATTAGACAAGTTCAAGCAAGTGATAGAGCTATTTTGGTGATACATTGCTCTTTAGTAGGCAGGCATACATGAATCTCTTCTTTTGAGGCGTGTTTGATCGCAGGAATGTACCAAAGCATTAGCCAATGGGTTTGGGTGTTGTCCGGGTTTAGATTTGTATATTTGATTCTGCTTTCCTCTACTTCTTTCCTTACCTTACTTTGGAATACCAAGATTTATTGGTGTTTTCATTACGCATATCTTCTTCTTCTTCTTAATTGGCGTAGAAACCGCTTAAGCGATTATAGCCGAGTTAACAACAGCGCGCCAGTCGTTTCTTCTTCTCGCTACGTGGCGCCAATTGGATATTCCAAGCGAAGCCAGGTCCTTCTCCACTTGGTCCTTCCAACGGAGTGGAGGTCTTCCTCTTCCTCTGCTTCCCCCGGCGGGTACTGCGTCGAATATTTTCAGAGCTGGAGTGTTTTCGTCCATCCGGACAACATGACCTAGCCAGCGTAGCCGCTGTCTTTTAATTCGCTGAACTATGTCGATGTCGTCGTATATCTCGTACAGCTCATCGTTCCATCGAATGCGGTATTCGCCGTGGCTAACGCGCAAAGGACCATAAATCTTTCGCAGAACTTTTCTCTCGAAAACTCGCAACGTCGACTCATCCGTTGTTGACATCGTCCAAGACTCTGCACCATACAGCAGGACGGGAATTATGAGCGACTTATAGAGTTTGGTTTTTGTTCGTCGAGAGAGGACTTTACTTCTCAATTGCCTACTCAGTTCGAAGTAGCACCTGTTGGCAAGAGTTATCCTGCGTTGGATTTCTAGGCTGACATTGTTGGTGGTGTTTACGCTGGTTCCAAGATAGACGAAATTATCTACGACTTCAAAGATATGACTGTCAACAGTGACGTGAGTGCCAAGTCGCGAATGCGACGACTGTTTGTTTGATGACAGGAGATACTTCGTCTTGCCCTCGTTCACTGCCAGACCCATTTTCTGTGCTTCCTTGTCCAGCCTGGAGAAAGCAGAACTAACGGCGCGGGTGTTGAGGCCGATGATATCAATATCATCGGCATACGCCAACAGCTGTACACTCTTATAGAAGATGGTACCTTCTCTATTTAGTTCTGCGGCTCGAACTATTTTCTCCAAAAGCAGGTTGAAAAAGTCGCACGATAGGGAATCGCCTTGTCTGAAACCTCGTTTGGTATCGAACGGCTCGGAGAGGTCCTTCCCGATCCTGACGGAGCTTTTGGTGTTACTCAACGTCAGTTTACACAGCCGTATTAGTTTTGCGGGGATACCAAATTCAGACATCGCGGCATAAAGGCAGCTCCTTTTCGTGCTGTCGAAAGCAGCTTTGAAATCGACGAAGAGGTGGTGTGTGTCGATTCTCCTTTCACGGGTCTTTTCCAAGATTTGGCGCATGGTGAATATCTGGTCGGTTGTTGATTTGCCAGGTCTGAAGCCACACTGATAAGGTCCAATCAGTTTGTTGACGGTGGGCTTTAATCTTTCACACAATACGCTCGATAGAACCTTATATGCAATGTTGAGGAGGCTAATCCCACGGTAGTTGGCGCAGATTGTGGGGTCTCCTTTTTTATGGATTGGGCATAGCACACTTAAATTCCAATCGTTGGGCATGCTTTCGTCCGACCATATTTTACAAAGAAGCTGATGCATGCACCTTATCAGTTCTTCGCCGCCGTGTTTGAATAGCTCGGCCGGCAATCCGGCGGCCCCTGCCGCTTTGTTGTTCTTCAGGCGGGCAATTGCTATTCGAACTTCTTCATGGTCGGGTAATGGAACGTCTGCTCCATCGTCATCGATTGGGGAATCGGGTTCTCCTTCTCCTGGTGTTGTGCGTTCACTGCCATTCAGCAGGCTGGAGAAGTGTTCCCTCCATAATTTAAGTATGCTCTGGGCATCAGTGACTAGATCACCTTTGGGGGTTCTACAGGAATACGCTCCGGTCTTGAAACCTTCCGTAAGCCGCCGCATTTTTTCGTAGAATTTTCGAGCATTACCCCTGTCGGCCAGCTTATCAAGCTCTTCGTACTCACGCATTTCAGCCTCTTTCTTCTTCTGTCTACAAATGCGTCTCGCTTCCCTCTTCAACTCTCGGTATCTATCCCATCCCGCACGTGTAGTGGTCGATCGTAACGTTGCGAGGTAGGCAGCCTGTTTTCTTTCCGCTGCGACACGGCACTCCTCGTCGTACCAGCTGTTCTTTTGCACTTTCCGAAAACCAATGGTTTCGGTGGCAGCTGTACGTAAGGAGTTTGAAATGCCGTCCCACAGTTCCCTTATACCGAATTGTTGACGAGTGCTCTCAGAGAGCAGGAGTGCAAGCCGAGTAGAAAATCGTTCGGCTGTCTGTTGTGATTGCAGCTTCTCGACGTCGAACCTTCCTTGTGTTTGGTGGCGTGCGTTTTTTGCTGCACAGAGGCGGGTGCGAATCTTAGCTGCAACAAGATAGTGGTCCGAGTCGATGTTAGGACCTCGGAGCGCACGCACATCTAAAACACTGGAGACGTGTCTTCCGTCTATCACAACATGATCGATCTGGTTGGTAGTTTTTCGATCCGGAGACAGCCAGGTAGCTTGATGAATCTTCTTATGCTGGAATCTAGTACTACAGATAACCATATTTCGGGCCCCGGCGAAGTCAATCAGCCTCAACCCATTTGGGGATGTTTCGTCGTGGAGGCTGAATTTACCGACCGTAGTGCCAAATATACCTTCTTTGCCCACCCTGGCGTTAAAGTCGCCAAGCACGATTTTGACATCGTGGCGGGGGCAGCTCTCATAAGCGCGCTCCAAGCGCTCATAGAAGGCATCTTTGGTCACATCGTCCTTCTCTTCCGTCGGGGCGTGGGCGCAAATCAGCGATATGTTGAAGAACCTCGCTTTGATGCGGATTGTGGCTAGACGTTCATTCACCGCAGTGAATGATAGTACTCGGCGACGGAGTCTCTCTCCCACCACGAATCCTACACCAAACTTGCGCTCCTTTATATGGCCACTGTAGTAAATGTCACAAGGACCTACTCGTCTCTGTCCTTGTCCCGTCCATCGCATTTCTTGGACGGCGGTGATGTCAGCCTTTGTCTTTACGAGGACATCAACCAGCTGGGCAGCGGCACCTTCCCAATTAAGGGACCGGACATTCCAGGTGCATGCCCTCAATTCGTAGTCCTTATTTCGTTTGCCATGGTCGTCATCAAAAGGGGGGTCTCTCATCCGAGGCTGGTTGTAGCTCTTCACTGGGAGTGTTTTTTACGTGGCGGGTCCCAAACCCAGCGCACAACCCTTGTAGGGAAAGTTTCGCCTTCTCACTTTAGCTCGCCTTCGAACGGATGTTCTTAGGCTACCCAGAGGATACTTGGTCAAAGACCGAAAGTTGTGAGCTGCTTGAGCCATGTTTAAAAGAATCGTTTCTGGCCACTCCCAAGTGAATGGCGATCAGAGAACTTTCCTCACTTGCGTGAACTTCTACACATGACTCCATCCTCCAATTACGCATATACCATGGGAAAAACATGATTGTTTTAAGCGTTTTCGATTGATATTACAATTCAATGCCACTTTGTTGTCTAAGCTAAGTTTATAGTTTTTATATTAAAGCCAATTTAAATCTGCCGCTTTTATCTTCATGCAAGTTATTTTACTAGATATACTATATGTTTTCTCCACGTTAGCCTTCTATCTAGCTGAATAACAAGATAAGTTACTTCATTCGCTTGGGGTACTAAAATATTGTTCATTTTTACTGCTGAGCACTTGTTTGGTCTTAGCGAGAATGTAACATGCTTACTCTTTTGTTCATTCACATTTACACGTGGTTGGTCATTCACTCGACAGATCTTATGTGCTAAGCTAATATTCTTGATGATATTATGAGACGACTCACTAAAGCTATGTCATCCGAAAAAGTTGATGTCAATACCATATTAGCTGTTGGAAGATCTGCTGTATACATACAAGTATATTATTTAAAATATAGTGTTGGGCCTAAAACACTGCCCTGTGGTACGTCAGCCCTTATCCGCCATTCATCAGATATGAAATCTCCTATTTTAACTATAAATTTTCTATTATTTAAATAAGACTCCAATGTTTTACACAATTCTAAAAGTGGCATTTTTTTAATCTTATATAAAAGGCCTTCATGAATATGAATGCATAGTGAATGAAAATTAAATGAGATAAGTAGTACTTTAAGACTACGACGAAAAGGATACTCCTGGTATTGGTGTCAAGACTAAGGGTTTGTCTTATAGTTTCGGAGATATGACCGTATTTCGAAAAGTTTTTAACTTATTGTAATGGGATCCCAAAATTTTAAACGCATTTATCTTGAAACTCATTGCTTTCAGAGTCGGTGAAGAAAGCATATACGAAACGTCTGCACATAGCAACTTGAAATTTGTACACAACTTTTTAGATATGAATACATATAGTATTTTCCGGTAACACTAAAGATCATAACCTCTGTTGCATAACATACTACTGTGATCAAATTGAAAGGTGAGTTTTATCCATTTCATCTCCTTCAAGGTAATCTCTTCTCGCTGCATTACACTTATGCAAACCAATTTTCCAGTCATCATAGCATTTGGAAAAATCTTCCGTCGTTACTGCCATCAGAGCCTTCTTCGATTCAGCTTTTATATCCTCAATATTAGTTGAAAATGTTGCGAAATACTAATGAATATTTTGACGTGAAATTTAGCACAGATGTCACCTACAGTACTACCAACTTACAGAAAAATACGCGTAGTATAAATTAAAAATTCATCTTTCCATCTTTCCATAATAATGATTATATGTGACCTGGTCTACGGAAAGGGGGTTAGGTGTCAAAAAATCAATTTTCACTTTTTAGTTGATTCGGATGGAAGATTATTTTTAACAGCTGTTTCCCAGAAAACTAGTTTTCGCACGTTAGCTCCCTTTTCGTAGACCAGGTCACATATGTTTACTTTATAGATTTTTCTGTAAGTTGATACTTCTCTTTCTCAAGAACATCGGCTTTGCCAATGCAAGAATACGCTTCACAAGCCCTTCACACCAAACAAAATCTGAAAACGTAAGCAGCCATCGGTTTACATTCCACAAAAACGGTTTGCTATTTTCTTAACCACTTTGTTTGATATAAACAACCTTAGAGTCGAGTTAGGGTTGCTAAACAAGGAAGATAAATCTTTAATGAAGATCTTTTTTTTGATTATGATTTTTTGAATGGCAGCTATATCTTATAGTGGTTCGTCATCGGCGGTTCAAATGAGGAGCTTATTGGGGAGAAAAAGACGTGCGAGAAGTTTCAGATCGATAATTCAGAAACCGCGGAGCTTAATTTGATAAAGACTCATAGACGAACATGACTAAATCGCCTCAGCTCGTCACGTTTATCATTTACCATATTTTTTCGGATCTCAAACGTATCCTTCTGAGTGTTACAAACATCGTGGTAAATTTAATAATATCCTGTTCCGCAATAAATATTATAGCGGCCATTGAGTAATAATCTTTTTTTTATAAGAACCCTATATTTAGACTCCGGAACAGAGAGAATTTAAATGCTTCTGTCTACTAGCAGATATTTAACCCACAAAAATGTTATAAATATAGATGGAGTCAATCTCTGACTTATTCAACAACCAAGAAACGTGGCATTATATAAGAAGAGCAGATTATAAAAGATCTTTTTTGCGAAAGCAGGACTTTGCATAGAAAAAATCACAAATCTCGATCGAGGGTTTCGTGATGGCTTCTCGGAGGGAGGCTGATAAAGATAGATAAAACTTTTCATACTGATAAACTTTATCAGAAGTTTATGTGTAGTTCAGAGAGCCGGGGAATTTCAGTCCCGGTGGTAGCACAATGAACCTTCTAGAGGCATAGGTGCGTCGTTAGACAGTCACACTACTTACCTATAGTATAAGAACGGCAGTTTGTAAAAAGATGTTCTAAAATTTTCCCAGCGTTTCTGATAAAAACAAAATCATTATTAAAACTTTAAGAATTTCGAGTTATAAATACGTGATCCGTTTATTTCCGTGAACCCATGTCACCAGCTCTGCAACTTTAGAGTTCAGTTTGCGCTGAGTCATAAACATCCCTAATTGCTTTTTGGTAACCCTGTAGTGTCTACTAATTTCACCGGCATCTTTTATTTCTTAATTTTGATAATTTTTTTTTTGGAAAAGCTTTAATCCGCTGAGTCATGGTCGCTGGCGCCGCACACACCAAATCAGCTAAAGTGGAGCTCCCCTTGCCACACACCAAACGCCGCTCTTTTGTGACTCGCCAACAATGTTTGGCCGGCTTCGCTTTGCATTATTTCCACGTTGCTGATTCATTAATTCGACGTTTTATCATAGTTTCCAGCATAGCTCAAGCGTGAAATTCGTTTGCATTTGCAACATTTGTTATAAGTCTACAAAGTCTACAAAGTATGCGTCTTTCCGTGTGTCCTTCTGCGAGCGCACACAATGAAAACGAATGGTATGGCATTTGCCTTGCGGGCTGCAACGTTAAAATGCCAACAACAACAACAGCGAGTACCACTATCTACGCACGACTATCAGCACTCATACTGCCGCAAATAGCCGGCGGCGGAGATAGTACAAATAGTGAAATTAGCAGAAGTGTATTGTGCGACAACAGCAACAACAACAACAACAACAGTAACAAATGAAATCAAAACAACATTGGAATGGTAGTCTTAACTTGCTTGTAGCGCGCAGGAGTAACGCACATTACGTGAACCGCACTCCCCTCCACGCCGCGCCACGCTCGCACAAAATTTATTATTCTCGCTACTGCAGACAGCTGTAATACGCTTCCAAAGCCGGCATTGCCATTTGACATCGCATTGCTCACGGCCAGATTTAGTCGATTTGGACATAACCATTGGCAGCGGCAAGCGAGTGGTGGCGGCAGGGAGTCGAATGTTACACGGCAGCTCCAGGCTGCAGGCAACGGGGTCGCGCTGCTCATTGTGGGATCAGTCAGGATGAGCTCTGCTAAGGCTGTGTGTGCGCTAGCTTACTTCCGCTTGACGTTGCTCCATCCAGCATTTACGAGTTTGGCTATTTTTACGACTTGTAACGAAATACCACGCGACTGCGTTGCGCGCTCGTCTTCGCCTTGTGTTCATAGTTCCGTCGTGCGCTCGTCCACGCTCGACTGCCTGACGTTTGCTGCGCATTTTTCGGGTGCAAAGCGGAAATCACTTTAATGCAATTGAGCTGAAATTGCTGCGCATTTCCATCTCGCCATTGCCGGCGGCGAGCTGTGGCACAATGCTGCGACTGATTGAAAAATGAATAAGTGAGTGATGAGCGGAGCATGCGATATGCGAGCTTCGTATGTATGTACTTTATGTATATTTTTATTATGGTGGGCCTTAATAAACTAAATAAACGAGAAGTTTTCGTTCTTAAGCCTTAAGCGGTCTAAGCAGTGTTGTTAACTGAGATGGCTAAGGCTACTTGTCAAGCAGCGGTTAAAATTTATCAACGAAGGTTGGAATATTTTGTTTTTTTCACTCATCTATGACTTCAATATTAGCTCGAAGACCCTAAAGTTCTGCCCTTTTCCAATTTTTTTTCAACCAAGATCTCTATACAATATTTAAAGTTGGCTAATGGACGTAGATATCGCGTACGCGGTTATAGCCGAAGTTTTTAACAGAGCGTCAGTTGTTTTTCCTTTTCGTTCGTTGGCGCCAATTAGTGACTCCAAGGGTATCCATGTCCTTCCCCCCTGGTCCTTACAACGGAGTGAAGGTCTTTCTCTTCCTCTGCTTCCGCCGGCGTGTACTGCGTCGAATACTCTCTGAGCTGGAATGTTCTCATCCATTCCAACGACATTACCTAGCCAGCGTAGTCAGCGTGTACTGTCGACTGCGGTATTCGCCGTTGCTATTGCGCAAAACATCATAAATCTTACGCAAAACCTTTCTCTCGAAAACTTTGTTTTCTCTGGATCCCCATTTAAATCTCTTTTTTTTTTTAACAAGATCTCAATACAAAATTCAAAAACTTAGGTTCCTGGCGGATTCTCGAAATAACTCATCTATAACCTCAAGACTAGCTCGAAGACCTTAAAGTTCCTTTAAATCCGTTAACATATTATTTAAACCCTTTTCAAGTGTCTTCAGCCAAGAACTCCATACAACATTTAAAGATGCGCTTCGCTGGACGTTTTATCTGGATCCCCATTTTCAACTCTTTTTTGAACAAGACCTCAATACATTATATAAAATTAGGTTCCGCTGGCGGCTTCTCGAAATAATCTGAGCCTCGGAATTTTGAACGACGCAGTTTATGGTCTACAATCAGTATCGCAATAATGTCCCTTTATTACCTTGAAGGACCACCTTAATGTAATGAAAGCATCTCTTCCTCAATGACAATGGCTATAATTCTCAAACATTGAAATATCTTCTAAATGGATTAGTCGAATGAAATGAAGAGACGAAGACACACAGGGATTAGTGTGAGTGGGCAAAAAAAAAAAAAACAAAAAAAAAGAAGAAAAACAAATGACAGGAGTTGAGTTGCAAAGGAAATGCATTCGTGGCGCTCTTAACATCCGTTGGTTTTCCGCTCACATTTTTTTGTTGTTTTTTGTTTTCCATCTCATTTTAGGTGTATTTTGTTTTAACTTCGTTACTCGCTTTTGCTGTCATTTAAATTGCTATTTTTGTGTTTTGCACTTCTCCCTTGCATTGTTGCTACTGTTGATCTTATCAGCTTCTAATTCAACAAAGTGCTGAAAAGTTCGACAAAAGTTTCTCAGTACATTCGTTTGTACTCGCCATTGTGCTCGTAAAATGACAGCTTACAAAGTGAATGGCAATGATAAATAAGCTCGGTGCTTTGTAAACGACCACAGTATTAATTTGAATTGTCGTTTTCAATCGAATTTCGAATTCTCTTACCGAAATGGAATATCGAATTGCCATCGCTGTGAGTGAGATTAAAAAATTCCAGCTTTTTGCGCTCCATTTGCGAGCGTCTCTTTGTTGTTTTATTTCACTTTGCTGCAAATTGGATTTTTAAGTACTTCGTAAGTATGCATTTAATGCAAAGTGGCAACAAAAGGGAAACAATATAAAATGCTTTAGCGAATTTCGTTGTAGCCAAAGCAAAAGATAATCTAATATTTGTTGTAAAATTATTGCTTTGAGGGAACAAATTATTTCAGTGGCTTGGCAAATTACGCTTGTCGTTATGGTTCGATCATTAAGTTGTCTCGCTGACTATCAGAAATTAGACTCTTCTGCTGAGGATGTTATAGTTCTCAGGTAGAATTAAAAAAAATATTTTAATTCAGTTGCGTTGAAAGATTTGTAAGAGCCGGAAACCTTGACTTCATTTACTTGTCACAAGAGACTTCACAACTTTTCGATGGCTACTCTGCAGTTACTTAAGGCGCCTTCCGGTGTTAGATCACCGTTTTATTAAACAAAAAAATCTCCAGATTGCTTTCTTTATTGCTCTAAACTAGTCAAGGAGTGTATGACTTCACTAGCAATAGCTTCAAGCTACTTCGATATTAAACTTATTTGGGTGCCTAGCCACTGAGAAATAGCTGGATTGCAAAGCTGATATATTCGCAAATCATATAAAGCTCTTGCGTTCTAGTACTGAAGCAAGCTCTAAAACAGACAGCACAAGTCTAGTTACAAAATCCTTCTGACACAGAGTGGAACACAAAAGCTCTTTGGAGCTGTTCAATCATAAAAAACTTAAATTCGCCGCAATTGTGGGAGTTCTATCAGGACTAGGTATTCATGGCGTAAAGCTGAAAATCATGTCGCGCGCTAACTGTCAAATTTGTATCAAAGAGAACGAGGGGAAACATTAAGACTCTATCATCGCCATTGTCCGGCTTCGCTAGACTGAGCCACACGAGTTAGGAGTCTACGGAGTTATGTTCGGATTGTTTTCTTTTCAGGAGACTTTTGTACTCCGCTACTATTTGTTTCTGGCGCTATATATCCTCTTCGTAAATTGATGTGCCAGCACTAGCCTGATCTTTGGCAATCTTATCTATTATAAAGTTCTTTGGTACCGGTTTTTCTTTAACTGATTTAGAGATTTATTTCTCACCTGCACTCACAGCCAGTGTATTTTGGTTGGTACTAATGGCTGCTTTTGAATTGGATTATTCCATATTTGGGTACTTTGGTTGGTATCCGCTATATTATCTGCTCTCTCATCCGGCGTTCTGTGGCTGATACAACCGCGAACACGCTTTATCATCTGCTGGCTGGAGGCAAGGAGGGTGCCTTCAAAGGACTCTTTTCGAGTTTCTCGGGTCCTATATGCCGTTGCCAAAGCCGTCCCTGTCATAGCATTGGTCGTCCATGTATTAGTCGTAGTTGTTGTTGTTTTAGTTATGTTTTTGTTTGTTTTGTTCGTTCTTGGTTCCACCATTTACCCGGAAAGGATTGGTCACTTGTCCGTAGAATAGGTATGCGTAGAGTAGGTATTTAGTAACTCCGTTCTCGATAGAGACATTGGAGCGAACCTTTCGCGATCAGCTTTTATATAACCGCTCGCTTACCATTCAGCCGTCAGCGCAGGCCTCGTGTGATGCTATTGCGGGTGTTCTTACACTTCCGCATTGGGAGATGGGCGTAAAACCAAGCGCTCTTTCTTCCATATCCCCATTGTGAGAATTATGAGGTGTCCCTCTTTGTTCGTAAAAGGAATGTGTGTTTCCATTTGCGTTGCGCCAGTTATTATTACTCCAGGAGGAGAATGCTGGAACACGACATCTGTCCCTTTTTACAAAAATGGAGACTTAAATTGCAGAAAATTATTCAGAGCTGTATGACCTAACTATAGTTCCAAAAACTTCACTTTTGGGTAGTTCTAGACTTTACATCTACATCTTTATTGGCGTAGACACCGCGAGTTTACAACGGCGCCCCAGTCGTTCTTCCTTTTTGCTGCCTCTTTGCGCCAAATGGAGATTCCAAGCGACGCCAGGTCCTTCTGCACCTGGTGCCTTTCTATCTAATAACTTGTTAAGAATTTCTTAAGCTTCACCACCGCTATTGTATATATTATAGGAAAACCAAACCAAATTATAGGGAATTTAATATTATATGTATATTATAATAAGAGCGAACTCGGTCTCATTAACACAACAATCAACCTAACGGTTCACAATCAATCACTTAACTGCTGACGTGCCATCAATTACTCGATATAGTTTGCGCGAATTTCTCATTTCCTCCACTGATCTATTGTGTTTCTGTTTTTTCCTTGCAGGCTGTCACTATGAAGATGTCTACTTGCAATTGTGCTGGTCACAGCGTTAATGCAACAACAGTGTCATGCCACATATATGCACCTGCAATCAACAGCAAGACCGTGAGCGTCGTTAATTACAATTGCAAAGATGAGGCCACCAGCCATGCAAACAGCCGCGTTGCAGCCGAATAATGAGCTGCACAACGACACACAGCGACAGCGTTTACTACAACAGCAACAACAGAACATAGCACACCTGCCGCCACACTTGCGACAACAGCAGCCGCAGCAGCTACAGCTACAACTGCAATTCCAGCAACAACAACAACCGCAAACCACGCCACTTACACTACTCAACCAGTCGAGTTACGATCCAACAGCGGCAGCGACAGCGCAACAAGCGCGCAACAAATACTACTTCGAGCAACACGAATTCACAGTTGATAAACCGTTGAATTTTGTTGCGACCACAACAACAGCGTCCGCGAAAGAGGCTGTGAATCTGAATGCGCGCCGAAGTTCAGTAGCGTCCATTAGGCTGCCCATAGTCGATGAGAAGTCTAGGCAGGAGCAATTACTGCAACGCCAACACGCGCAGCCACAAGCGCAGCCGCAACCGCAGGGCGCCAGTCTTGATTGCATACAATTGCTGGACTTGAGCACTTCACCGCCACATGAGCCAATCTATCCGTTGCAAGGTAGCGTGTCTACGTACTTGCCGCAACGGTCTTTAGCGGATGTGCCACCGCCATATCGACGCGCCTCCGCAGCCAGTGTGGCACCAGTGCCAACGCATCGCGCCTCCTACGCCAGCCAATACTCGCGCTCGTCGTCGAGTGAGGACGGTTCCATAGGTGGCGTTAGCGCTGCGCCCTACCCGAACTCATATACGCGCGCCAACAGCGCATTCGATGACGCGGCTGAGCATTTCATAATCAACTTTCCAGCCGCAGACTCACCGTCACACAATCAGAACGATTGCGTTATAAATTTGCCGCTCTCCGAGACCGAACCGTTGCTAACGAACATCGAGGCCACAGTTGCGGATAAGCAGCGCTCCATACGTCTGCCGAAGAGTAGTGCCTCATTGATATTCACGAAGAAGGATCTGTTGCCGCAACGTACCGCGTCTGTGGCACCCTACCAAGCTGCCAATACGAATAATAATTGCGCGACGCTACAAAAACAACAGCAATCGAAGCAGCCGAAACGCAATCAAGCGAAGCAACAACAACAGCAGCAGCAACAACAACAGCAGTTGCATCATAGTCTGAGTTTGCGCTCCGCTAACGAATACGCGACGCGCAAACCCGTCAAGCATCTACCAGCCTCATATCAGCAGCATCAGCCGCCGCAACAACAACAGCTGCAACAGCAACGTCGTAGTTTACAATTAAATTACAACAATAATCTGGTAACCACATCCACGTGCTGTAGCGCAAACAACAACTACTGCAGCAGCGTCACGGGCAAGGGTGTTAGAGCGCCCAGCGCCAGCACCGGCGGCAGCAAGAGTGTCGGTGCTGTTTTGCATAAACATCATCAGCCGAGCGCTGCATTAAGCGCCACAGTGGCAAAAGCAGAAGAACAACAGCAACAATCCGGTCAAACGAACACAAACACGGCAGCGACAACGCGCAAGCAACACGCGTACTCCTGGTACGCCCCTGTCTATACTGCACTCGAGGAGGAACTGGAACAGGATTCTAGAGTAAGTAGCGCGGAGGGATGCCTATATGCGTATATGTATGAGCGTGACCACTAAATTATTGTTTTTTTTTTATTGAGATCCTAAAGCAGCTTGAAAGACAATAGAGCTCCCTGACATTTATATTGTCGGATCAAATTTTTTACTATTTTTTTCTCGTCCTAAAGCGAACTCTCAATTTCCAAATGAAATAGGTTCTTACTAATGGAGATTATATGTCAGAAGATGATATGAACTCAAAGAAAAATGACAACTGAAGATTAGTGATTAGTTAAGATTCCCGTCATTTGGGCTGCTTGGGTCTGAGTCGCTTAAAAGTTAAGATTTCAAGGAGTTTACAACAGCGCGCCAGTCGTTCTTCCTTTTCGTTGTTTGGTACCAATTGGAGATTCCAAGTTTAGCCAGGTTTCTCCTCCACCTGGTCTTTCCAACGGAGTGGAAGCCTTCTTTTTCCTCTAATGCGAACTTCAAATTTCCAAATGAAATAGGTTCTTACTAATGGAGATTATATGTCAGAAGATGCTATGAACTCAAAGAAAAATGACAAAAGAAGATTAGTGATTAGTTAAGATTCCCGTCATTTGGGCTGCTTGGGTCTGAGTCGCTTAAAAGTTAAGATTTCAAGGAGTTTACAACAGCGCGCCTGTCGTTCTTCCTTTTCGTTGTTTGGCACCAATCGGAGATTCCAAGTTTAGCCAGTTTCTCCTCCACCTGGTCTTTCCAACGGAGTGGAAGCCTTCTTTTTCCTCTGCTGGAGTGTTTTCATCCATCGGAACGACACGACCTAGTCCGCAAATTTCGCTGCGTACAGCAAAGGACCATAAATCTTCCATGGAACCTGTCTCTCGATAATTCGTAACGTCGACTCATCAGATGTTGTCATCGTTTATGCCTGTGCTTCATATTATAGGACGGGGATGATGAGTGACTTGTAGAACTTGGTCTTTGTTCTTCGAGAGACGAATAAGACCTAAACAAACAAGTCATAATCCATATATTTGTCGCTAGATATCGAACTTCTCACCACGAATGACTGCTTTCCTGCGCTTATGTTGCGTCTTTCCATCTCCATGTGTTTTTATGGTCTCCCGCATCTTCGAGCATAGTCGATCCCTTTCCATCGACGTTGGAAAATTGCTTCTTCCTACAAACAGCTGCATGAAGTCTACCCAAAGCGAATCGAAGTAGTGTATACTGAAGCTAAGGGGCTAACATTTCTGAACTTCATGTGAAATCTTAGGAGGTTTTACTCAGCAAGAAGAACATTGGGGTGTCTTGCTTCCAGATATAGTCTAGATCTATCTAAGTAGACTTAGAATATAAGTAATCCGTTATATGATGGTGGCAGGTGGCTAAGTCTCACAAACTCTCATAGCTCTTTCCAGAAGTATCTGAACGGTTTTCTTTCAAATAACTCCACAAAACTTTTCCAACACTGATATTTTGAGTTCAAGCTGCAAGAAAGAGAAAATAAAAACAAAAAATTTAAGAAAAATTATGAACAAATAACAAAAAAAAATATTAAATTTAATGTCAAAATTAAATTCATTTTTCTGATTTGTTCCAAACACGTAGGATTCTTCGCCAATCCACAACCTGGCCAACACAAAGAAACAACACCTCAACCACTACCAACAGCAACGGTCCTCACACAACTCCTCGACGGCGGTCGACAATGAGACCGTTGCGCTGCTAGAGACGCGCAACCAAGTCAACATACAGGCGCAACTGCATGCGCAGGCCAACAGCCACGCCCATGCGGGCAAAGACGGCAACGACATTAGTGCTGTTGGTGGCGGTAACGGCGTTGGAAGTGGCAGTGGTGTCGGAGTTGCACGCAACGCGAAGTACGAAGCGAAATACGCAGGTCTGGCGCGGCGTACAAATGGTGGCGGACCGCAAGCGCCCACAACATTACCGCTGTCGAATGCACATAATGCCGCTATGCAGGCCGAGATGTCCGGTGGCGAGAGCGGCTACGGAGAGTCGCAAACAACAGCGCCGATGAACGGCTTTGATGGCGATGTTGGGTTGGTGAACTCACTGGGTAGCACGTTGCCGCCACGCAGGCGCATAGAGAACTTTCTGAAATCGCTGGTGGGACGCAAGTCGTCCAGTGCGCGCAGCAATAGCGGCAATTCGATCAACGGTGGCAATGTGGATGTGCTGAATTGTCGCGCAGAAAATATTGTTTCGCAACAGCCGATGCCCTCATCGCCGGAGATCAAGATTACGCGAACGCCTTCGGAGCAGAACATGGTGCTGTTGCGCGAAACTTCGCAACGCGGTCGTCAATATAAGCAACAATCGGCAGCGGCGCAGGAGCAGCGAAAGAGCGATTGTGGTGGCGGCGACAAGTTAACCGTGAATGGTGCGATGCAGGGCAGCACATCATCGCTGAATGTGGTGCAACAGAAATTGTGGAATATCATGCGGCGCGAGGGCAGCGCGGCCAGCTTGTACAACGAGAAGTCGCACTCGATCGTGCAGTACCGCGGTCTGCGCAAGTGTGAGACTGTATTGGCGCTGACGCGGCAAACCAACTCGTTGTGCTCGCCCATATTCGGCGGCAGCGCGGCGGCACATGTGGGCGCCAGCGGCAGAAACAATGGGAGCGCTAGTAACGGTGGCGCTGGTGTAGCACGGCACAATAGTTGTAGCGCCGGTGGTGTTAGCGCGTGCGGCGGCATGCGGCGCACACACACCACTGGCAGCGGCATCTTCAGCACTAGCGGCGTCGAACAAATACGTCCGCTAAATCGACTGCGGAACAGCGTGACGAGCATCAATGCCGCAGCGACATGCTCGCGCTGTTCAAGTTTGCTATCGCTGGCCGCTTCAGGATCGCGCTACTCACTCAATGTGGCGGCGAATGCAGGCGCTGCCGGCGCGTTCGCACCGACTACGGCGACGCAAATGCACACATCCGCTTCTCAACAACAGCTGCAAGCGCTGGCAGCAACGCTTGATTACAAGCCACCACCACATTCTTCACAACAACATCAACAGCAGCGCGAACGCAAAATTAGCAACGTAAGCAGTAGTCAGTTAAATAGTAGTAATTATATTGTATTAAGTAGTAATCGCATTGCTGATACCACTGTCGTCGAGCACAATGCCGGTGGCAGCGGTGCCGGCAACAGCAGCAGTGGTAATTGTTCCCGTAAAAGCTCGGCCGATGCGCCAAGTACGCACAGCGCGAGCAGCATCACACCGCCGTCCAATATGACCACGGCTACGCTCACCTCAAGCATCACATCGCCGCATGCCAGCACACCCACAACGCCCGTAGCAGCAGCAACAGCAACAGCTTACGCGTCAGTTGCAGCCAGCGTAGTCGCACCAGATACACTAGTAATCACACCCACCGCCAACGCCCCGCAAGCACCGATAGCAATGTCTCCGTACACGGCCAACAGCACTAACAACAGCAACACCTCAGGCATACTCGTCGATCTGCCCTCATCGCCGACCTCGCCGACATCGGTCGCTTCGTCGGCTGGCACACCATGCACCTCCGCCTCCTGCTCATCGGCCACCACGCCCGCACCCACCTACGCATTGCCGCCGACATCGCAAACATATCCCTTCACCATAACCTCCCTACTGGCGATGTCAAAGACAACAATGGAACGTGATGCACGCGGCGGACGCTGTGCGGCCGGTGCGGATGACGATGATGTCGCTTTGACGATAAAAATTTCATCTGCGGGCAAAGGTCCAACGGACACTGTCGACGGTAGACACTATGCGGCACCGGCAGCACTGCCGTTGAAACGTTTCGAGCCCTTCACATGCAAGCTGTGTTTGGTGGATGTAGAGACAAAGGAGGAGGCCACCACGCTGCAGCAATGCGGCTGCGAATTTTGCACTGAGGTGAGTACAAACAATATAAATAATATTCGAATACTTTTGGTGAGCCTGAGCTGACTTTTTTATTAAGAATTTTAATTATTAACAAGTCTTAGCACTAGTTAATTTAACAGATATTCTCTTTATGAACCTGATCATTCCAATAAAGGCTGAACCTGACACAGGTTATCCACTTTGGAAAAAAGCGGGTGTCCCTGAAGACTTCTTTTGCAGTAGTCTATCAGTTTGTAAATCACTGTGGGGGCGCTATAAGCATCTCCCCTGGAAAGTATGTCGCCAGCATGAAGTCGGAATTTCCTTGTCCACCAGATCCTGCGTTAGGAACCCTGAGAAGTACAACGTATCGATATCGAGGCCTCTAACCTATATTATGTATGTCCATGGTTTTTGGATCAATATGATGGCCAGGTCGTCCGAATGGAATCTGCTAGCGATAACAGCCGCAGCTGCCATCCCGTGATGCAGGTTCAGCCGGGCAACTTATTTGTATGACCCTCGTCACCGCTATCTTTATTATTACCACCATATTGTTCTTTCAGCTCTTTGAGAAGCTCTTTGTGGAGTGCAGTTCCCCGTCTCGCTCGATAGGATCCCGTTCGGTACTCTCCTATAAGTGTAGCAGTAGAAACTTGCTTGACTGGGTTTGTGCCGGAATGACTGGGCGCCTCATACACCAGCATCCTTTAATACACATTTGCTTTTTCTGCCATGATTTTAGACTTCCAGGGCCTGCTTAGCACGTGGCTAATTCAGTAGTTTAACTGGAACCATACTACTCAGATATTTTTATACGAGTCATCATCATTGTTGAGCCTCCATCGTGTGTTCTCAATGCTGTTATCGTTTACCCGCAAATTCGAGGTATTAATGGCCTCATTTTGATTTCTAACAAGACCGAAGAAAAACTCGTTTGACTTAACTGGGATCCTGTGAAGAGATGCAATCATGCTATACAGCGGTGGTTTTTCTTCACGAGAAGACTGGGCCTTTCCATCCGAGTTCGGAGTGATCTCCGGTGGCTGTTCGAGTTATTGGGACTTTCCATCCTTCCAAGTTCGGAGTGACCTCCAGTAGCCTAGCGGCCGTCTTCTCGTCATTACAGTCGACCGAGAACAGATGTGACTTGAAATAAACGCCACGGAATGAGACCGGGTACCCACCCTTTAGCTCTCGTCCATGATGTTCTCCTGTAGTTCAGTGAGCTCTTCTGACCTCAAAGTCTTCCCCGGATAGTAGCGAGGCTGCACCGCCAACCCTTTGCTTTTAAAAGCCTGGAAATGTTTTTGCTGGCCTTCAACGAACGGAGGAATTTATAGCAGAATGTTGTTTTCCGATTACTTAAAGCTGATTCCTCTTCTGCATCTTCGATTTTGGAGGTCCTTGAGGCGTTATTTCACATATTATTGATTTCCCACCATCTCAGTACAATAATGATTTTATTATTATAGTATTTTATGTACTTTCATTTCATTTCATATGACTTTGCTATGGTTCATTGACCACAGTCGTCCTACTGCTTGTGGCGAATGACAACATCTCTCAAACCATAACAACATACTATAAGCCAACACCAACGACAGCGCCAAATTTCGCTTGTTTGCCCGACTGGCTGTCAGTTGCATTTTCGCTGATTCCCCACGCAAACACATATAAATTTATACATATGCATATACATATGTATGTATGTGTGAACATGGTTAAATATGCACTCGGGTGTGTGTTTGCCCGTTGGCTGCCTCGTGTGTGACCTCCATCGCATATATTACAAGCAAGTAATTGTTGTTTATTTGTATGAGCGCTGCAACTGCAGTTGGCAACGCCATTGGGAATTCACCTTTGCCCACACACACATACCCACAATCATTTGGTTAGGCAAAGCAAAGCAATTTCGTAGTTTCATGATGCTTTTCTCACACATGTATGTAAGTGTAGGTATGTGTTGCTGGTGATCCTTGTATATGCGCGTGTTTGAGCAACGGTTCATTTCTATATATATATGTGTGTGTGTGTGTGTTTTAGCAGCGTTTGCTAAGCACTCGTGAATTGATGATGTCTTTCGACAATTCATCCGTGTCTCTTTTTCTCCTACCTATCTGCTGTTAGCCCAACATCCACAACTACTACTGTGAAAGCAACAACAACAACAGTGAAAGCAATAACAACAACAGTGAAAGCAACAACAACAACAACCAGTGCTTTTGTGTGACATTAATTGCTCTTCAAGGTGCAATTAAATACGAATTTCATTGTGTAGTCAGCATTCGGCATTCTCATTTCGCCATTTTCGGGTATTTTCCCAGTCAAAGTCATTGCTTATGCTCCACTACATCTATGTAAATATGTTTGTACTCGTGCTCAACTGTCAGTTGTAGCAGTTTTCCTGGCAATCTAATTTCGTGTAAATCGTTTTGCCTGATGACTTTCTATAGCTTTTGAATGACACAATAGATCCGAAATGAATTGCAGGATTTTGTCGTTGTGATTTGTAGTGGATGTGTGGCAAACAGTGTGTTTCATTAAATATCCTACTTAGCAACTAACGTTAGCATACGAAGGAGTTAACGCAAGGATAAGGGTAAAGTCAATCTGAGAGTGTCATTTTGTGCTCAATTGAATTTATTGTTTGACAGTTGTAATTTATTGTGATTTTTATAAGCTATTGAGGCTGGTTTATGGTGTGTAAATGGTTAACTGTGGCTGCACGACATAACCTCAAAAGTCGTTTTGAGACCTAAAATGAGGTGTTGCTAGGAATTAATATGCTTCTTAGAAGCTCGCACGTTTAGTGTTAGAGTTGATAAGGCTAAATATTTTGATACGAAAATCGATTTGAATGCCACCAACCAATTTTTGAGCACAGACATCGATATTCAAATACTGTTTTCGATTGTTGTTCTTACTTTAGAGGCATAGCATTGTTCAATCATAATGTTTGCAGCTACTTTTGTAGGGTATTTTTCTTGAAGTTCCCATAATTTAAGGAGTGTTTACATGCATCTTTGTTGCCTAAAAGTTATTAAAGGTCAAATTACGTGGTTGGAAAACACTATGATTGCAATTTTTGATCAAGTTTCTATCAAACGACTTAAATTTTATTATCAAGATCATTCTTGTCAGGTGGGCAGCGATAAATATCTATTATAAATCTGGACCATGTTCTAAGTCCTTTAATTTAGCCTATTATTTCTTCATTTCTGCCTTATTTAAGGTGGTCAAACTAACCTCTTTGCCTTAAACTGCTTGAAATATACCATCAAAGTATGATCAAATTTGACCCGGATTGCGAAGAAACAACATTTTCGTGTATTTAAAACCAATAATTATTATCGACTTCTAAATTGGCTTCATTTGAATTAATACTATTTTCCATTCACTTTCAGCGAATTATTTTAAATGATTTCAGTGAACTCATGACGTGTTCCCCGTAGTAGATTTTTCAGTCTCGCAAACAGAAAAAGGTCGCAAGGAACCACAACTGGCGATACGGTGAATATCGCTTCTTATTTGGCCGAAAAGTCCGTCACAAACATATTCGAAGCATCACCTATATGTTTGATCGTATTTAAAGTGTTTTTTTCGATTTCGTCGCATTTTTGGAACGCCATTTGCCTGATTATTGGACAGTTTCGATATTCATAAATCCACCACCGACAACAGTAATGTCACGTTTGATGAATCGTTGTCATCGTTGTCAAGCAACTCGTTTTTCAACTCTACTTGATGTCGTTTTTGCAAAATATTTAGTGCTTTTGATGCGAGTCTAGCATTGTCAAAACATTCAATTAATTTGGTGCGGGTCAATCATTGACAAGCTTAAGACCTAAAACATTATCAAAAACATTAACCAAAATGTGTGGAGGCGATCTATAAAAGATGTTGAAATCGCGTGCAACTCTATGCTGCCAACGCGAAGTTTTTCAAGCACTGTTTCTTTAACGTGTTCGATGTTATCGTCATTAACAGTCAATCCTAGGTTTTGATACCTTCGCTTTGATTTCTAGCAAAATCTAGCATAAACTCGTTAGGCTTACTTGCAATCTTGTAAAGAAACGCCATCATGCTGTACACGGGCGGTATTTCTTCACCCTTCTTTGCTCATAAGACTGAGCCTTTCCATCCTTCCAAGTTCGGGGCAATCACCGGTAACCAAGTGTCCATCTTCTCGTCCTTATAATCGACTAAAAACAGATGTAACCTGAAATAAACGCCATAGAATAAGACCGGGTACTCACACCCCTGTAGTTCTCAACCAGTGGTAGCCAAACGTCTTACATGAAGAATGTTTTCGAGAGCTTTGCGGTCTTCACCGAATACTTTGTGCCACTCAAATATTCCGTTGCTAAATTTCCCACGAATATAAAAAGCCCGGTGTCAAAATAAACTTTTTTCGGTTTGCATACAGAGCTTAAATGTACCAGTCCGAATCAAATTTGATCATATGTATAGTTGCGATTTTTGAGTACTATGTTTTGTACTTTAAAGCTGAAAAAAGTATACAAAAGCAAATAATAATATGAATGTGGAATTTCAGTAGTCAAAGAAAGCTCAGTTTATGGAATATTTCAATACTACATTATACTCTAGTTACAAAGTGTTGCCTACATTTAGGCTGGCATTGCATTATATAGATTTTTCGGAATTGAAATTTATCATTTATAACCTCACAAAAAACCCTACAATTTTGTTTCGTTTTTGATGGAAATCCTCATATTGTTTACCGTGAACATGCTTTAAGGCTGTGCGATAAAAGTTATAGCTACATATCTACTTGAATAGGGGCTTTAGAAGAATCACCTTATTATGGATCACGTGGATATAGAAAAAAGAACAAACAATATTGTGCTTTATATAATATACATACAAGTAATTTCAATGTGAAGTTCTTTTTCATATAGACAATCATCTGACAATCGGAATCGGATGATCGCATCAATAAGTCCATATTTCATACGACTGTCAAGTACTTTTTCGCCCGCCCCCAGCCACATTTTATAATAACAATTCCAACTTAAAATTATAACTTATACTCGACTTAAAGATTTACTTTACTTCCAAGACTTAAACTAAAAATTGATTGATTCTCCCAGAAAACTGTAGCAATACTGCGATATCATTTATTACTAACGCAAATTGCAATCGGCGAAAGCAATCAACTTGCCACAATGTACGTTGCATTCATAAGCAGTAAGAAGTGCCACGGCAACAATAACAACAACAACAAAAACATAGCAGTAGCAAGAGCTTAGATGAGCAAAACTGACCAAGCACAACGACATGCCGACAGCTGCAGCTACAACAAAAGCAAGCACCAACAACGGTATCACTCTCAAAGGTAACATCAGCGCCATGCTACATCATCATTATTGTCAGCATCATCATCATTACCGTTAGCTGCTTGATCGAGGTAGTCAAGTCACGCTTGCACCTGGCAACACTAAATCGAACTCAATCACCCACTCCACCAGCTGATTTGCCACATTAAGCACTTCCAGCGCTGCCACACGCTGTGGCGGCAGCAACCTTTGCCTTTGCAGCGCTGTGTGCGAGCGCTTTCAATGCATTCCACAATCGAAATTGCAGCAATAAAACGCTACTTAAGCGCTTCTGTTTACTTCAGTGTGTGGGCAAGTAAAGGAAGCCGGAAAAAGAAAGCGGAAAAATCAAAGGTGGGACTCTCGCAATTCCGGTGAATGGTTAGCCAAGCACAATGCCAACACATCATTGCAGTTAAAAAGTTATTGCTGCTGTTATTGTTGTTGCCGTTGCATGCACGCACGAAGCACGAAGCTTTACGCGCAAACACACAGACATACACTTATACTCACATGAAATCGTTTCTAATAAATATCTTACATTTGATAATGCTCTTAACTTCACTTCACATGTGATGATGCTTTGTGGCATGTGGCATGTGCTACTGGCCTGGGACATGTTGCAACCTTTATTAAATTGTTATTTTTATGAAGCCATAAAATCTGTTATGATATTTGCCGGCGAATCAGAGACGATAAAAAAGAGAAGTCTTACGTGTGCTAACTTGTTTGCAATACAAATGCAACCCTGAGGTCAATTCACTACTTATTTTAAAAATATTTTGAACTGATATAGATAGAAAGATTCCATTTAAGTCAAATATGTGTTTTGTTCGATAACTTCTTGGCACTACACAATAATTTCATATTGCTACCATTATAGGAAGCCACGTCCCTGTTGCTTGAAAACTGGGACTGTCGATTTATACAAGCTTGAGCTCTTGAGGACTACTTTTCACCAGCAAAACCATTCGCCGTAGACAGGAACAGACTGCAATAACTTGATGCCAGACAAGTGCTATAAAGTGAATGCATAGGAAGCTCCCAAGCAAGTTTCCTTCTGGAGCGTCACTATCGATATGTGTGTTCTGTCTTTGTCCTCATGAAACACAAGTCCTCTACTGCTGGTCTTAGCCGGTACCATAATGGATCTAGTGATGGCTTAGTATGGACGCCTGTCAATTGGTTGTAGCCGGCCGCTTTTGGGTATTTGGTTCCTTCAGATTGCCGAGTTGCTGTTAGTACAGGTCCCAATTAAGAGTTTAGCCGTACGCCAGCAGCTGTACACTCTTATAGAAGATAAAGCCACACCGATAAGGTCCCATCAGTTTGTTGACGGTGGGCTTCAATTTTTCAAACATTACTCTCGATAAGACCTTATATGTATACGATGCTGAGGACGGTTATCCCACGTTAATTGACGTAGATTGTTGGGTCCGCCTATGTGTGGATTGGGCAGAGCACACCTAGGTTCCAATCGTCGGACATGCTTTCATGCGACCATATTTTGCAAAGAAACTGGTAGCTCGGCCTGTAATTCATCGGCCCCTGTCGCCTTGTAGTTCTACTCAAACCTCATCATAGTCGGACAATGGAACATCTATTCCATCGTCATCGATTGAGAAATCGGTTTTGCCATCTCCAGACGTTGCACTTTCAAATTCTGGATGCTCTGAACATCAATCACTAGATCACCTCTTTGAGACCTTCAAGTCTATGCTCCGGTCTTGAAACTTTCTGATAGTCGTCATATCTTTTTGTAGAATTTTCGAGCATCGAATTTTCTGTCGGCCAGTTTTTTGAGCCTTTGATACTCACGCATTGCGGCCTCTTTCTTTTTTTGTCTGTAAATGCGTCTCGCTTTCCTCTTCAACTCTTCATATCTCGCAACATTGCGTGGTAGGCGGTCCGCTTTCTCTCTACTGCGACACGACAGTCCTCATCGTACCAGCTGTTCTTTCGAACTTTACAAAAGCTAATGATTTCGATTGCAGCTGTACATATGTAAGAAGCTTGAAATGTCATCCAACAGTTCCCATATATCTAGTTGCTAATGAGTGCTCTCAGAGAGCAGGTTTGTAAGTCGAGTAGAAAACCGTTTCGCTATCGGTTGTGATAGTAGCGGAAATATTTTATAAAAGAAAAGTCGCTATAATAATATATAATATTTTTTGGCCCTAAAAACTATGCAATTATGCGCTGCTGTCCCCACAAAGCTTTAAAATAATCAATTGCAATAATATATATGTATATTACTTCTCATATTTTCAAAGAATTCATTTTAAAACTATTTTGACTAAATTCCACTAAATTGCTTTCACAATAAAGTCATATGATCCCGTCTCAACAAACACACAGCCCACATAATTGTATTGCAGACTGCGCCAACGCCTAAAAATAGGCTCGACTTTCTGGTTGCTATTTTGCATGCACAACAGCAACAGCAAATGGAAAATCGAGACTGCTCTAAAATTTATTAGCTCTGCACAAAGGCAAAAATTAATATTACACTGAAAATTCCCCAACATTCCTGCACACATAGTTATTTGAGATATTAACTTTTATGCCACAACACAGCAGCGCCACAAGGCTGCACTGTTGACTCCTTTATTTGGCGTTATAAAACGAATGTGTTGCAACAGGGCAAAGCAAAAAACAAGATACTAGAATATTCAACACGCAAGCGATGTGAAGCATATTTCCAACTAAACATACAAACACACTCAACTTCACATATGTGCAACACACTCTCTCACATATGTGTTTCACGCAATCACACACAGGTGAGATGCAGTGCAACGAACACCTTAAATAATGCTGCAAACAAAAGCAGCCAGCGCCAGCCAGCTGTGAGGAACGAGCGCAGCTGCAGAGATGCCGAGAAGTGGCTGCCAAGGCAAGTTAGCTTCAGCGGGTGTCCAAGCTAGGCGGCGAGCAAAACTAATTTCCTACTGCACCTAATGCCACAACAAATTTTCTTGTCGTGTGCCATAAATAAATTAACGCACTGACGCGCAGCAGGTGGTGGACCAGGTCAGCGTGTCTTACGGTGCGCTTTGTTAGACTTTATATACAGCTCGTAAGCTTCTTTTGTCTTGAGTGTGGAGTGCTCAAATGTGAGTGGCGACACGTTGAATGCAACTCTGCAGTGTGCTTAAGCTGAAGGTGTGAAAAAAGAATTATGTACATATGTATATACGTTACCGTTCTGTCCTTCATGTATTATATTATATTATCTACATATATCTACGAGTATATCGTATATATTTTACTCATATTTGCTTTGAGTTGAGTTGAGTTGCTAGGACAGTGTATGAACGTCAAGTGTATTATTTTCATAATGAAGCTTTCTTGTTCTGCTTTCTGTTGGAACCAGATATTGTCAAGATCAACTTTTTCCAATTGCGGCCATAAAAAGTTGGTTATCGTGGATCGATCCCGACCTCTATAGACAGAAATGGTGTCACCAGCTTCAAATCAAAAGAAGTACGACTAATAATTCCACCAGAAACCTCCCCAAAGTGTCCATTTAGGTACATGTAATGGTAGTTCATGAATAATTTGTGGATTTTCTTCGCACCAGAATCGACAGTTTTGTTTATTTACTGCACTACTCAGATGAAAGTGAGCCTCATCGAAGAAAGTGATTTTCTTAAAAAAATCTTTTATCGTTTTCAAGTTGTTCCAAGGCATAATGGGGAAATTCATAATAACGGTGGTCAATGGCTACAGTTCTTGAGTGAGAATAATTTTATATGGATGCCAACTCAAATATTTTCTCAAAATCAAATTGCGATCTTTAGCAACACTTGCCTGAAACATGGTAGGACCCCAAACTTTCATTGCGGTTAGTCCGCATACCATAAAGGAGCTGCTCCGCAAGGATGAAACAGGGGGTAGGGAGATGTTGTGGCAACAACTTCTAGGCATGCGCCATGTCAAGTTGCTAATCGATGGTTACAAACTTAAAAAGTCTAAATATGTATGTTCTACACTGGCCACTGTAAGCCCAAGAAGCACTTATATAACATTGGCCTAACTTCTTGAGCGATTTGGAGGTTTTTCGACCTGGAGTCTGAAACTCCAGAACACCTGCTAATTGACTGTACAGCAGTCTGTAGGCGCAGGGTAAAGGCTCTTGAATCCATGTTTCCAATTGGGAATCACATTGCCTCAATAGCACCTAGCAGTTGATTAGAATTTATAAATTTGCTGGGGCTGGGAGTGAGTCGAGGTAACTTAGGAAATGGCACAATAGACCTTAGGTCGCGGTGCAAACCTCATTTGTTTATCTAATCAATATAATCGCTTTTGGAAAACCCGGTATATACGCGAACTTGTCCCTCATTTTTTGAGATATGAATATGAAGTTTTGCACGCGCTCTTTTCTCCCCCAAGAAGCTGCTTATTTACCGGAACCGCCCTTATCGATTCACTATAGGCCATAGCTGTCATACAAACTGACCGATCAAAAACGAGTTCATGTATGGACAACTTTTTAATTTGTAAAGATATATTTACAAAATTTAGTACAAATTAAGCAACACTTTAATTTCCGAATACAATCCGGTTGGATTGGATCACTAAGAGATATAGTTACCATATAAACTGATCGATCAAAATGAAGTTCTTATATGAAATACTTTTTTATTTGACGAGATATCTTCACGAAATTCGGCACATAATATTTTCCAAGGCATCACTACAATCTTTGAACAAATTGTTTAGATCGGACCACTATAGCATATAGCTGCCAAACAAACTAATAGAACAAAATCCAGGCCTTATATAGAAAACTTTTTTAATTACAGGGATTTCTTAACGAAATTTGGCACGAATTATTCTCTAGGACAATAGTACTACCTCCGAAGAAATTGTTCAGATCGGATCACCATAACATAAAGCTGCCATACAAATTGAACGATCAAAATCAAGTTTGTGTATGGAAAACTTTTTTTTTAACGAGATATCTTCATGAAATTCGGCCTGAAATATTGCCATAGAATATGGTGCTATGTCCAAAGAAATCATTCAGGTCGGATTACTATTACATATAGCTGCCATACAAACTGAAAGATCGGAAGCAAGTTCTTGCTTAGAAAACTTTTTCATTTTACAAGATAACAAAAAACAAATTTAACAAAATTTGGCATAGATAATTATCTAAGGCAATAAAGCAATATCTGAAGAAATGGTTCAGATCAGAGCACCTTAGCATTTAGCTGCCATACAAACTGATAAATCAAAATGAAGTCCTTATATGGAAAACTTTTTTAATTGAAGAGATATTTTAACGAAATTTGGCGTGGTTTATTTTCTAGGGCAATGACACTATCTCTGAACAAATTATTCAGATCGGATGACTATAGCTTATAGCTGCCATACAAACTGAACGAAACTGGAAGTTTTTTTTGTGACGGCGCAAGCGAAGTCAACTTTTTTTCTTGTTTTTATTTTTAATTATTCTCAACAAAATTTGCGTCTTTGACTCTGATTTTCTAATTAACTTAGAGCGCATTTTCTTAGCTTTTCAGGTTTTACTACACCTTCTGCTCGTACTACATTTATTGCATTTTTCCTACACCTGCACCTATTTAAATTTTATATCCCCTCCGTCTTCTACTTCCCATCAGCGTGCATGTTAGTTTCTCTTACTTACCATTTTCTTGAGTCGGAATTCTTGCGGGATTTAAACATTTTATTTCCCACCAATGTTGCACAATTTATTGCCACAAATCGGATTTGTATGCTTAAGCATCACGCCCAGCGCAGCAACACCCATCGGTTGCTACAAATGATTTGTTAGTATTACATGCCACACCCACACCGTCTTCATTTCAGACTCACCCACCTACGCCTTTCTCTCACTTGCGTTTCCTCAACTGTCTTCCGAGGCAACTGAGTTCTTGAGACCTTTTAGTCAACTTACCGAGCATTTGATTTACTAACACACTCACTTCCTTCTACATTTTCCTACATTTACTCAAATGTGTACTTGCAACAATGTATGTGTGTGTGTGTTTGCAATATACTACCGTATTAAGTTGGCATATTTTGGTACGTGCCTGCTGAGTTTTCGGGCTTTCGGTTCTAAGCACATTGCCGAAATGAAGTTGAATGGCGGCGCAGTGCACGTGGCTGCCACAACACACACACATACACTTACCAAAGCACATTATAAGTGTGTATATATTTATTTACACATGTAGTGATATGCCCCTGCCGCCCAGTGCCGCTTCGGTATTCCACAGGAAATACCTGGCGCGCACAATTACTCACACATGCAACCGCAGATCCATATATACACACATATGTATGTATGTATTTCGGTACCTGCTTGAGTACATTCGCAATTCCCACGTGAATTATTTGCCACTATCTTGCTTTCGTCGAAATTTAATGAGCTGCGAACGTGTTCGTCTGGCATTTCTTGCCGATAAGCCAGCCGTTCGCAATTGCGCAAATATTTCTCAAATTAGAAAGTAGAAAATTTCATTAGTCTGTCAGTTCATTTGTCGGAATTTTGGTGGAAATAAAATGTACCGTTATTTTGAGCTTGTAGCAGAGCGCACAGTAATCTAATTTAGAGCGCCTTTCTTCGTGTGTTTCAGGTATTTGTTGAAGCTTGAAATAAATTTCGCAAAAGTTTTCGGTTGTTTGGTTCTCCAAAGACTGACAGCAGACATTCTCTTTATGTTAGATAACTATTTTTTAAGTCACTTAATATGTTTGTAGAAATATGCTTTCAACTAGATTTGCCTTTTGGGTCACGAAAGGAATTGGTCTTGAAGGAACGAGTACTGGATATAGTTTCTTATATTTTCGATCTACCAAAAACACCGAAAAAGGAATCAGTGCGATGACAATATTCTGTGAGGCGATTATCCCTCCCTCAATCCAAGTAGATTCTCTAATTTTAGAGACTGCAGCTTTATTTTGTGTTTAAAGGAAATCGATCGAAATTGATATACTCGTATAACCGGGACTTACAAATGAAAGTTCGCTCAGTAGAGAGATTTGGGTATGAGATTTTTATACAACATAATGATTTGGAAATCTTACCATTTTCATGACGATTTCTCAAAGCTTTTTTGACTGTAGTAACTGTTATTTCAAGGTGCAATGTAGGTAAATAGAGCTAATGCAATGGTTCATAACGTGTTTTTAATATTTAACAATCTCTTATGCTCAGCTAACCACTTTTAACTCAACAGTTGATGCTATCGGACTAACCTCAATTCGTAAAAGCAGTATGGGTAGAGAAACCGAGTGTCAGTCTTGGCCCTGTCAATAAGGCTTTGTCAGTCTCGGCATCGCACCACGGCGCCGGTTGGATTTCAAGTTTCGTGAAGTCTGCATCCACTTGATCTTTCCATCTGAGTTTGGGTTCCTTCGTCAACCAACGGAGGGCACTCAAACGTACATTTTGAACCTGGCATTCAGGCAATATATCCAAGCCATTGGTAGCCAGAAAAAATCCTTCGAGAATATTTTTCTCGCACGCTCCTAACGACTACTCATCACTGTTCGTCATCAGCCATGCTTCCACACCATAGATATTATGAGCCGTTCCCACGTCAGTCGGGTTCAAGTAACCGGAACGGACCTAGATTTTTATCAAACCAAGGACTGCCAGCTCGGCACCAGTCCTCGAAATTACTTCGAGAACGTTTTCTGCCGCTAGTACAACAACAACGAATATTATGAGTGACTTACAGAGCGTTAGTTAGGGTTTTCGAGAGAGAGGTCTACTTTTCAAATACTTTCAGAGCCCATGATACTCCTTTTGGCAAGAATGATTCTCCGACTGATTTCGCGGCTGACGTCATTTTTCGTATTTATGCTAAGTCCTAGTTAGATAAATTCTTTCTCCTCGACGTTATAACTGTCAACAGTGACATGATCTTCCAATCTTTGATATGCTTTATTTGATGACAAGAGCTACTTTGTCGTGTCTGCGTTCACCAACAGAACTATTTGGCTCGCCTCTTTTTGTGTCTTTTCTTTTCTGGAGAAGGCTGTACAAGTTGATATCGTTGACAAATGCCAATAACTTATGACTCTGGAAGAAAGACCAGACTCTTGAAGAAAGACCAGTACGGTTAACGTCTTTAGCGCGGACTGTCTTCTCAAGTATTAGAACATCACTCGATAAGGTATCGCCTTTTCAGAAATTTTATTTTTGCATTGAATGGCGTGGAGAGGTCCTTTCCTATTCTGACGTTATTGTCATAGTTCGAAGCCATCCATTATTTTAGCATTGTCTTATCAAGCTTATTCACGGCATTTCTAGATGAACGAATTGTCATTAGCACAGTGCGGCACCAACTTTGCCTGAGAAAATATTTAGAAATACAGGCAAATGAATCTCTTTTCGAAACTCGTTCATAATTATTCAACGAGTGTATTTATGTTATAGAAAACCTTCTTATATGTATTATATTATCTAACTGCAGCTTCGCGGTGATCCGAGACTTAAAGGTGGTCCAAAAGTTGAACGACCACGTAGTTTATGAGGTAAAATCAAGCTTTATATGACTTATAGAAAATCAAACTCGGTCGGTCGGCATCTGACCAGGATCTCCATCCCATTTCGCATTTTAAGTTCTGTATTCTTCGATTTATACTTCTTAGCTGATGGATAGAAATTATAAAATACAAGTAGATAACAATTAATTTAAACGAAAGTGAACTTTTCCTACCTCAAGCTGCATATCGTCACCTGAAATGCAAAACAACGTCTCATCAAAAAAATCGAATTTAAGTTTTATATTGGTTGCGATTCATGTCATCATATTATGGGCATATGGTAAAATTTCAAGCTTTCGCTCTCGGATATAACCAATATATAACCATTTTATAACCAATATATAACTATTTTATAACCAATATATAACCATTTTATAACCAATATATAACCATTTTATAACCAATATATAACCATTTTATAATCAAAACCCAAACTTTGTTTCAATATGAGTGGCTTCTATTATATCGTTTTTCTTTCGCCTTTAAACTTAAGAAAAGTGATGTTATGTTATTTTGCAATTTAAGTGACGATAGAATTGAAGAAATTGCTTGGTTTTGCTCAAATCAATTCATTAATGTCTCAAAGCAGGTTTGACACAACTTTCTTCTTCGTTAAATAAATATATTTTTTTTTGTTTTTTTTTTTGCTGCCTGTCAGTATTTTTAGCGCTCGAACAGCTCTTACGCTCCCGTGAACTTCACTCAATTCATTTGCGGCACGCAAACATTTCGCTATAAAATATTTGTTTGCTGGTATTTGTTGAAGGTTCTCATATCATTTTTAGTAATACTGTTAGCAGCATAAATATTTGTTGCCCTTTTTGTTATTGCTATAGATATTTGCCGTGTTTTCATTTAGTTGACAATATTTCTTTTTCATTTGCTGGAATTGCTGCTGCCCATACATACATAGGTATAGTGGTATGCATGTAGTTTTGAATGTATGTTCAATATGCATATGTGTATGTGTGTGTGTTTGTGTTTGCGCTCGTCAGCAATTTGTAGCGAAATGCCTCCATCAAAATGTTTTGACTCACTGATTTGACAAATTTGTCAATCTCAGCATAAAAAGTAATATAACAACAAAAACAAACACTGTCAAAGTGAAGCCCTGTATACTCACAAATATACTCTGATGCACATGAGCTTTATATTTATGTATGTGTGCGCACTAATATGATTTTATTTATATGTATGAATTTATCTATGAATTTCCACGGTGGTCTGCGGCAATATGAAATGAGGACGTGCGTGGGAAACTAAAAACGTACCCGGCGACTAGAACCTATCTCATTCATCATATACACAAACACTTACCCAGCTGGAATGATGAATATATGAATATCGATGACTCCTATATAAATTTGCGATAGTGTGGAAAGGCCTAGATATATAATATTTAGGGTCAAATAATGGATTGATAGTTCAGTAGTGGAGGTTCAGCAAACTGGACACTATCTTGAATATTGTTTCTCAAGAAATAGCTATTGTAGGCAAAATTCTGGACCTACATTACTGTTATCATGTGATTTGACATTAACTAGCCTAACATTTTTCGTTGGTTGCCTATCTCTGGGTTGAAAGAGATTATAAAAAGAGGTTGGATATTTGATTGAAGAGATTTTTGTATACAATATCGCAACATCTTGTTCGCCATACTGTCAAATGAGAAAGTTTTCGATTTTACTATGAACCCGGTTACTAAAAGTACTTTAGATTATTTTTCCGCAATATCTAAACAAATGTGGAAGATTTATTTAATGATACTATCAGAAGAAAAGAGAAAGGAAAAACATTGATTCAGACTAAAAAAAACCAACTTCTTCACGTATTTTGATAAAAATCTTTCTTATGAACTTCCAAGTAGTCCCCTTTTGTGCCAATACAAGAATAAAAACTTTAACGACAAATTTCTATAAACTTGTTATAAGATTGTAATGACCTTCTATATCGAATTTTTTTGTCGGTTTCGTTTCATGCTTGGTGAAAGATTATTCGGAAGTTTCCACATAAGATTAACCCACTCCTCGCCACCAGTAAAGATGCGTTGCATGATTTTAGGTTCCTCAACTATTTTGTGCAGCATCTCTTTTATATCTCCACTCGAAGTTTTTGGAAAAGACTCAGTTTTCTCATATGAGTCTAACATTGGCACTCCTCATACCCAAAACATTAGCCAAAACAGTTGTGTCATATCAAGACATTAACCATAATGGTTGTGACATGCCCAAAACATTAACCAAAATGGTTTCCCTTAAAATATGTGGAGATCCTCTGCTGTCTTTCTAATGCTAAAACGATGATTTTTAAGCTCCGTTTCTTTAAATTTTTCGATGCTATCGAACTTAAGGAGGTGGATGTACAACTCGTATGAGCAAAGCTTTCATTGACTTCACTTTCTAAACTGCACGTTTTCATCCGCTCAAATGCTTGCGTTCGTAGTAAAGAAAACTCGCCAATACGCTTCTGTAATATTTTCAATAATAATCAATAATTTCTGTGATTCCATCGGAAATAGAAAATTTTGAACAAAGTTGGCGTTCACTTTTTTTGTCATGATAAAAATTGGCGGATGAGCTGCAGGTGTCGTAAGCACACAGGACAAAACACAATCACAATTGTAGGCATACGGAGATCAATCCAGGAAAAGGAAGACAAAATCTAGTCGGAGTCAAATTTGATCATATGTGTTATCGAATTGGAAGGACATCTGGAGATCAATCTAAAAAAAGACAAAATCTGGTCCGAGTCAAATTTGATCAAATGTGTTATTGAATTGGAAGGACAACTGGAGATCAATCTAAGAAAAGCAAGACGAAAGACAAAATCTAGTCCGAGTCATATTTGATCAGATGCCATAGTCAATTGGAAAGACATCTGGAGATCATTATAGGGAAAGGAAGAAAAAATCTAGTTCAAGTCAAATTTGATCTCATTGATTTCCAATTGAATCACATGTGATTTCCAATTGGAAAGACATCTGGAGATCAATATAGGAAAAGGAAGACGAAATCTAGTCCGAGTCAAATTTGATCACATGTGATTCCATTTGGAAAACTGTGTTTCGGCAAAAAAATATTAATAATTTAACCTCAAAAGGTCGCCTATCAGTCCTGCCCCAGAGATAAATAAACTAAACGAACTTAATTCCGAATTGGTGCCGAAGGTAACTTAATATCAGTTAATACCAACGAGGTTCCATGGGGAGCGGATAGACCACAAAAAATCAACAACTTAATCACAAACTCCAAATATGATTGCCAACGTGCAAAATAAAAAATCTAACGGTATTCATAATGCAAATTGGCACAGCTTCATATACACACACATATATATATATATACACACATAGGAGTAGGTGTGCGTATATACTTGCATGTTGCACAGTGTATAAAACGGCAGCTAGTCATTTGTTAGCCGCGCTCTGAATGCTGCGCACTTTGCAGCTTATGCCTCACGTGTTTAGTTATTTTCACGATGTTGTTGTAGTGCCATTGTTGCAGTTATTGCGTGTTTAATGTTGCTAGGTTGTTATATTGCGAGCTACAATTTGTCACAAATACCGTTATTTCTTTTTTGAAGCACACGCACGCTCATGTGCCTGCCACCACATTTGTAAACCGACACATATATACTGACATATGAGTGTGTGTACGAGTGAGCGTGTGTGTGTATGTATATTTCTGCAACATGTGTTGCCAAGTGTGTTGCACGCATGAAAAATTCGCCGACTCGCTGCGACGCCGCACATTAAACGTGCCCCAAATACGCTACTAGTGCTAACGGCAACAAAAAGCTACAACAGCAACTTGCAACACAACTAGCAACTGCCAACTAGTGACACTCATTTCATTGCTTCTGCGTAATTGAGAATTTTTTTTGCGCTCGAATTATTGCTTTATGGCAGTTATTGCGGGCTCGCGTTGCTGTTGGTAGCGAAAAAAGGCGAAACATAGAAGAAAACACGAATTAAAAGTGATTACTTCAAATCGCTTGGCTGTCAAGCGACTTGCCTCGACTTACCTCAACTTGCCTGCCACACCCAACAACCCTTTGGGGCACCGCATGCATGTCGTTGCGCACTTGCCGCTTGTTATTGTCTGTGTCATGCAAACCTTGCCACCTGCCACCTGCTGCTGCGTCCCTCCCACGCTCTTGTTTGCCGGCTAGCAAGCGAATAAGTGAGTTATACAATTGTGCTTGAAGAGGAAACGCATTGTTAGTAGGTGTGCGGCAGTGGAAATAGTGCAAGTGGCATGTCGTCGCCGCTTTTTTGTTGTTGATTTATTGCACGTCTACACTTTTATTACCTTGACAACACTTTTTACTTGACTTTTCAGCAAACGGTCAGTGCGTGTGTATGTGTGCGCTGCTCATGTGTCATATTTCGTTGCCTACTTGAAGGCGCCGCAACATTGATTTCCTTGCATTGCCCTTACTTATACTTTCGCTTTTGTCTTGTGTTGTGCTACTGACATATGTTGATGTGTGTGTGTGTGTTTGTGTGTGTTTTGTGTGTATCTTGTTTCCATTGTTCGTGTTCACTTGCTTTCTTCGCTTATTTCACCCTTACTTAAAGGCTTGCGACTGTATGTGGCATGTGGCATATGCTATTAATATTGTGATTAGTATACTGACCTCTTTTGCTTTTAATACACCATAAATACCGGTGTAAGGAAAGCAACAACTCCGATTGTTTTGCCTTTCACCTTTTGTTTCCTTTGTCACTTCATGCCAGACATGGGGAACTATTAGAGCCTAAGGAGAGCACTTTATGTTTTGTGATTTCTCGTCAGTCAGTTTCAAGTAGATGCTTTGCTATGAAAAGACCAGTTGGTGCAGGTTTAATGCAAATGGATGTGCTGGAATATGCTTTAAGTCAGCTTTAGGTGGACATATGGTGAAATGTAAAAATAGGAAAAATTTGAGAAGAACCACGCACACATTCCAAACCCACCAAAAGTGATTTACTTTTTCTGATATAAAGGTGAAGTTGACATATAAGATCTGCAAATCAATCGGATCAAAAATGGGACTACGCACTAGGCACATAGCTCCTTTAAAGTAAGATTTTATACAAACTCGAACTAAATTTGTCAGTTAGTATTTCCTCATTTCTCCCTCTCTCCCTCTAAGTATGCTCGTTAGATAGCTTCTAAATTTATAGAATTTTATAATTGAAAAAATATGGAAAAAATGTCAATTTTCGTGAGGGCTACAAATTTTTAATAAGAATACGCCTGATAATTGGAAAAATTGGTCTAAAAGTGGTCTATACTTTCGTAGAGTCTAATACACCATCTGATCAAATTTGACCCGGACTGCCTGAAAAAAAGCTTAGCTGTGTTGTCAAGCACCTATCCTGCGATCTCTATTCGAGTCGTCGTTTTTGCAATAAATTTAGATCTGTTGTGACGAGTCTAGCGTTGGCACTATTCATACCCAAAACATTAACCAAAATGTGTTGAGGCGATCCGTAAGAGATGTTGAGCTCTTTTGCTGTCTTTCTGATGCTAATGCGACGATTTTCAAGTGGTATTTCTTTATTGTTTTCGACGTTATCCTCAGAGATGGATGGACGACTCGCATGCGGAACGTTTTCGATACATTCACGTTCATTGCTGAATACTTTGTACCTCTCAAATACTTGTGTTTGTAATAAAGTAGACTCGCCAAAACTTCTCTGCAACATTTTCAATGATTCCGTAGCCGGAATCACTAATTGTCGCTAATTGACATATGGAACTTCAACTGAACACAGAAAACTGTTGTAGCTGCGCGGTTTAAATGGGCCAGTCCGGGTCAAATTTGATCGGATGATATCATATATACACAAATCCCATTAACATTTTACTGTAAATATTGGACAAAATATGGAAGACTTTATTTATATTGCTTGATAATATTTCGATACATAACTTCTTTTAGGCAGAAAGACAAATTCGTCGAGATATTTAATGCACTTAGGGAATTTCACCAGAAACTTGAAATAAAGCGTCACAAATTGTAAATCGGTGGTGTTCGAATATTTGTATTAGTCTGAGGGCATATGTATCTGGTTTCACAGATTTTATTCTACTCTCATTTTTCAAGAAAAGGCATTTGAAAACCTGAAAGCCCTTAAGTAGAGCTCTTGGTATTCGACTAAGAGATCGATCGGATAGAGCCATTATTCGAATAATAATATTCGGTTTGTAGATCGTCGTCCATTATTCGATTATCAAACGAAAAAAAGGCTTTTATAAAATTATAAAATATCCAAATTAAGCTGTTTATTTTCCGAATGCTCTACTGGAGTACGAATATAGTCAATGTAGTCACATTATATCATAGTTTTCTATAAAAACCAAAAAAAACAGTAACAACAAATCCAGGTTACCAATGTTGTTGTAAAGTCAATGAACTCCCTGTCTCAGGTGAATGAAATAACTGCCTCTAACAACAATTTAGATACAGAACAAAGGACACAACAACCACTCCCGCATGCGACTCCGCCGGATCTACATGCAACATCGCGCGTAATAATGAAGCAGTTCGAGAAAGTGATGTGATGAGCTTGTTGATTGAGTCTCGCAAAATGAACGAGCAGAGATTTGTTGACTGTTGACGATGCTGTTGACGCCGCCGACGGAAAGGGATATGTAACGGAATTCCACATGACACACTTTTCACAACTTTTCCACTTGCTAGCGTATGCCTAGAGTTACAAATACAGTGACATATATTGACATAAATGTAAATAAGTGGTGGAAATGGTGGGGCATGGGAAGACCACTGAGAATATACAGCAGCCAACGGTGACTCTCATACAGCAGCCATTGGAGACTCTCATAGAAAATCTTTAACAAAAAAATTAAAAAGAATTGCTTTACCTGGTTAAAGACTTCACGAATAAAGTCGATTTAGAAAGTCCATCTGTCTGCATATATGCGAACAAGTCCCTCAGGTTTTGAGAAATCGATAAGAAATTTTACATACGTACTTTTCTCCCCAAGAAGCTGCTCATATGTAAGAACGGCCGTTGTTGAACCACTGCCCTACCAACTAAGCGGAACAAAATCAATACCGTGTATGAAATTATTTTTTTATTTGACAGGATATCTTTACGAAATACGGCACTAATTATTGTCTAAGACAACGCTCCAATCTCCCAGCTTATTGTTTGAATCGGCCCAGTTTAGCATATAGCTATCCCACCAACTAAGTTATCAAAATGAGGTTAGAGAGAGGCTTCTATGCACCCGAAGTTAAGAGTTTTTCTTATTTTTGTTATGATTTATAAAAAATATTTTTTTACAAAAACAATGCATAACTATAAATTTTCATATAAAACCGTTTGCCGTGTAAAATCCATCAGAATCGTTCTAGTAATTGGAAAAGTTAACCGCATTTGTTGTTGCTTGTTACCACATAGACTTCGATTTTGCATTTCCACTTTTCTTATGCCACTCCCTTTAAGTTGTAAACCGCCTCAACTATACAGCATATTTACAAAACAAGCATGTATGTAAGTCATTGGTGACAGCTGTTCCCTTGCAACGCTAGACAACTTCATAACACACGCATTTCGTTTTAAGAAGCGCGTAAAAGTTTTATTTTCCCTTATTTGTTCACTTTGCCTGCGGCCCATATTCAAAAGTTACTCCATCGTCGCAATCAGAAAACTCAAGTTTCAATGCACTAACGGTTTCTGTTGAGGGAAGTTATAATTTCGCAAGAGTGCATGCGTTTGCACGAGGGTTTCTGCGTCAACAGCCGTTGATTTATACAAACGGAGGGAAAAATAGCAGCCAAGTACTTCGGCATCAGCATCAGCATCAGGTTCAATCATAAACATTACACACACGCGTAACTAACGCATTGGCATTACAGTTACGTAGAGCTTTGTGTAGACTTGTGAAGTCTTTAGCTAACTGTCAGCATTACTAGTTCTCGTTTGGTGCAAAAATGATGTGCTTTCCCTAGTAATTTTGACTTGCTTGTATTCTGCTCTTAAATCTGAATTGCTGAAGCGATCTCAAGGTTCATTGGCCACCTCGAGGCTCAAAGAGAAGATAATTCTTTATCTACTTGACAAAATTAACTATAATATTCTATCTCGTAACCGTTGAAACTTCATGAACTTAAATGAATGACGATAGCTGCTTTTTTCAAGATCTCAAGTTCGATTCAGGGACTGTTGAAGGATTAAGTTTAAGTCATGTGTTTGAATATCTGTTAAAATATATTTTTTTTTTAATATTACTTAAGATTGAAAATGTCTTCTTGTTCTGTAGATATTAAATTCTGATAGAGTATATATATTTGAGCAATAATTCGGCGGTCCTCTGAACTATTTGCTCTTAGCAAAGTTCATCTCGTCGTCATGGTAGTTGTACTGACAGGTTCAATACGCTCTCATGCTGTGAGTTTCATATCTTTTCGGACCCAAAGTAGTATGGAAGATGATGGGGTTAAATAATCTAGGCACTTACTGCCCAACTATTACGATTTCACTAGACTGAGGTTGTAACGTCTCATCTGGTGATGAGCTATGTTTGATATCAGCCGCCTTCACAACTTTGTGATTGGCTAAAAGCGCTTTGTCGGTCTATAAAGGTCTGCTGATCTATATCTTGGGTGTTTGGTAATCACAAAAGACCAGCGTTCTCCGCTTTCCAATAGCGTTTATTACTTTTAGTGCGAAGATCAGCTATACTAATCCAGTCTAACGTTTCGGACTCTTAACTCAAACGTCATTTTAAATACGTTCAAATACATGCAGCTCAACTTCCCCACCCTCGATGTAATTCTCTTGAAATTCACACTAAGATCAAGAAAAAATTATATATTATGAAGTTGTAGTATAATAATAGCCTCGCAAATATTTTACGAAGAGTTTTGGATGAAAAAGTACGTATAGTTTTATAGTCAAAAAAAATTTCAACTGCTTATACGAAAAGTATAGCTAACTAACTGCTGAGTTTTAGGCCCACATTTCTGTGGCACACTTCAACTAGCTTACATTACTATTTGGTGAATAGACCACACACATACTATTATATCAGACGGAAATTCTCGTTTGTACTAACACATTCACACATATGTTTACAAGTATATCTAACTATAATTCTAATTACGTTTGACTCACTTATGCCTGCCACGACACATCCACATCCACAGGCACAAACTCATTCAATTCCAGATAAAACAAAGTTCTGCAATTAAGGCTTTAGCCAGTTGTGGCGCCGCAGCAATAAGTTTTGTATGAGACATGTGTTTTTAATAGTCGTGCCTGCATTTTCTGCTCAAAAGTAAGACTTTTTGAATGTGGTTGTGCAGCCAAAAGCTTAATTGAAAGAGAAATATAAACATTTCACATAAATGAGAGTGTATTTTTAATACAAAATATGGTTTTAATGAATTTATCAATTAATTTTTCCTTCTTTTACAGGTAAGTTCTTCAATAAATCATTCCCCCATTTGTCATCGTCAATTTTAAACAAATTTGTGAGTATAATTATTAAATGATTTAAGCAAATATATTTTGTATTCCATCTGCTAATTGACTGCATATCAGTCTGCAGATGGAGGAAAAAAAGCCCTGTGTTCATGTTTTCAAATAGGGACCACATCACCTGTCTAGCACCTATTAGTATTATTCAATTTGCTGGGGCTAGGTGAGTTTTTGTGATTTAGGAGAGGGCACAATAGACCTGAGGTCTCGTTGCAATCCTCAACTATTTATCTTATCTTGGCTTATCTTCTATTTTGTATTAGATCTTATTGTCTGCTGCAGTAAGTTAATAATTTTTGTTTTTAATATTTCTGTATTCCCTGACTGCTTCAATCTACTGTAGTAATATTTTTATTCAAATTGAAATTTTCTTTCTTCTTTATTAGCGTAGACTCCGCTTAGGGTTATAGCCGATTGAAAATTTATGGACTTTCGTTACTATTTCAAAAATTTCATCAAATAGTCAATTAAAATCCGTGATATGTATAAAGATTGTATTTATTATAGTTTGAAACTTTCCATACTTTAATCCCGACCTGCCTAACTTTTTCTTTGTGAATTCCTGTCTGCTTAAAAGCTGAAATGTCTTAGTTTTTACTTCTAAGTTTAGCATAATATGTTATATCCGCTTTCAAGTCAGAAAAAAAAATTTTCGAATAAAGTTTTTGAAAAGGCAATTTATATAATGCACTTACCGAAAGTTGAAAAGTTTTGGAATCCCTTGATCCCGTGGCCGATCTACTGGAGAACCTTTGAAAAAAGTAGCCTGGCTGTGAGGAAGTTTTTTTTTTGCATACAACTCAAACTTAAAACACAAATCAAAAAATATTATTACTCTATATGCATACAGGTAATGATGTGATTGATTTTTGTCAAAATGGTGGCTTCACAAAATAAGTCCGTGTTTGAAAAAATTTATATTTCACTTCAGAATGGTTTCAAAAACAAAATTTTCATCGGAAATCTAAATCTTTCAATCATTAGCTGACAAATGAATTTAAAAATTTGTGTAAAAATTTCGGAGAAATTTTCATCACCGACTCTGAAAACAGCACTTGGAGTATAAGTACTGAGTCGAAAAATCATACAAATACGTTTATATCTCCGAAAATATTTGCCGGATCAACTTAATTTTTCGGATAATATTTTCAAGTATGTACATAGTGACAAAAAAGCACCGGAAACTTGTAAATAAAGCGCAAAGTATTTAATCATTCATCAGATCCAGCTGTGATAAACTTGCCAACGACTTTTCCAGTCCTCGAAACCCTTTTCATAAGCACTTTTTGGGATGACCATCAGCTTCTTCAACGAATTTTGTTTCATTCCTTCGATCGACTGTCTCAATACGACGGTGCATTATTTTCGTGTAAAATCTATGAATTTTTCTTCCACAATTCCGGCCATTTTCGACGGATGTTCTCATGCAAACGCCTGAATACGGCCAAATATAACTCCCTATCAAACCGGAAAAAATCATGATGCACCAAACCACGAATAACGAAAAAACAATGAGTATCACCTTGACCTTTTGAGCAGCTTTGGCATCTCGGCTCGTTTTTCCCGTCCATTCCGTTGATTGTTGACTTCTTTGCGTGTCAAACTCATAAACCCAAGTCTCATCGGCAATTATAATTCTCTCCAATTCGCCTATCAATCATGTCCAAAGAGATCTGTTTAGGGTTTTCTTTTTGAAAAAAACTTCAGCTTTATCGGGACCAGTCAAGCCAGAAAGCGCTTTATACCCAAAATATCAACCAAAGTCATACAAACGGACTCGCGAGAGATCTCAAGCTCGCTTGCCATCTCTGTAACACTTGCCTGATGACTTTCAAGTACCATATCCTTCACTTTTTTAAGTTTTTCATCAGTTGAAGAAGTCGTCCAGAACGAGGCATGTCTGCAAAGATGTCCCGACCATCTTTGACTGACTTCTTGAGTTCGTAACATTGGCATCGCTGCTCTGGAGCTATCGGTTCAATTTGAGCATCTTGATAAAGTCATGATAACTTCTAAAACACACGAATATTTGTTTTTATTTGAACAGTTTTCGTTAAAACCCTGAATAGCTTTTTTCGTTAATGTCCGCATCAAATTCTCTTTTCATATTTGCCCACAATCTCAGTATACCTTCATAACTCAAATCCAGTGCAATTATAAATTCAGCCTCAGGCTGTCAACTGCACAAATCAGTGCGAAAAAACTCAAAACCGCAAATGCTCGAGGCAAAGCTCAGCAAATGTTACATTATTTATAAACTTTGCCAAGCCCAAAACTTGCACGGCAATTAAGTCAGAGCAGCGGACTGCGACTGGGCAACAGCGATTGTTATTAGCTTGCGCTGTGGCTACAGGCAAAACAATATTGTGGCTAAACCCATTTCGGATCACAGCAGCAGCGCCGCACTTTTAATGGGACCATGGGCTGTCCCAACAATGAACGATTGTAAAATACTTCGCTGCGCCATTTTGGCTCTTGAATAAATGAGTGACAATTGCGCTAATGCTTTCAGCGAAAGGCTGAGGCTGCAGGTACGGGAAGCGGAAATTCGTCTGCATGATGGCGGAAATGCGCGCTCAATGCATGTGCTGGATGTAGGCGGCTTTGTAAATATACGTTTGTATATGACTAAGTTTGCATGTGTGAATACTGCGTGCATAAATGAAAATGGGAAATCTAAACGATTCGCAAATAAACCACACAGCGAATGACAAGCAGTTAGCGAGCACATAGATGCCCCGCCACAAGCAGCAGCTCATTTCATATCAATTAGTGTGACGCTAAAATGGCGAACGCCCCGTCAATTAACAGTGCAGTCGGTGTATTGCAGTTGAGTCACGACAAGGGTAATTCAGAAAGTACACAAAAGTACAAATTGCTTTACACATGAGCCAAGCGGTAAAATGGTTAGTGAGATACCTAAGTTGTACCGGTGATTTTGGGAGCAGTTGCTTGAAATAATGTGATAAATAATGATTAGAGAAATCTGAGAGCATTCTTTACACTTTTGAAGCTTTGACATTGTCTAAATTGCCTTCAGAGAAAATTAAAAAAAGAGAAAAAAGTGTAGAAAACCCTATTGAAATAACTCAAACATACGTTTCTAAAATCGCCAATGTAATTGGCTGAGACTCTACAGTTCCTGGAGGAAGTCGTTATCGAGATGGCATAACCTCTTATCATTGGAAAGTAAATTGCTTACACATCGACTGTGCATATATTTGAGTATATTTTCCTGAAATTTCAAGTTGATCTGATAAATAGTGTTGGCAATATGCGCGTATTTTTAAGACCTTTTTAATTTAGTGTAATTGGCTCCCAATTCTAAAAGCGATTTTCTCAAAACACTGTTTGCAGAGTCGGTAAAAAAAATTTTCCGAAATTTCTGGACCCTTCGACTAGAATTTTTCACACTATTTTCTTAGAAAGTAATGCCAGTTAAGGATCAAAGATATAATAATTTAGATTTTTTAAGGTTTCCTTGTAAAAAACAACCTTTTTTCAAGAATTTTTTTCTCATATAAAAAATGAAATATATTATTAGAATATTTGTTGTTACAAACATACACTATTATTGAAGAAATTCTGAAATTTTTGGAACAAACATTTTAAACTCGGCCTTTGCGACCCCGTTTCCGCTGACCCCTTAGAAAAAGATGCACCTGCGTTAGCAGTATAACACCTCAAAGGATCACCTAAAGTGAAAAAATATGGTACGTGTTTTAGTTGAACCTTATCGTAGAACTTGGAAGAAGAAGAAACTGAAAATTGGATTTTTGGCAAACATTTTTATAAACAAGTGAAAATTTCAGTGAAAATTTCGCGACATTTTTTTTTTTCAAATAGTTGTAATCGAAAAAAATCCTTCATCCAAGTCTTTATGAATTGTATCTCAAAGGCCTGTGTAAAATTTCATAAAGATTGGTTAAGTAGTTCTCGAGAAATCTTGCAAACCGACTTCAAAAACATAGTTTCAAGAAAAACGTGTTTAAAGACCTAGCTAGCCTCTAGCGCACAAGTTCTCAAGGCTGTATTTCCGAAACTATTACTCGGATCAACTTAAAAATTTAGGACAATATTCTAGAGGCATTTTACAATTTAATAAGATAATAAAAAAAATTAAAGTGCTAAGTTTACTTCAGACTTTTTTTACTCGGCCGCAATTCTTCAAGACTTCAAGTCACTTAAAGCGGGTTTTTGCCAAATGCTGTAGTGTTAACAATAGACAAGTTCTAATTTTCTACCAGATAAGTTAAAATTGCTAAGGGACTAACATACCTTAACTCAGTTTCCGGCAATTAATAAATATAATTTTAATTATTACGGGTCCATAGTACTTTCCACAGTTCATTGTATGATTCGTACCTTCACTGCTTTGCCGCAGGGAAATGCCTCTTCACTAGACACAAACAGTTCCGGCAACAAATGGTGTGCTTTACTGTCCTTCCACTATTGGCTCTGCAATCAATTGCCTCGAGGAAGTGGACAAGCACCTACAGATTTACTGCCAACAACATGCAGCTGCTCACTCACACACACACACACTCCCAGTCATTGTCATAACAACACCACAAGCAACAATAGCTATAACAACAACACGTTTGCAAGCAAAGCGCTTGCCACAAAGTGGAAGCTTCTAACTAGTCACGCGACATGTACATGTGTATGTGTGTGTATTTGGTTGCAGAGCTTCATTCTTGTGTGTGTGCATGTATTTGGTATTTGTGCATTTTCTGCTCACATAAATCACCGATTCGCTATGATTTGTGTGGTGAATTAATGTTGTTAAGCAGACGCCGGCTTTCCATGCCATTTGCATGCTTTTTTACAGTTATCCTCTGCAGCTACACTCACACACATACACATATTGTAGGCGTTGTGTGCATATTTATGAAGTGCTATGCAAATTTACTCTGCATGTGTGCTTGCGGTGACGTAGGCGTGGGTGTGCGCCAGCAAACATAATTGCATGCAATGCCAGCAATTATCTTTTACAAGCCAAAAGCAATTAAAACTCCATTATCATCTCATTTTAGTTGAGTCTTCGTTTGTCGCAAATTGCATGAGATATTTCAAATGAGCAAATTGGCTAGCAATTATGTGCCCATGCGATTATCGGTGGCACTTAAGGGCGCGATGCATTTTAAATAAAAAATATATAAATATATTTTTTTTTTATATTTTAATCAGTAGGAGATGCCCACTTGAGTTTAAAAAGGAATTAGCATTAAGAAAAATTACAATAAAAAATTATATGCAATTAAATTATTGTTTTGAGAGTTGCCACTTCATTTTATTGCTTTTTGTTAAGTTTTTGGGAACAGAACAGCAGAGCTATAATATATATTTTTTAACTACATATTTACATAGATGTGACAGGGTTGCCACCATTAATTTATTAATAGCAATTAGTTATTTAAATACATATTTATTTAAGAATTAAAATATTGTTGAGATTTGTTATCGTTGATATGCAATAATAAGATTGCATGTAGAGTTGCCACTAATTTTTATTTTTATTTTGGAATTAATACAGTATCGATACAAAACATTTATTAGTATATTGAAATATTTTTGCCAGATTTTGAAATTGCTTGCAGAGTTGCCACCATACATATGTATGTATACTGAAAAATCTTATTTCCACTATATGATCTGTTCTGACAGGGTTGCCACCAGTAATTAATTAATTGGTCACTGTTAAATATCCAAGTAACTGTTCATTGTAAATGTATACATAGTAATATGGTTACATAACTTTTTATTAAAAACTTGATTATACAATTGTTTTTTACAGAGTTACCACTTGATTTTATTTTAACTATGTAAATGCCGTGGCATAGTTGCCACCTTTCATTTTTTGATCTTAATCATTAACTAAATGTCTATTGATTTAAGAACTCAATATAATTACATAAGTTTCCACATTTAAGCACATAATTAGGCCAATAAGAGTTGGTTTGCGGAGTTGCCACTTTATTTAATTTTTTAACATGTCTGTACTTGGTATTACTAGATTTCAGTTTCTAAAGAATTTTTCAATAAATTATGAAAAGGCAATACTGTTACAGGGTTGCCACCATTTTTTTTCGAATTTTCCAAAGAATTCTTAATTTAATTTACAAAAAAATGGTTTAACATTTATAAACGTATATATACAATTAAAACAATTAAAAAATAGCTTTGAGGGTTGCCAATTGTTTATTTTTTAAACAAATTTTTTTTAGAAATATTACATTTTAGATGCAATATATTTGGTAGTACATTAAAGTATAGACTTAGACTTAATTTTATATATGACTATGTTGTGACAGTGCTGCCAGACTAAATTTTGTTTTTTAATTTTTATTAATTTTAGATTTAAAAAAGTGTTTGCATATTTATGAACGTAAATATACAATAAAAAAAATTTTGCGGAGTTGCCACTTGATTTTTTTTCTTAAATAATTTTTGGAACTATACAATATATGCAATTAGAAAATATTTAGAAGTATATTAAAATATATGTATATTGACCTAAACTTAAATATTATAAAAGTTGCACTATTTTTCGAAATTCTAATACTTAAGGAATATTTTCTGCCGTGTTGACTTTCGGGTTACTTTCGAGTAACTTTCAGGTAATTTTCGGGTCAGTTTTGGTTCAGTTTCGAGTCACTTTTGAGTTCCATTCAGGTCCGTTTTGGGTTATATTCGGATCACTTTTGGGTTACTTTCGGGTTCGTTCCGGTTAGGTAGATTATCGTGGGAACGGGGAAACTCTTGCTTTTGTGAATGGTATTGTGGCAAGTTAACGCTATTTCTTGTTGTATTAGAATATGATTTTCCATACATATAATTAAATGTAAGTACATATATATAATACATAAGTATAATATAAAATGTATGTGTTATCTGAACTTATCTTCTTGCCTTACATCTTTCGAAAGTAGCGAGAGCTCAACAATGTACACCTAATTAACCTTCAAGTGTCCAAAGCCGTTATTTACGTCAGACAAATCCATTATTCTAAGGTCAAAATAATGTCAACCTGCCAACCACTTGCCCACAAATCGGTTGAGCTCAGTCGGGGGTAAAGTGCAAGTGAGCAAAATTATTTTGTGGCCAATTAAATGAAATTCTCCAAATTAATTAATGATTGCTGAGGAGCAAACGCACACAACCACATACTCACACACACACACACACACACATGTGAAGGCAAAGAAATTGAGCTATAAATATTTGCATATAAATGCACGCGTGTGCGCATGTGTGTGTGTACAAGAATAGAAGCATTTATAATGAAAGCATGGAGGGCTAAAGTGCATATATGTATATGTGTGTGTGGGCGCCCAGCTGTGGGCCTGTGCCTTAAAATGCAAATGTGGCACAAATGCTTGCCAATATCAAATATGAAACACCGAAACACACACACACACGCCCACACTTAAGCACATTTCAGCCACAAGCAACTAGCACTCTACGGTGCGTATTTGCATGCGTGTGTGTGTGTGTGCGTCTCAACAGTGAAGCTTAAATGCGGCGAGAAATTTCACTTTAATTCCTCCTCATTCATTATGCATTCGCCATATTTGTAGCAAACGCCATGCGGCAGCGACTGCGGCTGCTGTCCTAGTTGTTGTTGACGCGCGCCTACTCTGACGACGCCTACAATGACTTTCGGTTTCCCTTGCAACGCCATCATGCAGCGCCCACCCCCCGCTGGTGCTGGTAATTTGCATTTGTGAGAACAGCCAGCAAATACTTACTCTGTGAAGTGCATAAGTGGAGCACTTGCAATCACTATTATATCAACAGCGAACAGCAGCAACAGCAACAACAACAACAACCACAACACACACTCATCATAATACATGGCAGCAACAGCAAGTGCAACAATGGCAACAGTGGCAACAATGAATGCACAGTTAGGCGCTGCGGACCGGGGGTGTTGGCATAAACAAAAGCTGTCGATGTGTTGTTGCAAATATGTAATTTGTATGTGTGTTTGCGTTACGTCTATCAGTCATTCAAAATGCAAGCAACATCACACACTCAGCTATTTGCATGTATGTGTGTCATGCATAAATTGCCTCGGTTGGCGGAAGTTTCGGAAAATCCTCGGATGCCTGCTTATCGTGCCTTCCTTTCCGCTCGCTGCATTCCTGTGCTCGTTTGTTTGTATGTTTGTGCATTTGCATGTATGTCTGCCTGTTTGTTTGCTCGAATGCGCGTATGAATGAATCGCTGGCTGAGTGAATGACTGAATGAGTGCTGTTAAAGTTTGAGTTTGCAGCTTGCAATTAGTTGAATGTGGCCTACGGAGGGGAGTCCTCAAGTTAGTGACTGAAGTTAGCTGCAGTTGCAACTGAAGCGCAATAGTATTTTTTGAGCGTGAAATAGAAAATTCTGGTGAAATAATATTTTAAAGGCAAAAGATTGTTTTGGCTTTCGGATAATAATTTTAAAAATAATTACTCAGTTTCAATTGTAATAAGGGAGTTGCAGTTCGAATTTTTCTGAACAAATATTTGAATATTAAGTTTGTAACACTCAGAAATTAATAATTAATACATATGTACATATAAATGCGCACCTGACGCGCTGTCTGTCTGCATGTACGCGAACTCCTACCAAGGTTCGTTCCAAAGTAAAGAGGACTTAAAAAAAAAACAGAACAAATGGTTTTTTTCGGCAAAATCGATTTATTTTATTCCATACAGCTTTTTCCACGGTCCAAAAGCATGTCGAACGAGTGTTTTAGCTCGTTGGCCGGTATGGCCGCCATTATGCCGGTGCAAGCTTTTTAAATGGCCTCTACGTCTGCATAACGCTTTCCTTTCATGGGCAAATGCATTTTAACGAAAAGGAAGAAGTCGCACGGTGCCATATCAGGTGAATACAGGTAGTGCTTAATGTTTAAAATGTGATTTTTGGTCAAATAATCGGTCAAATAATGTCCTTCGAATGTTGGATTCTGAGCAATTTTTGGTCGTCAGTCAATTTGTGTGGAACAAACCGTGCACAAACCTTTCGTAAGTCCAAATGTTCGGTCAAAATGCGATAAATCGATGTTTTGTTCAATTCCATTTCCATGAATTTCAATGATGATTTCGGCTGATTTTTGATGATTTCACGCACAGTTTCGATGAAATTTCCGGTGATTACGGATTTTGATTGGCACACATGTTGATCGTCATTTATGACCTTACGACCACTTCGAAAACATTGAAACCACTCGTGCACTCTGCTACGGGATAGGCAATCATCGCCATAAACTTGTTTCATCAATTGAAATGTTTCGGTAAAAGTTTTACCAAAACAAAACACAAAATTTAATGTTGGCTCTTTGTTCGAAGGTCATTTTCGCACCGATAACACAAACATACTGACACTTAAAACGCAATGACTTCACTTCCAATCTATGAAATGTCATAAAATTCTCACTGGACAATCGATAACAGTCGACATATACTATAGATGGCGCCACCAGGGGGCGCTAGATTCAAAAAGTCCTGTTTACTTTGGAATGCACATTGTACTATGAGAAAAAAGTAGTAAGACTTTGTTCATAATTTTAAAATTCTTAATTTATATCATCTCCCTCAAAATAATCTCCTTTGACAACATTACACTTGTGGCAGGTGTCAAATCCTCGGAACAGCAGTTAAAGTTAATTTCTGGAATAATCTTCAATGCGCGCAGCAATTCAAGTTCACTCACTCAAAACGGTTACCCCGGAGAGCTCGCTGCAGTCTGCTGAATAGCTATAAGTCACACGGAGCTAAATCAAACGAATACGGTGGTTACGGCACGAACTTGGTTGAAAATTTGACGAAAGACTCACCAAGGATCAACACAGTAAGCGACGGTGCATTATCGTGGTGCAAAAACCAAGAGTTATCTATTTGCGGCTTCTTTTTACGAATAGCTTCGCGCAAATGACGTATTCCTTGTTGACAGTTTGGTTAGTCGGAAGGAATTCGGAGTGCACCACACCTCGATAATCGAAGAACACTGTCAACATAACCTTGATTTTTGGCCTGCTTTGGCGTGGTTTTTTCAGCCTGGACACACCTTTGGCACGATATTTGGTCGATTGATCGTCTGTTTTCGGGTCATAAGCATAGATCCGAGACAGGTCGCATATAATATTTTTCATAACGTGCGGACAAGTACCAATTTGTCCTTTCAATGCATATATGTTCACCCTTGCTGCCGTTGTCCACGCATGACCTTCAAATCAATGTAGTTTTTCACTGGAGCCTGATCTTCCGTGCGAGCGACATGGCCTAACCAGCGCAATCTTTTGATTTTTATATGCTTACCTCTATAGAGCTCATACAGTTCATGGTTCCGTTTTCTTCGGTACTCGTCGCTCACGAGGACAGCTCAAAAGATATTGCTAATGATAGTTCTCTCGAGTACTTCAAATATTTTCTCATCTCGTCTCGTTATCGTCCTTATTTCTGCACACTATAATAGGACGAAAATGATAAATTAATTGTTCGTCGAGCGAGGGATCTGCTTCTCAATTACCTGCCGATCCCCAAATAGCACTTTTTGGCAAAATTTTATTCTGCGCTTGAACTCTAAGTTTATTTATATGGCAAACCCAAAACATATCTGTTCTTTGATAATAAAAAATCGTTAAAATCCCCTATCAATATCATTATATGTTCCAGCTACAACTTTAGTACTATGAATATAACCAATTTAGCGCCATCAAATTCATCAATTTACCACCCAAAAAAGTTATCACGCGCTTACCCATTCCAAAGGCACATTCACACACGGTTAAAGACAAGTGGAGTGAAATCAGGCAACAGAATAGACACCAAAGGCAGCTCTGTTAACTACAAAGAAATTTATATGCGGTGCTGGAAAAAGTTAATATCAGATCTCATCCAGAAACGATGCGCAAAAGGGAGCACGTGAAATTGCCATTTGAGTGTCTACTTGCAGCTAATTTTAAACGGATGTGACACAAACAAAAATATGCTAAACGCCAGCTATATAGGATACTGCGACAAAGGACACAAGTTGACGCAAACGAGGTAGCAAAAATAGCCGAACAGTTGGCGACAGAAAATCAAGGCAAAAAATAGTTGTTGAAATGAGCTGAGACAGCTTTGTGGGGGCGTAGCTTTTAAAACTGTTTTGGGGTGCAAATAGTTGACTGAAAATAGCCAGTTTGGCTTGCTATTAGATAGACTGATTGCAATCTTTGTAGTTTATACTATTGTTGCCCACTTTAATCCAGCGCCATCGCCATCGCCATTTAATAGCTAATCTCGCCATTAATCTCGCTTCGCAATTTAAGTGGCACTCACTCCTGACATTCTATCTGCAGTTCATATCGGACGGTTACCACCACCGACTCTCACCGAAATGCACTCAAACTGGCTGCTGAATTTTCAATTATCAAACTGCACTCTCTTTCTTATCTTTGTAACGAGTGTTGAGTGCTAGCAGCGACTCAAAGTAGACCACATCACCACTGACAGTTGCCATTGACACCAACACTCAGTTGTTGCAAGTGTTGCAAGTCGCAGTTGAAATTGTGTAGCCGCAGTTGGTGTTCACCCTCTCTTGCCGCATTTTCAATGGTGTATTTAGGCCATTTTTCAAATTTGGTTTCCACCATTTCTCCTCTCCGCCTGCTTGATAGCATCTTATAGTGCACACAAAGCGAGATTACATATGTATGTATGTACTATAGATACAAAGCGGCCGCACTTGGTCCTTGCGCAGCACAGGAGAGTCTGTAAATTGCAAGCTACTGCAGGCAAGACTTACTTTCGGCAGCTCGAAAGGGCACGAAAGTCAGTAAATGTTTTCGTGTCTTTTGGATGTGTTAGTTACTTTAGCACTAGTTCACAAGTGGTTTGTTTTCAAGCAATTTGCTACTAGTTTATTTTGGACTAAGCTGGAACTAGTTTTTTTTTTATTGCATTTGTAAAATATTGGTTAAAGCTATAAAATTCGTGTTAATATAAACCTAATATGCCGCTAAATTCTTTTGAAAAAGTTTGTAATTAATTCTATTTTGGTATAATTTTTAACTAGTTTAAATTGGTACCAGTTTCTAACCAGTTTATTGCCGAAAGATAAATAAGTCTAAGCTATTCGCCACAATTTTAATACTTATTACTAGTTCTTTTTCATCTTATTGTGTAACTAGTTAATTTTGACACTAGTTTCGGACTAGTTAACAATTAAAGAAATAATAATGCTAGGTAAATTAAAGCTAAACAATTCCCACGAATTTCATACTTATTACTAGTACTCTTTCAGCGTTTTATGTAACTAGTTCAGTTTGACACTAGTTTCGGACTAGTTAACACACAAAGCAGTAATAATGTTAAGTAAATTAAGGATAAAAAATTTTCCATGAATTTAGTACCTACTTATTACTTTTTTTTTCTTGAAGCATTCTGTGTAACTAGTTCAATTTGACACTAGTTTCGGACTAGTTAAGTAAATTAAGGATGAAAATTTTCTACGAATTTTGTACTTATTACTTTTTTTCTTTAAGCATTCTGTGTAACTAGTTCAATTTGACACTAGTTTCGGTCTAGTTAACAGAAAGCAATCATAATGCTAAATAAATTATGTCATTTGAATAATTAAGTAAACAAACAAATATTTTGGTACACCTGATAACTAGTTCAAATTCGCACTAGTTTTTACCTACGCTTAAACTTTTATATTTAGCAACTAACATATAGTACCCAAATATTGTCTCAGCCATTAGCATTGACGTTATTGCCGTCGATTCTCATTCATTGTGCGACTGTCTATTCATTTTCGAAATTATACCACTTATAGGATTGTGTGAATTGGCGCAAGTTCTTCGCAAAAATCTACGCTACTTTCGTTTGTTTTCGCAAAATTGGCTGTGACAGTGAATACTGAATGCTCGGCGTTGAGTGGTGAGTGCTAAATGTATTGGGCTGCAGTGAATGCTGCAAATTGTCGCAACAATGACAACAGCCGCCTGCTTATTGTGCGGCATGTGCTGTGGCAACTTTATCTCTGGCCACTCACTCTTACTTTGTTGCTTTGTTTTTCTTCCACAATGTGTGTAGTGCCTTTCATATATGTCCCAAAGCATATACATATGTATATGTGTATATGTAAGTGCATACATTAGCTATAATTTCTGCTTGCCAGTGTGTGCTGAGAAGTGAGTGCTCCGCCATTGTGGCAAATAGTAATAGCTGCTGCCGCTGCTGCTGCTTGTGATAGTGAAATTACTTATTGGCAACATCGTCAAGGACATTATACTTTAAGCAGCACTTGCGTTGGTGCACAAACGACGTTGAAAGTACATTAAAATATTAAAATTATGATTGCATTTCTTATCTTCGCCGGTTACATAACGCCCAGGAGACTCGCCTGGTGGCAAGTAATTTTTATGTTAAAGCAGTAAACTCGTTGTAAGCGCGTGCAGTGGACGGAGTTTCGCATAAAATCGGTAGAAAAGTTATAAAAACGCTCGTTTTTGGTTACAAAATGCTTAATCTATGGCGTTGCACGCGCGTGTACTTGTCCTACTTAAGTTTCCTACAGCTATGGCAATTTCTTATAATTTTTGTTTTCTCTACTCGTTTCCCTTTTAAGCGGAATTTTTTATTAATTACTGCGTTAGTGTAAAAGTTAGTGGGAAGGTTATTACAATTGAAGATAAATCTCAACTTGGTTTCATGATTGAGGCGGCCGCATCGCTGGCTGCTTTCCAGTTCTCAGTGGACTGTCACATGTGTGTCGTCAAATTTTCTACCTCAAAACTATCACCGAGTGTGGTTTTAAGTTTTTCCCTTGTACCTAAAAAGCACATGCTCAGAGTCTTTAAAGCACTCTGAACACGCCGGACAATTCGGACTAATGTCCTGTTGGAATCTATGCAGGCAGCTTCTAAAGTCCTCATATCCACTAAGTATTTGGGTTAGGTGGTGGTCGATTCACGAATGGATGTCCGGTATCAGTCTGTGGATCCACCGTCCTTTGAGTGAGGTTTGCCGTTTCTAGGTGATCTTTAAATTTGAGCCTTGAGTCTATTATTACTTTAGTTGTGGCTGTGAATGAATCTCACACTCCCCTATGGTGACAGATATACTTTCCTCCACTTTTCTTGTACTTATGAGCAAGACTTCTGTCGTTTGCCTAGTCAGTTCTAAACTCTTTCCGGTGAACTATTTATACTTGTATACATATGTCGAGTGTACATATGTATATTTGAAAATATTCTCCGAAAATTTGAATTTGTCTGGCAAATGGTTTTAGAGATATGTTGTGTTTCAGAGACGGGAAAAAAAATTTATCCAAAACCGCTGGTCCGTTTGACTTGAAGTTCACATACGAGCTTATTAGATGTGCTTATGTATTATTCCTCATGTTATTATCGTAAAAAAAGATTATTTGTAACAATTATGATTTTTTAACCTACTCTGAGTAAATTTTTATTAGTCCTTCGAATACTACTTGCATTCATGTTTAGTAAAAATTATTTTTTTTTAGTTTCGGATTTGAAATAAAAATCTTCCCCACCTTCAGGCTCCCTTTTTGGGATTTGCTGTTGTTGTTGTAGTAGCAGAATTCTGTCGAGTTGGCAATCCTTGATCGGATAAAAATCCGTGTCCGTTCCAACTACGTAGACCCGACTGTGCTGGGAGCAGTTTTGAGAGTTCCTCCTACAGATCGGCTACAGGATTAAGGGAATCCAAGACTGTTCAACATGAATCGCCGTTTATTAGGGTGCATTAACTGCCTTAATAAAGATTATTTTTATTTATTTATCAGCAAAAATGTCCCTAAAAAAGTCGCGAAAATTCGTGTTTTCAGACTTACAACTGGATATGACACCTTGAGGAAGGCTTTTTATTTTAACACGCCTGTTTTAAGTAGGCAACTGCTTTAGAGTTTCCCGTACACAAACTACTGTCTACTATAACAGAATTTTTCATCGCGTTTGACCACTAAATGTACAGACATCCCAATGGAGCTATTGTCAATATAATTCCGCCTTTAATAATTTACTAAAATAACAGCAGCCCGCTTACCATTCGCAATTGGAACCCTCATCGCACTTCCTTTCCTACTTCATCTAGTAGCAACTACACTTTTGAGCATTTCTCTCACCACTCACATCCCACTCAGCCAGCAATACCAAATAGATTAATTACAGCAAATGAATTCATTAACAACCGAAAACAATTTGCGAAACAAAGAAATGCAAATTTGCGATGAGCGCGGATTTCAGCCAAAGCGTTTTGCTGCACTCAACCAAACAAACACAGCGCCCTTCACACCAACATCTCCACACTGCCCCGCGCTGTGGCTGATTATGGCGCTGGCGCGATTTCATGCGAACAATCTGGCAGCATGCTCAATGGCAGCGCCAGCAACAGTTAACCAACGAAAACAATGAGCAAAAAACAAAGCAGCCTTTAAGGCGCAAATAATCATTTATTTTCAAAGTAAAACCCTAGAGTCTGGTTGAGTGTCTGCCAGCTGCTGCTAGAGTCCACTACTGCTTCACAGCGGCACACACACACACATACACACTAGTAGAACAGCACCCTCGCTATACCCAACTGGGCAAGGGAAAAGTAGCGTGTGGCTTGCAGCCATGCGCTGAATGCGAAGCGCGTGAAAATTTCCACTGTTGAAGAAAAACTACTGTGAACGGCGACGACGACGGCGATGACGATGGCGAAAATGCGCGCAGTGGCAAAAAATTAGTTTACGGAAATTGCAATTTTCCACTCAGGAAAACAATAATGGGCGGGTGAGCGCCATGACGTTAACGTGAAGTATGAGCTACTTTTTTGCTGTTGGCCCTTGTTTGGCTGCGCTGCGCTGGTTGTTTTGGCGCGCTTCGAGCTTAAGCCTAACAAAAGCGAGCAATGGAAAATCAGTGGAAAGGTTACGCGACGCATAGACGATTAGGTACTGAATTGGCGCTTTAGCGTGGGTGGCAGAGGGGCGAGGAGGGAACGTGGTGCAGAGGCAGGTGCTGCTTGCTATTGACGGTGAGCGTATATTGTTGTATATCAGGTATTTTGTTGTATACTGCGCAACCAAAAGCACGTCGTAATTTAATTTTTCAGCGAATACCACTAAATAATGGAGAACCGCTGAAGAAGAGTGATGTAAAAGCCAATGCGGAACGTGTGCTGAACCGTTTGGGTGTCGATTTATCAATACTTAGGCAAAGTATTAAAGTTCTGGTGCAATTTAAAATGAAAATAAAAAGTCGTTTGTTTGAAAAATGAATTGGTTTGTAAGTAGTACGTTGGGAAAGGCCTTCACAGTTTTATTATATTATGTAAGAAGTATCCTCAATGATTTTCAAAGAAAATAACACGATTTTTTTTAACTGATCTGTGAGTTTACTTGAATATTCTTCCTTTTCCGCTTGCTTTTAATCTTTGTATACTTACAAGTAGTTGTAATAGCTAAGCATTGCCTACCTTTGGGCTATTTTAGCAAAGACACACACCAAATATTGGGTAGTCGAAAAATTCTTGTCGTATTTCTAATCAAACTTAAACTTATTTTTTATATTTATAACAATAAATAAGTAAACGAATATGTACCACTTTGGTCGACCACTTTTTGCCATTTTTCCGCTAGAGACATTATTTCATATGTGTAAGTCGAAATTTCCAGAACAAAAGCGAGCGAACCATTATTGTGCTACACGAATTGATAGAGCATCTTCACCGTAAACTTCACAAATTTCATTGGTGGCTTGCGTAGCATTCTTTCCACTTTTCTTTTTTCATTATTTCAAAATGTAACTTTTTTTCCACTTACCGAATTTTTTTTGTTTTGTTAAATTTTTTATATGAACAGCTGGTAACTTTTTATACCTGCACGACATCCGCTTTTTTTTTTGTTAAAATAATTTGCCTACATTTGAGCTCATTTGGTCGATTTTAGCAAAGTCTTACACCAAATTTCCAACACTATATTTTTCTGATACAATGCAATTGGTAAGCAAAATCTGGAGATATACGACAGCAAAAATTTCTTGACGACATCTATTTATTTATCGACAAAATACGAAAAAAAGATTTTTTTTAACGATTACCTATTAATGTATTCTAAAATAATCATTGCTTCTTCATTTAATGCTCATTTGGTCGTTATTTAGCAAAGTCACACACCATTCTTCAAACATGGGAAATTTTTTAAGCATACATTCTCAGTTATTTACTACCATAATTCGGCCTTCTCGACATCCTAAGATATATTTCAATCTAAATAGCCCATATTTGTTTTGAGCTGATTCCTGGTTTGTTTATACAAATGGTTTAACTGTCGTTAAAGAAATATCAAGTCGTTAAGACCTACTTTAAGCTCCAAACTATAGCAAATACTTTTTATTCAAGTACTCCCATCGCTTTACTGTCAGCTTAGCTCCCAATACAAATGTCTTTTCATATCCCTGCTGTATCTTTAAATTTCTTTTTCTTTCTTCTCCTTTCAATATTTTTCTTTATTTTGCTTGTTGCTCAAGTTCTTGCAATTTTTTCGCGGTCAGCATATCAAATGTCTCATAGCTGCTGGCGTTTTTCGTGTCTTCGGCAGCTGTGCGAAGGCTAAGTGCCACATTGATATTATTATCCTTGTCCTCTAATACAAGCGAGGCTATGTCGGTCTCTCAAGGTCTAATGCATAAAAACTACATTTTCTGTATATTAAATATTTTATAAACACATATATAAATTGCCATAGTGTGCGCACAGAGTGGCAGAAAAACTCTTAGGCTTTTATGCAAAAAAATTTGAATGCCGAAAAAAGTAATGAGCTGCCTTAGCCGTAATTTATTTTTTGCTTTCTCATTTATGTTGCTTTTCGGACCCGAAATAAATTTGATATTTGTGGTGTGTATTTAGCGGCTGGTAGGTTGCTTAATGCGCTCTTCTCGTGCTTGTATTTCTGACTATTTATTTTCTCTTTTTTTTTTTGCTGGGGCTTGACTTTAAATTACTATTTTTTGCGTTGGGAGGCGGTAGTAATTTATTATTTGCTTGCAGAAAATTATGACTTACTTTTGGTTGTTAATCAAAATAAATCATGTTGCTGGAGGCCTCACTAAATTATAATATTTTTGAGTTTTTGTACACTCAATGTGTCTAAGAATCTCTTAATATATATATTGGGTAGTAGAAAAAGTCTCTTCGTTTTTTGTCAATAGATGTCGCTGCAGTCGTATATCGCCAGTGCTACCAATCACATTGTGTCATACCATATAGTGTTGGAAAGGTGAGATTTTAAGCTTCATTCTTGATTTAACCAAAAAAAATTTAATTCGAGGAAGTTGATGAAAAGTTACAGCTGTGAAGAAAGTCGCTATATTTTGAAATTTTTGTATAAAAAAGTGAATGAAGAATACAATGTAATAATTTCTAGAATGAAAATGTATATCGTCGAGTTGTTTTGAGCCCATTACAAAATTGCTAAGGTGAATGAAACCATTTTCAGATAACTTCTTTGAACTTTTGAAAGAATGAAACCCGAGCAAGCCAAAAAAAAATTAGTTTTTTAAGAGGCATTTTATTTAATAAAAAATAATGTAATTTCACAAAATTTACTGAACTTTAATAAGCGGGTATTCATTTTGACAAATTTTGGATTCCCTTCATTCCGTAGCCGATCTACAAGAGGACCTTCGTTCTTATAACAGTTGGGACTACGTAAGCGAAACGGACGCGAATTTTTATCCGGTCAAGGACTGTTAATTCGGCAGAATAAAGCCTCTACAACAACAACGACAACAAAAATAGGAGCACCAAAAGAGGGTATCTGGCGTTTAGAAAGACTTTTTGGCTTAAAATTATCTAAATTTAGAAACCAAAAAAATTTATTACAATACAAAACTAGAGGTAATGGTGAAAAGTCAGGTCAAAATGACGTATTACCGAAAAAAGAATTTTGAAAATTTTGAATTTTGAAAAAAAAGTTTGAAATTTTTAAATTTTTGACAATTGCTTGACTAATACATACATACATATATCAAAGAACACCGTCTGAAAATTTGAAGTAGAATCGGAAAATTTTCCTCACAAAGTCTGAAAACACTGCAGCACTAATTATTAAAAGTCCGCTAATATCTCCGAAATTAATTTGCGGATAAAATTAAAATTTTCAGAGAATATTATCAAATACATATACATTGTAAATAACAGGTTGCCAAAGTCCAGACGCTGATACTGCTGCAACTACACGATCGATATTTGTACGAAGCTCATCGATCGTCGCTGGATTGTTGGCATAGACCATAAATTTGACGTAGCTACACAGGAAATAGTCTAACGGCGTAAAATCACACGACCGATTGACCCAATTGACTGGGCCTTTTCATGAGATAACACGTTCACCAAACTTGGTTTTCAATAAATCGATTTTGACATTAGCTGTGTGGCTTGTGGCGTCATCCTGTTGGAACCACATATTATTCAAGTCCATATTATCCAATTCGGGCCGAAAAATAGTAGGTTATCATTGACCGGTAGCGATTCCCATTCACAGTAACGTGCCGGTCTTGATCATCTCTGAAGAAGTACGGCTCATTGATGCCACCGGCCCATAAACCGCACCAAACCGTAATTTTTTCGGGACTCAATGCTGACTCATGAAGTATGTGTGGATTGCATATTTTGTTCATTGACGAAGCCATTCAGCCAGAGATGAGCTGATATTTCGATGATAATTCGGATAATTTTCAAGTTATTTCGCAGCCAATTCACGAGCATACAACGATTCTGGTGGTCAAGCGGTAGGCCAAGACCTTTTCGCAAAATTCGCCACAACGACTGATTTGGGTACTCCTCAATTGATGAGCAATATTTTCGACACGACAGCGCTCTTAAAGTTGAGGGCACTGACTCCGAATTTCGGTAGTAAATTTTAATAATTTCGAATCGTTGTTGGATCGTATATCTTTTCACTTTGAAATGTCAAACCGCACTGAAGAGAAATGTCAAAAGAGTGGGCGTCATTTGCTGTCCCCATCGGTCTACTTTTGTAGCGTTCCTATTAAAAAACCCGTTACATACAAAAACAGAAATTGATTTTTTTGAAATTCACAGGTGTATGTAACCCCCTACACTTTTGTCTGGAAAAATTTGTCTGTTTAGAGAGCAGTGCTGAGATAATCCCCACCCACTATCTTCCTAATATCTGCGAGGACAGAAATTTTGCAAAATATTCACCATACCAATCGTCAACAATTAATTCCAAGTGCGATTGATCATGCGAATCCAAAATCCAGTCTTGTCTGGGTAGTCTGAAAGGTAATTTACAGCAGTTCCCAATACATTAAATAAGAAAAAAGGTACCTGAGTCCGAGCTATAAGCTCCGAAACCACTACGAAGTCTAAGATGAGTGCTTATAAGAGCCAACAGCCTGCTGACTGCTTGGAAAAATAAATGCCTCACAGCACTAGACTCCCTCTTCAATTCTTTCTCGACCTGCCGTCTGTGAAAAAGTCTTCAAAAACTGCCGAGCATACCAACGAAGCGCCTTACAACGGCATACACTTTGTAATTCATGCCATGCTTTTATGCCAAATTAAAAAGCATAAATTTTAACCCACCGTGATACGCGTTGCCACATTTACTACAAGTACACGTAATGACTTTTGAGCCACCAAATAACTTTGATATCTCTCACTGATACCCGCTACTTAGCACCCGGTTTAATATTACCACACGGACACAGGAAAATAAAATAAAGGCGGAAAAAAATCTTAAAACTCCTTTCATTGCTGATTGTCCGACAAGCGCGCTTACCGTGCAAACGTTTGCGGCACTTCAAGTCATTACTGCCCATTCGCCGGGGCTCACATTTATGGCCGCACTAAAGCTGTTACTCATACGCCCCGTCGCGGTGACTTCCGGTAATACCTGCAGCAATCAATTTTTTTGCTTTTCGGATTTTTGTGTTTTTTTTGTTTTTGTTGCCTACAGAAAACGTAGTACGTGCAAGTATTGTGTGCTTTTAGCCCCTGCTCACATACAACGGCATCAACACGCAGCGCGGCTTTACGAGTACTTACGAGGCACTCCCGCTGCTTTTATGTGCCCTACTCCATGTCGGCGTCGCGCGTTTCGGTGCTCGGAATGGTGTTGGTGCCGTTGAATTCGGCTTAAATGGCCTCATCATTGCATCCGCAAGGCACTACACTTCACGCCACTTCGGCCGCCTGTGCACTTCAGTCAGTATTTTATACTTACTTGGCCACTTTTCGGTCGCTTCATGACAACTGTCGCGCCAAAATGGCTGCAATCGAAGCACTCGCGCATACTCACGCTCAACTTTTGACACTTCGCCATTGTGTCCGTTCGCGGGCGGGGCCGGGCGCACCGGCTGGCGCAAAGTATGCTTTGGCTTTGGCATAACAGCGCCTTGGGCCATCGCGAAGCCATGTCGTGGTGTGTCTCGCGTGCGATTTGCATACAAATGCAGGTCACGTGCTTTTATGCGACACCGCGTTCGACGTGCGACGCGAATCGTGGCGCGGCATATTGCTGCGAACATTGTGGAGGAGGGAGGATGGTTGATTGCAAGGTGGTATGCCTGCTGAATTGTTTACTTATAAGGAGTTATAACCTCTGCTCCTTTTTATTTGCAATTTTTTTGTACTGTGTGTATTACATACATACAAAATGTGTATTTTTTTTAATTTTTATATTTGCCCTTGTTTGCCACTCAATAAAGCACAACAAAAATAACAGCTTATAACTCTGCTTTTCATTGAGTGCAATCTTTGCTTTCTATTTCTACTTCAACTAGGCCTTTGAGGGTTGCCTCTAACTTTTACTTACAATGAAATTGTTACGATATTTTCGTTTTTTCCTTTGTTTATTTATTTATTTACTTTTCCATTAAAGCATTCTTTCGCCCGCGCGAAATTTAAAGCGTCAACGCTTGCTTTTATGGTTGCTCTGGCAGCTGTTTGTTTAGCTTTTGTTTACATTTTTATGCCAACCGCATACCCTGCGCGCGCTCTATTTCTGCGAAATGCCATTGCTCTCCACTTCCTGCACCCACTTCCTTCCTGCACTCACCCGCTTTCTGCTTTCGCTGCCTGTCCTTGGGTGTCATAAATTGCTTGTCGCCGCATTACTTTTGTGATGAACGCGGAATTTCAATCGCAGACACATTTTTGGTGTGTAAACAGAGCCCAACACACGTCCTGCCTCCCATACCACCACACCGCCTTAGCTGCGTCTGGGCTCTAACATCTTCTTTATTTTGTGACATTTTTGTTTTATTGCATTATATTTGACTACTCATCTCGGCTCGGGTTGCCATTCCTTCCGTTTCCTCGCTTTACGCTCTGCTTCATATTTCAATCTTCCGCTTAGCGATTTCTTCTCGCTTCCTTCGCGTCTTTTGTATGTCTGTGTTGACTTTGTACTTATTCATGCTGACAAGTGCGTGTGATGGATTGTCAATTGTATGTGTGTATTTGTGTGAAGTTGAATACACTACATTTTAGTATTATTTTTTTTTATTCTTTATGATTTCTCTGGAGTTCATTAGCAGTTTCGCATTTATGATTCATTGCGCGTGTGCGAACTAATCGAATTTGTTTGGAGTTTGAGCACTTTGAATGGCATATTCCATTCAATTTTGGAGTAAATCACTTGTCAGCGGATTTATAGTAAGTATGGAAAATTCAATTAGAACTCCTTCAGGCTTACAGATTTTTTAAACTTGAGTATTGCTTTACTATTTTTTGGTTAAATTTTTATTATTTTTTTTTTCCGCATTACACAGCAGTTTGCTTTGTTATTTTCAAAAAGAAAAACTTCACGTTTAAGGAGGAATCTTCATTACCGTTCGAAGGAACATTCTTTGGCATTTATGTTCTGAAGATTATCTCTTGCAAATCTTTTGCGCGGCTAAGTCTCAGATGTTCCATCCGTTGAGTCCAATTTTCGAGCATTTCAAGTGGTAACTAGAAATCGAAGCGGGACTGTCCACATAGACTTTAGACTTTTTATATCCCCAAAAGAAAAAGTCTAACGGTGAGATATCACACGATCTTTGTGGCCAATCGAGCAGCCTAAAACGTGAAAATATCTACTCACCGGTGTGTTCTCTCAATAAGTCCAATGATTGATGCGATGTATGTCGCCAAGCTTCAATTTCAGGCACTAAATAGTCGGTTATTATGAAGGGATAACGTTCGCCATTGACGGTTACGTTCTTAGACCTATGGACCTACCATAAACCACACCAAATCGAAGTTTGAAGGGGTGAAGTGGCAGCTCTTCAATCTCTTCAGGTTGAGCTTTGTCCCAAATGCGGCAATTTTGCTTGTTTACATAACCATGGATCTAGAAATGGGCTTCATCGCTAAACAAAATTTATCTAGAAAAAGTCGGATCTTCTTGGAAATTTTCAAGAGCCCATAGAGCGAAGCAATGTCGCTTGGGACGGTTGCGCGGCACCATTTCTTGCATAAGCTTTTCTACGCCTTTAATTTAAAGTCTCGACGTAAAATGCACCAAGACGTTTCTTACGCCAGTCCGAGTTGCTGCGAACTGCGCCGAATTGACTCTCCACGGTCTTCATGCAGAGCCTCAGCTACGGTTTTTATAGTTTCTGCGTGTTGGACGTGGTCTATATTCCTAATAAAAGGTTTTTGCAAAAAGTACGTCTACTTGGATCACCCGTTACGACTTCATGTAGTACTTGTGGTTAAGCCTTAAGTATATTTCTGGTATATACCTGACAGAGATCAGATCTCAGGTAAGGACAACTTAGAACGCCGGTCCGTTGTGGTACCCAAAACTCCTAAAAACTGCATTATAAAACCTTTAAAGATCGTTAAAACACTTTCAACCTATGTATACAAATTTGTTGAGACGGTTAGTATCAGCTATGGTTTCTGGTTCGCTGAAAAATTAGAAGATTACCAAGATGTTTCAGCCTCCATCTTGCAGAGGCTGGACAATGGAATAGAAAGTGCTGGATGTCTCCACCTCATTCTCCTCCAAACAACTTCGAGAACTAGCGTCGGATAAGATTTTATGCCTGAATTCTTATTGTAGAGTGGCCATAAATATTCAATTTAACAATCTTGTAAAAGAAAAAAATCAGGTGGCAACTCTTTATTTTTTTATATTGAAATTCTTCTTAAATTCTTTTAGTTTTATTACCACATGGGACATAAGATATTATCTAATGAATTCAATTGAATTACCAATTAAAAAAAACATGTGGCAACGCAACTCCAAAAATATTTTAAACTGAAATCACTTTTGAAATTTCTCAACTTAATATCTGACTGATAATGCTTTCATCATTTCATAATTTCACTTCATTTTGAAAATGGTGGCAACCTTATAATATACATATATAAAATATTATTTATCTAAATAATTAAAAAAACATACTCAATATCGAACTTTCCGCTATTTTCTTATATATTATGAAACAAAGCCTGTCTTATGACATTATGTATTAAATATAAGGCCAGCGACCCCTTACAAGCCTTTTCTTTTTTATAACTTTTTTTTAATAAAGCCCGATTTTTTAAATTTTACATATTATATGCACGGTTTCAACTTAATTTTCCTTCAAAATTTTGCAAAATTTTTCATCAAAATCTGCAACAGCATCTAAAGCTCCACGCTCATTTGTAAAATCCACAACATTCTCACATTAATTATGCGAACTTGGCAATTACGCCAACACATACTTATATAATTATGTATGCACACACACACTCATACACATATGTATGTATTCATTTATTCGTACACTTGCATCGTGTTGCTCGTGCATGTGCTCCCACAACATCAATTTGCTCGCGCCCCCAAAAACAAGGGTCCCTAAACGCTATGCACTACACAATTCTATGGCTCCCCAGTCGCACGTCGCTCCGTCTGTGTCTGCAAAGTAAAGCGCGGCGTTGGAGTAGTTACATTTGCTTATTGCCGCTGTGACTGACTGGCTGGTAGCTGGTGGCGGGTAGTCGTTACATCCATTTGTTGTTGGCAACAACATTTTATGGTTGGCAGACAGCCAGCCACCAACCACCAGCCACGAGCCACGAGCTGCCAGCTACCAAGCGTCAAAGCGCCAATTACGAAACCAACCGACAGTTGTTGTTCGGTTGTGAGTTCATAACGCGCGCGCTGAAAAGCAAAGCGTGTTGGTTAGCGATAAGTGTGGATATGCAGGAGTAGCTGTGGTGGAATCAGCAGTTAAGATGTGTATTAGGGTTGTTCTAAAGTGTGTGCAATGACATGTTATGACTTATTTTTCTTTTTTTTAGAAATGTCATAAGGTTTCGATCTAAAGTTGTGCAATATAGTGAAGTTGTTGTACAATAATTCTATCGTGCGCTTGTGAAACAATTTTGAATATCTCAGAAACATGTTTAAGATACATTTAATGAACGGAACGCAGTTCATTCTGATTCCGCTAAATTTAGTTTCTCATTTTTCACAGAAAAAATACTTATTGTTATCATAATTCTATGCTTTTATTTGTAATGCAATTTTTTTGTACGTTTTCGGACTCATTCTGACGACCCTATTAAAATTGTAAAAACTAACATAAAATTGCTTATTCCAATTACTCTGGTATACATTTTATTTGTACTGCAAAAATATTTAAAAGAAAATATTTTCCATGATATTCTGAACGACCCTAGTAAAAAATTAAAAACAAAGAAAAAGTGACTTTTGAAAAAGATTTCAATTGTTTTGCGAAAATACATTTATGTACATATACTGTTTTTAATTTATTATTATTTTTTTTTATATTCTGTATAACCCTAATTATAATTTAAAAAGATTTATATTATGCCTGTCAAATTACTACACTCTTTTTTTTTTTAATTTGCAAATATTTTTTTTTTTTTGGTGATATTCTGAACAACCCTAGTTAAAAATAAAAACAAAGAGAAAATTACTGAGCTAATTACTAACCTTCAGATTTATACTGTTTTGCAAAAAGACATTTATATTGTTTTTAATTTTTTTTTGATATTGTGTACAACCCTAATGATAATTAAAAAAAATGTATTATATTATGCCTGTCAAACTGCTACACTAAACTTTTTTAATTTTTGCAAATATTTTTTTTTTTAATATTTTGAGGATATTCTGAACAACCCTAATAAAATTTTAAAAACAAAGAAAAAGTGACTTATTCTCATTCAAACTACTAACCAATTTTTTTGCAAAAATATATACATACATATGTATGTATTTTAATTTTTTTTTTGATATTCTGTACAACCCTAATGATAAATTAAAAAAAAACTTTTAATAATATTACGCTTGTCAAACTACTACACTCAACTTTTTTCAATTTTTCGCACAAAATGCCGCAAATCAGAACACCCCTAATAACACTAATAGTAGCAGCGGCAGCCCCACCACAGAAGTCCTCCAAAAAAAACCAAAAATTCACCCTCCACGCAGCATATGAAGTGTTAATTTTGTTGCTTCTGCCTGATTACCGTTGTTCTTTGGTGTTGGTGTTTTTGTTGCAACTCTTATGCATTTATTTGCCTGCATGTATGTGTCGTGTTGCAGTCAACAAGCTCTGCAGCTGCAACGCGCTACCGCCACACCGCCACCATGTGGCTTGAATGCCAGTCAGCATTTGTGCTTTATCTCCTCTGCTCACTGTTGTAACACGCAATCGCCTGTATGTGTGTGTGCGAGTGCGTTTGAGTGCATGTACACCCACGTGGCATGTAAATGCGTCAAGCGTTTGGTGTTAATAATCGTGTACTTTTTGTGTCAAATTTCAGTGAATCGCAACGCCGTGGTGCCGCATCGACATCGGAGAGCTGTGACTCGTGCATAGTTTTGGGTTCATTTAAGTTTTGCTTTTCGAACTTTCTTTCACCCTGACAAGTGCAAATAAATATGAATGTCTCTGCAATTGGGTGTGTGTGTGTGAGTCTGCGCAATTCCTTGGAGTCTAAGTAATGTCGCTCACTTTGTTGCAAGTAGATTAAAAGTACTTTGCGTATGCAACATGGCTGTGTGGCACCGAGTTCACAGAGTTACCCAGCCATAGTTACTTGCAAATACTTTCAACTTGAGAATTTATAAATATCTCCCTGCGCTTATGCCTTCATGCGTTCATGTGTTCTTGTATTTGTGTATGTGTGTATATATGTATGTGTGTGTTGCGTGTGCCGTAGTTTGTTATCTGCCCACACAAAATGTATTATTACTAACTAAATATATGATATGTGTAAACTTTTAAGCTTTGCACGACTTCTTGTTGAACTTTTGCGCCTTCCATTTGCTTTGCGATATGAATTTTAAGTTTCCAACGAAGCTCTTGAGCCCGAAAAAGTTTGAAAGATGTTTAGCAGAATTACACAAACAATACAGATTTACTCTCCGAGCGCAACTAGATGCCACGTCGAAGTTTTGCTTATATTTTGAATAATCGTTTATGTGTGTGAACCAAAGTATCAGCTCTGATTGCTTGCAGTTTCATAGCAAAATCTACATCACTATAGTTTATTTAAGTTTTTTATATTGTTTTTTTTTTACTTAAATTTATTTATAAAATACGAAAATCCTTTTTTGACTACCAATATATATATTTTTTCTTCAAACAATAAGAATATAATTTAGGGATTTCACAGCCCTTAACTATCATACAGCACTTTTACTCACCATGAAAACTGCAAAAAAAAAATGAAAATATAATACAATAATAAGACCACGCTTTAAGAAATCTTGATGCCTGCGCTTGACGAGAATTTTAACAGACTTCTGCGGCTTCACTAATGATAACCTCCGCCAGTGCATAGTCTTACCAATGCGGCACAAGAGATGCTCCATTGTTTCCCTGGTGCCCTGCTCTAGGCATTTCCTGGAGTCTCGATCTGTCAGCCCTATTTTGCTGGCGTGTGTTACCACCAGATAGTGAACAGTTAGTAATCCGATCACGTTCCTACAGTCTCTTCGATCGAGTGCCAATAGGAATTTTATGTACTTCCGATCTACCGTTTGGCACATGACTTTTTCAGTTTTGCACCCAGGTATGTCGCTCCATCGGGTTTTGATTTTCTTTACCATGCTTCTATGCAGATCGTCGTATAGACCAATGCATTGTCTGTCATGTTTCCCAATACTGATCAAGTTTTTGGGTGTTAGCCGTACACCATTCTTGGCAATCTCGTCCACTACTTCATAGCGCTCGATGCCTTTGTGGCCTGGCATCAAGTAGAAGTGAAGTTGCTTGCTTTTGGCAACACTTTCCATTACTGACCTGCTTCAAAAGACACTTCTGGCCGATATGTGATACTAAGTTACTGTCTTAACTGCTGCTTGGCTGTCTATGTAGATATTGACTCTGGGTTTGCCTGCAGGTGAAATATACTGCAGTGGTCCGGTAACTTAAAAGGCTGCCAAATACATAAGTGTGGACAGTATATTCCCGCACCAGCTCCGTCGTCCATTTTCCAGCCTAGACCAGTAAGTATTGTAAATCAATCCGTAGACATAACCAGAATAAGTATCAATTATCTCTTTTGATCATTTTTCCAAGAAAATTTCTCATAGAATGTGAAACATTGTCATATTTATACGTGCGAGGTCACAACTTAGACAAAGATTACTATATTATAAGCAGTTTTCTACTTTGGAAAATGAAAAATTGCTGTCATTTAAGTTTTGAGTTTCTATAAAGTTTTCCTTGTATGATTTTTCGTTTCGCTACTAGACCTGCAGCTCAACTCGGCTTGCTGAATTTTGTGGTCTATGTGTCTATTCTTTTGGCATTATTCAAGCATTTTCACAGATCTTTCTATGCACAGCACCTTTAATATGAAAATAAAGGGTTTTCTCTGGTCGTTATGGAACAAAATTGTCACTCAAATCTTAAGTTGAAAGGTCACAAAGAATTATTTTTTTCTGAATTTTCATTTATGTGCTAAAGCTTCTTCTTCTTACACAATAATCATATCTTCTTTACTTCCGTATTGTACATATCGCATCTGTATATGAAAACTAGTACCTCGTAATAAGACTGCGACACTTTTCGTTGTTAGATTAGTAAATGTAGCCAGAGCAGTTTCTTGCAAAAACTTACAGGTTTAAGTTTGAACATGGTTCGACTTTACCAGAACTGCGTACCTAGATTTTTTTATTATACCTTGAACAAGATACACACATTTAATCACGAATCACGAAGTTTTTTTTTTACGTATAAATGATCAGCATGACGAACTGAGGCGTTTTCATCAAATTCTGAGTAAAAAAGTCGACCAGCATTGGGTTATAACGCTCGCTATGACTAACCGCCATATGACTAACAGCCACCTGAAAAGATGATTTTTCGAGTTTGTGAACTTTTCAGAAAACTTGAATTTGCGTACAAATTTTGGACCATTTCCAGACAATGTACTAAAGTGAAAGTGTCATGATGGCGCCAGGAGCTGTCCAAATCACATCATCCCTATTTGTAGACGCTGTAACTACCAAGATACTCATTTATTCTATAATAAATTCACATTCTTTGCAGCGGAAATAAACATATGAACTTGTTTTTGAATCTTTTAACATTTAAAATGAGTAGAGTCTAGTTGATCGAGATTGTCATTGGTTCATTGACTTAAAATACGTCAAAGAAAAGTCAAGACGCCGCTATCGGCATATGGCATATAATTCTTTAAAAACATAAATAGGCCACGATGTAAAAAATTGTGTCTTTTAATATATCATTCGTGACTAAATTCTTTCAGGTATATTTTCTTATTTTTAACAGTTATATTTCTAAGCATATACATCATTTATGTTGAAAAAATAATAAAATAAAATAAATAAAAAATAATAATAAATAAATAAAATAATATTCAACACAAATGGTGCCACCCTAATGCTAGGTAAATCGATAACTTTACATAAATTAGAAATAAAATATATTAAAACCAGCAATAAGCGCAACAACAAGCATCAACATCCATACCACTGAGAATTGCAATGGCATCACCATGGCGTATACGTAACATGCATTACGAAAATTTGCCAGCTGTCGGTGGGCTGTCAGCGTAACAACGTTGCATAAGCATAAATCGTTATGCCAATTCAATTTACGGCATTGTTAACTTGTCGCTAAACGATTACGAAAACGACGGCGGCGACAAGTCAACGATAGAGCCTTGTGCAAATAGTTCAATCTGAGCTACAACTTCGGCAATTGGCAGCGAGAACTTGGCAGGCAGGGATAAATGATTGCGCAAATCGATTCGTGGCATTTTGCTTCCCGGCAGCTCGATTTGCAATTCGCCATATTGACGGCGCATCATTTTCGAGTTGTCAAATGGCAACTTCTGACACACGCTTGCAGCTGCAGCTGCCACAAGCGCATTTGTTGTTGTTATGTTATTGTTGTTGTCGCGAATACTTACATTTTGCGCTCTACGGATTCCGTACTTATTCCCAGCAAGCTGCGATATACAATTCCCACATCTCCATTGCATCGCACGCTATGCTCACGTGCAACATCAATCATGCCACATGCGTTGAGTGGGCCCAATTCGTTGGTTGCACGACGGCGGTGTATTGGAAAATTGTGAAATCGAATTTTGCGCTTCATATTGGAAAATATTTTTCAATTTACGGCGCTGCACACACACTCACACGAGTGTACTCGAGCAAAAGATGCTAGAGAAATTCCAAATAAATGCAACAAACCTTGTGTAGCCAAAAGCAAGCGCACATGTGCAACATTGTAAAATTGGTATTTGTGCAAAATCGAGTTCACAAAAAATACAAAAATATGTAATGCTCGACCTTATCAGCGCAATAACAACAAAATACTGTAACAAGTGTAGCCGTAAGCTCTTAAGGTTATGTTGCATGCAACAGCGCACAGTGGGCGGGAATATCAAGTTTTTCATGATGGAGTCACCCAAAAGGAAACATCGAAAGCCTTGTAAAATATATATAAATGATCAAGGAGTTCAGCTGAGCTGGTTTGAACCTTATTCGTCTGCCTATCTGTGTGTCTCTATATATATGCGAATAAGTCCCTCAAAATTTAAAACATCGATTTGAAATTTCGAATACGTTCTTTTCTCACCAAGAAGCTGTTCAATTGTTGAAATCGCGGATATCAAGCAACTCTAGGATATAGCTGTCATACAAACTGATTAATAAAAATCAAGTCCTTATATGAAAAATTTGTGTACTTGATAAGCTATCTACACGAAATTTGGCAAGAATCTTTAGTTAAGATAATGGTACAATTTACGAAGAAATTGCTCAGATCGGACCACTATAGCATATAGCTGCCACACAAACTGACCAATAAAAATCAAATTATTATATGGAAATCTTTTTATTTGATAACCTATCTGCACGAAATTTGGTATAAACTTTTAATTAAAATAACGGTACAATCTACGAAGAAATTGTTCAGATCGTATAACTATAGCATATAGTTGCCATACAAACTGACCAATAAAAATCAAGTCCTTGTATGGAAACATGTTTTATTTGATAAGCTATCTACATGAAATTTGGCAGGAATCTTTAGTTAAGGCAATGGTACAATTCACGAAGAAATTGCTCAGATCGGACCACTATAGCATCTAGCTGCCATACAAACTGACCAATAACAATCAAGTCCTTGTATGGAAGCATGTTTTATTTGATAAGCTATCTTCCCAAAATTTCGCAAGGATGTTTGGTTAAGATAACGGCACAATCCGCGAAGAAATTTTTTTGTTCAGATCAAACCAATATAGCATAAAGTTGCCATACGAACTGACCGATCAAAATGACGATAGAGCTCTTTTTATACACTTTTAGAAATGCAGGAATACTGTAGGCGGTAAGCAACCAAAATTAGCTCGTTTTTGTTGCTGTTTCTCATTACAAATAAGCTTTGCATATACTTCTTGGAAATTGAAAAAGTATATACAAATTCAGCGTAGTGCAGTGACCTTGATTTGCATTGCATTGAGGTCTAAGACTGTTGTTTATTGATAAATGCCATTATAACAAATAACAGATTCAAAGAATGTAAAGATAACAGCATGTATCCCAAGCGGAAAATTAAAAATTACCGTTATTTATCTGAAAGAGCTTGAAATAACCTGCAGACCAAAATTTAAACGAAACTCAAGTATAATCTAGAGATATTTCCATTTTTGTCACCCTTACTACTTTAGACAGCTTGTGGTGCACACACATATACCGTTACATATGCTAAATTTAGATTATAGATATTTCATGTCACGCATACGCCCAGGTGTACGCCACACAAGCTGAGCTGCTTACCGACGCACATATTAAAGTCTATACACACGCAGGTAAATACGCACAGCAAGCACCATTATTTACCTGCATTAACCATGTCTTTGCGCTCTGCTTGCGCACAACGCAGCAAGCAGCCTGTTGCAAGTGCGTCATTTGTATGCATATACGCGCGTGCTGCTGCATATGCGCTCGTAAATATACGCTGCTTTTAATGTGAGCAGCTGCATTTGTGTACACTTACTCTTTTGAGAGGCAGCTGTATGTATATTTGTTTGCTGTTGGCTTATTTCATTTTGCTGCAGCTGAAATTTGTCATTGGCATTGACGCAGCTTCGAGCGCCGCACAACCAACTGTGGCAAACTATTTCGAATTTTTCAATACTTTTTTCCTAATTTTTGCTTACCATTTTCACACCTTTGCGAGGAGCTGCGATATTTACGCTCATAAAAATTTCATTTGCCGCTAATATCATTGGAAATGTGGAAAATTATTGAACTGTGAGAAATGCATTTGCGGGAATTGAGTTGTGAAGCGCTTAGCAACGATATTTTCACACATACTTTGTTGCTGGTGGCAAAATTCTGAAATTGATGAGGCATTAATATAAATTAGTGGTTTCTAAAAATATGGTTATATCCATTATTTGTCGATAGGAGAAGAGATAATGAGTTACTTCCCTCTCTGTAGGAAAAGAGCGTGCCTAAAAATCACAATTTATTATTAACTTCCAAAATTTTTACTTCACTTAGAATAGTATTCTTTAATATCCATGTAGTTAAGACCATAAAAAGTAAATTTTTTATCCAAAAATCGCGTTCCAGTCTTAAATATAGAAAAGAACTTGAAAAATAACTTAATTTGTATCGATCAGTTTGTATGGCAGCTATATGCTACAGCGGTTCTATCTGAACAATTTCTTCAGATAACGCGGCGCTGCCTTGGATAATCACGTATGCCAAATTTCGCTTGAAAATAGCATGTCAATTAAAAAAGTTTTTCATACAAAGTGTTGATTTGGTTCGATCAGTTTGTATGACAACTATATGCCATAATGGTTCATTATCGGTGATTCCGATAAATGAAGAACTTTTCGGAGAGAAAAGAATATGTATACAATTTCACACCTATTTTTGATATAGATGGTGCTAAAAACTTCCTACAAGCTTAATATAACCAGTAGTTACAAAGACCAACTAATGTTACTCATACGCCACCTACAACGATACCCACCAGCATCAATTTTTCACTCACAACTACTATTACGCACGAACTGTTCGGAAGCTGTAAAAATAATGAAGCCATCTATTCCACGACTACAACAATGCACATAGTGCTGCGACCGCCGCGCCCACCACTTGTCCCTTACCTCTTCCGCCCTTCATCAATTGCATTGACTCTCGGCAGCTAATCGTCTTTGTGTTCGCACTGTTTCACTAATTCAGCTTACTTAGGTGTAAATTCGATTTTAATTAATAGCCAGCGACGAAAGGTACAACAGCAACAAAACAATAACAACGACAACAATACTAAAGTGGCATTAGTGAGCGCGGCAAATGCGGCACGGCCAACATTTATCCATTTAGTGGTGAGCAGTGAAGTGGTTTGCTGCGTAAGCGACCACTAGATGACGGTGGCTAAGCACGCGCTTAAACGCACAGACAATAAATACGTTACACACACACACAAGCGCAACCATGCTCTGCATTAATGTGAGTCGATTAGCATAGCAAATGCGTGGATTGAAGCGCATAAAATGCTGAGGCCGCAGCAGCGCCAACCCTTTTTTTAAAGGCAGTGCGTGTTTTGACTAGCAAGTGCTGCGTGTACTTGCCGGTGTGCTGGTCTACTTATTCGTATGTGTGTATTTGATAATGTAGCACCCTTTTATTAGTTTGCAACTCTTTTTGCCAATTTTTACTATAAAAAAGTTAAGGGAAAACTTTTGGCAGTCCTTTTTTATACTTGTGCGTCTTGTGTTAGCGTCACGGTCAACGGTTATGTGTAATTTTACCTATAAAAAATTATATTTATACACATTTTCTAAAAAAAATTTCTTTTTCTCCTTTCAGGTGAGAATCCTTTTCTATATATTCTAATTATATACTTTCTTGGTAAGTTTGAATTTATTTCCTGTTGTTTTTGAAATTTTAATTTTGTAACGGTCTTACAGAACTTACTTAAGAAGGTCATACATGTATTCAATTTGTCAAAATTTTAAAAATCAAATATTCTTTTCATACAAAAATAACACAAAATTAATGAAAATATCATCAAGTGACCAATATCTTAAATTTTATAGAAGGATAATGCATTTTGTCTACAAAAATCATTTCAACAAGTTTCTTAATTGTTTAGGGCTAAGTTCGGGCACTTCTTTTGCATGGCCACCGCGGGCATGCTAGAAGAAGTCTAGACACTGAACCTAGTTTTCGACGGTTGTCAAGCATAAATCGGCCGATACTGCAATTTCATCATCGATATTCGTACGAAGTCCATCAAAAGTCGCTGGCTTGTTGGCATAGACCATAGACTTTTCGTTGCTCCACAGGAAATAGTCTGACAGCGTCAAATCGCTCGACCGAGGCGGCCAATTGACTGGGCCATTTCGTGAGATAACACGTTCATCAAACTTGATTTTCCATAAATCGAATCTTAAAATCTCTGTGTGGCTTGTGGAGCCGTCCTGTTAGAATCATATATTGTCGAAGTCCATATCATCCAATTCAAGCCAACAATATTCGGTCATTATTGAGCGGTAGCGATTCCCATTCACAGTAATGTGCCGGTCATCACGGACGAAGTACAGCCCAATGACGTCGCCGACCCATAAACCGCACCAAACCATAGTTTTTCGGGATGCGAACGTGACTCATGGAGTACCTCTGTATTGCTGCCCGACCAATAATGCATATTTTGCTTATTGATGAAGCCAATAAGCCAGAAATGAACCACATATCATCAAAATAATGTTTCGATGAAAATCCGGTTCATTTTCAAGTTGTTGATCAGCCCCATTCAGGAACATAAGACGGTTCTGGTAGTCAAGCGGCTTTATTTCTTGCGTCAATTTGATTTTGTAAGGTATTGGTCAAGATCTTTTCGCAAAATTGGCCACAGCGACGTCACAGAGATGCCCAACGTTTGAGAACGACGTGTGAGAGACTGATTTGGGTCTTCCTCAATTGATGCGATAGCGGCAGCATTATTCTTGACACTACGAGCACTTCTTTGTCTCACTGGCACGGGAACATTTTGTATATAGTGTCTGTGGATTCAAATTTTTCCACTAGACGCTCAATTGTTGATCTGACAGGACAATTATGATGACGTAGCGCTTTTAAAGTTTAAGCCAATGCCTCCGAATTTCGGTAGCAAATTTTTAGTAATTTCGACCCGTTGTTTGATCGTATATCTTTCCATGATGAAGTGGCAAACCTTACTGAAGAGTTATCAGCGAAACTCGCCCTCTCATTTTCATCGAGATAGCTTACATGTTGGGCGATGTATGCGGTATAAGTCACCCGGAAGTTCGAAAATCTTTACATTTGGTATATGGGATTCAGAGAAGCATTGCTCCGTTTCAACCCATTTTTGATACACAAAATACTATATCAGAAAAAATTTCTGATTTTCAAATATACACTGTTGTTAAGAGTATACATATGTTAAAAATATCATAGATCAGATGACAGAAAAGTTTAGTGATAACAACCATCGTTAATAGTCTTCTATTCGATTGTGGTTAACTACAAATTATGCTGATAAGAGTCAACTACAAAATAGGAAAAATTAAAGGTTGAGCTGGATTATTTTTTAGTCTATCGCAGGTATGATTTTTAGCAGTATTTTGATCTCAGCGCCACTTCACTTTTCAACCTTGCGACTTTAGTACTTACATATTTTACAAAAATTATGTTTCCTATTAGCATTTAATTAATTATTTATGCAAGCTCAAAAGATTATTACATCCTTACTCCACTTCACAACTTTTTATCAAAATAAAAAAAATTAAATCTTACACACCAACATACACACAGGTCAACAAACCTTTATCCCAACACAATTATAACTGCTGTAATTTTCTAATTCATTACTCAACCAACATAAAGCAGCAGACATTACCTTTGAGTTAGCCGTGTTTTGTGCCACCCCAATACTTGCTCGGCCATAACGGCGACCAGTTAAATATTCAAATGAAATTACAGCGTTAGGTGTAGTAGCTGCCGCGCAGCAAACAGTCAGCCGGACCTGTCTAGACCGGAATATCAAAGAGAGGAAATGAAATTGCTGAATCAGTCACACCAAACAGCATAACCCAAAATGAAAAAAGCTGTATGACACACACTTAGAAAGTATTGACACAGCAGCAAAATTGTTGGCGGTACACATTGCGAAAGCAACAACAACTGAAGTCAGTTAAAAGGTGTACGCAAGCAGCGAGAGTCACGTGGAAAAGCAAATAAACGCAAAGGGTACAAATTTAGCTAAACAAAAATGAAAAAAAGTAAATGATAAATGCCAAATGAAAATGGTCATTGGGCGTGGCAAAATTGAGGCCCTCACACGTTTCCAATTATAATTTTTCTTTGTCTCAAATTACTGTACGTGTGCAAACACTGGTTGCTTAGCGAGACTTTCACACACAGGAAATGTGCTTAAGTACATATATGCATGGCTGTCTGTCGAAGTACGCACGTGTACGCTATTAAATTTGTAGAGTTGAAAGCTTTTCCTAAATTAGTTTCGCCAAGAGGTCAACTTTATCTGTTTGGTAGTCAAATAATACTAATTTTTTTCGGGGAATCTCGTTGATCTTTGTTTTCTGTATTCACTAAGAAACGGGCAACACTATGTTATGGTTGAAGAATTTTCAAATTCGAGCAACTAATAACGGGTGATTGGCATTTATTTTTTAAATATTATCGCTTTCAAATGTTCGCCATGGCTACGTCTCAGATGGTCCATCCGTTAAGTTAAATTCTCGATGATTCGTTCGAGCATTTCCACTGGAAACTGGCGAATGTCTCGCTTGATGTCTGGCTCTAAGGCCTGAATCGAAGCGGTATGGTCTGCATAGACCTTAGATTTTACAAATCACCAGAGAAAAAGACAATGTGACACATTCTTGGTGGCCAATCGACCGACCCAAAACTAGAAATTATCTGTTATGTGGGAAGTGACGCCGTCTTGTTGAAACCAAATGTCGCCGAGTTCACGAGCTTTAATTTCATGCATCAAATAGTCAGTTATCATGGCGCGATAACGGTTACCGTTGACGGTCACGTTCTCACTGGCATCATTTTTGAAAAAATATAGACGATGATTTCACCGGCAGCTCTTGAATCTTTTCTGATTGCTTTTCGTCCCAAATGGGGCAATTTTGCTTGTTTACATACATTTTGAGCCAGATATGAGCTTTCTAGGAACTTTTCAACAGCCCACAGAGCGATTTAATTTAAGATCTCGACGTAAAATATGCCAAGTCGATCCATACGTCAGTCCGAGTTGCTGAAAACGGCATCGAATCGACTCTCCGTGATCTTCTGGTACATTCTCAGCTACGGCTGTTATATTTTCTTCACTGCGTGCTGGATGTGGTCTATTCAGTCGAATATTATCCAATAATGAATGCTGAGTCTCAAGATGGGTGTTCAGGCGTAAGTCTTTCCATAGATAATAGTTTTCTCAAATACTACGATGATAAACAACTAAAAGCATCTTCTATGCCTGCTTGAGGCATAAACGTTTTATAAATTCGCTACATACGGTCTAAGTTTTTTCCTCATGACATTGGCGGAAGTTAAGGAACAGAAGAAAAATCATAGCAGCGGATACGCTGATTATAAATACAAACACAGAAACGAATCAACATTAAAAGCTACTTTTAGCACATAACTACATACAAACACACCCATAAACCCATATACATACCTACTTACTAATGCTAACATACTTAGCTGCATAGTTTTGTAACGCTCTGCTAACAAATGGGTTCCAGCTTATCTAAACTCAGTGTAGTTTTCGCTGGCGCAATGCTGTTTACAAAACCAGTTAAGTACATAGTTACTCACACATTTACAAACATATGCGAGTATGATATCCTTTATTTATTCGTTGCTGTCACGTTTTCCGGGAAGTTAATATCGCGTAAACACCTGGAGGGAAGATGAAATTACAGATTACAGCTTACAGAAACGCGCAGCGCTCAGAACTTTCATACTCCACAAGCATAGTTCGCGGCACGAGTATGGGAACGCAAGCGTTAGTAATGACTAAAAGCGCAAAAAATAATAAATTTGTACAAAATGATATTTTTTGTGCTTTACTTTTAAATAGCGGTTTTTGCTTATCTGCACCGCTTAGCTGCCAGTTGTTGTAACTTTCTGACTTGACAATAAACTCCGTCACATATCATCACAGCTGAAGCCGCCACTTTACCCTATCCCTATCAGACACAATGTGGATTAATTTTTTGTGTGCTTTTGTTTGTTTAGCTTTGTGCTTCGCATAAAAAGTTTTAAAAAAAACTTACACAAAGCAGAAGGCACTTAAAATTCCTTGCGCTTGGGCTAATTGAGCGTTTTAAAGCCCATTATTTTTCAACTTTGGCCGACAAATGTATTTGTCATACTTAGTATGCAGACAGTAGGTCTATTTATATATGTTTATATCTATATGTAAATGTTTACTGTTTGCAAATTGATGCCTTAAGTTCACGAGATTTGCCACCTAAGCACCATGTGTGCCGTGGAACTAAACGATTAATTGCACTTCAGTTATTCAATTTGATTTTTTTTCTTGTTTGGCCAGTGGTATTTTTAGTTGAAGGATGAAGGTGATTTAAGTTGATAGATAATAGCATTTTATCCAATCTAGTCAAAAGGTTTAGTGGGACGAGTGACGCTCTAGGCGAAAATGTAAGAGAGCTTATAGAATAGTATTCCTTGAAAAATTCGAGATACCAAGTGTAATCTGGTTCTATTCTACCAGATCACTCCAACGGAGTGAATATCTCCATATTCCTCTGCTTCCACCGGCGGGTACTAAATCAAAAACCAAAGCTGGAGTGTTCTCTTCCATCCAGAGAACGTGACCTAGCCACGATATCCACTGCCTCTGGATTCGCTGAACTATATACGCCAATGTCGTTGTATATCACGTACAGCTCTTCCGCAAAACCTTCTTCTCAAACACTCCTAAGGCCGACTCATCAGACGATGTCATTGTCATGCTTCCGCACCATATGGCAGAACGGAACTGTGACTTATAAGAGTTTGTTCGTTTGGCTTTGTTCGTCGAGAGAGGACATTACTTTTCAATTGTCTACTCAGTCCGAAGTAGCACCTGTTGGCAAGAGTTATTCTGCGTTGGATTTTGAAGCTGACATTGTTGTTGGTGTTAATGCTGATTCCAAGATATATAGAATTGTCTACGACTTCAAAGTTATGACGTGACGTGGGAGCTTAGTCGCGATTGCGATGACTGTTTCTTTGATAACAAAAGATATTTCGTCATGTCCTTGCTCAAAACCAGAGCAAATGTTCTGATACAATACTATATCGTCTTAAAGCTTGGAAAATCGAATTATGAACATAATTTTATACATAAATATATCAGTCCTTCTAAAGTAGTCAAAAAAGTTTGGGGAGGAATGGCTCTCTAGTTTCTTGCTCATATATTTTATCACGATGAAAACGAATTGGAAGAGATATAATTATGTTGGTCTATATTTAATAAAATTTATTGGCTTAAGTTAATCGGATAGGCCAATAAGCCATGCTTATTGGAGCTCAGTTGTTAGCTCCTATTGCCAATGCACAAGTGCACAAGAGATACTCCATTATTCCCCCGGTGCCCTGCTCTAGGCATTTCTTGCAGTCTTCTCGTTCTATCAACCCCTTCCTGCGGGCGTCTGTCGCCATCAGACAGTAACCAGTTAGTATTCCCATCACTCAACGGCTGAATCTTCAACATTTTTTTTATCAAAAATACCTTTAACTACTAATACCTGCCCAACTCTACCGTATAGACGGTAATTCGGGTGCGCTCTGTTCAAAACAATGCACGCTGTTGTTATAGCAGGACATATTTTGTTATTCACACACATATAGGCGCATATTTTATACATTGCACTCGCATAATATGCAAATGGTGACATGACTGTCCATTATGCTAAACAAACAAACGCCAATTGATGGCGGTCGGCTGCATAAACAAAATGAACGCAAAAATGCCAATTCGTTAGTCCGGCAGCAGATTAACATACACTCACTTAATTCGAAACAAATACATAAATAAACACACACCCAGGCACACACATACATTCACACGTATGTAAGTTAAGCCCTGAACAAAGTGCTTGCCTGCCACTACAAACAATTTAGCATAAATTTGCATACTTACGGCCATTTACAGGCAGCCAATTCATATGTCCACACAGGCACTCATACACACCTACATATATGTACTTTTATCTATGGTTTATGCATTTAGCAGCAGCTTTTTTCACCAACTGCCTAACTGCTTAACCGGCCGAGTGCAAAGCTACCCAATAAACCCACTCTACCCACTCCATTGAAATCTTAACTGGCAGCTCGTCGCTTTGCAAGCACTTAACAAAAACAAAACCAGGAAAAAACGAATAAATACGAGTACATTTCGACGAAAAACCGATGCGCCTTTGTGCCGCATAACTCAAATGTCCTGGCTTTCATCGAATTTCACTTCATTTGGCTATTACTTACTGTCTTGTTTGTTTTTGTTGTTGTTGCTATTGCTATTGCTGATGTTGTTTTTGTATGCTGAAAGTTTTGCTGCTGCAGTTTTTCAACTTCATTCAGTTTTATTTCTTCTCGATTTGTTAGCGCAGGGTTATCCTTCTTGCCGCAGCTGAAGGCGCTGACGCTGGCGCCTGCAACTCAGTTTCACACATTTCTTACTTTCTTTATTTGTCGAGCGATTTTATTCATACACTTGGCCCTTGGCTGCTGTGCTATCGTTTTGGCCTGGCCTGCATTTTTTGCTTACTTTAAGGCCAACTGTAGTCAACAGCAACAGCAACAACAGCGCGTTGGCCAACTGCCTGCATCCTTTGAATAGTTTTGCGCATTTTGTTTGCTTCAAAGCAAAAGTTTTCCTTGGTTCACTAACTGTTTTCGCTCCTCTCTTTCTTGTTTATTTTCTAGCTACTTAGCATAGTCGCTTTTTTAGTCTTTGCTTGTGTATAGGAGAGTTTATTTAGTTTTAGTCGGCCTTGATTTGGTATTTTAAAGCAGTGGTTGGTGCTTGCTGCTGGTGCCTAATGGGAGTTTTGGGGTAATGGATTTAAACAGCACTATTTTTAATGCTTTGATGAGCTTAAGCTTCGCGTTTTAGACTTAATTTTTTAGTATTTTTTGTATTTAAAACAAGCTATAATACCCCTCACAGGTGTATTTCTTATAACATAGAATGGTCTGGAAAGATAATTAGCTTGATTCAGCCAATTTGTGTGCCAGCTGTAGTATATTTTATAGTAGCCCGATTATAATAATATGGAATCATTAGACTGGTTAGGTCTGCAACTAAAGACGTGAGAAGGATTGTAGCGGCTTCTGAACTCAACTACGCAATCCTACAGGCTGCTGTACAGTCAATTAGCAGGTGTTCAAGAGTTTCAGGCTCCTTTTCGCAGAACTGGCAATTTGCACAAGAAGCTAGGCCCATCTTATATAAACCTTTTATGGTTCTAACCACCCATTAGCAGCTTAACATGCCATATGCCTTGGAATTGTTGTAAATACCCCTCCCTGTCCGCTCCTTCATCCTTGCGGAGCAGCTTCTTTATGTTATAGGGACCAACCGTAATGAAAAGTTCGAGTCCTACAGTGGATGCTGCGAAGCGGTCGAGTTCCGCACCCAGTCCATTCCCGGCTATACCTTCGCGACACACAGATAATCTGCACTTGGTTACGATCTGATGGACTGTTAAGCCGTTATGTACACTCCGGCAACAGTAGCAACTAGATCGAGTGTGCAAAGATCGCTTTAAGTGCCGCTTGACTGTCGTTCAGTATAACTACATGTTCGGTGCGATGGTTACGTTGGAGGTTTATCTCTATTCACCGACTAATAGCAAAGGCAGCTGCTTGGAATGTGCTCGAAAAAAATCTTATAGGTATGCAGAGTTTGGTGGGTGACCCTTTTACTCCTGCACCAATTCCCTCCGACGTTTTCGAGCTGTCGGTGCACAACTTGACTGTACTATTCCTAAGCAGTAGCTCGAGAGTGGACTTCAAGTGACTTCATATGGCACCGGCGGACTTGTGCCCGATAATCTGTTGAAGTCCTACCGAAGCCGGCAATGCTTTCGATACCTGATATTAGGTCGCACAATCATAGTGTACAACTTGGCTTGCAGCCCAAGAAATAGCCAGCTACTCGATTGCTTTCCATAAGTGCTTTGGGAGCTTTGACCATAGTCAACATGCTGCTACCACCACAGAGTGGAATCCAGCGTGAGACTAAGTTAATTTACCAAATTAGTCATATCTATCTCTCTGCCCCCAAGAGTTAGGTTCCTGTGGCCAGCCAGAGAACTGCGTCTCGTAAAAGGGACGATGGTCGTCTTCGAGGGGCCGATGTTCAGTCCAACCCCACTGCACCATCCCTTACCCGGACCTAGTCCTCTTTGTACGATATCGCAGGGAGTGTCTTAAACTTTTTCCCTAGCTATAATAACAATGCCGTCCGCACATCCCTAACGGCGGATCCCATTGTTAGTTATCCAAACGAGTAGCTCGTCCAAGGCTCCATCCTGTGGGCAGCGTCATTTAGTGCCGAGGCGAGTTCTGGTATCCCCTACTGTGGTTTCAACTATTCTGGTGAGCAGAACAGCCTCTTTTCATCTGCGCACCTATGCCGCCCCATTCCTTTTCTCCACTGCTCTTGCTACATGAGACGTCTTGCCACCTTCGATATCTAGGAAGGCGCTTAATATTGCTTCCCCTCATTCCAGTGGAATCTGTATATCCGAGGTTAGCTGTTACAGAGTAGTGTTGTTTGATCTATCTGCTCTGTAAGTTTGATGGTTCGCTTGCGGGGTGCCGTTTTCAGCGCCTTCGAACTTATTTCATATTTTCCATGCGCTTTAGTAAGAAAGAAGTAAGACTTATTGGTCTGAAGGATTTCGCCAGTTAATAGGGCTAAGACCATCTTGTTAAGAAGAGTGAAGAGAGGTCTGTTAGACCATTTTTTTGTGTCAAAATTTTCGTTTCTATTAAAGGCACACAAAAAATTGAAGAATTCGTCTGCGCTTTGTTCGTTTGCGCTTCCTTCATGTTCACCGTCAAGCATCGATACGAAATTTATAACATTTTTCTAGCACCCTTTGGAGGTACTCATCTTTAATATTTAATAATTTCTAAAAGTTGTCATACATCTCCACACATTCTTAGCCATCACCGGCTCACTTATATCCCATTATCGCATTTTACGACTTGATTTCTCTAAAATATTCATGTGAGATACCTCATATAAATATTAATAATACTTTAAGTTTGGTCTTGTTGCTAATATGTTCCCAAATACGAATTACCGCTTCCCATTACGATCCAAACTCAAACTGCAATATGCCAATATTACTTTCATTTCTTTAATACATACATATATCTGATGGTTCTCACTTTCAACATGAGAATTGTGCTTGTAATAAATACTTGATGCTTTGTTCGATGTTCGAACCGCGCATTTCCGGCACACAAATATGGGTTATCGGAACTAAATATATCATAACGGCAAAAATAAAAAATGCAAAAAAATCAAAATGAAAATTTTTTCGCAAATATTAGCTGCAACATATTGAAAATTCGCAGCTGCGATGAGCCTAAACTACAACAAAACAAAAGCAAGCCACAAAACATCATAATTTATGGCTGGCAAGTGTGGGCTTCCAGCACAAAATGCAGGAAGTCATTGCGGCATTAGTGCAGGATAGATTGGCTTTTAAAAAAGGAAGCACAGATAAACAACAGCAACAACAACAACAAGGAAGCGGAAAGGCGAGTGAAACTGAAGCGCTGATGAAAGGGGTGGCAGCCAGCGCCAGTTAGCAGGCCAATATGTGAAAAGCTCCATAAACATGCTCGCCCATATTTGTATTTGTTTGTCTATTTGTATATTAAAATTTATGAGCTGAAAATAATGGCTTCTGCCATAGTGATGATGGCGTCTGGCGTTTTTTACTTTGCTTTATTTCCATGATTACAATTTTTTACGCCGCCTGTTGTACAACAAAGTTGCACTGAATTGTAGGTTATTATTTTGTTCCTACTTTTTTATTTATTTTTTTTCTTATTTTTTATTTTTTTTCTTATTTTTTATTGTTTATGTTGTCATGCTGTAACACTAGACTACTTTTATTTTATACCATTTTACTCGTTATGCAGCTTTTCATTCCACAAATAGCGCTACAGGCGCGATATTCAAAGGGGTTGTGACTCCAATTTTCACAAGCAACAACAATGCATGAAATATGGAGCGACAAAATTTGCATAAATCAAAACAGTTAGCGAGGAAATGGATAAAAATGCACAGAAAAAATAAAAATACAAAATAATCTACAGAAAAATATTTATGTATATTTGCGTCTCATTTTGAGTAGGGTTTCAAAATGCCTTATAAAGATATCTCAGATAAAATGTATGTATATATTCATAAACGAGCACTTTTTAAAGTTAGCTTTGGAACAGAATACATTCCTTTTTCAGCTCAGAGTTGGCTATAATATGTAAATGGAATCAAGTCTTCAGCGTTTCTAAAAATTAACGTAAAATAATAATCAACAATAAAACATTGCCTACAATTAGGCGTCGCCAGTTAATATTACAACCAAGTCGCAAACCTAATGTGTTGATAATCATTCAATATAATATCCAATTCACATACCTAATATGCTGATAATCATTAGCAATAGTCGCATTCAACTTTTAAGCCGCCAAACTTTAAGTAGGGTAATAGACTAAAGTTTTTATACTAATATGAAAATAAATTTTGAAGCGTGAACTTTAGTAAAGCGAAAAATAGTATCATGAAATTGAAAGCATGTGATTTTATGTCTATAAACCTAAAAAATAGCAGGGAAATTTGACGAAAACTAAATCTTGGTCGAACAATTTGTATGGCGAAATAATACAGCAGTCTGATCTGAACAATATGTGCGGAGATTGTAGCATTAACTTGGACAATAATCTATGCTAAAATTCGTGAAAATACTCGTCAAATAAAAATGTTTTATATGTAGCCGAAAAAGTCGTTTCGTATTTTGTCAATAGATGTAGTTGCAGTCGTATATCTCCAGTGCTACAAATCACATTGTGTCATAACATATACTGTTGAAAAGGTGAGATGTTAAGCTTCATTTAACCAAAAAAAAATTAAATGAATTCGGCGAAGTTGAAAAAAGTTACAGCTGTTCTAATATAAGTAAAAGTAATGATGAAATTCGCTATATTTAGAAATTTTTGTATAAAAAGGAAGAATGCCATGCAAGCCACCAATTAAATTTGTAAAGTTTACGGAGACGATGCTGTATCAGTTCATATAGCATAACAATGGTCTGCCCGCTTCCTTTCTGGAAATTTCGATGAAAGATGCACGTCGCTCTGGTCAATCTATCGTTGAAAAAGTCGATGAAATTATGGAAAAGATTGACGAGAACCATCACATAAGCAGCCATGACATCGCTAAGGAACTTAACTTTCATCATCAAATGGTTTTGAACCATTTAAAAAAGGCTGGCTACAAAAAGAAGCTCGATGTTTGGGTACAACTCGAATTGTCTGTGAAAAATTTTATGGACCGAATTAACATCTGCGATTCTTTGCTGAAATGAAATCGAATCACTTCTGAAGCGAATGGTAACAAGAGACGAAAAATGGATCAAATGTGCCAATAATGTGCGAAAAAGATCATGGTCCAAGCGTGGTGAAGCTCAACAAATGGTCGGAAAGCCAGGATTGACGCCTCGAAAGGTTATGCTGAGTGTTTGGTGGGATTGGAAAGGAATCATCCACTATGAGCTGCTCCAGCCTGATCGAACGATTGATTCTACATTTTACTGTCAACAACTGATGAGATTGAAGCAAGTAATCGAAAAAAACGGCCAGAACTGATCAGCAGAAAGGGCTTCGTCTTCCATCAGGACAACGCTAGACCACACACATCTTTGATGACTCGGCAAAAACTGGGAGAGCTTGGCTGGGAAGTTTTGATGCATCCACCATATAGCCCTGACCTTACACCAACGGACTACTATTTGTCTCGGTCAATGCAAAACTCCCTTAATGAAATAAAGTTGATTTCAAGTGAAGCCTGTTAAAATTACTTGTCACAGTTTTTCGCCGAGAAAAAAGACAATTTTTACACTGATGGAATAATGTCTCTAACGGAAAGATGACAAAAAGTGGGCGACCAAAGTAGTACATATTTGGTTCATTAAAGTTCATTACAAATATAAAAAAAAATTTAGTTGAAGTTTGATTAGAAATACGAAAAGACTTTTTCGACTATACAATATCTCGTCAAATAAAAATTAATATACATATGTATATATTTTTCTTCTGGGAGCAAAAGACTTCGTTGCAAATTTAGAATACTTACTCTGTTCAGGGTATAAAAATAAGTGCTGTATTCTGTTTTGGGTTTTTTTAAGAAACCACAATAATTTATCAAAAGATTTAAGTGTAAAATTTTTAAATAAAATTTCAAAAAAATGTGATGCCAGTTTGCATTCTTCACATTCACCACATTTCCCATAATTGAATAGTGAAAAATATTTCTCAACAATAATCCCATTTGTTAGACGCAACAAACACAGATGCGCTGAGCACTCAAGCAGCCCATCACGATAACATTATTGGCAGTTTTTATTTATTTTTGCCTTTTTCCGATCCTTCCTGCCACTCGAGTATACCACTCCATCATTTGCAGCACAAATATCCACAGATATTGAATTCAACTGAATTTTCGCCGATAATTTAAAACAAAAACTGCGAGTTCTCGATTACCTTTCAGCAACCGTTGGATGAGTATAAAAGCTTACAGCAACTCACGTCACATCCATCAATGGAAGCCAAAACAATTCATGTCGGTAGCTACCATATACTATATACATATACATATATAAGTATATATATATATATATGTGTGTGTGTGGATGTGCTCCAGCACCTTCATTTTCCTCATTCATTCAATTGCTCACTCGCTCGTTCGAATGCTTACAGTTACATTTGTACAACTCCAATCAATTGAATTTCAATGGAATTCTAAAATATCTGACAGCCGGAAACGGAAGTGAAGTTGGACTAGCGCAGATGCACACCAACACACGCGCATATAAATGAGTACAAATGCGAGCGAAATTCAATTGACTGACGGTGGTGGCTAAGTGGCGGTTGCGGGGACGGATGACTCAATGGTTAGCTGCGGCGGCGCGTCTCTTCGTCTCTTCCTGCTGCCGCTGTCTATTTCTGTGTTAGTGTGTGTGTATGACTCTGTGTTATTCCGGCTTAATGAAATGTAACGCAACGGCGGCCGCTGTGGTGGCGCTGGCGCTGACGGGCGGCGGAAATGCGCGTTTTAATCGAAAATGTTTTGTGGCATTAATAACGGTGCATGCATGTTTGTGTGTGTCTGTGTTTGCGCTGCGCACTGGAGCATATGCTAGTTTTCGTACAAACAGCAACCGAACCGAATCGCACACAGCGCGCCACATTACGGGGATATTAGTGTAAAAGCTCATTTCCGCTAAACAAAATGCACAAAACTTGCTTAAATATTGCAGATGTCAAAGTCAAACGATGGCCAACGAGGCGGAAACCGAGCCACGAATATGCTGCGATACGCAAATGGTTGAGCTGCTGTGGACACTTTGCCCATGTGTTTGTGTGTGTAAAAATACACTGATCATTGAATTATAATGCGACGAGGAATTTCCGCAATGCAGTGCATTTTTTTTTTTGCTGAAAGGTCGCTGTGCTTAATGGTATTTAAAATTTCAGTACTAATTGAAGCGAAGCTCTAACCAAGGCTAATCTACTTTGGTATTAGATTCTATATTTTGATGCTGCGTATATGATATGGTTTAAAAATGCTTTAACTGATATATAGTATACTATATGTATGTATGTATAAAATGTTCAGTAAAAAATTGTCAATATTTTTCAAATAGTTGGCTTTTGCGATCTGCATCTCTCGTTGTATAAGCGGGTTCGGGATGCACTATGTGGCGTTGGAAAGCTAAGATTTCATACTAAAAAAACTTTTCAGGCAGTTTTGTTGTTACTCAGCTCAGTATTCTTTGAGAACGCGTCAAAGACGGACAACGGCAAAGATAAAAAAGACCATATTTTATAGTTTTTCTTCGATCAAGATGAAAACGCAAGTTTTCTTTTATTGTCATTACTGGGTTATAGCCGAGTTTACTACAGCGAAGGCTGTTTTCTTCTTTTCATTGGGGTGTTTCTTACGTGGCGGGTCCCAAATCTCATGCATAACACTGTGGAGAGATGTTTCGCCTTCTCACTTTAGCTCGCCTTCAAGAGGATGTTTTTTGGCTACCCAGAGGATACTTGGTCTAAGACCGGAAGTCGTGGGCTACTTGAGCTATATGTAAAAAAATCGTTTCGGGCCACACCCAATTGATTGGCGATCAGGGAACTTTCCCTACATGAGTGAACTTCTACTCATGTCTCCAACTTCCCAAAAACGCAAGTAAGGCGTCTAAAAATATAAATAAAATTTACGCTGCTGATACTATTACGGACAAAATGCAACTTCTATTCGATCGTCGATTCCGTTCAGATATCTTTATTGTCAAAGAAGCATTACGCTCTGCAAGGCCAATTACTGAAAATATCGATCGAATAATGGAAATCGTCGAGTTCGACCGTCATGTAATTTAATTGGATTCCCCAGGAGCTAAACATGGCGAAAACAACATTTGGAACTACTTAAATAGGGTTGGATATAAAAAAAGTGTCAATGTATTCACGAGCTAACGCAAAAAAAACTCATGAACTGAACTTCCAACTGGAAATCGCTGCTGAATTGCGAGAAAATCGATCCATTTCTGCAGCGAATGGTTATTATTGATGAAAAGTGAGTCCCTTACGGTCGAATATAGGTGAGTCGAAGTAAACGGTGACCAAGCGAGGATTGATGGTCGGGAAAGTTTTGCTTGTGTTTTTTAGCATTGACGGGGAATCATCTACCAGAGCTTGTTTTTTCGCTTAAAATCCTCATTCGACCTGTACTATCAACAGTTAAACCGACTAAAAACAACATTGTCCAGAAGGGATCAGCTTTTGCCGAAAAGAGTTGTGCTCCACATGTGGCCACATCGATCAACGGCGGTGACTAGCTCTTAGTTGAAAGATTCTTGTGCATCCAAGTTATGACCTGTACATAGCACCAAGTGTATAGTACCTATTCCTGGCTATAACAATTGATATTGCAATTTTTACTAGACCTCATATATCTTTATATATTAGATAATACGATGGTATCGTCCCTTCATCGGCTACCACCGCTTTGTTATTCTCTACACGAGTAATTATTATTCGAACTTCTTCATGGTCGGGCAATGGAACGTCTCCGTCATCGATTGGGGAATCCGGTTCGCCTTCTCCTGGCGTTATGTTTTCACTGCCATTCAGCAGGCTGAAGAAGTTTTTCCTCCACAATTTTAGTATGCTCGCCCTCAATGAAACTTTGTTCGCACGGTTATGAGACTCACCAATGAATAATGTCGTAGTTTAGTAAGTCCTTGAAGATCAGCAGCCCCTTAAACCTTGTCTTGTAACTCCAACTTACAACACAGGGAACTTTCGCTTCTCTCCTGAATATATTCATATTTTTTTATTCAAAATAATTGACTAGGATTATAGGAGGATATTACCGGACTTTTAAGTCGCATTTCGGAGCATCTATATTTATTCCTTGATATATTTTGAAAATAATGAACGAGGGAAAGACGAAATATCTCCTGTCAATCAAAACAGTCGTCGCGATCGTGACTTCGCTCCCACATCACTGTTGACGGTCATAACTTGGAAATCGTATCTTAGAACCAACATTAACACTAAAAATAATGCCAGCCTCGAAATCCAACGCAGAATAACTCTTGCTAACAGGTGCTACTTCGGATCGAGTAGGCAATTGAGAAGTAACGTCCTTTCTAGACAAACAAACACCAAATTCTATGAGTCAATCATTAATCCAGTCCTGCTATATGGTGCAAAGGCGTGGACGATGACAACGTCTGATAACGTTATGAGTTTTCGAGAGAAATTTTCTGCGAAAGATTTAAGGTCCTTGCGCATTGGCAGCGGCGAATACCTCAGTCAAAGGAATGATGAGCTGAACGAGATATACGACGACATTGACATAGTTCAGCGCATTGAGAGACAGCGGCTACGCCTTCCAGATCATGTCGTCCGAATCGATGAAAACAGTCAGCTCTGAGAGTATTCTACGCAGTACCCGCCGAGGGAAGCAGAGGAAGACCCCCACTCCTTTGGCATGTTTGTCTGATTTAATTTAATTTTATTTTCCACCAAACTTTTCAAATTTGCTTAAGAAATCTTAGATGTAACTCCACTTTAATCCAGCTAATTTCAATTCCACCCTTTTCCGTTAATCTTATTTAAATACGATTGTTTTGTCTTAATTCCCCCGTTCACAGATTTTTTCTAAACTAATGAGCTAAATCAATTAATGTGCAACTAAACAAGCAAAACAATGAAATAATCTAAATAATGAACTCCAACTCACCAACTCACCAATTCCCATGCGCCATTTGTCATTAATGCCAGCTAATTCGAGGACAATACACGATTATGCTATTTCGCTAAATTGAATGAACGAAATAAACTCAACTACAATTGTCACCCACACCCCGCCAACAAGAGCAATATTCCGACAATTCAACAGGTCGCAGGCTTAGCATTCAATAAAATTTAATTTTCCAAGCGCTTAACCGCAATTAATGCGCTAGGTGACAACAACAACAACAAAGCAACAAAGGCAAAAGTAGAGCGAAAACATTTACATACAACAAAGTAACGGTGTTCTCAATTCAATGGTGTGCTGTGCTCAAATATAGACTTAAATCGTCGCACGAGGCCGTAATAGCGAACAAACAACCGTTAGCTCGGTGCTTAGTCGCCACTAGCCCACATCTAAGACACTTAAGACCTTTACGACATTTTTATTCGCTACTTTCTATTCGTTCAAGGACAATCAGCACAGTTGTCGTCGCCTGTGCCTGTGTGCCTGTGTGCTGAAGTTTTTCTGTATTTGTCTTGGCAAAGGCCGCATAAGCTGCGGTAACAAGTTGAATGATAGTTATGTCAAAGTTAAATGCTAAATTATTGCAGCAATTAAACGACATTAAAGAGACAAAAAGCGAAGACTGTGTGTCGCCAAGCAGATACCAAGAAAATGCTCACCGTCATCAGCGTCCTCATTTGCATACTTGCATTCGTATGCTTGTGTGTGTATGCGTGTGCAAAAGTCTTCTTAGCCTTCTTCTTACCCGTATTCAACATTCGCGCACTTTTTACCTTGCTCTTCGTGCGGCCGTGTCGTCTTTTTAGCCGCCTTTGAGGCGCACGTACACGCTTTAGCGCTTTTAATTAAGCGGATTTGCCTGTCTTAACCGAGCTTGGTCGCCAACGTCGTCGAAGTAGCAGCCACCATATTTGACTTGCCAGCTGTGCCGTGGCTCTACCAACCCATTTCTGGTATCTGCTCACCACCTTTCAGAGACACAGTTGGAAAGTCGAAATATTGCAGCGAAAGGTGTGCGCAATGGAAGAAGGTCACAGTGGCGTGAGAGGCTGAGGTTGAGGTTGCCGCTGAGACAGCGTCTACGGCTGAGGCTTGCGTTGTTGGCTCGCAGTGCTGAAGTAGACACGCAGATGCGATTTAATGCAGCAAAGCGTGATGAAATATGTAGGAAATGTTTCATGTTGAAGCCTTTGATGAAAATGTGCGGTGCGCGATATTTATCTAGGCAGATTAGCATATGTCTAGCGCGGATTCACACCAGCTTGACAAGCACTGAAGCGACATTAGAAAAAGCTGCAGTTTCTTTGGCTGCTTAAGATTTAGAGAAGAGGTATTATATTTCTTTTAAAGTTTATGGTTAAGCAAGAGAATGGTGTGTTTAAGAATTATTTTCAAGAGTACACTTCAGTTGTTAAATGTAATAAAAATGAAAAATAAACCAATGCTGATGTGATATGCTAATATGAGGTGCCATGATGTGTAGCGAAACTGTATGATATGATGTGATGAGTTTGATACGATATGGTTGATTGTGATAAATGAAATGTGAAAAATAAAAATGGATGTTGTGATGTGATGATACCGTGTGTGATGTGATTTCATGAGTTTAAGCGATATGAGTTGTGACGTGATATCATTTTACATACCATAATACGGATCGAAATGTGTGATATGATGTGCCGTGATAGGAGGCTAATCTATATGATGTGATGTGATGAGTTAATGAAGTTGCATATGGCATGATGTTGCATCAGCTTATTAACATAAGCTTATTAACATGAAGTATGTGAAATGGTTTAATATGATGCGATCATGTGATGTCACATGATGCGTTATGCATTTTAATGAGATGTCGATGATATGTGAAGTAATATGATATGATATGTGATAAAACGCGATTCGATATTAAGCGAAATATGACGATATGATGCGATCAGATGAGAGATGAGATGTATACAATATGATGTGATTTATTATTATAAAGTCATACAAGTCATATGTGGTAGGTTATGATATAACCACATGATGTATTGTCATACGTGATATGATTATATAGTCATATTAAGATGTAATATGATGACGTGGTATATCATCATATTCATCATCAATTCAGATGCAGAGATGCGAGTGATGATAGTCTCATTCGCTGTCATATGTCACGTGTAATGCCATGATATATTGGCATGTGACATTGTAATATAGTCGTATGATACATTTTCATTTTTTTGGTATGGTATGATGATGTGACGTGATAATATAGTCACGTGATGTGTTGTCATGTGATGTGATATCAGAAGTTATGATAAGATCATATGATGTGACGTGATATGGTCCTATAATGAAATGATATGATGGGCTATAAGGTTCACAAATGTAAAACAATAACAATATTAATTATCATCACTCGATCTCTTAAACATCCAAATGGTGTGACTTCAAAGAAAAAAATCGAGTCTCATAATCTACCACATAAAGTATTATTCAAGATTCTGTCCACTGCAAGTAGAGAAATAAATCCGAATTTTCCACAAATAATAGATTTTGCAGGCAAGCAAAATATTACACTTTAGCTTCATCACTACTTTTAAATTTTCCTCTTCGCCCCTTCTTTTCGAGGCAATTTCCCGCAAATTTTTATTGCGGCAATAATTTAAAAAATCGTGTACGCCTCTTATCTTTATTAAAAGTAAATTTTATTATCCAAATATTAACCTAATTAACTGTCAAGCGCACACATTCAAAACACACACACACACACTTATACAAGTGCTAGGGAATACCGTGTAAACAGCGCAAGAAACTTGCAAAATTTGAACCTCTCTTCGCCTTCGAAGTAGCACTCCATTGTTTGAGAAATGCCTGCTTCGTGGTCGTTGCCATTTCAGCGTCTTTCTGTGCTTTCATTTTCCAACTTTCCAGCAACAAAGCGTGAATATTCAAGCTTTGCATGAAAATGTGCAAACAGCTTTCACAGCCGCAAAAACATAATAAGTTGACAAATTCTTTTTTGCTGAACTCACGCACCAACATACTCACATGCAAGTGTATGGGGATTATTATAATGAGTGTGTTAGCACTTTTGGCATTCTTGATGAGTTTCCAACTTTTTCTCATTACCTTGGGCCTGTACTGCCTGCAGCTGCCATTTATTTATGTATTATGTTTGGTAGGCCGTGCATGCTTCGATTGCTGCTTATTGATGTTTGGCGTTTTCATTGTGGGAAAGTTTGAAATTGATTAATATCTGGTATTAGATGTTTCTACATGTTTTACTTCAAGACCTACAACTACATATTTGATGGTATTTTTCAAAAATAATTAAAACTTCTCGCTGCTGCTCCTATATGCGTTGGCGATATTCGCCATATGAGGGAGCTATAACTTAAATCAAACTCAAAAAGATTAATGAATTTCTTTTATCAGAAATATACATATGTATATATTCGAGTGTTGGGCAGACGCTCTAAATGTGCAAGACCTTAAGTGGAGGTAGTGGAATTACGGTTGAACTGCACCGAGTACCTCAAAAGTCAAGACTACATCGGCCTATTAAAACCATTTTTTAGTTTGATAGGTGCCATACTTGGATAACATCAGAGGAAATAGTTAGAAAGTTGCCACCGAATTAAAATGTTTGAATTGAAAAAAAAAATATAAAATAAATAATATATAAACTCAAAAACGTTGCAGAATATTTACAGCTGAACAGATTTTTAGAAAAAAGGGTTGCCATCTGTTTAAAATTTTTCAAAAAAAAATCTAAAATAAGTTAACACTTTTAAATAGAAACGTTTAAAATGCTTACAATTCAAAATATTTTCAAACAAGGTTGCCACCTTTTGACAATTGCGGAATAAATTTTAATAAAAGATGAAAAGTGTAAAATAAATGAACACTATAAACTAAAACACGTTTCAGAATATTTAAAGTTAAAAATATTTTCAGAAGGGTTGCCATCTCTTTAAAAAAATTTCAATAAAATGAGATTATAAATTAAGTTAACACTATAAATTAAAAACGTTTCAGATACTTATAAATCAAAATATTTTCAAAAAGAGTTGCCACCTTTTGACAATTGCGAAATAAAAAAATTATTTAATAATTAAAATATATAAGAACTTCATATAAAATTAATGATGATTATAAACTAAGAAAGCGCTTCAGAATATATACAGCTAAAAATATTTTCTGAAAGCAATCTGTTAAATTTCTTTTAATTAAAAAGGATTATAAAATTAGATTAAATTAGAAATTAAAAACGTTTCAGTTACTTATAAATCAAAATATTTTCAAAAAGGGTTGCCACCTTTTGACAATTGCAAAATAAAAATTAATTTAATAAATGAAACATTTTAATAAGAAAATAACATTAACAATAGGCTAGGAAAAAATCAAAATTCATTGAAGACCAACCCAGTTGAGGCTTATAACCAGTTTATGGAAAATTGGACTCAATTTTGGAGGCAATATGAAGATTTGTTTTAAAATATGTAAAAAAGTGATTTTTGTCCTAACAAATTTGATGAGATGATTGAGTCCAATTTGAAGATTTCTTTCAAATACGTTTTATAATATTGTCTATTGTATTTTCCCTAATCTTTATGGTGTCACATTGAACCTTTAAGCTTTTACGAACCCTTCCGAATGAATATGCCACATATTGGTGCATGTATGCTATGTAATCGCAATAAAAAAGAATACCAAAAAAAAAAAAAGGAGGTTAGCGATAGCCAAAGGTAATTGCAATAACAGCAATCACAACAAAGCCGACCACCCAGCCGTCCGTAAAAAACCAACAAGCACTCGAGAAACGACACAAGAAAAAATGAAACAACAATGGAAGAGTAATGAAAAATTTCGCAGACTTTGAGAAAGAAAACAAATGCAATTCACAGAGCAAATGTAATTTTATTGCCTACAAGAAAATGGACAAAAAAGATAAATATTACGTGTGGATACACGAACGCGGCGAATGAGTAAATGAAAGACATACATTTATGTAGTCGATTGTGTGATTGTGTGAGTAAATGCATGCTCGTTTTAATATCACCTACATATCTACCCTGGAACATGCGAATTGCTGGCGTGAAAAACACAACTCAAGAACTTATTCAAGTTATTTTTTTTTAGCCAGAAGAACTTAGGAAGTTATGTGGCATGAAGCTGTAGGAACTGTACGCTGGTCCCAGTTGGAAGTTGGCTCTGTGTCCTTCTTCTAATTGAAAGCTCATAAAATGTCACCATTTTATAGGCTCTTCCTTGCGAAAGCAGTTACTTATTAGAATTAAATAGCAAGTTTTATTTTATTTTAATATTCTGTATTTTGGGGAAGAGCTCACAACATTTAAAACATACCCCAATTGACACCATAAAAAAGCGAAGTGAATGGGTTTTCCCGTTGGGTACATTTTCATTTATTTCATGCATTTGATGGTTGTAAGATATGATATACAGGGTACTCACGCACGTGTATATTCATCACTTTCTTATACAACAACCACCCTTCCGTCATAAAATCGTAAATTTTATTGCAGGACTAGGCCTTTCAGCAACGATAGCAAGCAAAAAAAAATAAATGTACAGTCAAATACCAATACACATGTATATATATGTGAATTAGAGCGAGTCGTTTTTTTACTGTCACATCCTGTATGCGACAAATATTCTACGAATCATTCTGAGTAACGTTGCCCAAGAGAATATTGGTCTAAAATCGATTTGAAGCCAGCGATTTTTAAGGCGAAGTTTAAAAATCTAAATAATCGGTTGTATGTCGGAAGAATATAAAAATGGATATATGTACGTACTAAATTTAATAGGGTTATCTCAAATAATAATATTTTTTATGATCCCTTAAATATTTGGACTCAAAAATCAAATCAAAAATCGCTCTCTCAAAACCGGCTTTAAATCTACATATAATCTATTTGGCGAAGTTGTGCAAAATTACCCGTAGAACAGTTACCGCATACGCTATTTTCCGTTTTTAGCTCCCTGTAAATCGATCCTCTCTAATGTATATATATATTGGTTTCTGCCTACATGCAAACATTCCTCAAATACGAGTATATGTAATATTTATATTCACATGTTCCATGCAGCGCCTTAAGGTCATTAAATGCGTGTGTGCTGCTCTCTCTTTCCAAACTTTGCGCTTCTATGCAAATTTCCGACAACATACGAGCTCGTGTTTGAACTCGTTTAACTTGATTGCCTCAATTTCATTAGTGATGTGCGTGTATGTCAAATTGACTGATGCGAGACGAAGCGAAAATCACGAGTTGTGGGGTAGAAGCAGGCACTTCGAAAGCAGTAAGAGGAAGCGGCAATAATTTTGAAGCACGTTTGTCAAACTGCGACAGAAACGCAAAGTCGCTGCCCAGGAACTGCTGCTTTTAAATAGATTGCCCACTTACTTACCCCGGTCATTTATTTAGGAAACCCTTTTATGGCATACAAGACATATTCATTAATTTGTTTACAAATTGGTTTGAATTTGGAAACCAAAGGGTTAAGAAATGGTAGGGCTGTTCTTATTTCTATTGAAATAATAATTTTTTTATGAAATGTGAAGTTTTTGGTTTAACTAGACAATTCTTAAACTCAGTTATTGAATATTAGCTAAGTCTTAACCCTAAAATAGGAAGAAGTTTTTTTTTTTGAAAGTTATGTGATAAGTACTATTTTGGGGGTAAGAACAGTTAAATATATGTCATCATATGTATAACAAAAAAATTCAATATTGGCTGTATGCTAAATAAGATATAAAAATATTTACTCGAATGACGAATCAACGGTCAAATATAATTAAATGCAAGAGATCTTCACCTAAAATGCAAAATAAGGTAACGCTACTTTTCATAGGTTTACAGGGGAAGGAAAAACGATATAAGAGAAACCACTCATATTGAAAAAAATTGAGTTTGGTTATAAAATGGTTATGTATTGGTTATACATTGGTTATATATTACTTATATATTGGTTATACAGTGGTTATATATTGGTTATACATTGGTTATATCTGACAGCGGAGCTGAAAATTTTATGCTACATATATGTATTATGTTGTGGTGAATCGTAAGCAATAAAAAACTCAATTTCGATTACGTTATTTTGCATTTTAGGTAACGATACATACCTCCAAATTTTTTCAAATGAAACCATATTATTTTTATCATTAAAAAATGTTATTGGCCCATATTTTACTAATTGCTATTTTAAACAAGAAAATAAAAAAAAAATGTAACTTGTTGCGGCGTTTCACCAAATAGTCGAAAAAATAACTGAATATCAGTTTTCTTTACTTCAGACACAGGTTATCAGGCGCCAGAGTAAAAAATACAAAAATCTTTCCCTTCCCGTAAAAAAATGTATGACCCTAATGTACAACTTAGTTACTTGATACGATGAGAAACCACTGCTGGATATTATTATAAAATTTCCATGGACTTTTATAATACTACAATAGGAAACCTGAAGAGTGTTCTATCAAAAATAAGAGTAACATACATACTCTTTATATTACATGTGAAAGGATATTAAATGTCAAATTTGTTTACTTTGGAAAATGAAACTTCCTCATTGTGCTTAGACAAACATATTTATACATTGTACTTACGTAGACGACACCAAGAAATACTTACATAGGTTAGGTTGGTTGAATCACCCCTTTCATTATAAGCAGACGAATAGGTGACACACCATGCCATATAAACGTATGTATGTATGTGTGCATGCAAATTGGTTACGCACACCAGTTCATACCCAAAATTATGGCCACTTTTAATGTTCAACAATTCGGTGTACATTTATTAAGTGCTTAAACTTTTATAGCTGCTTTTTATTGCTGCGTGCCTTTCCTAATGACACTGTCACGCTGTCTGCCACATTCACTTACATGTTATATGTATGTGTGTATGTATATAATAAAAGCAAAAGAAATGCAAAAGGCAATCTGCAGCGAAAATATTTCAACACATGCGACAACCTTTTCAACGAAGCCATATGTATATACATACATATAAACATACATATATGTTTAATATTTTTGTTTCGCTCTGTATATACATACATATGTATGTGTGTTTTTGGTTTTTCTCTGTTTTCTTTTTTCTTAATGGCCCCAGTCTTTGCCATTTTCCTTCATCGTCCTTCATTTTCAGCTCACGTTTATTAATTAATTTGTTTTGGCTTTGTAAATATGTCTCACCTCATATTTGCGGTATCCGACAACACGTGGCTAAATACCATATACTATATAGATATGTATTATATATGAACATTTATACATTTTCACTCAACAACTTGCAAGTAATATTCTTAGGTAATTTGATGTCCTTGTACATCATGTGTAGCACACATCACAATATATATATATTCGTATATATACATATATATGTTTTTTAAGCATTCGCAGCTTGATCGTAATTAAAGGGTGTTAGCTTTGCACAGCAGGACGCTTTTTGTGGCATAATTTGAGGATATCAGAGGATTTACCGAAAAATATATTTTTTTTATTGTGTTGTGTGGTAACTTGATAGAATGAATTGTTGGTTGCTATTATTATTAATAAATATTTATATTATGTATATTAGAGTGATTCAAAAAAAAAAAATTTTTTTTTTCGTTTGGTACTCGGAAAAATAGGTTCCTAGACACCTCTAAGAAAGCCTCTCCAAAAATCTATTCATAATAATTTTTTTCATTGAGTTATAAAATTCATAAGAAATAAAAAATTTTCCCAAAAATAATCAAACTTTAACTGTTAATATCTTTTAAACGTTTGGGTTTACGAAAAAATCATAATAGACCTTTTTTGTAGAGCATTCAATTTCCTACAAAATCTAAAGAACAATATATTTTTTTAAGTAGGCCTTGAGAGGCTTTCTTAGAGGTGTCTAGGAACCTATTTTACCGAGTATCAAACGAAAATTTTTTTTTTTTTTTGAATCACTCTAATGTATATAGTCAATTTATTAAACTGGAATTGCACCAAAGAATAATTAGTTTGCTTTATGTTTAAAAATAAAAATAAATATACATATCTGATATAGTATATTGTCAATAATATTTCAGATTACCATACAAGATCTTGAGTGTATTTGTCCGCCATATGTGCCATGCATTTTGCATATTCCTGTATGTATAGTAACTCCTCCCATTTTATTAATTTGTCATTAATTAGTTTTATAGGAAAAAAAAAATAATGTTTTGTTGGTAGCACTATAAAATATTTTCCAAACAATTTTGAAGAAACTGAAGAGTTGAAGATCTTGTCTAACTAACAAATTTGGACTCATTTAGTAAAGGTAGAACCGATTATCATAGGACCATATTTAATATTTTCATTTAACAATGGCTGGGAAACTGTTAACTGATTATAGCGATTTTCTTTCGCAATTCAGAAGTGTGATATTGATATTTTTCGTCATCGTGTCATTATTTTATCATTAAAGCTGTCAAATGTCCTACCAAAACAATAAAAAAGAAAGGCTGCATTATAGGAGCTTATGGCGACACTTTCTCTTTTCTTTCTAATGAAAAAGATAAGTGTGAAAAGCATATCTTCTAAATTTTCCTATTGTCAATTTATTTTCTTTGTATTTGTCATAGCAAGAACTATGCATTAGTCTGCAAGTGGCGAATGTTGTAAGGAATACCATAATGCATGTGAACATACGAAAAAGTATTTCAAGAAATATAGTTTATTTTCTTATATTTAATTTTTTATTTAATTTATTTTTTTTTATTTAATTTATTTTTTTATTTATCACCATCGTTCGGATATATTTGTCGTTCAATTTTTTATAATATTTTGTTGATACAATGCCAATATAAGCTAAATCGGTGGATAAATATGATGTTTATAAATATTTCGACCCTAGCTCCCGCCCATGGAGCATTTTCGTATGAATATTTCATAGTTAATTGTGCACTTAAAATCAACTGTGACCATCATGTGAAAAATGATAACTTTTATGCTCATAACGAAGTATATATGTATGTATATAGTGAAATTCCTCATAAACAGACAACTACACGTGTTTATGACCGACTAAGGGAGTTATCCATATGGGGGCGTGCCAAAAATGAGTGTTTAAAAGTTATTCTTAGAGTCTGAAGCTACATCGCCGAACTATATTTCTATTGAACTAATAAAGGCGCGCCAATGTCAGCCAGAAGTGAATGAATGAAATTATACCATTAGTTTTCGTAGAGCCACGGCTAACCGCGGACGGCACCAGCGCAGGAAAATTTGTTTACTGTGATTATTCTACGTATTGTTCTTCGAAAACACACTGTCTCAAAACAACAACAATCATTAGGAAAAAAGCGGCAATTACAAATTGTACACAATTTCCTTTGCACATTTTATGAAATTTTGTCTTTTTATTAGAACGAAATATTACGAAAATAGCGCCCGTGTCCGGTCATTGAAACATACTCACGTCCGGTTATAGGAACTTCTTTTGTACGAAAATAATATTGAAAACGCTGTGTTCATGAAATTTCTCCATTATGGCCTATGTCCGGCTATGAGGTCTCTACGTAATGTAGAATTTCATTGTCATGCATATCATTCAGATATTAACTGCTACTCCTATTGACGCTATATTTTTAGTGTATCCCGCCTTTGTCCTTGAGAAAGCGTGTTCAGTAGGGCACTTAGACAAGTAGCAAACCGAGTGGGACAGATATATAAAACTATGCGATTTTTTCGGAATTATAAAAAAACTACTGTTATAAATATTGTTCGTAAAAATGACTAGCGGTTGAAAAAATTAAAAGTTCACATTACCTAATTTTGGCATTTTACCAAAAATTTTGTCCAGCCAAAATTCGACTTTTTATCGGAACAAAATACTTGTAGACATGGAGAACCATATATAGAACATGCAGAAATACCAGAAAGTTGATAGTGATCGAATCATTTGCCTCCGCGATTGAACTGAGCGCTACATTTTAGTAGGCTGTATCTGAAAAATTATTGTAAATATCGATTTAAAATTGAGTATGTTTTTAGTATTTCACAAACCGAACTCTAATATACCGGTGAAGTTGTTGGTGGGAAGTCATTTCCTCTACTGATTCAGGCGTTTGTGGAGAGATTTACTCAGAAGCTTCTATCAACTCCAGACTTTCTAAATATTGGTGTTTTTCAAGCCGAAGTTACTGACTATAAGATATTTTACTACCTCGGAGAGAAATAACCATCCACTCAGATAGTTTGAACTCATAAAGAGTGTTCTTGGCCAAGAAGTTCGTAACCTATCAATAGCATCGAGTCTCTTTGTGATAAGACTGTTTTGGGTGCCAGGCCACAACCGAATCGCAGGCAATTATAAAGCTAATGAACTAGCAAGAAAAGGCACAAGATCGATTACAAGAGGTCTAGCGATCCCTTTGCCCTTAGTAAGGCTAGCCTCTCCCAGCTGTGGGGGTCTTAAGGACTTGAGAGACATCCCGCTGAACTTGCGGGAATGGAAATTAATATTTTTCTTTTTTATAGTTTACATATAGCAGTACATCTAACGTCTGCTATTTATTATTCAGCTAGAGAGCCATTTGATCTTTCTTTAACACACTCAGTTGAAAGACACCCACCAACTTTCCAACGAAAATCCATTAGCAAAAACATAATAAAATTTATCATTTCGCAAATAATGAGACAACAGTAAATAATGTCGAAAATAAACTCCAACCAACTACTTACACATTGCGCTGTTGACAAAAAAGCAAGCGAAAATGCGCACGTTGTTGTTGCCGCAAATCAATATATAAATAAATGTTGTGCTTTTCCACGCAGAAAATATGCGTAGCTACAATGGAATGCTGGCGAAACGTGCCGAGCATAAAGAATGTAAGCGAAGCAGGATGAGTGCAGATATGCAGGACAATGCCAACCATAAGGACTGGCTTATGGTTATGTGTATGTATGGGTGCGTGTTTGTAGGGCCAAGTTAATGGAGTAGACTTGGTGCGGCAGAATGTGGACGCAAAGGCCGAGAGCACGCTCGCCAAACACATACCAGCACACGCTTGCTCGCTTGGTATTCATGAGGGCCGTGCGCAGCAGATGGATGCCGGCCAACAACAATGGCAAATAATGACAAACTACAAGCGCAAACAACGATAATAACTCGTTAGTGTTGTTAGAGAGAAGAAGAACGCAAGCAAATAAAATGAATATATTTGTGTTTGCACAGATGCAAAATGCAAACAGTTCGTCAACTAAACTTGACTGGCTTCAGCTAAGGCACTTCGTTGTTCGTTTTCGTTTTTATTTTTGTTGTTGTTTTTTTGTTTTTCTTTTTCTGTGTAAGTGGCGCAAATATATTTTCTTTAACAGTTTTTGTGCAAGCTCAGTTGATCAGCCAACGAAGCGAATGCGAGCCAAACGGAGCAAAGAGTGCCTTTACTGACCTGACCCTTTCTTGCCTCAATGGCAAAAAAAAGCTTTAAAATATGTAAAAGTAAAAATAGTTGGACCACGAGTTCCCTTTGCTGCTGGATGATGAATAAATGTGAAAGAATATTGCTTGCTGGTCCCCCATATATATGCCATATGTGTTGTATTTGTTTGTGTGTGTGTGCGCATAAATGAGTTTTCCACTGAGGCAGCGTCCACATTGAGATGCAAGTCACATGTGGCAGCGGCGCGTGCAAAAAAATTGATAGAAGCAGCAGCAAAAAGTGCTGCATGTATGGTTATTTTAACATGCAACGTACTTCACACACACACACACAGCAAGGACAAGCGAAAACGGTCAGTGGTGAGAGAGAGGCGTAGAGTGCAGTGGCTAAAAGCACCAAGCAACCCACACACTCACTTCTTATTTTTCTTTTTGTCTTATGCAATATGCATGTGTGCACACACACACATACTCACAAACAGATGTGAGGCGTGCGCCTAGCTGTATGCCAGGGAAATCGGTCAGCCAGCGCAAAGTGGGGCATTCGGCGAGTACGCGCTTAGCATTCTACAACCATATGAAGCATAAGAAAAGTTAAAAAAAACATATTAAAGCAAAAACTAAAAACAGCTCAGCTCGTGGTCAGCAAGGCGCACATTACGTGCCGCACGACACTCGCCAGTGAGTCACAGGATTTACTGATTGCCTCAGCGGCCGGCACGCTGTGGGGTGCATTTTGTCGTAAGTAAGCGTTCTTTTCACCTTCATCGCCATCACTACACCATCGATGGGACGCACTGCAACCGCAGTAAGCTCTGTGGCGCTCTGCTGCAATTGTTGCATGCAATAAAATACGGCTGTGCGCACATATGTGTGTGCTTAATATGTTTAGCTTGCGATTTGTATTCCCCTTTGCTGGCTTTTTCAGCTTTAACCATTCTCTTCTCTCACTTTTTAATATCTCCTTTACATATTCCTCATTCTGTTGGTTGTTTTTGTTTTTCCTTGCTTGGTTCGCTGCAAGTTTTCCAATTCTTAGCTGTCAACTTGTTAATGGTTTCAGCAATTGGTGAAATCGCATAAATGGGTGCATGAGAGGGCTTTGAATTGCAAATGCGGTGATTAGTCATCGAACCAAATGAAGTCTTGTACTCGTAAATATACGACTAGTATTATTAAATATGTAATTTTTTTGATTCTAACTCGTTGGGTATAATGATGTTATATTATTGGGTAGTCGAAAAAGTGTTTTCGTATTTCTAATCAAACTTCAACTATAATAATAAATAAATAAACAAATCTGTACCATTTTGGTCGAGCACTGTTTACCATTTTTCCGCTAGAGACATTATTCCATCAGTGTAAAACTGCCCAATATATATTATGCCCAATGGCTCTGCGTGGAAGTGAGGAGACACAATGAGACTCTTTTATTTATTTTGATCTTGATTTTATCTTTGATATTTCAATGACCAAATTCCTTCTCCATATTATAATGAAACGGCCTTTCCATCGGCTGCCTTGTGAATTCCAGTCGATAGCGTTCCAGGTGATTGTGCCTGTATCTCGCCTAAGTACATGCCCGAGCTAGCACCATTTTCTTTTCAGCATATCTGCCCATAGAGGTGTTGGGTTTGTGCATGAGAACAAGTCCGTGTGGGAGACGATGACGGGCCAGTAAATACGGAAAATATCGCTATGTAAATCTTTGCAGTTTTTTTATTTCAGAAGCTACGATATTCCATGTGTGCCAGCCGTAGAAAAGTGTGGACTTGACATTGGTGTCGAATATTTTTATTTTGGTACGCCAAAGAATGATCCAGGAGCACCAGACCGCATGGAGGTCGCCGACAACTTGATTGGCCTTCTTTATACGGTTGATGATGTCTACCTTTGATTCTCGGTTGCTTCTATAAATCTGCCCAGGAATACACTTCTTTGAGCTCTATGCCATCGACTTTGAAGTTACCGGCCGACCTGAGGCCTACTTTCGCTGCAGTCTCTTGCACCATAGCTAATTTTTTCCCATGTCAGCAATAGTGTGTGCCATTAAGCATATATCGTCTGCAAAATCTAGGTCTTCGATCCGTCTACTTATACTACAATTCCTGCCATTACGTTATCTAATATGGTTTTAAACGAAAGCGGTGTCAGAAATCAGCTTTAACAGATGCCCACCTCTACTTTTGTTCGTTTACTGAGTTTTTTTTTGTATGAAATACGACAATTCGCATCAGAGTTAAACATTCCTATCAGTTTTGAGTGGATCTCTCTACAAATTAAAGCGTTTCAGATTGCTTGATGATGAAGTATATCCAATGCCTGTTGAAAGTTGATAAAGATGAGATAGAGGAAGGCGCCATTCGAATAATTGCTCCACTATTACACGTTTGCTATTTACTTGGTCAATGCAGGTGCAAACTGCAAAAAATCTGCTTTTATATTTTGCTCAATTTCGTTATCACGCGCTCGATGCGTATGTTGCATACTTTATTCACCATGCTCAGATGATACACTTTGTCTGATCGTCTTTCTTGAGAAGATTGAATATGATACCTTCTTTTCATTCTGGGGATAAATGTCTTTTGCCCCAGAAGTACCCGAAAATGGGTCCGATCAGACAAACTGTGATTTGATAGTTCGCTTTTGCGTTAGAGAGATTGACAATTGGATAGGAGAGATTAGATTTATCGAACGTGGGACCACCTTGTTGAAACCAAATGTCGCCGAGACCACAAATTTCAATTTCAGGCATTAAACAGTCGGTTATTATGATGCGATAACAGGAATATCCAATTACGTACTCACCGGCAAAAGGAAACGAACTGGCGCGCTGGTTCCACCGGCCCATAAACCGTTGTTTTTTCTGAATGAAGTGTCAGTGGTTTCTTGAAAAATTGGTTTAAGATTGACAGGTTATCTGTCTTTCTATACGATTCTGGTGTCGAGATATTGACTGAGGCATCCGCACCTGCTACCACACGTAATGGCAGAGACATTATATTCGCTTTACTATCCCTGGTCCATCTTTCGTAATTTGTATGGCGATTTTCTTGCTGAATTTCTATAACCACTTAATATATTTTCTCTAAATATTCTGAGTATGCTCGTAGAACTCCATACAATGGCCTACCACTTTTTGATTGAAGCAGAAATTGAATTTTTGCTGGCCAAAAAAACTTTTGGGTTGAAAAAATTATTTGAAAACGCCGCCGTTTTGTTAAGTTTTTATTTTTTCGACGCTGGTCTTTGTCCGGCCAATATTTTCTAGAGCTGACTTCTAGAACCGTGTGCTTAAACTATTTTGGATATCGGTTTTCACGACAGTCGGGCCTAAGTAACCGGAACGTAATCGGATTTTTATCCGGCCAAGGACTCGACACCATTCCACGAATTCAGGAATGTTTTATGTCACTACAACAACAAACAATTTTATATTAGTTCCATAAGAATTAATTGCACCAAATGCACCACAAAAATCTCATTTTCTTTAATATACACCGTAACCTTTGCTCTAAAAATACCAGCCATACGCTGTACACCGAAGCTTACTTACTCTCTCAGCGCATTAAAAGCATGAAAATAAAGCTTTGTACTACAAAACGAAATAAAACACACAATAATGAAATAAAAATAAAATAACAATCAAACTAAATGCAACAATTGCAGATAAACGTAAACATTTGCGAAAACTAATAACAACAATAACAACAACAGCAACTGCACAGTTTTGGTGTTGCAACTACAAAAGGCTGCAATCGCAATGCGAGTAAACGCTTTAAATGCAGCTGTTGTTATTGTAATTGTTGTTGGCACTGCTTTGCTGCAACGCTGCTTGCCACTGACAGTGATGGAGTGTCGAGGCAGAGGAGCAGAGCAAAACACAGCAACGGCAACTAAGTATGACGGCCGGGCAGAGGAACACACACACACACACACACACACACACAATTTCCATAACAATACACGTGATCGAGTATGCATCCGTGTGTGAATGGGTTTGTGCGCATTGCAACATTGTGCAGATATTGCCATTGTACGGTTGAAACTTTTCACCGCAGCAACTGATTTCCAACGACCAGCAAAAGCAACAATTTCCAGTTTATTTTTGTAGAAAGCAAAAATATCCACCAAAGTTTAGCTAAGCGCTTCGCAGTGATTCAGAAACGTGTGTGGATAATCCAGTTGTTGGGAGTGAATAAAGGCAAATAATGTGCTGAATTCATTTCGGGTGCAATTCCGACTGCCATTCATGTAACTGTTAATGGGAAGGTTTTGTTTGATTTTTTTGTCTTGTAAAACAAAAAAAAAAGAATTTTCGTTTGTTTTCGAATTTTATCTTTACTATACTGAAGTCTTATACCTAGCATCCAATCCGTTCAGTTAAATTCGAAGGAATGAGCGTCTTGCTGAGCTGAACTTATGGTACTCACATCTATATATTGCAAAATCTCTACCGATCCTTTCCCTAAATATTGAAATTATGATATTTTTTACTTATCAATCTAGCCTGAATAAAAATTGCTTAGTTCTAAGATTTGTGTACCAGAAATTAATAAGACCGCATTTACGCATGGAGACTTTTGTTGCTCATTAGAGGAAAATTCTCTTTTGGTGTTGCTCATTTCCAACTCGAGTTTCCAGACTCGATTCATTCACAAGGTCGAGTTGGAAATGTGCAACATCAAAAGAGAACTTCCCAGGTTGATTCGAGTCTACAAACTCAAGTTGGAAAATTTATTGCATTTCTTTTCTTTTGTTGTTCTCCAATTTATATATGATTAAAAGTCTTTTAAAACCGAGCACGATTGCAACCCTGGAAAGCAATTAAAAACAAAAAATGTCGAAGTTCGTACTGGGAACTGATTTGAACAAGAACATAATGCGTATTGACCGCGCATGAGCGACTCCGTCTCTTCTTCTTTCAGAAAAAGATCTCGCGATATATATATATATACTAAGATATATACAAGCATCTAGCCCGAGCAAAGTGGTTCGGTTCCTTCCTTTCCGGACTGTCCTCCTCCAACAAACTTGTTTGAGCAGCAATGATCCGAAAAAGATATATCTATATTTTTATATACCATCTGATAAATATATGCAAGATGAATGCTGAAAAAAGTTACTTCGACTTATTGCAAAGAATACGGACCATGGTCCAATGAAATCTGATTTTATAAATGGATAGAATCGGACTTTAATGTACATTTAATGTGATAATATGGTTCTAAGGTTTTTGAAAAGATAATATTGTCCCGACTTTTTAAAAATTTAATGTTCTCTGCATAATTTAGTAAAAGCATTGTATTTAACCACCTTATATAACGAAGAAAATGGACGAATTCGAGTAATGATCAGGCCCACTCTCCATATAAAAGTATTGTTTAGATATTCAAACATTTTGATCTCGCTAAGCAATAATGCCAGATTTATTAGTCCTTCATACGAATGAGTTTACAAATTGAACTATGGATGTGACTACAGCTTCATAACTCCGGAACTACTTGAACTATTTTAACAAATTGTTGAGCATTCTGTTCCCAAGATGCCTGAATGGCACAGTTTTGAAATGAGCGAAATCACACCACAACCATACCTACTACCCATAACTAGATTTTTTCCTAGGTTGGTATGACTATCAGTGTCATCACAGTCATTTGAGCTTAGTATAAGCTTGTCTCTTTAAAATACATAATGAGCATTCGGCGATTTTTACGATGAAGTAAATTATTCAACAAAGAAGAGGAGGATAGGAGAATTGGAAAAGCCCTTCGGTGATAATTTTCTGTCTCGAGAAAGTGTTTTTGATTGGTACAAATTATTCAAAGAGGGTCAAAAACGTGTTGACGACGAACTACGTCCAGGACGGCCATCGACATTAACAGTCAGAGATCTTACTGACATTGTTGGAATATCGGAAGGATACATGAAAGCCATTTTGAAAGATCATTTGGACATAAGAAAAGTGAAATCACGATTGGTTCCAAATTTACTAAATTTTTTCGAAAAACAGTGTCGCGTTAATCTCTGTGAAACAGTGCCGACTACCAGTATGTCATGAAACGTATTATTACTGGCGGGAGTTTTGGATCTATGCTTACGACCCGAAAACAGACGATCAATTGGCCGAATATCGTGGCAAAGGGGAACCGAAGCCGAAAAACCACGTCAAAGCAGATCAAAAACCAGATTATGTTGACAGTTATCTTCGATTATCGAGGTGTGGTGTACTCCGAATTCCTTCTGACCGACCAAACTGTCATTTTGCGTCGTTTGCAAATTCGTAAAAAATGAAATATAAGCCGACCGGTGTCGCATACTGGAACAGGTGTTTGGTGACTTCTGGCTATTCAGGTTTTTATTACTTTGAAGGGGAAAAAAAACCTTGGAACAGGTGTTTGGTGCCAAGCAGGATTCCTTTGAGGAGGACGGCATAGATTTTGAAGAATAAATTAAAAATTTTAAAATTATGAACAAAGTCTTACTATTTTTTGCTCATAATAGTACATTTTCTATTTAATGCATGGGTACCGAATGTGAGGCACACAGTCTTGAACCAAAAGTACACACTTTCTACGATCTACACCATTCTATGCCTGTGTTCGGTCAAAATGGGAGACTTTTCAATGGAATAAAGCGAAAACGTGATTTGTTGATTATTATTATATGATTTATACTCGTATTAATCAGTTTTACTTTAAACAATTTATTTCGAATAGTTAGAAAGCAATTTTAATGAACCCAAGTGAGCAAGTGCTCCATGGAGTACTAGATCAGGAGTTAAAAAATTAAAAAACTCTCAAGCAGAAATAATTAAAATATTAAATACAAATTCAAACAAGCCGTCTGTTGCTGAAACAACTGCTTGAAGCCACCTAATCATCGTGTGGCTAGTGAATTTGTCGTTATTTTTTCGATGTGGTGAACAGTTGGCCGAAATCGCATTTGAAAATTGCTGCTGGTGGCCAACAATTCAACAACAAACTTTTGCGCCCTTACAATGTCGTTGTAATCTCTTTTCGTACAAAATTACCGCACCTCTCCCTCGATATGCGCACAGACTTACTGCAACTCCATGCGCTCACGGCTGCTGCTCCGTAGCCGAAGTTTTTCTAACGGAAGCGGAAATTTCCAGTTTGTGGTTAGTTTTTTAAGCTACAAGTTTCACTAAATTTTTTCTCTCTTTTCCGTTCGGCAAAAGTTGTGAAATTACTTTTTTCATGTGTGTATGACTGTGTGTGTGTGTGGCGAGTGGCAGGCTTAAGACGCATCCTAAACTGTATCCATCCTTTGCGTTGCCGCAATTAGTGTGTTAGTTTATTTTCGTCCACAGATTTCGTTATTATTTTGTTGTTGTTAATATTGTTGTCGTTTGTAGCCATAGAAACTTGAAACTTTTAAATTTTTAATGGCCACCGCTGGTGCATAATTGCAGGCGCCACTTTGCAATTCAATTTGTACACTTTTGTTGTTATTGTTTTTGTTGTTTTGTATTTGTATAATGCCAACACTAATTTGGCAGCACTTCAAAAAATGTCGAAAATGCCGTCATTTCGTATGTGGAACTCTTTAATAATTGCTCACTCTCTCTTTCTCTTCTCTTCACAGTGCATGAAGGCCTATGTGGACTTTGAAATTACCGAAGGCGCTTACGAGATCTCGTGTCCCGATGCCCAATGCCCGGCGCAAGGCATTATGACACTACCCGAAATCGCCAACTTGACGACCACCAATCTGATGAAGAAGCATCATCGATACCGACTCAATAAAGGTAACATATTTGCTGCTATTGGCGGCCTTAACCTATAAATTCAGTTGCCGCATATAAAAAATTTCAAATTTAAAAGAATATTAAACTCAACAGTGTTCCTTTGCTTTCTCTCTAACAGAAATCGAAATGGATAAGACGCGCACCTGGTGTCCGCGTGCTGGCTGCGAAACGGTTTGCCTCGTCGGCGTAGGTCCACATTCCGATGCCACACCGTCCACCTCGACCGGCGGTGGTAGCGGTGGCACACACACAGCCACTTTCACTGACAGCCAAGGCGCACAACAGTCGCTCTGCGCCGTGCAGTGTCCGTCGTGCAAAGATGAGTTTTGCTCGGCCTGCAAGAAGGCGGTAAGTACTTGTGACACTCGCTTCACCTGCCAACCTTTATGGGGTGTGTTGGTTATACTTACCCATTTGTGCTTTTATTATTTTGTTATTTTTACCTTTTAACGTTTTTTTGTGTTTTTGTTTTTCAGTGGCATCCGAACATGACTTGCGAGGAGAACAGTCGTCGCTTGGTGGCGGACGGTCAGGATGACATTGGCATACCCTTCGACAATGACCTCATCAAGTGTTGTCCCATGTGCGCTGTGCCCATCGAGAAGGACGAGGGTTGCGCGCAGATGATGTGCAAACGTTGCAAGCACGTCTTCTGCTGGTACTGTTTGGCCAGCTTGGATGTGAGTACACCCATAATAAAAGTTAAATATTTAAATAGTAGAGCACTTTTGCTAACATTTACGAAATGACCCAAGTTGATAGTGAAAACAACCGTTATTAGTTGATTAAAGTTATGGGCTCTAAGTGTTCGCTTTCGGCTTAAATTGGGGTACTTAAGAATACTATGTTTACTGACCTGCTTTTTTGAAAGTTTTCTCTTATGATGGTGAGAGTCGAAATTCGGTGAAGATACATAGTATACGCTCGAGACATTGAAGTGATGTATCGACTCTTTATCTCTGGCATCGAGTTATTTGATGATTAAACTGGTTTGAGCACCTAATGAGAATGGAACGCAGGAAACTGGAAGGCTAATAAGCTTGCTAGCTCAGGTACTTTCGTCTGACTGACTGAGGAATGGGACCGGATAGGTTCACTAGCTTCTTGCGGTTAACTGGTCAATGGTTGAGCCTCAGGTGAGCTCATAAGGGCTAGTCAGATACTGGCAACTCGGATATAACAGATAGAAATATAATATCTAGCGCTAATAGCGCGCAACTTAGTTTTGTTTTGGAGCGCTTTACACTAGATTGTTGAACAGTTTCGACAGCATATTCACAATCCCACTTCTCTTCATCAATAATGATATACAGGGCTTGTCCGGAAAGTAATAGGACTGATTTTTTTCCGCCGCGACTGTAATTCGAAGCGTGCGCGCAACTGGATTTGGTAGAGAGCGTTCCTAACTAACGAACGAGCGCTGGTCACTTGTCTCTGACGACCTGGAGAGTCAGGACCAACATTTTCGCGCGACGTGTTTCTGTGAGTGGTGCAAGCCGAAAATGCAGCGTTCGTTACAGTAGAGGTATGTGATTAAATTCTGTGTGAAACTCGGTAAATCTGCGATCTGCGTCTTTAGCAAGAAGTGGTATGATTCGGTAGCACTAGGCTTTTTTGGAGGTCCGGGAAGAGGTCGCTGATGAAGATCGGAAGAATGAGTAAATCCAAAGTAATACGATGCTAATTGTTTTTTTTTGACATCGAAGGCATCGTCCACCATGAATTTGTTCCTCCTGGACAAACTGTCAACGCCAAATTGTACGGTGAAGTGCTCAAGAGACTCAAACCAAGGGTCAATTGGGTCCGACAAGACATCGCAGCCGATTGAAAGTTGCACCACGACAACACCCCGGCTTACACCGCCTTTCTTTTGAACAACGACCTAACCAAGGCCAACATCCCAACGCTTCCGCTGCCGTCCTACAGCAGATGTGACCCCCTGGACTTTTCTTTGGTTCCTTGACCTTGAAAAGACCGATTAAAGGCAAGACAACAGAAGGGATCCAAGCAGCATGCACCTCGGCTCTCAAGGCTATTCCGGAGAATACTTTCCGTGACGCCTTTAATGCTTGGAAATCGCACTGGCAGCGCTGCATCGACGCAGAAGAATCCTATTTTATTAGTTATTAAAGATTTGTAACGAGTGGTTCTATAAATTTTTCTAAATCGACTCAGTCCTATTACTTTCCGGACAAACCCTATATGGGTTTCAAAGTCGTTTTTGTGCAAAGGATTCAGGTATTTTTGGTCTGGCATTGACACGCTTCAAAACATTAACCAAAATGCGTTGAGTACTTATTATTCTTGTAGTCATTCACTCTTTCAATTTCTCTTTAAACATATTTGTCTCTCTCTTTCATCCTCACAGGACGACTTTCTGTTGCGTCACTATGATCGTGGTCCATGTAAGAACAAGCTTGGACATTCCCGTGCCTCTGTGGTGTGGCACAGAGCACAAGTGATTGGCATTTTTGCCGGTTTCGGTATATTGTTGTTGGTCGCTTCACCACTGCTACTGCTGGCGGCACCCTGTATTATATGTTGTAAATGCCGTAGTTGTAGCGGTGCACGAATCGATGAGGGTGATGCCGAGCTGGACGAGGCGACTGCGTTACAAAGGTGAGCAACTGATCACTTATTTGTTGTTGTTTTATGACATTTAATTTTACAGTTCCAATAACTAATACAAAATTTCATTTGTTCTCGTATTTGCAGTCTTTAGAAGGCATCGACGCACCGAAAACCGGAATTTGGACCAAAAATCTAAGGCACTATCGAACTAACAGGGTGTGCTGAAGTACTTCTTTTCACATAATGGGAAAATGTTTAAAGTAAAAAGTCACTTGCGAACCACTTATTTGCTGATTTTATATAATATTTATGACAACACTAATATCAATACCTATGTATGTATGTGTATGTGTACAAAGTATGAAAAAAGTAAAATCGAGTACACAGAATAAGCAAAATCCTTAACCGGCTTAACAAAGTTATTTGTTTAAAATCATAAATGTGTTGCGATGTGCAAAAAAGCGAAATCACAAAAATAAGTAAAACAATATTTTTCAATTCCGATATGCAATAAACAACAACAAACACAAAAAATAGCGCATGTTGGATTACCGGGGATTTGTGGAGGGATCAATGCTGATTGGTTATTTGTTTTCATGCATTACATAATTAACGGATTCAAGCAAATATTTGCGCAGGCTTATTTGTTACGTGCATATTTTTTGAATAGTAAAGAGTGTACGGGATTGTTGAGAGGCTAATACAAAATTTTATGGATTTTTTAATTTTTTTGTATTTCTTTGTTTTTTGCTAGCCATGAAATTTATTTATATTTTTTTGTTAGTCAAGCATTTTTATTAAATTTAATTTATGGTAAAATATTATTATTTATAAATTTTCTAAATTTTGTAGCATTTAATGAAAGAAAATTATTTTTATTTATTTTTTTTTTGCGAACCACGAAATTTTAACGAAACTTATTTTTTTTATAAATCTTTTAATATTTTTTTTTGTTAACCAGCAAATTTTTTTAAAGGTAAAATATTTATTTCCAAATTTCTTAAAACTAATTTTGTAGTTTTTATTAAAAAAAAATTATTAAAATGAACAAAAACAATAATAATGTCTAAAAAGTGCGAAGTTACGCCATGATGCGAGCTTAACGCTTCCAAAATATTATATTGTTCCATAAAATATCAAAAGAAAACTTAATTTTGTGTACAAAAAAAATTTAACACTCTCGCAACAAAGTGGCAACCCCATAAAGCAGGCTTACAACTCTTTAATCAAAGGCAAAACTGACCATCCCTAATATCGTATGATTAAAACAAAAGCAATGCATTATTTTTATGCATAAACACAAACATTGCTCACATTTTTCATTAATTTTTTTCTGAGAATTTATATGTACATATATTTCTATTTGGACATAAAATTTTTATTTTTATTTATACATTTTGTTAATTATTAATATTATTTTGTTTTGGCTCTTTCGAAGTATCAAAAATTCCTCATAACAACAAATTAATCGCATTAAATAATTTACATAACACTTATGTACATTAGGGTGGTTCTTAAGGAATAAATTTGTTTATTTTTTTGCTGGCGCTTTCGAAACATAATAAAGTCTGCATAACAACATATTAATCGCATTACATAATTTACATATGTTGATTAGGGTGGTGCTTGAATAATCAAAGTAATAATTTATTCTGTTTCTCGTACTTAAACTCTACTAAACGCATATAATTGAAGTATTTTCATGTTATGCTTTTTATTAAATCGATTCAGGCGTATCAAAGTAGGTTACAATTCGGATTACCCTATCTACATACATACTCGTACAATTGAGTTTGAAATTACAAATTAAATTACATCACCGCATACATATATGTATGTAATAGATTGGCTAATTGAACAATTTGATGGAAAACTGTATTTTTTATATTTAAGTGCCACCCTAACATTCGCATTTATCATTTGAAATATTTGTTTTTGTATTTGAAAGAATTTAAAAACATGAGAATTTTTAAAAATATTGCCAAAATGTTTATTTGAAACTAAATTATGCCAAATATTCGCGAAAAATGCATTAAAAGTTAAAAAAAAATATTTTGTTTTCTCAGTGTACCCTCAGTGACCGCTATATTTGGGAGTTAATTAATCAAAATATATCAATAAATATATAGATTGGATAATTGGAAAATTTGTTGCAAAACTGTACTTTGTATATTTAAGTACCACCCTAACATTTGTTTGTATTCCTTGAAATATTTTTTTTGTAAACAAATTTCAAAAAAAAATTGGTAAAAATGTTTATTTGAAATTAAATTACGACAAATAGTCGCGAGAAATGTATTGAAAAGTTTCAAAAAAAATAAAAATTTATATACTATGTACATACATACATATATTTTTTTCTCAGTGCACCTTCAGCGACTGATATATTTCGGAGTTACTTAGTTAAACGAACTAAATTTTGAAAAAAATGTTTGAAAAAATTGAAAACGAATTAAATTGTGAAAATTTTTTCAAACAAAATTTCAAAAAAAATTTTTAAATTTTTTTTCGAATATTTTTTACAAAAAATTAAAAAAAAATTTGTATCAAAAAAATTTATTTCCTTTCAAGAAAACGTAAAAAATGCTTATTTCTATTTAAAATACATAGTATATAATCGCTATGTAGTCTGTAAATTTTTTTTAGTTACAAAGGTAAAAATAAAAAACAAAAGGTGAAGGCCCTGGCAGCCAGTGCTTTATATCTATAAGTGCAACGATTATTTATAATTATTTCTCTTTTACATAAATAAATAAAATAAAATAAAAAAACAAATATTCACAGTGTACCCTCAGCAATCCACACATATGAGCTCAACAAGCGCGCTATTTCTTTGCTTAAAAAAATTTTGTACTAACTGCATTATACTTTGAGTTGTGCGCTAACGGTACTCCACAAAAGTATACACACAAGCGATTATTATTCTCATTACAGCGACAGTGTTGAGCGCAGAAGACCAACTTAGACATTAGGGTGTTACAAATGCAGTATATTCTATGATTAAATGTACGTAGGTATGTATATGTGCATATATATACTTATATATATATGAAAATGTGCTTATGTATGGATTATACGTTGAGTATGCATTATGCGTTAACTAAATTGTGATATTTACAGTGATTCGATTTGTAATGAATGTTTTTTTTATATTTGTTCGAGCAAATCGATAACTAAAATAAAGTTAAAAGAACGCGAATACTAATTACATATGTATGTATGATTTGCTTTGTTGAAAATGCAAAGCCAAAACAAAGTATGAAATGCTGAAAAATTTATGAAGTTTGTATTTGTTATTTAAACAGTAAATGAAAAGCGACACAAGCGACTTACGTGCAGAAAAGAAACCCCTTAGTACAATCCAAGCTTGAAATAATTTTCTGCAAAAATGCTTTGCCAAATGCTGCAAATGTTTTCGAAATCGAAATATTAAAATAAATATTTGATTTGTGTTAAAAGCATTTTAATGTTACACAATTGTATAGAGAGCACTCGTTTTTGATATAAAAAAATATATATAAAATAAAAAATAGGAATAAATTAGAGTTTATTAACAAACGATTTAAGTATTTATATTAAATATTACTAAATGAAAGCTTTTTTGATTTGTTGTTTGTATATAACAAGGAAATAAATATAAATAAATATATATATATAGTATATAACGACTTTCGTCTACGTTTTCAAACTTTATTTATTAGAGCAACTTTATAAACATTAGGGTGTGCGTTATATCACAGTTAATTTTTTGCTTGCAACTTTCAGTTTTAGCCCTAAAAACGTTATGCAATGAATACAAACTTTTTATTTTAAATTTAAACTGAGACTAAATCATATTTCTCTTCCCAAGTAGATAACATGGAATTCTTTGATATTTTGCATAAAAAATGCACTAACAATTTTAGAAGGCAGATATTCTAATAAAAAATTTAGCGCGCTAGAAAAAAGGTCTCAATGATTTTTTCCATAAAATCACTCATTTTAAAGTTATGTGCCGTTAAAGTTATGCTTCAAATGTACTAAACCTTCATACGAGTGAAGAATGTTTACTGAGTTACGCATACGCCATGGTGCTCAATGCTTGCTCAGTGCTCTCTTATAAATGCTCAGTTCATTTGATGTGTGACTTTAACTGCGTATAACTTCTATGGTAAAAAATATTAAGAACTTTTTTGTAGAGCGGAAAATTTTCTATTAAAATGTAACTTTTTTAAAGTTGTCGAGTTATACGTTTTGGAGATAAAAGGTGTATTACAAAAAAAAAATACGAAAAATGTATGGGAAAAGAATAATGATTTAGATACGTTTTAAATTGAAAAAAAGCTAGTTTATGTTGCATAACATTTTTTATTGCAAAAACTGTAAGTTCAGGCGACGTTTGCAAAAAAAATAAACTTTGGAAATAACGAACAACCCTATATGGATACATGAACTATATATGTATGTAACTAACGACATAAAAATTTTGAAATATATTAAAAAATAAAACAAAAATATTAAACAGCTCTACATCTAACTAACTGTAAACTATAAAGTATTACCACACTACACATACTCTGAAATGTTATTTTATTTTATTATAACCGTTAAACTTTCGAAAGCGCATAAACGCTGTTATATAATCTAAATAGTAGCACTACGAAAATATAATCGCAAAAATAAAGCACCGCAACAAAAAAAATATAATAATAATATATATAAATTTATAAATATAAAATAAAAACTAAAAAAAAATATAAATATAAACAAAATCGAAGAAAAATATAAAATTCAAAGACATTTAACGAAAATATTTCACTTACAACTTAAAAATAATTATATACTTAGCTTATATACCTAGTGACATAGACTAGCATTTAGCTTATTTAAATGAAATTATAGCTAGCCACGCTCATATACAAGTATATATGTAAACACAATCAGTTATATACGAAAATATATACATATTTAATAAAATAAAATTATTAGACAAAAAAAAATAAAATAATAATAAATATTTTCAAATGTATATGCAGTGTATGATACGTAATTAGGCGTATATAAATATGTATGTATATGGCATAAAGGCATATATGTATGTATGTATGTAGTTAACTAATTTACATATAAACAATTCGTATAGCAAAGAACAAAATTTATTATACACAAGTGGAAACATAGAATAACGCATATGTATGTGTGCAAATGCAAATGTGCATATTCACTGCACATGTAGTTGTGTATGTATGTATATGCGTGCTTAAAAAGTTGTTGAAAGTATGCTAAAGTTAGAAATTGTATGCTTGTATGTGGTTTGAGTCGCTGTTTGAATTGTTTGTACTCGCCTCATGGCAAAAAAAAATTAATGCGAAGCAACAACAACAATGTGTGTGTCAACAAATACGACATTGTATATGCTAAATGAATTTCTTGAATTAGAAAAATATATAAATGAATAAATTTGTTTAATTTGTAATGATCATTATTGTATGTATGCAAACAACTTCAGCTACTATTAGACACTAATACCGATTTATTGATTGATTGATTGATTGCATTGTTCTCGATTTAGCCGATCTTAATTACGGAAATACTTATTTAGAATTGTAAATGTATTTAACTAAATAAATTATATATAAATATATATATAATATATACATGTATAAATTTACATATATAACAAAATTGAAATTTAAAATAAAGAATACACGAAAAATGTGAGTAAAAGAATTGGTATTTTAATTTATATGCAGGATGAAGGGCAAATAGGTAAGAATTTATTTAAATTTATGGATGAAAATATCAAATAAATAAAAAATATGCCTCGTTTTTATAAACCTGAATGATGAGCAATATAACAGAAACGAAAAGGGAACAAGAACAGAAACTGAAAGGTATCAGCAACAGAAATAGTTCCTGTTTTATCGATTAGCAGATTTTTCTGTAGGTCATAAATGAAAATAGCAAAGAAATTAAAAATATGTATAGTAGAATATATGTAGAAATGTTTTCTGTTTTCTCTCAACTTTTTGTCCATTTTAAATATGACCTATGTCTTTAGCATAAAACCATACCAACAATTGATATACTTGTATAACTATTTGAGCGCGTTTTCCTAAGAGATAGCGTGACTCGTTTATATTTGTCTCAATATTCCGAACATCCGTTGGAAAGCTTCTGTGCTTGAGTATATTTTTCAGTATACAAATGTCATTCATTTGAAGCGAAAACAATAATAAAGTTTTTCACTCAAATATGTCAGTGCTGAGCGAAAGGACAAAAAGTGGATTGCAATGTTTTAAAGTGGTGATTTTGTTAAATAATACGAAGAACAACCTGAGCATCCAACAAAAATTTTAAGATGAACTGGAAGCATTACTCGATGAAGATTGCTATAAAATACAAAAAAAGCTCGTAGAAACTTTGGGAATCACTCAAATAGTCATTTTGAAACGTTTAAAAACAGCCGGATAGATTCAAAGAACGGAAAGTAGGTGACATATGAGTTGAAGCTAAGAGATGTTGAAATTGCTGCTTATATACTACAAAACAAGTAGTTTTTGTATCGGATTGTGACTCTTCTTCTTCTTTATTGGTGTAGATATCGCTTTCATGATTATAGCCGAGTTTACAACATCGCGCCAGTCGTTCTCCCTTTTCGCTGTTTGGTGCCAACTGTAGATTCCAAATGTAGCCTGGTCCTTCTCCAGCTGGTCTTTCCGACGGAGTGGATTACTTCGCTTCCTCTGCTTCCCCCAGCGGGTACTGCAGCGAATACTCTCACAGCTAGAGTGTTTTCATCCATTCGCTATCTTTTAATTCGCTGAACTATGTTAATGCCATCGTATATCTCGTACAGCTCATCGTTCCATCGCATGCGATACTCGCCGTTGCCAATGCGCAAAGGACCATAAATCTTCAACAGAATTTTTCTCTCGAAAATTCCCAATATCGACTCATGTGATGTTGTCATCGTCCATGCCTCTGAACCACATAGCAGGACGGAAATAACGAGTTTCTTATAGAGTTTAGTCTTAGCTCGTCGAGAGAGAACTTTATTTCTCAATTGCCTACTCAGTCCGAAGTAGCACCTGTTGGCAACAGTTATTTTGTGTTAGATTTCCATGTTGATTTTTGTTGGTGTTAATACTGGTTTCAAGATAGATGAAACTATCTACGACTTAGAAGTTATGACTGTCAACAATGACGTGGGAGCCAAGTCGAGAACAACTGTTTGTTTGATGACAGAAGATATTTCTGTTTGCCCTCGTTCACTACCAGACCCATTTGCTTCGCTTCCTTATTCAGTCTGGACAAAGCAGAACTAACGCCGCGGATGTTGAGGCCTATGATATCAATATCATCGCCAACGGCTATATACTCTTATAAAAGATTGTCTTTTATCGATTCAACTCTGAGGCTCGAATTATTTTCTCCAGCAGTAGATTGAAGAAGTCGCACGATAGAGAACCTCCTTGTTTGAAACCTCGTTTGGTATCGAAAGACTCGTAGAGGCCCTTACCGATCCTGTCGAACTTTTGATATTGGTCAAATCAGATTACACTGTTGTGTTAGTTTTGCGTTTTTTATGTTTCTAACAGCCATGCTGAATTAAATTTTTGAATTGTACTGCAAAGAAGAATAAATTTTCTTTACACTTCATTATCGGCACTTTCAGAGTTGCATCCAGAACCTATACGTCGCACAAGACATTTTAGCTGATGTCTTTTCTAACCTATTTTTTAGTCTATTTCAGTTAAATTTTTATGAATATAGCTTACAGATTACATTAAAATTCGCAGTACAAAATAAAATTCTTCATAACGCTGCAATGAATTTCTAACTTCGATAAATGTAACCAAACACAGGGTGAACCATGTAAATAGATAACTCAATGCCGAAACAGCTGATTTTGTTTATATCATTTCCACACCATTTATCTACAATTTTGTTTTCGATTAGTCAAATTGGAAACACACCGGTCGAATTAGCACAACAAAAGACATTTTTCCATATAAAATTAAGTTTTATCATCGACGCGTTCTAAAAATCTAGTTTTTAACATGGAGGACCAGGCATGTCCGCGCTGCAAAACAACAAAATACCGCAATCCCTCACTGAAATTGATGGTCAACGTTTGCGGGCACACACTTTGTGAATCCTGTGTAGATTTGCTGTTCCTCAAAGGTTCGGGTTCCTGTCCGGAATGTATGGTGCCATTACGGCGCAACAATTTCCGTGTACAACTCTTCGAAGATCCTATGGTGGAAAAGGAGGTAGATATACGAAAGCGTGTACTACGCGATTATAACAAAAAAGAGGAAGATTTCGCCTCGCTACAAGAATACAATGATTACTTGGAAGAAATCGAAACTATTATCTACAATCTCTGCAACAACATTGATATAATCGGCACCAATAAACGCATTGAAGCATATAGGCGTGAGAATCGTGAAGTTATACAAAGGAATAAAACGCGTATGGGGCGAGAAGAGTACGAGCTGGAGGAAATGCTTGAATTAGAGCGTGCACAAGAAGAAGCACGTAAGCAGGAGTTGGCTGAACTCGAAACTGAACAAAAAAAGAAAAAGGCGCGAGAGAAGGAAGCGCTCATCGATGAACTAATGTGCAGTGGTAAAGATGCCGCCGAGATTGTAAATGAATTTGCCGAGAAGGTAGAAAAGCTACGCGAGGAGGAGAAGAAACTGCCACCACCCAAACCAGCAACACAATTCTCGACAGGAATAAAATTTGGACGCACAGCGGACCAAATGTTCCTACCGTTACCGAAGGCGGAAGAGGGACCACTCTATGTGCATAAAGTGCCCACGCTTTATACGGAAGGACCAGCTGCGCCAGCTAGCGCCGATATCGAAAGCAAAGGTTTCATTGCGCACATAAGGCCAGAAAATAGCGCTGAACGTGCCGGTGGTTATAAAGCGAACTTGGCTTGTCAACGTGCTTTGCAAGAGGCATTGATGGGTCTCTACTATGGTGCACCGACGGTTAATTGACACGAAGATGAAAATAGCATTATAAACGAAGAGCAGTTGGAGATCAGCGTTTAATTCGCTTTTGTATAACAAATAAATGAATTTCAGACTCTTTAATTTAACAAACTATAGCATACACAATTTACCATAGACATATAGTTGTATACAATTAAGTAATTTATAATAGGTTTACAAAACTTGCTAACTTGAAATGTTTCCTTGAATACCAGCCTTGAAATAATATGCAAACATGAAATCTATTTAAAGCATTTTATTATTGTTAGAAATTTTCCGGCATAATTTTTTGCGAATGACGAATATAAATTATAAATAATATGAATTATAAATATTTACTTAAAAATTATAAATAATACTGTCATACATATATTCATTTAAGCGAAATTAGAGGACATTTTTCATAGAATTCGCTCGTTTAGGATGGTTAGAAATATTTCTCAAATGGCTAAGTATTTCTTTCCTTAACCGCTTTGAAACTCAGAACGCCATGATTATTGTTCCAATAGAATCCAAACTATTAAGGGACTGACTGGATGTGATAATTTATTCTACGTTGAAGCTTTGTGTAGTGCTACCGAATAAATACGAAGGTATACCACTTGCATAGACCAGTGCAGTTAAGATTCCGATTGACTATAACCTCAAAATTTTAGGTGTGACTTTCGCCAGTCGGTGCTCCTTCACTCCTCATATGACCGCGATTATCGCCAAAGCACAGAGCCGCAACAAAAACCTCAAGTCGCTAGCCGGCAGCACATGGAAAAAGGATAAAATATCGTTGTTGGTAACACACAAGGCAATCCACCGGTTGCTCCTTAACTTAGGATATTGGGACAATTCCCACCTTTGGATGACGTTGATGGCAACTTATCTAATCCTTAACGGGGAATAATTTCCCGTTACAACAACAACAACTGTACATTCTTCTGCATAAAAGAAATATGTAAGCTGCATCGTGGAGGTCGAAAAACAAAGAAATTAAAAAAATGTTTAATGCGCAGCAAATATGTGGGAATTATTTCAGAACTTATATTCATTGTCATTATATCCTGAACGATGTACATATACATATGTATGTATATTAAGTTGTCCGTGAAATTTATTATGCCCGGAGGCCTTAAGAAGTGTAGTGACTAGCTCAGTCGATTTAGCCATGTTCGACTGTTTATATATATTTGAAGTTTTTGAGATATCGTTCTGAAATTTTGCACACATGGTTTTCTCCCCAAAGAGCTCCTCATTTGTGAGAAACGCCGCTTTCGGACCACTATAGCATTTTATACAAATTCAAATCCTTGCTATGCTTTTTTATTTTACAAGATATTTTCACGAAGTTGAACAAAGATCATTGCCCCAGCCAATCCTATATTCTCCGAACATATTGTTCAGATTGAAGTTATTATGGCTCCGTATCTAAAAAATGCACCAGAAGGTTATTACCTCCGGTACAGCCGAAGCTACCATTTTTTTTCATTTTTTACTTTTAAAGAAATAAAACAATCCAACTTCATTTAATATGTATGTTTTCATTATAATCATAAGTGTTTTGTTTTATTGAATACTTGAGAATGACACGCATTTATTGTTATAATTAAGATTGTTTTAACTGCGTTTAGCAATTCACATACTTATTTTACTTCATACTTGACTTACACATAAATCGACACTTATGTAACTATACGTATGTATTTATTGTAAGTATATAATAAACAGAAATAAAAATACACTTTATAGACAAACACAATATTACAAAGTTATTATTAAGAAAGGGGGGGTGGTGTAAATGTAAAATTATCATAATGATTTAACGGTATACTTACATACCGCGTACTAAAATACAAGTAAATATGTATTTGTGTGTATATATCTATATTTTATATATAAATATTAATTAAGGTATGTGTATGTACGTGTAAAGAATTGGCAATTACTGAATTGATAAGGAAAACGTAATTAATTAATTAATAATATATCATATGCAGATCATATGAGAAAGGAAATCACACGTTTACTGACAGGTCTACAATACAGTTGACAACTCAAAGCTAAAAATATGAACGATACAAACGAATTGCACCAAATCGTTGGGACTACAAGCTAACAAAGCGCGAAACACACAAGCATACAGCGAGTTTAAAAGAAAATTCTACCAGGCAAATTTAGTAAATACGTTTATAAAGCGCAAAGTACGCTATGCAGGGTTGCAAGTGAAAAATTAATTGTATTTTCGACGCTTGACGCATTTAATTTTCACATTTTTTATTTACTTTAACTTTTTGCGTTACGCTTTATTGCTATAAATGAAGCAGAAAATATTTTTAAATAACTACAGCAGCGCAATAAATTATTTTTGTTAAAATTTAATTTTTTTTTGGCAAAAAATTTTATTTATAAAATATTATATATTGTTTGGTTAGGTTTGTTGGGCTTTATTGCACTTTCAGCAAACACACTGTGGAATGTTGTTGCTGCATTGCAGACGAGTTTGCAACATTCATTAGATAATTACTGTTATATTTCAAAGAACATTTTACTTGTTTAATTGTAATGTTTGCTTTCTTTTTGCATATCCAATTATAACTTTGTTGTTATTTTCACAGAAAAGCTAAAACAAAGCACACAAAAAAATATTAAATAAAAAAAAACTAACACAAAAAAACATGCAGCAATAAATAACTGTTAATACGTTTGATGTTTTTTTTTTATAAAATTACGCTTCGTTGTAATTTTACTACATTTTCTGGAATTTTACAAACTTTAGAAAAAATGTCTTTTCAAACACGCTAGCCTAAATATTCATACACGCATAACATAATTATAATTCATGATTTTTATTTTTTGTTATTTTCGAAAATTTAGACACTTTTTCCATTTAACGTTGTTTGCTTTTGCTTTAAATCATTTTATCAGTATTATGTGTGCTATGTTGTATAGATAAGTTGTCTGTATGTTTGTATGTGTGTGTATAATGCATGTTTGCGTCTCAAAAATGTTATTTTTCCTCTGTCTTTGCCTTCATTAAATTTATATTTATTTTAAGTTTGCTTTTCTTTTTGTTGTTGGCGCGCTAAGTTAAAGTAAAAAGTATGTAATAATTAAAATATATGTATGTATGTATGTATATGTAAATTTAAAATACGATATTTCTTTTTTCACGCATACGCCTGCGCAAAGTCACATCACAGGCTGCCCTCTGCTCAAACGCTTTCCTCCCAAACAAACAGCTGTTTTAGTATATAATTTTCTTTTAGCTGTTTTATGTTTTGGTTTTTGTTTGTTTGTTTGCAATTTACAGTTGATTAGTTATGTGTGTGTGTGTGTTTGTGGATGCGCGTTTACGTTTGAGTTTTACACGTCGGCGTATTTTTTTCACAGACAATTTACTCTCAGTGTATATTTGCGTAATTTGTTGTTGTAGTTCCATTCTAAGTACCAGCAATGAGTTTGTCAGTGCAGCGAACAGCTTATTTGTGTACCGGTAGGTAGCGGTATTCAACTTCCACTAGACCGAATCGTCTGTAAAAAGGAAAGTGTTGCGGATTACTATATTTAGTGAAAGTAAAATGAGAAATATAGCACAAGAAGCTATTAGAACTATAAATGCTGTTGTTGTAAAGAGAAAAAGGGACTCCAGGTAATGTAATCGACGTTTGACCCAAGAAGCGAGCTTTTCAAGTTTTTCCTATGGCGCATTAGAAGAGTTGGCTTGAGTAGGCAGGGAAAGGGAGTTTAGGATAAATTTTGTTATTATAGCTGCATACAATATTGTCTATGCTCATTCTATTTATTTCGATCCCACCATCATAGAAACTTTTCAAAGAAAGAACTTTAAAAATGGTAAAATCCGAATTTGGGGTTTTAAATGGGGAGCTAATTAATGTAGAACCAAGAAGAAAAACGTTGACTTTGGCCACCACGAAACTAAAATACCCTTAACAGAGACATTTTGTATAGCATAAAGGGTATAAAAAGATGTTTATCTTGATTTTGATTGTACAGTTTGTATGGGAGCTATATGCTATAGTGATCTGATTTGAACAATTTCTTCGGAGATTATAGCATTACCTTGCTCAATAAGCCCTACCAAATTTCTTGAAGATATCTTGTCAAATAAAAAAGTTTTCCAAACAAGAATTTTATTTTGATCGATCAGTTTGTATGGCAGCTATATAGTATAGTGGTCTGTTAACGGCGGTTCCGACAAATGAACAGCCTCTTAGAGAGAAAATAACTTGTGAAAAATTTCAGATCGATATCTCAAAAATTGGGTAAATAGTTCGCGTGGATATACACAGACAGTTATGGCTAGATCAACTCAGCTCGTCATGTTGTTTAGGGTATAAAAATTGTTAGGATATCCACATATTTTATTGGTTCATTGTTTATTGGATCTAAAGCATCTACATATTTGGATAGAAGACGGTGTGGTGAAAAGGATATACATATGTATTTGCTCTTAAGGTACGTTCCACAAACCACATATATATTCGATTATATCGATGAACCCAATTGGTTTGATTAACGTTTCGAGGTTTTATCCCAATTCTAGGATTTTTTGGAACTCACCATGATACCACCATTTGGTCTTTTTCGGATTCTTATTGCAGGTTTTTACGTATAACGTATTATCTGGTGGACGCTTCTTTTCACGGCAACTACTAAGCATCGATGCTATGCTGAGACAGACAGATTGTACTGATAGCGCTGGCGACCAATCTTCTGTCAATATGGAAAGGCAGATATGTCCATTAGAGTAGACGTGCGGATGCACAGGTATATTGTTGCCAATAAACGTCACCTGCGTTAGATAACAAAGTGCATATGATAACATTGTAATAAATCAGTGTCATAAACATATATACATATGTATATATTTGTTTAAAATTATGTGTGGGCGTGTGTGCTCACCTCTGGCGAATCGAAGGGATATTTATTGTTGAATTTGAAGAGTAGCTGAAAGTTTTCACCCTCATACAGGGTGCCTTCGAAACCGGCAATATTTATTTTCCATCTAAAAGAGAGAAATTTATAAAAATTAGAAACATATAGGTATGATGTATAAAATTTAAACCATGTGTATACATATGCATGTGTGTGGCAACTTACTCTGATAAGTTTTGTCCTATACTATCGGTATCGACGGTAACACCCGGTGGCGGTTCCTTTATCAGCGACATCAACTCTTTGTGTAATCTTCTCTGTAAATAGAAAAAAAAGATATGAAAGAATTGTTAGAAAAAACAGCAACAATGCAGTCACGTTCCACATCATTTATAATTAAAGTGTAGCAATATTTATGCGACAAAGGCTCCTATTATAAAATTTCGATTGTGTCAGTTGATAATAAAAGTAAAATGGCGCTTATTTGCACTGGAATATACGCACTTTCGGCCTTCAGTTAAAAGCCTTAGAATAAAATGGTAAGCGTTTAAGCTCCTGCTGAAAGCTTCTAATACCCTGAAAGTCGGAGACATTTAAGTTCTTGTATGAAAAACTTTTTTACTTGACAAGACATTTTCAAGAAATTTAACATGGCTTATTGTCCAAGGCAACGGTGTCATATCCGTGCAAATTGTTTAAATCGGACAGCTTTAGCATATAGCTGTCATACAAAGTGATCGTTCAAAATACAGTCACAGTAGGGACAACAAATGCATTTGACTAGATATGCTCACGAAATTTGGCATGGATTACTGTATAAAGCAACTGTATAATCTGCGAAGAAATTGTTGTGATCGAACCACTATAGCATAAAGCTGCAATACAAACTGGCCGATCATAGTCAAGTCCTTGTATGGACAACTTTTTTATTTGAGAAGATAGCCTTACTAAATTTACTAACAATATTTGCCCAAGACAACGCTATAATCTCCTAACATATTGCTCAGATCCGACCACTATAGCATATAGCTGCCTTACAAACTGACCAATCGTTTTCAGATCCTTGTATGGAACAGTTTTTTATTTGAAGAGATATCTTCACGAAATTTGGCACAGATTATTATCTATGGCAACCGTATAAATCCTGAAAAAATTGTTCAGATCGAATCACTATAGCATATAGTCGCCATGCAAACTGATCGATCAAAATCAAAATAAAGACCTTTTTATACACTTTTATGCTATAATAAATGCAGCTGTGAAGGGTATTACAGCTTCGGTGCGGCCGAACTTAACGGTTTTTCTTGTTTCTGTTGACAGCAATTTTAAAGCCGCTTAAAGCTCGATAATTAGCGCTGAAAGCAAGAATTTGAAGATACCGTTCCTATCACAGGTTTTAATGTTGCAGACTTTTAAGGCTTTTCAAACGCATTAAAAAAGTGAAATTTTGAAATTTTTAAAATACCAAACGATTTAATTGCAAAATATTGAGAAACCAGGTATCCAGTTTGTGAACTAGTACATATCTTATGTACAATCTTTATTGGCATAAATAGAAGTGAGGAGAACAATTATACAAAGAAATTTATTTTTATGTACATACATATGTTCATATGTATCTACGGTACGTAAATATTACACTCCTTTGACGTAAACACGTCAATAAGCTTTTATAGCGTCTAATTATCGATAAGATAACTTAATTTTTCTGCAATGCTTGAGTAATTAAACACAAACATAAGTGTATTAGCATGTGATATTTGTATATGGCTCAAATATAATTTATATATATAGACATATTCATATACAAAAGACAACATCTCATTTTTTCGACAATTGAATTTGATAAACATTTGTTTATTGTGTGTACTTTAAATACATGTATGCAGTCTTTATAACCGTTGTGATGATGAGTACTATTTGTTTTAGATATTCGCGAAAAAAACAAAACACAATTAATGAGCTGTTCTTAGTCAACATTGTTATCGTTGAAGTAATGATAAGATAGCGGAAATAAATTTATTTATATCGATTAACGGTACAAATTCGCACTTGAAGATGGTGGGGTGAGTACTGAGTGTCGCATACTCGAAAAGCCTATGAAATGACAATGAAATATTGAAAAGTAGCTTAAGTGGGGATTTTTCAGTTTTATTTATTTATTATTTTATAGTAAAGGTTTCTAAGGTGCTGATTTTGCACACGTTCTTTTCTCCTCTAGAAGCTGCTAATTTGTCGGTACCGCCGATAACGGACCACTAAAGCATATACATAGCTGCCATACAAACTGATAGATGAAAATCAACTTCTTGTATGGAAAATTTTCTTAATTGCCAAGATATCTTCACGAAATTTTACATACTTGATTATCCAAGGCAGCGTACCATTCTCCGAACAAATTGCTTAAATCGGATCACTATAGCATACAGCTGCCACACAAACTGGTCGGTCATAATCAAGTTCTTGTTTGTTCGAAAACTTTTTTAATTGACAGGATATCTTCACGAAATTTGGCATAAATGACTACCCAAGGTAGCGCCCCATTTTCCGAACTAATTGTTCAGATCGGACTGCTATAGCATATAGCTGCCATACAAACTGACCTATCAAAAGCAATATAACTATATTTTATACCCTTAATGCTAAAAGAAATGCACCTCTGAAAGGTCTCGGTGTAGACGTTCATTTCCTTTTCTTTAATGATTTAAAAAAAAAAATAATTCTTTTCATCAATAGTGTGTCTTTTTGTCTAGCTAATTTTGAACATGAGCGGAAGGGATTTCAGAAAATGTAGCTATCTAAGCAAACAAATACCCCAAATGTTATTTTTAAAGATAAATATCACCAAAATGTACATATGTTGAGCGAAATAATAATTCGGCTCTCACAGACCAGTATTTAAATATGTTTACGTATGTATGTATGTAGCTAGCTTCTTCAGATAAGGATATGTAATCATTATTATTCTGCAAGTAATTTTTTTTTTGTACGGAAACTATCAAACACGTCACCAGTTAAACAAAAAAAAAATATATAAATTTCATGACGGGAAAGTATTAAGTTGTTTTAGATCTCGCTATGACATCATTAGTCACACATTACTTAACCCATACAAGTGCTATAGATGACTTGTGTTTCTGTGGTTACTCCACCGTTTGAAAATGTGTAAAATTCCATGGAAATTCATTATGCATAAAAATGTGCAGTAAGTACAAAAAAAACAACAGAAATTATGAATAAATATTACATTTTATCAGCAGTTCATATGTTTGCTGAAAACAGCTGATGGGGTTGCTGTTGTCAAACTTTGAAATGATATAATTAGGGGTTTCATATAGTCTCATAAAGTTATAAGTTATAATGAATCGAAAACATATCGTCGAGTATTTTAATTCCATTTCCGTAATTTCATTTTTGTATGTAATCCAACAACATTTTTTAAAACGAGTGCAAATACTTATGAATTTATGATTTTACGATGAGTTATGACAAGCTGTGAGTCCCCTAAGTGTTGTCATAGGCAAACAATTTACTCAATTCCAATTTGAAATCATTAATTAAAACCTAAAATAGTTATGAGTTCTTTCTCAGCATGAAGATTTTAATTATAAGCCATGAATCATGGATAGACGATTATTCAATATAACCCTAAATGTAGGCAATGAATTTTCACCAATAATAAAAATAACAAAAATCATATTAAGGATCATATTAACCGTTTATGAATTTCAAGGAATCGATTATTGTTTTTCATATATGTATATAGAGTGTACGTATGTATATTCACCGAAAATTTGAAATCGATTTTTTAAGAATTACTTATAATTAGTATATAACCCCAAGGAATTTACGGGTTTCTAAAAATCTTTTTTTTTATTTATTAATTATATATATTTAATTTTTATTTTATTAATATTAAATTCTACAACACCTCTAGAATATTGTCCAAAATTTTCAATTTGATCTGAGTAATGGTTTCGGAGAAACAGCCTTGAGAACTTGTGCGCTCGGGGCTAGCTAGGCTAATTGCGTCATCTTTAAACGCGTTTTACTCGAAACTGTGTTTTTGAAGTCGGTTCGTAAGATTTCTCGAAAACTACTCAACCGATATTCTTGAAATTTTACACAGATCTTTGAGATATAATTCCTAAAGACTTGGAGGAAGATTTTTTTTCGATTCCAACTATTTGAAAAAAAAAAAATGTCGGGAAATTTTAATTTTTTGTAAAAATGTCTGCCAAAAATCCAATTTTCAGTTTTTTTCCTTCGTCCAAGTTCTAAGTTAAGGTTTTAACTAAAACACATATTTTTTCACTTTAGATGATCTTGTAAGGAGTTATCCTGGCCATCTTTTTTTCGATTGGTAACCGGAAATGGCATCGCAATGGCCGATTCTAAAATTTTTTTGCCAAAAATTTCAGAATTTCTTTGTTAATAGTGTATGTTTGTAACAGTAAAAAACTCTAACAAAATATTTCATTTTTATGTGAGAAAAATTGTTAAAAAAAGCTGTTTTTTAACCGAGGGAACCGAAGTAACCCCTTAAATTCTGTAAATGCTCAGTTTTTAATTAAATAAAAAGCCTCTTCAAAAAAAAAAAATCATAAAGAAATTGTTTTTTTCTGATTCGAAACTAGATATAACTCCTTAATGTGCAAATATATAAATATTTGATGATAAACAATAAAAATTTTTTCAATAAAAATTCTGCTTAATGTTTACGTTTTCAAGATCAACATTTTGGCTGCATTAATATTGGTTAAATATTTTGATTACTTTGTACCACTTTTATCAATTTTTTCCTGATAATTAATATTGTTAGTTTTTTTTTCTTTTGCTTTACTATAAAACCTTAAACTGCTGTCAATACTTGCCTCCCATCGCGTGTTGTCCAACACCAGCGGTTTGCCGCATTTCGTGCGCGGCTCTTTGGTCACCTGCGGTTCACAAGTGATGATTTCCGATTTTGGCAACTTGTCTTTCTTGCTCTTGAATATTTTCAACATTTTGTCGGCGTGCAATTTAATAACACTTGCAACTGTGTTGCTATTGTTGTTGTTTTATGTACTATTTTCGTAACAACAAATTGCAGTACGAAATTTATTTATATTTGTTTTTGTTGTTTTTTTTTGTATTTTTTCTACCAAAATCTGGTAGATATGGCAGCACGGACGGCGTGCACGGCGCTAGTAATAAAGTCTTATTGTTTTTATGTAATTTTGCGGCGCTGATGTAATATTTCTAGATTGCGAAAACAAAATGTTTTTATTTAATTTGAGTTTGTAATTCAATTAACGGTTAATTAAGTCGCAAACACTGAGGCACTCGGCGCTTGACTGCGAATTTCTGCCGCCGACTTTGACCAACTCGCTGTGACTGAATGATGCAGGCGAACAAGTTTGTATTAGATAATATGCATGTTGTTGTAATTTTACGCTTTTTTGTTGCTTTTGTAAAACACTTTAGTCAATGCATTTGCAATTTAGCGGCGTTTGCGCGACAAATTGGTTTAGACGCTGCAACAAACACCACCGCACACACACACACACGTGGGCACTGAGAAATGCCACAATTATTGCACAAATCTTGTCGGCGAATTGCAATTAATTTTGCCACCCCTGCATGCGTCCCACACTTCACCCAACGGCGTCACACAACGCTGCTTACGGTTTGACGTACTTTTTAGTGGATTTATAAATGTTTTGTTGTTATTGTTTTTTAATTAATTTCTAAGTGAGTCGTGTGTCTGCTGGTGACTTGCGCCTCGAAAACTTTCTCAACTAACCGAAAACAATAATTACTCCTTTCGAAACCACATTTGTTTAAATTAAAAAATAATATTTTTTTCTTCTATATTTCAACTTTTTGTTTTAAAAATTTTGTTGTTGCTTTGCAAAATACTCCGCACGAGCGCTGCGAGCACTTGCACGTACCAAACACGAATATTCGCTGGCAACTCAAGGAAATCGCTAACAACAGCACCAGCGGTACGAAAACGAGCGCGCAAGCAAAAAGAAAAACAAATCGGAAAATAAATGAGTAAAAAAAGCGAAATAAAACGTAATGAAAAAGCAATGCTATCAGCGCCAGCCATAGCAATATAAACACACGCTGGTTTAGTGTGGCTCAATATTTTGCTTCGATTGCAATTCACCTTCCTGTGTGTGCGCGTATGTGTGTGTGACTATGATTTTTTATTGTGCGCTCGCTTTCGTGTGTTTATTATTGTTATTTTTTAAATACCTTATCAGTACCCCCTTCTTCTGCTTTACTTATTTTCATCATCTTACTTTGGATCGCACAAAAATTGCCTGTATGTATGTCAATTTCACAGCAAATGAGATTGAAAGCGCTGATAGCGGTTGATATTAAAGCTTAAGATTCGAACAGGCTTCTGCAGCCTTCCTGGCTGTCTCAACTACTGTGGTGTGGTGTGAGTTACTTTTTATCTACGTTCCAGTCGTCATTTTTCGATTGATTGATCCGCCTTTTTGGCGTTGCCAATTTATGATCTATGATTTTGTGTGCGTGAAATGACTCAATTAATTTTGTTTCAATTCATTGCACTACTTTTTAAAATCATAGACAAAAACGACTGATTAAAGATTTCGATTGACTTCGTATATGTGAAACGCAATCACAAAAACACAAATTGCGGAATGACTGACGAAGTTAGCTATAGAAATGCGCAATTTTATGTAAATTACAATGAAAATTTCAAGCTCCATGAGAACAACACAACATACAACTAAACTCTTCTTGCTCAGCATCTTCTTCAATAGATAATGAAACAATAATTAAACAAGCCAAATTGTAACACCTAATATAACCCGAGAGTAAACAGTGTAAGGTTCGAACAATATTCGGGTTCTAATCCTGACAAAAACCCTTTTTGCGCTCATTATCGGTAAATTCCCTTTAGGCGTGGTTCAATGCCTTCACACGAGTCTAACAATTTTAATCGGACAAGTGTCTGCAATCCCTCTCATATCGCCGGTGACAAACATTCGTACAATAGAGGAGACTTAAATGCATTTTTCCCTCCCATGAAGCAATACTTGGTCCAGTGGTTCCGTGGGAGAGATGAGATGGCGGATAGCGGATTAAAGTCCCGCACTTTAGTTTTCGATGCTTTCTACTTCTATAAAAAAAAACAGGCGACGAAAGAGTCATTGTCTGAACACGTTCCAAGTAGTTATTTCTTTGTTTTTGTTAGCATCCCAACTCGAAATATTTGCCTTCAAAGTTCGAAATTTAATAGCTAAGCTCGAGGCTACTTGTCGGTGACAGTATCGATGTATAAGGAAAGAGGAAGAGACGAAAAGGGTCTCGGTATAAAAAAGAAATAAAAAAATGTAGGCAATGCCTTCGAAAGTGCTCATTTTTTTCTAAACTTAAAAAATATTTAGTGCAAAAGCACTGCTTAAAGCCAGCTGAGGCTTATTAAAGCAAAGCAGAAATCGAATATTGATATTTTTCGGGAATTGGGAAATCAGCAAGGTTCTCTGTGGAAGACAAACGAAATTGTAATACTCTCAATTCCCTGGATAAAAAGCAAATTCGTGTGTTAACCGGAAGAAAAAATTACTGTTCATACCAAGGTTTAGATTGATGAACATTATTGGACTCTGCACCAGAGAAATCAACCGTTGAAAAGTGGTTTGCTAACTTTTAACGGGGCAAAATGTCCACCAAGGATGATTGAGGCAGTGGACGCTCTAAAGAGGTTGTTACCGACGAAAACCTTAAAAAGTCCACAAAATAGTTTTGAATGACCGCAAAGTGAAGTTGTTTGAGATGACAGACAACCTTAAGATATCAACTGAACGTGTAAATCATATCATTCACGAATATTTGAGTATGAGAGAGCTCTTTGAAAAAGTTCTGCACAAAACAACGAGTTGGTGCTCGCCAGTGTTTTGTGGTCTGACCAAAAACAAAGACAAATTGATGATTAGGAACAGTGTTTGGAGATGTCAACCGTAATAAACTCTAGTTTGTGCCTCGAAAACATAGAAAAAGGAAGAACCATCTACAGCGACTATTACAAAGCGTTATTTGATCGTTTGTAGGATGAAATCGCCGAAAAACGGCCGCATTTGAAGAAAAAAAATGCTGTTTCACCAAAACAATGACTGTGTCAAAAGTCAGTGCAAACGAAGGTAAAATTGAATGAATTAGTTTTCGAATTGCTTCCGCATTCACCGTATTCTCCATATCTAGGCCCAAGTGACTATTTTCTATTTTCAGATCTCAAAATAATGCTCGCTCTACAGATATTTTCATAGAGTGACAAAGGACAAAATTGTACCGAAAAGTTGGAGGACCGTTATAAACAGTGTTTCACCATGGAAGGGAACAATGTTGAATAAAAAAAAAAAACGAATTTTGACAAAAAATGAGTTTTAATATTGTCGGACACTTTTCAATTGACTTTTGATGCTTTTTGAATATGCAGAAGCTTTAAACAAAGGGGGTGCGCTCAAAAGCAAGCGATTTAAAAATCAATGAAAACCAGCAAAAATAGATTAATGGGATTCATTTCGCAACCATTGGAGTCTCCAGCGAAATTTCAAGTTCTCAGCGGTTAGATTTGTTGATAGAGAGGAATAAGAAATGGCAGAGACTAAAGCCCATTTAAAGAAAACTCTAAATCTTACAAATCGTGTGTCCAAATTTTTAGCACCATTATAATTAGAGACCACTATTAAGTGCGGCAAAAAATTCATATGCAATATTTTCGAATTATTTTTCAGTGAAAAAACTTTTCAGGCGTATTCGGCTGTGGCAGCCAATTTAAAATCGAATAACAGTTAATAAATCAACTGCAATAATATTAATAGCCAAGTTTTGCGATAACATTTATATCTTAAACAAACAAGCAGAAAGGAGTTTATATTTAAAGACATTCTGCACTTAAATATATGCGCTTTCGTACACTCCACATGGCCGAATGCCCATGAACCTGGTTATTTGCATAAATAACTACATACATACATATGTATATACTGCAATGTGCACAATTTTGTTTTTGCTTTCGGTGCCAGTTATTGTCGGACAATTAAGACTACTTGACAACTTCGGCAACGACAATCGAAATTAATTTTTTTATTATGTATGAAATCGGTGCCGCAGATCAGTTGGTCAAGGCTGAGTTAGGCGGATAACCTTAAATGAATCATACACTTTTATGTATTTAAATGAGCAATTATTAAGTAAAAGCTGATTGGATTTAACAACTTATATAGTGTATGGTGATGTACAAGTGGCAAAATGCTTGGCTACTTTCGAGAAGAGTCGAAAAGGTTAAAATTTGCGGCATAAAATAAAATAAGCTGCTCGTTAATTTATTTCGGGTTTATATACAGTTAAACTTGTTTTGAGCTCCTGATCAGTATTTGGATAGAAAATTTATACTTGAAGGAGACCAAGGACAGTTGTGAGAAGTCAGCTCAATGCAAAATTCGTTTAAAAATTGCTGCTTTTGTTGATCGGGGAAGATTGAAACGAATAGTCATATGGATCACCTTGTATTGAAGAAACGGAAATGGAATTATTATTTTTTTGTAGGTCATATTGGATAACGGGAATTCAATTTTTTCAAAAACAATTAATAAAAACAAGTAAAGAAGGGCTAAGATAGGGTATAAGCGAACATTTTCTACTCTGACAATTTGCCAAAATCAAAGTCCGAAAAATTTCTTCCGGAAAATATGGGAGTTGGAGGTATTGACCCGATTTTATCTATTTTTGTCAGTAACACATACTAAAAAAAAATGTTCCCTAGGTTTCTTTTAGGTATCTCACGAACAAATACCAATCATATGGAGTTAAGTCACTCAGATGTTCGAAAATTCTGATATTAGTTACATAACGGCTAGGTCAAGATTTGTAATTTGATCTATTTTTGGCACAAAGATACATTGTGTATTACAAGAGAATAAAAATCAGAACCACATCTTTTTTCAAAAGAACAAGTTCAGTGCTGTCATTGAAAACCAAGTTCATTGAAAGTTATTGCCTTTCAGTAACCGACCAACCAAACATTTTGAACTTCATGCTGCAAAAATAAATTTATTTAAACGCACTCACGCGCTTTAGTTTTCGACAATCTTATCGACTTTATGGCAAGTTATTGCCCACAATTTTATCGAACACACACGCTAACAACATTCTTATCAAAATGAAATGCGCAACGCGGCTGATAAGATACGGTCGGTGTACTTAGCAAGGCAATATTGTAAGCCAACTTGTTTACCAGCTACAATATCGATAAGGAAATAAATAATAATCATAATTTTTGTAAGAAATTCTTTGCGAAAATGCAAAGAAATATTTTTATGCAGAAATATTTGGTTTCAATGATTGGAAATAAAGAAAAAAAAAAATAAAATAAATAAATAAAATTCAATTAAAACTGTTTGCTGTTGTTTATCATCAATTTATCTGCCAAGCTCGCTTCTGAGAAATTGCAAAGGCCGTGTGAGACACAATGTCTATCCCCGCTGATTGAGTGGGTGTAAATGAAGGTGGCAATGAATTAATGTGAGCGCTGCGGAGTCAAAGCTCAATTGTAATAAGATCATCAAGGCAGTTTAACGAGAAGAAGCGAGCGAAAATTTATTGCGAATTATTTCGATATTTGTACAACAAATACAAAGCATACCGCAGGAAAATAAAAATTAATAAGCAATTAGTTGATTGAAGTCGCGAGAGCAGCCGGTAGCAAAGTCCAAAATAATAGACATATGTACATACAATACATATTAGATAAAAAAGAAATTTAGATGAATGTGGCAGAAATAAACAGTATATAAAATATATAAAGATATGCTTGTATGTAGATATTGCGGTTGTTGACATATGCACATATGATACATATGGAAATTAATAATATATTAGGTGTGCTACAATAATTGACCTGCTGATTTTTTTTCCATTGAAAGCATAAAGTTAGATTTTTTTTGGTATAGAGTTGCTATCTTCATCTTCAATCCGAATAAATAAATCAAGTTATGTAGTTTTAATAATAATTTTTTAATAAGCTTGAATTATGTAAAAAAATATCGATATTTATTTTGGAAAATGTTGCCATCTACTTTCGAATATTATTATTATTAAGCAAAATTATGTATTTTTAATAATAATTTATCAATTAAAAAAAAATATGTTAAAAAATGATATTTTCCAAAATTATTTTGGAAAATGTTGCCACCTTTTTCAATTTTTATTTTTTCAAACAAAATTATGTATTTTTATAACGATTTGACATTTAGCTTGAAAAATGGTAAAAAAAATCGTTGTTTTTAAAAAAAATTGTTGGAAAATGTTGCCAGCTATTTTCAAATATGATTATTATTATTAAATAAAATTATACAGTTTTAATAATAATTTGTTAATTAACTTTAATTATGCTAAAAAAATCAAAATTTTCTAACAAATTTTTGAGAAAATGTTGCCACTTATTTCCTAATATTATTGTTTTAAAAAAAATTATGAATTTCTAATAACGAGTTGCCAATTAGCTTGAAATGTGCTAAATAATCTATATATTTTTTAATTTATTTTGGAAAATGTTGCCACTTATTTTCAAAGAGAAATGTAATAGTTTCAAAAAGTCTCCAGTATTTAGTCATATGCTTAAGATATGAATATAAGGTATTTCTAGTAATAATTAAAATTGAGTAGGGTTGCCATCAGATTTTGCTCTTCAATATTTATTAGTTATTTATTGGTTAAAAGTTTGAAAGATTTATCAATTGATTGATGATTGGAAATTAGATATTTTTAAATATTTCTTTTTTAAATATTTCGGGGTTCCCCTGGTTACCGTCAAGACCCTGGCTATAAAAATATTAATTATTCTAAGCCTTTTAAATTCTTCCGATAATGTAACACGTTTCAACTTGTAAATACGGGACATATTCATGTAGAATCGATCGTTCGACCAGGCTGGAGCAGCTCATAGTGGATGATTCCTTTCCAATTCCACCTAATTAGAGAATTATTTTGAAGTTTTGTAGGTTAAATATTTCAAGCAAGATTTTACCCTCAACTAATATTTTATAAACCGATTTTAGTCAAAGAATGTTGTTTGAAACTCAAGCGCTTCGAAAACCATATAGAAGAGTAAAATTGTTGCATGTCAGTTGTAAATAGAACTAATTTGAAACTGTAAAAGCCCGTGTTTGTCCCATCTCAGCGGTGAAGCCCCGATTAATTAATGTCTAATGCTCATAAGCATTGCATCAAACTATATGAGAAGATAACTGTATTGCATTCTTATTGCGCAAGCATCAAATGTGCATAACTGACCTAATAGACCCACTCATTCATATTATAATATATAGGCTATGCTGACATAAATTGAACAATCGCGCAAAGCTTGCAATAAGCAACAGCAACAAAGGAAATATCTATTAACATAGCGATCCGCACATGCCACAACAGCCTGAGCGCTGCTTTGCATAAGGAAATTTACAAATTTACAGCGGCAATCATTAGTAAACAATAATTGGTGATCGAGTGTGAAGCGGTTGGTTGGCTGTCAATTGTCAGAATCACTTTCAATTGCATTCTTCAATTGGTTAAAGAAACGATTGTGCTTCGATCAGCACCGGCGCGCATGCACACTGAGCACCGTTATGTGCTGGGCAAAGGCAGCTAAAGCGCATAGCTGAAAAGAGGCTAACAGCCAAAGGCACATGGAATTTGAAAGAAACGCGGTCGGGGGTTAAAAGTTACGATGTCAAGCAAAATGCAATTAGGAAAGAGTAAATGAGTGGATTTTGTGGCTGTAGAAGTTAAAGAAAAAGAAGAAGATTTGTGGAATAAACTTGACTGGCAACGCACAATAACGGGTTTTTAAGAATTAAAGTTGCCACTTTTTTTCAATTCAATTTAAAATTACCTATCATAATGCTTTGTGAGCTAAGCTTAAGACTGATTTTTATAAATAGTGAGTTTCAATGACAGTCTGAGCTTTAGCAGATGTTTATCAGTGCAAGGCTGTGTAAGAAACCCAGACATGTATTGCCCTTGACTACTTAACTACATACATACACATACGACATATGTAAGGCGCACCCATTTGGCGACGAAGTGTCGCAAGAACCGGATTCAATAACGTCATTAATGACAAGCCTTCTTACTTTTGCTCGAACAGATCACTTTTATGTGAAAAAAAAAATTAAATTATTGATCATTCACGCCATCAATAATCCAATAACCGTTTGTGCACGTGTATCTCAAACGATGCGTCATAAAATATCGCTTCTTTTTTTAACTGAGTTGATTCGTAGACATTCGCAGTAACTCGGATTGACATATAGAACGACTTGGCGCATTTTACGTCGAGATCTTAAAATTAAAAACGTACAAAATACAGCTTGTGCCAGAACTGAAGCCGCCCGATCTTCCCAAGCTACATCGCTTCGCTCTATGGATTATTGAAAAGTTCCAAGTAGATCCGACGTTTTCGAGCCAAATTTTGTTCAGCGCTGAGGCCCATTTCTTATCTCAATGGGTATGTAAACAAGCAAAACTGCCGCATTTGGGACGAAGAGCAACCTGAAGAGATTCAAGAACCGGCATTTCATTCAGAAAAAGAAGCGGTTTGGAGTGGTTTGTATGCCAATGGAATCATCCTCATATTTCTTAAAAAATGATGCGGACGAGAACGTAACCGTCAATGGCGGCCGTTATCCCGACCTTATAACCGACTATTTGATGCCTGAAATTGAAGCTCGTGATCTCGGCGACATTTTGATTCAACAAGACGGTGCCACTTCCCACACATCGCATCAATCAATGGATTTATTGAGAGAAAAACTTGGTGGTGGCAAAAAATGGATCGTGTGATATCACACCCTTAGACTTTTTGTAAAGTCTAAAGTCAATGCGGACAATTCATGCCTTGGGGCTAAACATCACGCATGTCATGCGTCAGTTACCAGTCGAAATGCTCGAACGAGCCATCGAAAATTGGACTCAACGGATGCATCCGTTCTGAGACGTAGCTGCGGCAAACATTTGAAGGAGATAATCTACAAAAAATATATGCCAAAGATTGTTCTTTCGAATGATAAAAAACCTTCCATTAAATTTGAATTTTCTGTGTTTTTCCTTAAAAAAGTACGGAACCTCGAAATGGACAACCCTTTGGATAGTCGTCAAAATTGCTGTGCTGAACTGCTCTTTTAACTGCTCTTGCAATCACTTTTCGAAAACCCTAAACCCTTCGACAGCTACGTTAATAGAACTATAAATAGGCCTGAATGACAACACCATTAGATCGCTTCTTCATTACAATTTTCATATACCAGCGAATAACAGTGGACTTTCGCAACCAACAGTGTCTATCGCAAGTTGATATTATCGATATTGCGCAGCAAATAATAATTAACAAATAAGGCAGGTTCTTTTATAAATATTAGTGAGCCAGCGCATTCATTAAAACAAAGAAACGATGCGCTTGTCTCCGGACACACGCGTACTTTAGTCTGACAGTAGCTTTGTGCTTTCTAAAAAACGTAATTTAATCATTCTGTCGGCTGTCAAGCGAAAAGTTGTGTCACACAAGCTTGCTTTATTTTCACAAAACAGTTTTTTCAATAAAACAAAGCAAAATGCATTTACGCAGTGTCTAACAGCGCGATTAGCACACACCCTGAATTGAACTTTTGAAAGTTATAAAATGCGTTTTTAAGGCTCACGCTTTGTTTGTGCGTAAATTATGGGCAAATTAAGTAATTTAGTGCGGTCTTCGGTGTCAGTGTGATGACGCCTTCATGGAAAGATTTGTCGCTGTCGATAAAAATAACACTTTTGCGATAATTTTGTACCGAGTGCGATATTTATAGCCGAAAAAGGAAAGAAACTTAACTGTTTTCGTGCGAAAAAAGTCAGCGAAGACATTAATTATTTTGCAATTTCATTAAATGACAATCACATGACTGCAGAAAGCAATTAATGTAAGATGAATTGCGTCACAAAATGCCTTCGCAATAGAAAAAATAAGTTGGCGCAATTTTGCGAGAAGGAAGTGCTGTACTTGAAGATGAGAGTCAGAACAGACGACACGATACACATTTCATAAATGGTATAAAACAATTGCGAATGACAAGTTGAAAAATATGTTTTTAAGTTTCTTCCGAATAAATATGTCGCCAGGGAACCTAATTATGACTAATCAAACAATTCGATTGGCCACCAAGATCGTGTGATATCACACCCTTAGACTTTTTCCTGTGGGGATAAGTATGTAAGGTCTAAAGTCTATGCGGACAATCCCCATCTGAGGCGTAGCCCAATAAGTAAGGAAGGGCTAAGTTCGTTTGCAACGGAACATTTTATACTCTTGCAACTTGCAAGAATCAAAGCCAGGGAAATACTATAAGGTGAAAAACTAAACATAAATAGTAAAGCCAGCCGGATGTTCGCAAATACTGGGCTGAGCCAAGTTTTCACCCAAATTTATCTATTTTAGGCACAAAGATACACTGTTAGGAATAAAACACGCTCAATATTAAGTATATGGGGGCTAAGGCAGGTATTGGTCCGATTCAACCCATTTTGACATACGTACAAACCATTATCAGAGAAGGATTATCCCTTAATTTCAGTAATATATACATACATTACGCATTGACCGACATTTTCGATCAGAAGTCAACTATAGGTATCGGGGTCTAAATATTTTTGGTTCTAAGATGGCACTTACTAAAGACATTATTCGTGCAAAGTTTTATCCCGTTATCTTAATTGGTTTTTAATTTGTTTTCTGGAAACTGAACGAATCAAGTAGAATTTAAAATTGTGCTATATGGGAAGTAGGCGTTATTGTTTTCCCATCTCGTTCATTTTCACAATGAGACAAAAGAATGTGAAAAGACTGCTACGTACTAAATTTGGTCGAAATCGGTTGGACGGGTCCCGAAATATGGGATTTCATCAAAAAGTAGGCGGTGCCATGCCCATCGTCCAATTTTCAGACCGGCTCTCATAAAGCTCTCTCAGACCATTTCGGTAGTAAAATTTAATGTCACTGGCGTATTTAGTTATTGATTAATGGCGCTTCAAGTAGTTTTAACAGTAACGTTATATGGGGAGTGAGCGGTGTTATCCTCCGATTTCATCCACTTTCAACACTGTCGGTAGAAGTTTTTATAAGATTTGTACTCAACAAATTTGGTTGTTGTAGCTTAAGCGGTTTAGGAGATATGTACATTAAACTTGTAAGAGGGCGGGGCCACGGCCCACTTTTTCAAAATTTTTTACTCACATGTGCCCCTAGCCATTGCAATTACGGCTTTGTATCTTAATTTAGTGCTTAGTTAAGACACTTTATATGTTTTCGGTTAATGCCGATTTGTGGGCGTGGCAGTGGTCCGATTAAGCCCATCTCGAACTTTTTTGTACGAAAAAACTTACATACATATTAAGTTTCATCAAGATATCTCAATTTTTACGTCAAGACGGATGGACGGAAAGACAGACAGTCAACCGGATTTCAACTTTTCTCGACATCCTGATCATTTATATATGTATATATAACCCTATATCTACCTCGATTAGTTTTAGGTTATACGTACAACCGTTAGAACAAAAACTATGAACAAAACTATAATATTCTGTAGTAACATATTGCAAGAGTATAAAAAATAAATGCCAAAAAATTGTCTTTCGGATGGTAATAAGCATTCCCCATTACATTTGAGGTTTCGGCGTTTTTTCTTTAGAAAAGTAGGAAACATCGAAATGAATGACCCTTTATATACCATATATCACGCTATATCTAACTCGATTAGTTTTAGGTGATACAAACAACCGTTAGGTGAACAAAACTATTATGCTCTGTATCAACATGTTACAAGAGTATACAAGTTTTTAAGTTGATGTTAATGTTTGTTTTTCTGTGAAATTTTAATGAAAATAATTATAAATTTAATCGAAGAAGAATTTGTTTACATTAACAAAAGATTTCGAAAGCAAATGCTTATGAACATTAGTATGTAATTTATGATAAAAATAGGCCTGAATATCGATCTAGTTCAATAGCAGCCATAAATGTAGCATTATCTTGTCTCTCACACGATTTCAGCACTAAAAACGCCTAATACTATATAAAACAAGCAAAATTACAAAATAAAGTGTTAATATTTTCATTTTGTTTATACATATCTAATGAGAAATTATTAAGAAATTCTAGGCATGGAATTTCTAAATTAATGTACAGTTTAGTAGGCACTGCAGTGCATTTACAGCGAACATTTGCTTAAAATTGGTTCTTTAGCTACACAAATCGGCAACTGGAAAAGCGCAACTTCGTAATAAATACATGGTAATATATTACAAAAACAAACAGAAATTAAAGAAAACATTAAAAAATGCGTGTAAACAGCAGACGCTTGTGATGTTTATCGAAATGTTTCAACACCGCAGGCCAGTGAGCGCGTTCATTGCACGCAGTCACAGATACATCCACACACACACAAACATATGTATTGTATGCAGATCGCTTATTGTGGCTTGTTGCCCTCTCAGCAGCTCTGGAAATGCTAAGTGCGGCCAATGAAAGTTCAACCGTAACAATGCACGCAAATTCCAAACAAATCGCACAAAGTCGCCAGCCGACAGCCGATAAATATAGAAATGTTAATACAGCGACTAAACAAGTACGCATCAATTATCCGCATACACACACACACACATATGCACGGAGGCAGCTAAAAAACAAGCAGTGAAAATATGTTAATAGGTGAGAAACGCCGGCAGCCGCGCTGACTCCGAAAACGCACACCGGGGCGTATGAGTCACCGAATTATGGCGAAAAAGCTTGACGTCAAGCAGACGGATTGAATGAAAGCGAATATGGTTGCACAAAAAAATGCAAACATTTTCAAAATATTGTATATATGTGTTTATATTGTATATGTGTGTTTGTTTGTATGTTTCTGTTTTAACGTTTTCTCCATATAAATACGCTCTACTCATTGTTGTCTGTTAATTGCGTTAATTGCATTGCACAAATTTACCGTTATTAATATTTATTGCATTTACTTAAATGGAAAGTGAGTGCAAGTGTTTCACAATTAACAGTTACACAATATGTCAATTTTAATAACTTGCAAACAGCCAGCTGCTTATTATAAAAAAGAATTATGGTAATTAAATTGTAAAATAATTTGCCTAAATACATATATAGGGTATGTATGTACATACATTAGAGCGGGTCAGTTTACATGGAGCCAAAAAAAAACGAAAAATGCGTTCTACGGATCATTCTTAACAACTTTGCCTAAAAGACTATGGGTCTAAAATTGGTTTCGAGCCTCCGATTTTTTAGGCGAATTTCTTCAGAGATTATAAAAACTTCTTCCTCGGTTTTTGAGATTTTCTAATGAAATTTAATACGTCGGTGCATTTGGATTTTCAATTGATCATTTGTCGGAATCGGCATGATCGAGCAACTATACATATGTATATCTTCCATACAACCGATTATTCAGATTGTTTTAACTTCACCTTAAAAATAGCTGACTGGAAACCGGTTTTAGACCCAAAGTCTCTTAGGCAAAATTGTTTAGAATGATCCGTAGAACATTTCCCGCATACGCGATTTTATAGTAAAAAACTCTAACCGCTCTAATGATCATACAAAAAAAAATAAAAAAAAAAAAAAAAATATACAGTGCTGTAAAAAAAACAAAAAAAAAAAAAAAAAAAAAAAAATTTTGTATTTGTTTACATAAATTTTGAAGTTATGTGACAAATTTGTTAGTTATTGGCCTTTTCATTACCTGGACCTTTGCAATATAACTTTTTTCCATATGATTCCTGCTTTTGTCAAAAATCTGGATAAGCTGTTTTAACCTGTAAATGTTGAACCACGCCCCTTTTCTTTAACTGTATTATTTTTCTTCCCTTTCAACCTACAACAATTTTTTCCCCTATTTTACATTTTAACCCATACTGCAATGGCTTAGTATCCGATACATATAAACAATTTGTGTTCGAAATTCACATTTTGTTTCAAACAACGCTTTTTTCGGCTTTCGTGAATTGGTGAAAAGTGATGTTACCTTATTTTACATGTTAGGTGCCGATACTACTGTGATCAAATTGAAAGGTGAATTTTGTCCATTTCATCTCCTTCAAAGTAATCCCCTCCCGCTGCAATACACTTATGCCAACGAATTGGAAAAACCCTCCGTCGTGATGGCCATCAGAGCCTTCTTCGATTCAGCTTTTATATCCTCAATTGAGTCAAAAGGGTGTCCTCGGAGCGTCAGGTGAATTTGCTGAATAGCCAGAAGTTACACGAAGGTAAATGCGGTGGTTGCGGCACGATATTAGTTGAAAATGTGGCCAAATGATCACGAATAACAAATGCAGAATGAGATGGTGCATTATCACACTTCTTTGTACAATAAATTCAGACATGGTAAAAATCGAAGAATTCACTTTTAGAGACTCACAATACGACGCGTATTTCAAATACAAATGAATACTTTGAGGTGACTGGTGCTTCGTTACTGGGTAGAACGATAATATATTAATTTAATAAATAAAATAAAATGCACCTAAAAAGTACCGAATAACGACAAATTAATTAACAAAGCTGGTATTAATAACCCCAATAAAATCCCGAAATCCTCTAAAGTGTCTTAGTCATTATGAGAGTTTCCAATTCTAAACTAATTTCCCTAACTGATTTCGACTCAGACAAGTTGCCGTGTCGATAAAAGCGATATCTGGCTAGGTTTAAAGCAAGTTTATGACCACTGCTACACAACTTTATACGCTCATAAAAGTGTGAAAAACGATGGTAACTATGTGGAGATAGTGACTGAATTAATGTAGCTGTAATTCACACACACACATCTCTGGGGAAATAATGAGCAACTAAAAATAAGAGTCAATAACATTTTTATTGCATTAATAAACATTTAAAGTAGCTTAATAAAACCAAAGGTAATTGATAAGTTTGCGTTTATTAATTGGTATACCGTTAAAGAGCTTTTTGAAAATAAGCAAAAAATGTAACTGATTTGCTAAAAGTTGAAATTTTATTTAAGAATCAATTACTGATATTTCAAAGAATTATTCCGCGATTCTAAGTAAACTGTGGGGTACATAACTGTACACGTGTGCTTTGCCAAGAGATGACTTCATCGTTACAAAATTCCGAACATGTCACACATCCAGTTTTACTCAGCATAGATTCGATTAGCTTGGGTTAGATGGCTGATCTGGAGAGATCGCACGTAGACACGTCACACTTGTATTCATTTTGGAACCCAGATTACCTGAGTCCGATAGCAACTTTCGCAGCCATATATGTACCTTCCGACTATGCCTATGGGCACTATGTGCAAAATGGCATTAAGTGCCATGATTGGAGTGGACCTTAGTGGACCACCCGTTGAACTCTCTCGAGTTTCTTTGTAAGTGTGTCTTAGTGTGGTCTTTTCTAGAGCCCTCCACCACATAAAGACTCCATAGAACATAATGGGACTATGGTGTCGTAGAGCCAGAGCACCACTCTCTTTTCAATATTCGGCTTCCGTGAAAGCTTCTTATTCAGGATGAGCCCTAGATATTTGAATGTATCCGCCGGTTGAGGATGGGTGCCTCCCATATACCAAGAACTGTTGAAAAGCGCTTAATGAAAAGCGTTGGCTTTAACTGATTATAACTAAGTGAGTTTGTAAGTGATAGCATATAAATATTGTGGCAATATGATAGAAAAATTCGCTATGCAAATGTATCTAAGTGGCTTAATTTAATAATAGAACCTTTTTAATATACATTAAGCAATAGTCAGCTAATTTACTACAAGAAATTTCAAAAAACTACTAAAACACTCACTTTAAAAGCAATTATACATATGTATGTGTATCAGATTTCCAATATGTGACAGCGAATAGCAGCGATCAAGGTGAATGTCAATGTGCTTTGGCTACCACATGGCAATAATCCAATTAGCAACACATATGGGCGACAACAACAAGAGAAAATCCGCACAAAGCAAGTAAAAGCATTACACTGTCTAACGGTAAAAGCAACAGAAAAGCAATAGCTTAAGTGGGCAGTGGAAGAAATTGCCAGCAATTTTAAAAAAAGATTGATGCAAACAACAATTACCGTGAACTCATTAAAGGCCACACCAACGCTGGCTTTGCATGCATTTTGTATATATGTAACGGGTGATCTAAGTGGAGGTACGACTTGGCATACAAAATACAGCTTGTAATAGGTTGTCAAAAAAGTCTTGCGGTATTTTTATTGAATTTTTTCTATTGAAATTGAAATGAAATTGAAATTATTAAAACTGAAACCGCTCGGGCTTCCCAAGCGACATTGCTTCGCTCTATTGGCTCTTGAAAAACTCCAAGAAGATCCGATGTTTCTAGTCGAATTTTGTTCAGCAATTAGGCCCATTTCTGGTTCAATGGGTATGTAAACAAGCAAAATTGTCGCATTTGAGACGAAGGGCAACCTGTAGGGACTCAAGAGCTGCCATTTCATCTAGAAAAAACAATGGGTTTGTGTGGTTTGTGGGCCGGTGGAATCATCGGTCCATATATCTTCGTGATCTCGGCGACATTTGGTTTCAATAAGACGACGCCACTTCCCACACATCGCATTAATCAATGGATTTATTGAGAACACTTCGGTGTAATTTCGCGTTTTGGCGACCGTTATCGCGCCAAGATCGATATCACACCGTTACTATTTGAAGCCTGTGGGGATAAAAGTCTGAAGTCTATGCGGACAATTCCGGCGATTCATTTGGTATTCGCCTGTCATTCAAGTTACCTGTCCAAATGCTCGAAAACTGGACTCAACGGTTGGACCATCTGAAACATAGCCGCGGTCAACATTTGAAAGAGATAATCTTCAAAATAAATGCCAAAAATGCCTTTTCGAATGATTTTTCTGTGTTTTTTCTTTAAAAATAAGGAACCTCAAAATGGATCACCCTTTAGATTAAAATGTGTGTACATATGTAAGTACTTATGTAAGTGCAATTTGCAGCGAAAGTTCTGCGCACTGCTGCCGCCACCTTAAACTTGAGCGAGAACAAAGACGCATACTGAGTAGAAGAATAACAAGAAGAACAGCAGCAAAAGAGCGCAAAAATGTGACAGACGAAAAATGCAATCGATTTTATGTACGTTCGCCCAGGCGTGACGTTGACGTATGCAAAACGCTCGATGTTAATTATAAGTGACGTTTTCTAACAAATGTAAATACATATATACATACATGTAAATATAAATATCTGTCTACAATAAGTATATACAACAGCTGGCCGTGACACTTGCGCTACTGTGCAATAATCGTGGCAAAGTCGATGCTGACGGATTGGCCGTCAGCGTGTACGTCATCGGTGCATGAATGCAGTTCCTGTGTTCTTGAAAATGTACACGGCTCGTATGTTTGTATTCGAAATGCATTTGTAAGTGGAATATATGTATATACTTGCATATATATTTGCATACGTATTTGTGGTGTAGGTTTTTGATTGGCTTTGTTTTACGTTGTTGTTGCTTTTATTAATTTTTACGATTTTTTTATTATTGCTTTTTAATATCTTCATTATTAATGTTGTTTTATATTATTGTTGTTGTTGTTTTGTGCATAAAGCCACGTTCAGGTCATGTTCTTAGCAGCTGACTGGATTGGACTTAGTCCAAACGCAGAACAACAAATCGATGGACGTGCAGTTGTTGGTTTTGAAATCGTGACACAGAAACGCTGACTCAAAAAATGATAAAAAAAAACAGTATTCAGTTTCAAATTAAAATCGTAATTTTGATTTGTCATTAAATTTACTGTTTTGGTACTTAAAGAGGAGTCAAATTTATTTTTATTTTTATTTTTGGTTTTTTATTTTAACAAAATGAATTAAATCAAAAAAGAAAGCTATAATACCCTACACAGATACAAACAAATTTTTAAATGAATTCTGATCGTTCAGTTTGTAGGACAGCTATATGGGTCGATTTCGGCGGCACCGACAAATGAGCAGCTTGGGACGATATCTTAAAAACTGCTGGGCTAAATCGCCTCAGCTTGTCTCACTGATCATTTAGACATAAGTTTCGTAAGTTCTCCCACGTTTCTTTCTGGGTGTTAGAGGCATCAAACTTAAGGGGTTACATGGGTTTACGGGTTTCCAAAAATCGAATTTTTTTCAAGGTCTTATTAAATACTACAACACCTTTAGAATATTGTTCTATTTTCAAGTTGATCTGAGTAATATTTTCGGAGATACAGCCTCGAGAACTTGTGCGCTCGAGGCTAGTTAGGCTAAGTGCGCTGACTTTAAACGCGTTTTCCTCGAAACTGTGTTTATGAAGTCGGTTGGCAAGATCTCTCGAGAAATACTCAACTGATCTTCATGAAATTTTACACAGGCCTTTGAGATACAATTCTGAAAGACTTGGACGCCGGAGTTTTTTTCATTTACAACTATTTGAAAACAAGGAAATGTCGTGAAATTTAAATTTTTTGGTAAAAATGTCCTCCAAAAATCCAATTTTCAGTCTTTTTTCCTTCGTCCAAGTTCTAAGTTTAGGTTTTAACTAAAACACGTATTTTTCACTTTAGATGATCTTGTAAGGAGTTATCCTGCCAATGCGGGCGCATGGTCGGCGTCGTAATGTCCGAGTTTAAAATATTTTTTCCAAAAATTTTAGAATTTCTTTATTAATAGCGTATGTTTGTAACAATAAAAATTCCAATAAAATATATATGAGAAAGAAATTGATGAAAAAGAATGTTTTTTACTCGAGGAAACCCATGTAACTCCTTAAAAAAATCGCATGCATATCTGAAAACAGTTATTGGACACTTTTTTAACAAGAATTATCAACATTAAGGCACACTATAGTCTTTGAAAATATACAGTATATAATCTAATCTACAAGAGCTACCTTACTTAGTTCATAACTCAGTTAGAACTAACCTACAAAATCACTTGATGATGTGTATGGTATAAAAAGTTTAAAACTCAAAACAAAATGAGGAATATAAATCACATACTCGCAAAATAATTAAAAAAAAAATATATATAATCAAATTTTAATAAATAAAATAAAAATTTTTATATAAAATTGTTAGATTTTGCAAACAAGCTTTATTTGCGCTATCTCTTTACTCTTTAGCTTTATTCACTTTTTTGCTTTACTTTTAATCCCCACAACAAAAGCCGATTGCAATGGCAGCAGTGGCGTGTAGTTGACGCGTGCAATATTAGAAAATAGGAGATTGCAATAGCAAAAGCAAAAAAAAGGGGAGAGCACAAAGCGAAATCGCAGCGAAACTTACAGCCAACAGGCGAACTGCTAACCAAAGCGCTAAAAGGCACGTGAAACGCGCATGCACGCGGCGTAGAAAACAAATCGCCGCCAAACAAATACACACGCACACACAAAGTGCATACAAATAGACGAAAATTTGTATGAATGTGTGTGTGTGTGGATAAGCAAGTGTTAATAGCCGGCGAAACCGGTCAGCGTCTAAGCGTTTAATCGCGCATTATGAGCGAGTGTGTGCACCTTTTTTACGTTGAACTTACAAAGTTTGCAAAAATTATTCTTTTCACGCTATGAGATTATGTTTGTGTTGCATATTTTTAGATTTGCGCTTGTTTTTCACTTATTTTCAAGTCACTTATGCATTTGTTTATAGAATATTTGCACATTCTGCCTTTGCTGGCGTTGCTGAGTTCGCGAACCATTCGCTTTAATCTATTGCACTGCACTACCGTCTAGTTATGCGACTGCTGCAATTTTCAGGGTTTATCAGAGATTTGCAGTGTGCAGTTTGGGCTCTCCCACATACAAACAGACAAACCTATGTATGTATTTATGTATGTATGTAAGCGAAGTCAGCACGGCGAGTAAGCTTTTGCTTGGCAGTTGTCTCAAATCATTCGCTGATTTCTTAGCATTTTTCCCCGACAACCTGACATTTGGTTTGGATATCGTGACAAGAGAGAAAATCTGCCATGTCATATTTGTTGCTGGTGAGTTGCCATTTAAGCAAAAGCAAATAATTAGCTTTGATGCTGTGAGTACTTGCTGGCGGGTATTTATTATGAATCACTGTTAGCGTTGTTGTTGTTGTTTTTGCATCCATCAAATTACATGAGAGTTACATTAATTTTTAATTACTTCAAACGAATCTAACGAAAGCGCACTTCATTAATCACGCATTCATGCAAATACTAGGAAGTGTTCCCATGTGCGATGACATAAGACCGGCCGCAGTGAGACTAAACAAATAATGCTTGCTGCAGATATGGAAATGATTTATTCGCAAAATTAAGTGGAATGACTTTTATGGAATTTCGGTGAAACAATTAAAGACTGGTTAGTGTAAATAAACAAAAACAAAACGGATTGTGGGCATTATTTCAACCATATGTATATTAAAAAAAAATACGTCAGATCTGGCAACATCAGTTTATTTGCTGTATATAAAGAAAAGCGCACATTAACAGAAAATCTGCCAACACAATGCCGAATAAGAAACTATAAAAAGTTCGTTCCAAGCTATTGAACAACACCTAGACTGCGTTAGCGAGCGAAATGTGTTTCATTTTTTTAGGTTTTTTATTGGTAAAGTACCAGGCAGAGCTCGCAATGCCCTTACATTGTCAATAAAATAATGTGGGTGCCAAGTTATTGCATGATAAAATAATATTATTCTAAAATATGCTAAAATGAACTCGTTTTTTGTTAGAATCGACGTTAACTATTTGGCCTCATGGCATTCTGCTAACGACTGACTGCGACCTTTGGTCTTTTGGCTCTAAATCTTACAACGGCCAATCTAATTCAGCTGTCCATAAGCTCAGTCGGCTTAAACCTTGTTTACGAGTTCATAATTACAATAATTATAGAAGAACTTCTATTTAAATTTAATTATTCCCCAGATGGTGTTAGAAGCAACATTTGTCTCGAAATTCCAAATTTGGCAGCTTTAATCCTAGAGCGACACAAGCATGAATAGTTTAAAAGAGAAAAAAAAATTATAGAATAAAATAAAAATAAAGAAATAAAATAAGAATACATAAAATATTAATATACAGGGTAGTCAATTTTGGAATGGTCGATAATATTGGGTAGTCGAAAAAGTCTTTTCGTATTTTGTCAATAGATGTCGTTGCAGTCTTATATCTCCAGTGCTACCAATCACATTGTGTCATACCATATAGTGTTGGAAAGGCGTGATTTTAAGCTTCATTTAATCAAAAAAGAATATAAAATCGGGAAGTTGAAAAAAAAATTACAGCTGTTCAAAAATGAGTGAAGAAATTCGCTATGCAATTCTTTGCTGAAATGAAATGAAATCGAACCATTTCTGAAGCGAATGGTAACAGGAGACGAAAAGTGGATCAAATACGACAATAATGTGCGAAAAAGATCACGGTTCAAGCGTGGTGAAGCTCAACAAATGGTCGCTCAGGATTGACGAAATATAGCCCTGACCTTGCCCCATCGAACTACCATTTGTTTCGGTCAATGCAGAGCTCCCTTAATGGAGTAAAGTTGGCTTCAAGAGAAGCCTGTGCAAAATTACTTGTCGCAGTTTTTCGCCGAGAAACCAGAAAAGTTTTACACTGTCGGATTAATGCCTCTAGCGGATAAATGGCAAAAAAGTGGTCGACCAAAATGTCACATAATTGCTTCATTAAAGTTCATTATATATGTACATAAAAAAATAAGTTGAAGTTTGTTTAAAAAAAAGAAAAATCTTTTTCGACTGCCCAATAAATTTATATATGTATGTATATAACTGCACAGCTCGACGAGCTGACTGAGGTATAGACTTAAAACTTTTCATACGTTTTTTTATGCCTAAGGAGCTAGTCGTTTGTCGGAACCGCTGATAACTACAGCATATAGCTGTCATACAAACTGATCGATCAAATTATAGTCCTTGCATGGAAACAACACTAAAATCTCTTTTGAACATATTGTCCAGATCGGAACCCTATAGCATATAGCTATCATACAAACTGATCAATCAAAAGCAAGTTGAAATTCTTTTTATCCACTTTTTTACCATAATAAATGCATTTGTGAAGGGTATTATAGCATCGTTCCCAACGAAGTTAACATTTGACATTCGATACACTCCTATTGAAACCCCCTTTATAATAAATCAATGTGCGAGTTGATTACTTCTGATCACAATTGATCACAATCGGCATGAATAAATGAATAAACACTCATCAAGCTCAAGTATTGTGCCATTTCAGCGATCAACACTTCAAACGACTACTAATTGAAACTTGAGTTTGCCAAAAGAATTTCGAGTTTATTCATTGTGTTCACATTATGTTAAGACGCAATTCAACTGGAAATACCAAAATGCTGTGGCTGTGGCTCACGTACACGTGCGCACACGCTTTTCGCTTTGCCAACAGCGTTTCAAATCCATTAGCTCAAAGCTTGGCAAAAAGCAGAAGGCGTGAGAAGAAGCAAAGTTGTTGCCGAAAGAAGCAAAAGTCGGCGGCGAGGGAAAGGCGGTGGAGCAAAGTCGTTCACCCAAAGCTAGACAAATTGGTGGGGCGTTCTTGTTTCTGCGTCTTTTTGCGCAGACTCAGTTGACAAACATTTGTGTGTGTGTGGTGTAAATATTGTTGACTGGAGTGGTTGTTGTTTCATTATTTATTTTATTATTATTATGCATATGAAACGGCTCATTTTCACCTGTGCTCGTTTATTTTGTTTACAAAAATGTTTCAACATTGCCAGCCAGCGACGCGCAGTTTACACAAATGACTTAACAGCTTTTAATGGCGATAAATAACTGAACTTCGCGGCATGTATGCACAGATACACATATGTATGTATGTATGTATGTATGTATGTATGTATGTACTATATGTTTATGGTTAGAATAAAGTTGGTTAGTTCAAATGATTGCCTGGAAATTTGAAAAATAATTGCGAAATTAAATGAATTGGGTCGAAAGTGAGTTAATTAAAAAAGAAAAATTAATTTCTCAAATTGCAACACGTTTTGCTCTAATTGTGCGGCAAATTGTGTCAATTGCGCTAGATGTCTTTTGGAGCAGCGAAAAGTGGGTTGGCGGTGAAAGTTGGCAATACAAATTTTTATTAAATGCACTATAATATTGTAAATGACAGCATAACGGTGAAAATGAAGAGCGAAAAAATTACACTTTATTAGAGAAAAACAAGAAAAAGTCACAGGTGTGTATATTTATAATACAGAAGGGTATGAAAAGATCTTTATCTTGATTTTCAACGGAGAGTTGGTATGGCAGCTATATGCTATAGTGGTCCGATATTGGCGGTTCCGACAAATTGGCAACTTCTTGGTTAGAAAAATATGTTTGCACAATCCTAGAACGATATTTTAAAAACTAAGCGACTATTTTGTGTACAAAAAGGCGGACGGCCATATATAAATCGACTCTGCTCGTCTCGCTGATCATTTATATATAACATATAGTTCCTTTCTAGGCGTTACAAACTTTGTGACAAACTTAATATGCATTCTGGGTATAAAATATATTTATAACTTAAAGAAAATTATTTTCGAAAATTTAAAAAATATTTTTTTTTAATCAACACATTTGATGATCGAAAAACTTTTATAGGAAAAAATAATATTTTTTTCAGAGGCTATATTTTACACATCTTTTTCTTCTCAACAGCCCGAAAAACAAATTATTTCGGGTATATGTAACCGATACAGAACCGGTATAAGACGGTTAATAGGACAATTTTCGAAATTTAAATTATGATTATTTTTTATTAAATCCACCTACTTGTTATGAACATTATGTATGAATCATTTTGCTTTAAAGAGAAGCCTAAGCAAGCACTTGCTAAAATTTAATATATTCATGCATACGAGGTATTATACTTAATTCAAGTATTATACTTCTTTTTTTCAGCACGCAGTTATCAAATTGCAGAAAACTCGAAATTTAAATTTACTTAGTGTTCTCATAATTCCGTCATTAGCATTCTTGCTCCACCTGTTTTATTGCAAAAAATGGAACAGTAGGCCACTTTTGCTATTCTTTTTCAAAACAAACAATATCTTTTGTCCATCTTAATGAGCATGAAGAGTCTCGCGTTGGGTCTTAACGCTTTACGACTTATTTATTTACGTTTTCCTCAACGATAAGACAAAGTATAATATTCGCATTTGCTTATTCTTGCCGCGTAAGCTATGTTTGTACTTTGGAATTAGCTGTGCTGTTGAAAAATGCTTTGGTGGGAACCAAAAACCAACTTCAACGTGCAAAGACTGGTTAAGAACTGGATTGGATTGGTAGAAAAAATGTTAAAATTAATAAAATATTTATGAGTTGGAATTTGCAGTTTTTGAAATCATAGGTGCTTAAATACATACTAAGAGTGGATTGAATATAATGGGTGCTTTTAAAATAAATATAAAAATAATAAAATCTATTATTTGTAGAAATTTTTGTAAAAGAAGAAACTTTTGTAAAACATTGTATATTTTACTAGAAATTAATTAAAATATATATATATTTTGAAAGAAACTAAAACAAAAAATATATTTGAGCAGAAATTTAAGAAATATATGTACATATGTACATATGTATATGTTTTAGTAGTAATGAAAAATTTTACCAATAATCAAGGTTTTTGAATACTTTTCGATTAAAAATTTGTTAAAATTTTAATAACTGCTTATTTAGTAGAAAAATTTATTTTTAGGAAAAAATTTAGTTTTAGTAAAAAAAAATATTAAAAAAATTTAGTTCAGAAAAAATATATTTTACGCAATTCAATTTTTTTTATATCTAATCCTTTTTGATTTTTTTTAAATATGTAAAAACTTATTATTTTATTATTTTTTTACTAAAAATGTAAAAAAAAACTATTTCGTAAAACAAAATATATATTTTAGTAGAAAATTAAAAAAAAAATACGAAAAATCAAAATTTGTAAAAAACACTTTTAACTATAAAAATAATAAAAACTATTATTTGGAGAAATTTTACTTTTTTAATAAAAAATTTTGAAAAAAGAATTGCATTTCAAAAAAAGTGTATATTCTTGTAGAAATTTAAAAATATATATACATATTTTAGTAAACATAAAAAAATATTACGAATAATAAAGCTTTTATAACATAATGAAAATTGATTATTTAGTAGAAAAAAATGTTTTGAGGAAAAAATTCAATTTGGTAAAAAAATATAATAAAAAAAACTAAAAAAAATTACTTAGTTCATAACAAAATTACGATTTTTTTCGATTAAAAATTATAAAAAATTTACAAAAAAATGATTTTTTTGGAAATTTTTTCCAAAAAAAATTATATTCTAATTACGTTTTAGAATTTTTTACAAAAATTAAATTTTTTCGATTTTTTTCGAAAAAATTTGTAAAATAATTTTATTTAGCAGAAAAAATGATTTTTTTGGAAAAATTTTCATTCTCGAAAAAAATTTAAGAAAAAAATTTTAATTTCGAAAAAAGCTTTATATTTAAGTAGAACTTTAAAATGTTACTATAGTAGAAGTATTTCAAAAATATATATTTTAGTACAAATAAAAAACAAATATACATACATACATATATATATAATTTAGTAGAAATTTAAAACATCAAAAAAAAAAACAAAATTTTTCTCAAATAAAATTTTTTTCACAAAATAGTTTTTTTGAATAATTGTTATACCCAACATGTACTTAAAAAATAATATTTTCATGAAAAATATTTTAACACTTTTGTTCGTATACAAATTTATAAAATACATTTTTTTCCAAAAAATATTTTTTTTTTGCAAAATAATTTTTTTAAATAATTTTTATAACAAAAAATGTACTCAAATATTAATTTTATTACCACATTGTAAATATTTTCAAACACCAAATATTTTAACACTGTTTTTGGTATACAAATGTATAAATACAAACATACATACAAATGTACAACGCAAATAATATGCTTTGGCGTCTAAAAAAATTGTTGCAAACTATCATATATTTTGCCTAAATATGGAAATTATATGAATTCTTAACACACCTAACTGTTTGTTTGCTATTTTAAGCACACAGAACAAGCAGCGATAACAAGATTATGAGACAAACCGCTGAGCACACGAAAATTCATACATATTTACATACATACATTGTATGTTTATAAATATTCATATCAAATAAACAGCTTTTGATTATTTTTTCCAATTATTACTTTTTTATTTCTTTTTTTCTCAAAACAAGATACACAAGTGTTTCTATATGCATGTATGTGTGTGTGTGATATGTGCTGCAAGCAAATTTCAAAGCTTTTAATCAACAAAGAACGCCACAAAATACTCATATCTTGGCGGTTTTTGGGATTTCGGGCGAATGATGATGTTTATACATAAATTGACCATAAATGCGTGTGGTGCAGCATAGAAGAGCGTGTTTATGGCACATTAAATATGAAACTATCAATATTTCTACATACATACATATGTATGTTTGTATATGTGTATGTGTAAAGTGCTCGTTATGTGCTTTGAATTATTTTTTGCAAAAGCACTTTTTATTGTTTCTCTGCGTTTTAGTAATTGTTTTGGCGCGTGGCCAAGCAAATGCGCAGCCACACTTATTTTTTGCTTGTATGTATGTATGCATGTGTGCGTGCGTTTATTAACCAGCATAAGCAATGCTCGACCGGCTAATTATGGCGCGTATATGCGCTGTGATGGGTAATAAATAGATTTATATTTTGAAAATCTCATGAAGTTAAGCGTGTAGCAACCAGCAAACGCTTGCCGCAGCCACCAAACGACGATGAGTAACAGGTGAAAAGTTGAGTTGGAAACAGACGAGCCACAGATGTTGGCATGTTACCAGATAATGTTCTATTTTATTTTTTTATTTTTCACTTTTTATTGTCTTTTGTTAATTTTTTTTGCTTTATTTTTAAATTTTTTTGCAGATTTTTTTTTTTTAAATTTTTTTGTTGCATTTTTTTAATGTTTTTGTTGTCTTTTCCAATTTTTTGTCTTTTTCAATTTTTTAAACATTTCTTTTTTTTCCTTCAAACACGTGATGTCTTAGCACCCAGAGCCGTGTCTCATAACTTAATTAGCATTCAACATGTCTAGCAGCCACAAATGAAAGTGAAGTGATCGCGATAGTCTAGGTGAAAGTCTAATCATCCGAAGCGTGGGTGCACACAAATAGAGCAGACACTTTTTTGGTCCTACTTATAGATTCGTGTGTATGTATGTATATGTTTATTATAAACTGGAATGCCCGTTTCTTATCTCGGATTTTTTATTAGTTTTTTTCTTCTTCTTCTCAAGCTCGTGATTTTATACAACAATTAAATTAAATTATTAAAGCATAAATGTGTCTATATTTGAGTATATACATACATGATGTATATTTGCGAGATGAAATAGTTATGATTCAAAGCAAATAAAAGATTACAAAATCACGAATGCGTCAAGCAAAAGTCACCAAAACAAAACAATCACGTTGCCACCGAAGCGTTCATTCAAATTATTTATTGCGCGAAATTCGCATAAAATTTGGCACGCATGCAAACAAAATTCGGCTATTTCCCTGTTAAGTAATAATGAATTAGTAAATATTTAAAGAAATTAATGCTGAAAAAATAAAAATAGATTTCCGCGTTCTTTAGCGCATTGCGTTGCAGTAACGGTTTTTGAATATAATTTGTATATTTTGTGCATGCAGATATGTTTTATAGCCTCAAATACAAAATGTTAAGGACAAAAGTTGAAAAATAAAATTTAATTTTTAAAATTTCTTATTTTTAGTTTATAAAGCCGAGATTTCATTTATTAAATACTTGTGATTCTACGATTGAAAAGTAAAAAAAAAAAATTCCGAAATGTTTCTAAAAAATGCTGCACAAAGGGTTGCGAATTTTTTAATTCAAAAATTTTGAAATAAAAATTAGATTTTAAGTTTTTAATCCCAAAATTGGAATTTGGTATTATCAATACATATTGCGATTAAAAATTGAAAAAAAAAATTTTAAATTTTACTTTTAAAAACTGAAAAATTTAAAATATTATTTTTAAAATGTGACAATTCAATTTCCAAAGACCGAAAATATAATTTTTAATTTCAAAAGTTGAATTATAAGTTCTATAGTAAATCAATTTTTTTTTCAATTTTGTGATGAAAATTATATTTCAATGTTGTAATTAAAAATTTAGTTTTTAAATGCAAAATTGGAGATACATATGTATGTATATAATAAAAATTTAATTTAATTAAAAATTTTGGAATAAAAATTTGATTTTCAATTTTATTTTTTAATTTCAATATTGGGATTAAACCGAAAAATTAGTTTTAAATGCAAAAGTTGAATTAATTTTTTTTAATCTAATTTTGAAATCAATTTTTTTTCAATTTTGGAATGGAGAATTAAATTTTCACTTAAAAAAATTTCAATTTTTCAATTTTTAAAAATTAAATTTTCACGTTTTTTTTTAATAAAATTTTCAATGTTAAAAAAATAAAAATTGATCGGAATTATATGTATATTGAAAATTTAATTTTTAATCTAAAAATCATAGTGCAAATAGGTAAAATAAAAATCATTTAAATGTGTATTTGGAATTAAAAATTGTGAAATTATTTTTAACAAAGATTTTCAGAATTATAAAATAATTAAAAAATTTAATTTAATTGTTAATTCAATAATTTTTGAATGCATTATTTGCAACCCTGCTGTGCAGATTATTAAATATTACGAAAGATCTGCGGTTTTGAGGTATTTCCTGTATAGAAATGTGCTCAGAAGTGATTCATGCACGTTTAAGCTCAAATAAATAAATAATAATTAACACAAATTGCCATATTTCTGCACGTATTTTAAGTATAAAATATATTAAAAAAAATGTAAAAATTAACAAAAAAAAATCAATAAACATTTTTTAATTTCCGCATGAAAAGCTATATTAGTTTTTGTTGTATTTATAAGATTTTGAAATAATTTTGTTTTTATTTAGATTTTGGTCAAACAGTTAACAGTGTTTGCGACTTAAATAGGATTTAAGTAATTATAATTTATTATAATTTTTAATTATAATTTTTTTATATAGTTTTATGATTATTTTTTTTTACAATGTTTATTTATAAGTTTTTAAATATTAAATTTTATTTTTTATATATTTTTATTTAATTTTTTTAGTTTGAGTACTCTATTTTTACCTTCGTGTATTTTATATACACAACAACACTGCTTTTAATTTCCCTAGTAACAAGCAATAAATTTCAAATTTTCACAAAAATAACACAAGCATTTCAACACCGACAATTTGCCGCACACTTGGAACACATTTTAACGCATGAATTTTGTTTAATGTTAAATGTTGAGATTAGTGAATATATTGAAAACATTTGCAAAATATTTCTGTTATTAGAGACTTTTTTCGTTTCGTTTTATATATAGAGCAAAGTTTATTTCGTACACTTGGCGAATTCGCGTGCCAACCACAACTGATGCCAATCGTGTAGAAACACCAGCCGCCTCAGCTTGCCACAACAAGGCGCACATTTAGCTACAACCATATTTCCAACAAAAATAAAAGAATTAAAGAGAAACAAGCTAGATACTAACAACCGGCAGTGGCGAATAACAGGCAAAAACAAACGAAAGCAAGCGGCATGGCAGTAAGGTACAGTGGGGCAAAATGACAATGAGTTAAATAAATCCACAATTAAATAAGAATGAAGAGAAAAAACGTTAATTTAGACTGTTGCGAACCTATATACACTACACAGCTGCATTTCTTATAGCATAAAAGGGTACAAAAAGACTTTTATCTTGATTTTGACCAATCAGTTTATATGGCAGCTGTTTGCTATAGTGATCCGATTTGAACAATTTCTTCAGAATTTATACGGTTGCCATGTAGAATAATCTATGCCAAATTTCACGAAGATATCTCGTCAAGCAAAATAGTTTTACATACGAAAACATAAATTTGATAAGTCAGTTTGTATGGCAGCTATATGCTATAGTGGTTCGATCTGAACAATTTGCTCGTAGATTGTAGTATTGGTTTGGAAAATAATATGTGCCGTATTTCGTGAAGATATCTCGGCAAGTAAAAAAGTTTTCCATACATTGACTTGAGTTTGATAGATCGGTTTGTATGGCAGCTATATCTTATAGTGTTTCGAAATCGGCTATTCTGACAAACGAGATGATTTTTAGAGAAAAAAAGGTGTGTACAAAATTTCAGATCGAATTCTCAAAAACTGAGGCACTAATTACGGTATTCATTGTATAATAAACGAAGCTGTCAGAAAAAATTAATTGTTTAATTAAATATCCACACTGATTGGAAAAATGTGGAAACCTATTTCAAATAAAAACTCCACCACATCTACATAGAGCACATTCGTTACACTGTTTAATTACAGCGCGCGAGATAAAATCAAATCAACTGTCCACTAGTTTTGAAACCGGCTAACAAACTGGTTGCGAGAACAGCTGGACAACATGCTGACCAGACGGACACTTGATTAGCCGCTCATGCGTGCGCTTGTATATGCCAAATGTGAGAAATAAAAGTACGCAAAAAACTGCAAACACGTTTCAGCACAAAACAAACTTCGCAGAGTGGGCGCTGCCAACAACACAACCCAAACAGGGCTGAGTCATCTGTGTGAGTTGCGAAGAAAAGCAATAAATTGGCATGGCGATCAGTGGTTGATGGCAATAAATAATTAATTGCTTTATGCTGACAACAACAAGGCAGTGAGTGATATTTGGCTTTTGCTTGTGGTACAGCGTGGCGTATACGTGATTGACTGCGGAAAAGTGGTAGGGCTTTGAGTGGCTTTTGCATATGGATGTGATTATATGGGGGAGGAGTTGCGGTGAAAGCTAAATTCTATTTTATTTATGTGGTTATAAGTTTTTATTATGTGGCAATACTTTTACGCCTTTTAAATGAAAAATTGCGAATAATTGATGTTGAATTTTTACTTGCAGAATTCATTTCTATGCATATTTATTTGTACATGTATGTATGTATGTATGTATGCAGGTTTGTAATACATTTTGGGTCAGAAACAAATAATTTTTAGCAACAAGAGCAAAAATCAACAGCAATTGACGAACAATCTTCAATTATGCAAATCAAGGTGCATCTAATGGATTTAAAATTAACGTTGGTTGGCTTGTGCCACAGCGCAACGGCGCTAGCTTGTCAACTGTCAACATTTCCGCGTGTGGCTTAAAGCAAAAATATTGCGCAAACTTGCTACCTGGTAGACATTTAATGACAGTCACGTGTTCCCCACTTACATGCAGGAGCGAGATGTTTATGCAACACATTTCGGACTTACATACATTGTTTGTGCTGTGGCGCCATATATAGTAAATGGCTGTGAAAGTGTTCACAGCTGTGATGTGAAGTGCAACACAAAAATCGCATGCAGCACGCTATCAGCCATGTAGGCTATTTACTTGCCCCAGAAATGTTGCATAAAGAGCTAAATTAGTTTTTTTTAAGTAAATTTAAACCTAAATTTTTATATATACACGAAAACATAAAATAAATTTTAGAGAAATTAGTTTTAAGAGAAAAAATTCACTTGCAGGCCAGCAAAAACGCGACTTTTTGTGAATTTTTTTGAGAAACAGTTTATATTATAAATAAACTAAAAAGGTAAATCGCTAATTTCGGCTACGACGGAGCTTAATACCCTTCACAGCTGCATTTTTTATAGCATAAAAAGGTTTAAAAAGATCCTTATCCTGATTTTTATCGGCCGATTTATATGACAGAGCTATGTTATAAAGGTCTGATGTCAAGAATTTGAACGGAGATTATATCGCTGCCTTCTTGGACCAAAATCTATACAAATTTCGTGAAAATATCTTCCAAATAAAAAAGTTTACCATACAATAATTTAAAATCGATTGGTCAGTTTGTATGGCAGCTATATGCTAAAGTGGTCCGATCAGAACAATTTCCTCGGAGGTTCCACAGTTGCCTTGGAAAATAATTCATTCCAAATTTCGTAAAGACATCTCGTCAAATACAAAAGTTCTCCATACAAGAACTTGACTTTTGACCGATCAGTTTGTATGGCAGCTACATATATGCTATAGTGGTCCAATATCGGCGGTTCCGACAAATGAGCAGCTTCTTGAGGAGAAAAGGATATGGACAAATTTTAGAACGATATCTCAAACGCTAAGGAAGTTCTTATAAATAGTTGAAATATTTTACTTAGCGATATATACATATGTATATATGTATATCATTTCCAATAGTAGGTTCAAGAACCCAGCAAATATTTCAGATTTTTAGTAAGATATCGTATGAGAAAAACGATGTTGGTTACACAATATTACTAAAACTAAGGCACACACTCTCGGTTCACACTTTCGTCTAATAATGTATACTGATTTCATACCCAACAATTACAGTATTTGCAGTTTACTTCACTGTCATATGTTTAAAGTTTAAACACGTTTCATGTTGTTAATTTTTAAATTTAAAATGAAAATAATTTAATTAATTTTTATACATTTATTTGACTAATTTCAAGACACGTTAATTAATTATTCTATTATTATTATTTTTTTATAAACAAATATGAACACTATTAACACTAAATCAGTAATAATATGTTTTATATTTTGTATGTCACCTCTATTTAATCTCGAACCAATTGGACGCATATTATAAACGATTAAAGCCCACCAGCGACAATTGCATGACTGATTAAAATGCAAAATAAAAACATTAAGAAAAATTTAATCAGTCATGTGTGAGCCTAGTGTAAGATTATCAACTGTGGTTCCACGAAACAGCAGGTTTTTTCACTTTGTAAAATTGATATTTTTTTCAGTTGAATGCAAATTTTCACAATGTTTTTTATTGATTATATTCCGTTGAGCTTTTGTGTTACTAAGCATTCGAAAGATGTGGCGGGAGATTTACAATTAGCAAAACTTAAGTTCGAATTAGCAACTGAGGGAATGCGTAAAAAATTGTACTTGCGAAATCATATGCGATTATCAATAAAAATAAAAAAATAAGTAATTTGTATGAGTATATGTATGTATGTGCGTGATCAGATCACTTGAGATGTGAATGAACACAAAATGCTTGTAGCGCCATCAATGGAAGTGTTAATTTATTTTTAGAATGTATCAAATGTGTCAGCAAGTATTAGCATGAACAAATTTGTTTCGTGTACTATATTTGTACCAAAACAGCAGTAAAATAATTCGATCGAAATGTAGCAATATAAATAGCTACAAATGTTTCTTAATAGGCATGTGTGATAAGTTTAAAATAATTAATTTTTGTAGGAAAATGGCACTATTATCAGCTCGAGACACGCCATTAAATGGCGCTAAGGTCAGCGGCGTACAAATGTTGAATCGATTAGCTTTTAGAAATATTAGGACGTGATGACTAGCAAGCGCTTCTTATATGCTTATATCTCACTTAAAACAAGTTTAAACGCATTTATTTCGGTAGCTACTGTACATAATTATTATATCAATAATTATATTATCAATGAAAATTTAACAGAATACATATTCTGCAAACGCCATACTCCTCTTATTTTGAATAAAAATTTCTCTAAAAACAACACCCTTTTAATTTATTATCGCGTTTCTTATCATCGGCATTCCGAATATATATAAATAATGCCAACATATTTGGGAAGTATGCAAGTGCACTTGAAGCTATATAAACAACTAATCTTACTTATTTGATAAATATTTCCACGGCATTGCGTTTTAAAATGTAAATAATCTTTACGCTTACCATCGCTACTGGATCATTCTGCAACTAAGAAAACAAGCAAAATAAAATCGTTGTATAGAGTAGATTTTAATATTTGACGAATTAAGGCAACATTTACTACACAAAGTAGGAAAACAATCCATATTAATAGGGCATGCCAGTAAATCTGAATTGAATACGTTTCAACAAATGTTAGCTTAGAAAACAGTCAAAGCTAAGAAGAGGGGTTGTCGATACAAGCTCACAAATCTACATTACTTTCAAAATTTCCTGCAGTTGATAACAAACATGTTCAGCATCTATGAACAAAGAACACAAACAGCAAACAACAATTTTGTCAAAGAAATGCAAAGTGGGTGGTGACGCGGCCGATTAAACAGTACCTAGAATATGTCTACGTTTCTTTAAATTAATGAACCATATCGTTGGCGGGTTTGGGTACAGCCACCTACATATACACTTCTTTCAATGGAGCATTCCATTCTTTTTTTCGTTTGTTTGTATTAACCTTCACTATATAGACATTTGCAGCCTTTGTCCAGCAGCCAGCTGTTTGCTTTGTCCATTGATTTTCATATGAAATCGTTAAAGTCCACATACACAAAACGCAAAACAACAAAAAAAAGAAATATTCCGAAAATCACTCTTTTTAGAACTTACCTCAGATGGCGACATTGATGACATCTTCTTCACGTTCTAATCCTATGCTTTTTAACCGCTAATCTATGGATTGATCTCTCTGATTTGCAAATGTGTTTTTAAATGATTTTTACGTATTTTTATGTTGGTTTGTAATAAAAATTTCTTAAGTCTATTTTAATTGTTGACAATCACGAAAAATTTCCCATTTGACAGTTTGCTTTATTCTACTGATTGTCAACGTTAGAGATGTGTAGACACTAGTAAATACAAGTTCGATTGTGGTATATGGAAATTTCAAAGAAACTTCTTATTATTTGACTTGATATACCTAAGAAAAGTAGGTAGAGAGTAATGAAATGCGAACTGGTATTCTACCTGAAATTACGTAAAACGTCATGGCTGATCTCATTTAATAAGTAAATTATCCTGGCATAGCAATACTTGTACATCTAATATAAAAATATAAGAAAGCGAATTTATCGATAGTACGTTTGAGTCAGTTATACTTCTGCCTTTTTCTGATGTGAGTTTTTTGAGCTGACGACGTTGGTGCTTCGTTTATTATATTTTTAGCCATGTAACTGTAAAATATTTGCAATAAATAATGACAATTTCTAAAGAAAATTAGAAATAATTAAAAAAAAAAAATATAATTTGGCTTTATTCATTAAACTGACAGGTACTGCAAATGTGCACAGCGCCATCTGGCGGTTGATAGCAAACAATAGAATTATTTAGAAATAGTGTTGCCGGTGTTCGTGTGTTACAATAGTAGTACTGATAGTACCAAATGTTGTTTTTGGACAAGGTCTACGGTAAATAAAAGGCAGACACCGTATATTAATTTGGTTTTACATATTATTCACAGAGAGCAGAATATCTGTTTTGACAGATACTCAAAATATAAAAACGGGACTAGAATTTTACTATTAAAAAACAATTCTTTTTTAGGTACGTTGACGCATTGTTGTAAAAAAAAGATTTTGAATTTAAAAATATTTTAGAATCTACTGATTTATTTAAAAAAAGTTGTTTTATAGAATAATACGGACACATACATACATACATATACATATATAAATTTATGGCCATATATGAATGCATATGTATGAAATTATCACACCGTTTACCGTTACAATTTACTGTTGCCTGCCAAAAGATCGCGTGCGATTTTTACAGCATACTTTGCGGTGCCGGGTGAGGTGGTAACACCATAGCCACCATGACCGTAGTTATGCACCACTTTCTGCGTGCGTCCGTCGGCCAAACGGAGGATCTCACTTTCGACGCGCACCTATGCGGACAAACAAAAACATTTATTCATGTATAAACATGCTACACGTTTTTGAATATAAAAAATGCCGAACTGCAACTCACCACAGCACGATGTGGCCGCAATCCAACAGCCTCGCGCACCACCTCGGCGCGCTTCAAGCTCGGCAGCATGCCATAGCAACGCTCCTTGATCGCCATCGAATCGTATTTGCAAACATTCAAATTGAAGCTGTCGTATTGACGACAACCGCCGAGCGTGACCGCCTCGAAACCGGGCAGTATGTAGGTGTCATAGTCACCATAAAAAGCCAGCTTGACCCATGGGGCGCGCACTTTCACCACCTGACCACGCATCGGTACGAGTTGCGCATCATTGCATAGCTCTTTTGCGCCCAGGCCGGTGCAATTGAAGAGCACATCGAAGTTTTGCTCCGACACGTCCGAAAACGAGCTAACATGTTGACGCGTGACTTGGCCACCAGCTGCAATAAATCTGGTAAAGTAAAAGATATTAGTAATGTTAGGGTAACTTGATTATTTCCGTAAGATTAGTAGGTCTAACCGATTTAAAACTGTTATCGAGAGCAGCAATAAACCTCTCTGCTATAGAGATATCATATAAGATCTTATAGCGAGTTTTTCAATAGGAACGATACCAGAGTAGACCAATTGGGACAGCATATTCTCGCTCTTTTGACATTTTTCTTCAGTAGCGTTTGTCATTTCATCATGGAAAGATATAAGATGCAACAACGAGTCGAAATTATTGAAGTTTACTTCCAAAATTCAGAGTCAGTGGCCTCAACTTTAAGAGCGCTACGTTCAATTTATGGTCGTCATATCGTCATTATGGTCCGCCGGAGTCATTGGCCCGTACTTCTTCCGTGAAGATCAAGACCGGCACGTCGCTGTGAATGGGAATCGCTATCGCTCAATGATAACCGAATATTTTTGGCCCGAATTGGATGATATGAACTTGGACAATATGTGGTTCCAACAGGACGGCGCTACAAGTTAGACAGCGGTTGTCACTATCGATTTATTGAAATCCAAGTTTGATGAACGTGTTATCTCACGAAATGGCGCAGTCAAAGGACCGCCTCGGACGTGCGTTTTGACGCCGTTAGACTATTTCCTGTGGAGCGACGTCAAGTCTATGGTCTATGCCAACAAGCCAGCGACGATTGATGAACTTCATACGAATATCGAACGTGAAATTGCAACAGTATCGGCCGATTTATGCTTGAAAACCGTCGAAAATTGGGTTCAGTGTCTGGACTTCTGCAAGCGAGCCCGTGGTGGCCAAGCAAAAGAAGTCGAGCTCCATACATAATGGCATCGAATGTACTTTCACAGGAATAAAGAATTTCATTGATATCCCAAACCGTTTTTGTTTCATTTAAAAAACTTTTGTAGCGTTCTTATTGAAAAACCCGTTATTTTTGCCGCGGATCTTGAGTTATTCCTTAGGTATAAACATATAATAGTTAAAAAATGTTTGCAAATCTTACTTCTTTGTTGCATATGGCAGGAAGAGTCCGCATTCGGTGAGACAAGTGGTAAAGAAAGAACCATATTTCCAAGCACCCTGACACAGCTTCAATTCCTCCTCCGTGGCTTGTCGGTAAATCGGCAATAAATTCTCAATGAAGGGGTTCTATTGATAAAGCAATGAAATTATCAAAATGTTTATAATAAAAAGTAGCGAGTTAAAAGCGTTATCAGCGCAGTAACAGTAAATATTGATAAGCAATTTATAAAGTTTTTAAAATCTTAATAGCAACGATTATATACTCGTATACTATATAAAGTCTATCATACTCCAGAAATCGATTACGTTAATAAAGTTTATGCATCCAAAGCTATAAACTTAATTAAATGAAATTTAGCATACCCGCACGATCTTCGGCGAGGTGGACGAGTAAATGTAGCCTGAGAGCTGGCAAACGCCTGCGAGCGGCGCCTCCTTGGAGCGCCGTATGTCGTCCCAGTAATGGAAGGCGTCAGTAATCCACTGTCTGCATAAATCCACAATAAAAATAGCAAATATATTTTTACACAACAACAACAACAATTTGTAAAAATTTACTGTGTAATCTCCCTGGTTGGTCCTGCAAAACTGGTGCCGGGCCTAAAAATGCCAGCCGCTACATGGCTGGTGGTCTCCTCGTTGAAGCGATCGGCGAGTATTGTGATTTGCGCATTCGGATAATTCTGCTGCAATTCCAAGGCGGTTGTCAGACCCACAACGCCACTGCCCAAGATGCCGAAATGCATTTTGTATACACGCACTTATCAGAATTAATTTCACTTAAACAAAAAACGAAAATGTTCAGCGATCAACACGCCACGCACAATGCCAGCGACTGCACTGCCGCTTCCCAACTGATCGTGAGATATGTAAGTATTCACGTTTACTTAGGCGGCAGCAAAGAGCAACCTTGTATTTTAGTTTTGTTTATTTATTTGCTGTTCACATGCACTTGCTTTGCTTATCATTTATTGCCACAATCGCTTCAAATTGATTATGCGCTCGCTCTCTGTTTTGCTTATACGCGTGTGTATGTGTGAGCACGTTTGTTTTTGAGCACCACTCAAGTCTTCTCAGCTGCTTGTTTGTCACTTGATTTTTTTTCCAATCTTATCACTACTGATTGCTTAGATCTGCAAGCTTAGACTATTCAGAAATGTAACTGGAACCAAAAGTGACTGCCGATTACATCATGTATTTCATATAACTAATTAACTACTAAATATTTATGGACACTGTAAACAAATTGGTATATTGATATTCATTGTAGTAACGCTGCAAATTTTAAGATCGCTGAGAGATCTATTTCTAAGCTCTTGATGATTTTACAGTGTCATTTAATATTGAAAGGTTCGCCTCGTTATCTCCATTCGGTTAGAAAGTATTATTTTATTAATGTCAGTTGTCGAAAGGGGAAACTTTATATATATTTTTTCCACTCCCAAGGTGTCTAAGATTAGGATCATCGATTTGAGCATTTTATTTAAAAGATCTTGTTTCGGCAAATAGTTAGACTGACTTTCTATATTTCCACATATATATATATATAAATATATATTAATATAGTTATTGAAATAGTAGAGATGTTTAACAGATTGTTCAGACTAATTGAGGTAACCCGGAAATCGGTACCTCTTTAAACTGTCATCCATCGAATAAAATATGTTCTGCCATCAAATAAAATGCTCAAAAGCCTTTTATGTCTAAACTAACTTCAAATGCTAATACTTTTAGGTTTCAATAAGAAATAGGCATTAAAATATAATATATACCTCATCATTTTTATACTCTGATACAGTGTATATACCTTGTCACTTTGCCACTGTTTACAAAGTTGGTAACACTTAAAAAGAAAACGTCGTGAAAGAGTTAAATGGTACTATACCATTGACCCTTCTCCCAAGGGACAGTATTACTAAAAGGGTTAACTTCACCAAGAAGTTCAACGCTATCCTTGGCAGCAAGGCTGAATGGAATGATGCCACTCTCGAGCTACTGCTTAGGGATAGTGCGATTAAGTGGTACATTGACGGCTCGAAAACAGGAATCGGTGCAGCGGTCGCAGGACCACGCTCCAAGCTCTTCCTATGGGAAGTTTTTCAAGCATTTTTCAGGCAGAAGACTTTGCCATAAGTCGGTGCATAGAGATAAACCTCCAACGCAACTATCGCAATGAACGTATAACCATACTTAGCGATAGTCAAGCCGCACTTAAAGCAGTCTCAAATCGCTACTGGTGCAGGAGTGTAATCATGTGCACCTCATCTGGGTGCCCGGTCACAAAGGTGTAGCTGCCAACGAACTGGCTGATGAGCTCGCCCGCTCCGCAGCTTCCATTAACATGGTAGAACTTGAACCCTTCACTATAGTAGGTCACCATACCATAAAGGAGTTGCTCCGCAAGGAAGAAGGAGTAGGCAGAGAGAGGCATTGGAAACACTGAAAGCTGAAGAAGCATTTACGCAACATGGGCCTAGCTTCTTGCGTAAATTGCCGAATCTGCAACAGGGAGCCTGAAACATCAGAATACTTGCTAATTGACTGCACAAAAGTCTGCAGATCCATGTTTCCAAATAGAGATTACATCGCTTCGCTAGCACGCAGCAGAATATTGGACTTTTTCAATATGCTGGGGCTAGGTGAGACTTTGTGATTTAGGAGGGGGCACAATGGACTTAAGGTCGCGGTGCATTCCTCGTTTATCAATCAATCAAACGTCGAAACCACTATAAAATATGTAAGTAATTGATAAGGGGATGAAATATCTATCTGAAACTTTGCACACCTCTTTTTCTCCCCAAAATGCTAATCACTTGTCGGAACCACTGAGATCGAACTACTATAGGATATAGCTGCCATACAAAGTGATCGGTCAAAGACAGTCCTACAATGGAAAACTTTTAATATTTGCTAAAATATATTAACGAAATTTTACATAGATTATTGTCAAAAGTAAATCCAAAATCTCCGAAAATATTGTTCAGATCGCACCACTATAGCATATAGCTGCCATACAAACTGACAGATCCAAATTAACGTCTTATCTGGAAAATTTGTTTTTTACCAAATTATTTTCATGAAATTCGGTAGTTATTATTATCCGAGATAACCCTACAACATCCTAATATATTGTTCTGATCGGATAACTATAGCTTATAACTGCAATAAAAACTGTCACAACAAAATCAAGATAAAGACAGTACTTTCTATGATATTATATTGGCGCAGGCGTAACTTCAGATTTCCTACTTGCCCTAAATGCCTTCTGCTTAGTATTCAACGACTTTTCCAACATAAAGCGGCTATTTTCATGTTCCCCATATAAGCTGCTCGCGAACCCGTCAATACAATAACAATTTTAATGTTATATAAATTTTACGCATGAGCGTTTTTTATGCGGGTACATGGATATATACATAAGTATATATTTGTAAGTTTGTCTGTCTATGCGCGCTTGTAGTTGCCATGTATCGGATTTCCTTCATTGTGCTTCAACTTTGATTGAAGCCCTTCAGCGTGGCTCTTCATTATAATTCGCCATCAATATACCATCAGCAACACTCTAACGCCCACACAAAATAACAGGACAAAGCATAGCAGAATATATTGCTGTTTGTTTGTACAACGAAAGGCATCTAAACAGATACATGCGTTGGTATGTGTGAGTTTTTTTGAAAAAAAAAAAATTACGGCAAATTTTTACACATATTTATTGTAAATATCTTTATATAAATATATATTTTCCCAAATTATATAACTTGAAGCTGAGCAAATGCCTTTACAAAACTTTTTAGATCGTGCGTATACACTTATACATACATACAAACACAGCAAGCTCTGCGCGAAAAAACTTGGATGGAATTTTTCTGTTTACCTTTGTAATCAAATGTGGCACTTTTCACTCCGAAAACCAGACGGACTTAACGCTCCAATTCTTTGCTTTTTGACAAAGGCTGCACGCACATGCACACGCACACATACACAACTAGCGGACGACAAACAGACAGAGCAGCGCACAGTGAGCACGGAGAGGCGTGGAGTGTTGAAGCAACTTTGACAGCTGTTTGAGGACGGTTGTCAAATGCCTGTATTAATCAGCCATATGCGGCCAGCTGCTTTGTTGTTGGCTATAGTTATACTAGACTACTACACATACAAACAAACATTTAGTTATATGCGCCTGAATGAAAATCCAAAGCCTACTATCAGGCGCTGTGCAATAGTCTGATGAATTAATGCTGCTTAAGATAAGGGAAAACAGTAAATACAACCACAACACACATACATATATACAACTACACAACTCCCTGCATATATACATACATTAGCGTTAGCTGTGGGACAGTTAGTAGTGTAAGTGACGACTTGTCATAAGCATACTGCCAAATATTTGTCAGTCAGCCAGAGAGTCGCGCTCATATAAGCACAGTTAGCTTGTCACTTGCACGCACACAGCAGTTGAGGCGAAAACTTACGCATATTTCGCCATATTGTGTGTGGGCGTAAAGCTGCCAGCTTCATGCGCCGAGCTGGGGAGAGAGTGAGAGCGCAAATGAGCGCTGCTACTTTAGCTTGATGTCAAATGTGGCTGACAGTGATAAGAATCAGCTTTAGGCAGAGGGACGACGCTCTCCATGCTATGAGCATGTGCAAGTAAATGACAGTATATAGTACATATATAGTCACACATAAACATACATGTTCATATTTATATGTTATACTGATAAAACTGGCCATGGCTTGCTGTCTGACACAGTGCTCTGGTAGTTGCTTTGCTTAGTGCAAAATATTTTTCAGAATGCAAACTGAACCATCAAATTCATGTCCTTGTATGGAAAACTTTTTTATCTCGGGAGATATCTTCACGAAATTTAGTATACGTTTTGATTACAAGTAGTTCTATAACCAACGTAGAAATTATTTAGATCGGATTACTATAGCATATAGCTGCCATACAAACTGCACCATCAAATTAATGTTATATGTAGTACAGAAAAATTTTTTAATTAAAGAGATATCTTCACGAAATTTGGTATACGCTTTGACCCTAAATAATTCTATAATCACCTTAGAAATAATTCTGATCGGACCACAATAGCATATAGCTGCCATACAAACAGTACTATTAAATTCATGTCTTTGTATGAAAAATTTTTTATTTCAGAAGATATTTTCACCAAACTCAGTACTAACATTTGTCCTAAGTATATATCTAATATCCGATGAAATTATGCCGATCGGACCACAATAGCATATAGCTGCCATACAAACTGAACTATAAAATTCATCACCTTGTAGGGAAAAATTTTTTATTTCAGGACATATTTTTACCAAACTCAGTACTAACATTTGTCCTAAGTATATATCTAATCTCCGAAGAAATTATGCCGATCGGAGCACTATAGCATATAGCTGCCATACAAATTGAACTATTAAATTCATGTCCTTGAATGAACATTTTTTTTTTATTTCAGAAGATATCTTCACCAAACTCACCACTGACTTTTGCCCTAAGCAAATATCTAATCTCCCAACAAATTACTCCGATCGGACCACTATAGCATATAGCTGCCATACAAACTGAACTATAAAATTCATCGCCTTGTATGGAAAACCTTTTTATTTCAAGAGTCATCTTTCCAAAATTTTGGCTTAGATTACTACTCTAGGCAACGTTATAATCTCAGAATATATTTTCTGTATCGGATCACTATAGCATGTAGCTTCCATACAAACTGAAGTATAAAATTCAAGTACTTGTATGCAAAACTGGAAGCTGTGCAGGCCATTCTAGTTTTAATGCAAACAAAATTAACATTTTTTATTTCTTTCTAATAATTTGTAATTTTTACCGTTAATTTCAACACTAATAGTAGAAACCACTGTACCATGTACGCTATAAAATGCACGTAAAGATTGTGTGAATATAAATTATTATCTCTTCACAGCTTTAAACACATACATATGCACATTTTTAACTGTATATTTTCACAAGTACAACAAAATTTTATTCTACGCTCCCATTCATTGCTTGGCAAATGCCCGATAACTCAGCGCATGCGTCAAACACATTTATTTCATAAACGAGTTTGTGGTCGCCATGAAGCTTACGAATTCGCCGCAAATACGACAAACTAAAGCTTACAAGTTCTCATTGTTTGAGGTACCTTTTCGAGCGTATCATCGATTTTCACAAGCAAGCGGACCGAGTGTAATGGTATTTTCCACTTGCAACGGTACAAATAAAGTGAGCCGTTAAGAAAAATCGGTGCCGACAACGCAAAAGATACACAAAAGTTGCGTATACGCAACGTTAAGCAACATATAGCTGCTGGGTGCCGTTATAAAGGTGTAGAAACGAAGCTGGGACTTTGGTATCACAAACGCTCGCTTTGCAGTGTGCACATTTAGAGGGGAGGAGGCGTTGAAGGTGAGACGCGCAAACGAATTCGCCGCCGCAGCGAACTAGCAGAGCGAAAGCTGAATCTAAGCAGCAAGCACCTACAACAAACGCACAATTCGCCGCATTCGCCGTAAACGCTTGCTGCTCGGTGTCTCAGCAGCGAAGCAGTCATAGTCAGCCACAGTGGCGCAACGAATTTTCCTTTAGTATCCTTACGGACGTGAAAAACTGAGTAGTCAACGCGAGAAGAGGCAACAAACGAGCGTGCGGAAGCAAAGCAAAGTAGCTGAAGCCAAATTATATAGAGTGTTGTAGCAAAAATTTATGCAAAAACGCGCAGCTTGTCTGAAAACTAAGTGCATGTGTGTGGAAAAAATTTCGAAATTCCCAAAAGTGGTAGAAAAAGTAGTTGCAAAAGTAGTTTAACGGGCCACCGAGCTTGCGAAATAGGTTGCTGCCGAGTAAGCGACGAAAAAAACTTAGAAGTCAAACTCGCTTTCGACCACAAAGCGTGAAAAAATAAGTATACCAGCGCAGCTGTATGTGTGCGTGCGTGTGCGTGTTTGTAGCAGCTGCCAGTGACGAGCAACTAAACCATTAAAACGCTACTAAACAGTTGATTATATGTGTATGTGTGTCGGTGCTTGCTTGTGTGAGTACGTGAGTTTCTTGGAATCGCAAAAAATTGAATTCAATTGAGAACACTAATCGCGCAACGTCAGCTGCCACTTCACAAACGCAGCAAAAACAACAACAACAAGAAAAATCCACAACAAAGACCCACAACCAACACGGGCACAAGCAGCAGCGCCAGCTAGCAATTAGGCCAGCCCGAAAGCGCAGTAATAAAACTAAAAGGTAACGCAAGTAAGTAGTTAGCCTATAAATATACCGAAATCGCAGAGGCAGGTGCGATTTATTAGTGCAAAACACAGCTGCAATGCAACAACACAGATACACGGACACACAGACATTTAGAAAGAGAAAGTAGCTTGCAGTTAGACAGTCGCACTGGCCGACTAACGACTGGCTGACGAATGGACTAATGGACGAACGTACGGTTCGATGCATTATGAATATAAACGTAATCATATGTAGGCATAGACAGCTGAGTAGCGTAGAAATGCCAGCACATGCAGCACACGCAAACAGCAACTTACACACACAAACATACATATATACTATGAATATATATATCAGCGTAATATTTAATATACATAAATAGTGACTTATAATAGCTTATAACAGCTGCAGCTGCACGCACACATATACACAAACTCATGCTCCCATTCACACACTCGCATTCATCTGCGCCTATACCCAACCCAAATCCTGCGCGCCATCCAGCCAGCGAGCCTGCGGCCAACCCATGCACCTGACTTCCTTTTCGCTATTTTTAGCTGAAGAAAAAATTATCGATTTGCTTGTAAGCCAGTGGCTGCCACATAAAGTGTATAAAGTGTCTATGTGCATGTGTGTGTGTGTGTTGTAGCGAAATCGCGCACACAAGTAACACAGTAACAGTAAAAAAGTTTAAAAGAATGTGTTGTGATCATTGGACATCCACACGGAGTAATTTTCATATAAATAACGGTTTATTATTGTACTATATAAGTGTGTGTGCATGTGCGCCGGGCAATGTACCGTATGTTTTGCGCGCAGCTGTGCGCTGCCTAGGCGTTTGCGACGCATTTATTTATTTATTGCAATGCAACGCGGTTGAGGCAGTGCGGATGACCAGCGTGGATAGCGATTTAGCTCAACACACATACACACGCATATAGACGGCGGACAATAAAAAAACATAAAAAAAGACAGCGGACATGCTTCGCAGTTTATTTGAGCGGAATTTGCATAGCATGACTTACGCGGACACTTACACACATATATATTTGTGGTGTTATAAAAGTTTCGCTTTGGGTGCCTAGAAGTAGGCAATAAAAACGCAATGCTTAGAGATAAAAATTCAAATTTCTCAGAGACAAAGGAAATGCATACTGCTTTCATTTGAGGCGATAAAGTTAGATGAATTTCGCACATTTGAATAGAAATTTAAATAAATAAAAGATTTCATTTAAATTTTTGTTTCATTTGTTCATAACTTCGTGGAACAGTACCTTAATTATCAAAAATATATAAAATTTTCAGGCTAAAAATCAAATCCTAACGAGAAAGTCATCCAAAACCAATAATGCTTTGTAGCTCCTAACATCATACATTATATACATACATATATCGTCACTTAAAATGCAAAACAACGTATCATCAAAAAATCGAAATTGAGTTTTATTGCTTACTGTTCACTACATCATATTACATACATATATGTAACCATAAAATTTTCAACTTCCTGACTTTATGGCTGACATTTTACGGAAAATATTGATCAATGTGTGAGATATACCATTGAAACTGAGAGCTAATTTTTTCTGAGCATAATTTTTCTTTGGGTCAAAAATAGTTAAACTCGGTTTAATACTTCCTCTAGCCTCCATATACCTAATAGGAAGATTTTGATAGCTTCAGACTGAATTTATACCACATATATGGGCCAATATGTGAGTTATTTTAATAAAATTGACTGTGTTTTTCTCCTAAAACTACAACTCTATGCCTGAAATACTGCATCTAGGCTCAATACAAGCACCCGGACATTGTAAATTAAACGCAAAATATTTAACTATTCCTCAATATTTATTTTGTCGCCTTCAAAGTCATCCCCACCAGATGTAATACACTACCACTTATACAAACGATTTTTTTAGTCCTCGAAACACTTTTCATAAGCACTTTTTGGGATGGCTTTCAGCTGCTTCAGCGAATTTTATTTCATCTCTTCGAGCGTCTGAAAACGGGTTCCACGTAGCGACAATTTCAGTTTGGAGAAGCAGAAAAAAACACACAGAGTCAAATGTGGTGAATACGGTGGTTGATAGTTGGTATTCATTGCATTTTTGGCTGTAAATTCGGTCACAATCGGTCACCTCGATGCGATGGTGCATTATCATAGTGTAAAATCCATGAATATTTTATCGCAATTGCGACCATTTTCAAAGGAAGTTTTCCCAAACGTCTCAAACGTCTGTTCCTCTGGAATTTGGTCAAATAGCAACATCCTGATTTTGAGTTTATGGTTTGGTTTTGTTTCGTATTCCGATGCTTGTTGACTTGTTTGCATATCAAACTCACAAACTAAAGTCTCATCGGCAGTTATAATGCTCTCCATGAACGTGGGATCGAGATTCGCATGTTCAAGCATGTCCTAAGAGACCTGTTTATGGTATTCTTTTTGAAAAAAGTTCGAGTCGAGCAAGAACGCGTTTCATTCGAAAGGAATCCCAAGAGATGTGTCGAGCTCTCTTACCATTCTTAACACTTGCCTGATTTTCAAGTACCATATCCTCCACTTGATTAATATTTTCATCAGCTGAAGACGTCGAAGGTCGTCCAAGGCAAGTCTTCAATGATCTCTCGACCGTCTTTGAAGACTTTGTACCACTCGTAGGTATGCGCTTTTGATAAAACTGAATCATTGTAAGCCTTTTCCAACAATCGCAACGATTCTGTACACGAAATTTGATTAAAAATACAAAATTTGAGACAAAGTCTTTCTTCGATACTTTTTTTCCATTGTAAAAATCGCAACGCACTACTGAGGTGTACCAACTTAAGCAGCTGCTGTAAACAAACTGGTTGAGAGATCGCGCTTATATTTGGCATAGTAATAAAGGACAGGTCCTATCAACTTAGTAAAATAAATTTTTTTGAAATATCATTTACTCGGCGAATTCAAATTACAATTTCCGGGTACTTTTGTAGTGTCGAGAAGAAGATATCGGTCAATATGTGATTATCTAAATTAGTTTCGGTCACTAAGTTAGTTATCTTAATGAATTTCAAAACAGATCTCTGTCTAGTAACAATGTATTATTGTATCTAAAATGCGGCAAGCACTTCCCTTAGCGTCCATATCCCTAATAGTATAAGGATTTCCAAATACCCGCTTGACTTTATACCGTATATGTCGGTCAACATGAGAAATATCTCAGCAAAATTAGCTGAAAGTATAGTATGTGATATAGTACAATTCAATACCAAAAATATTAGGAACTTATTACAGACCTAAATTTCATTCATTTAGACAATAATTTTGATTTTATTTATAAAAAAAGAAATAAAAATATTCCAAAAATTATCAAATATATTTACAGCTACAGATAAATCAAAGATACATATAATTAAAGATTCAATATATATAAATTATAGCTAACTACAAAGCTATATCCACTCGTGCAAACATCAACGAATTTCATTTACACTTCTTTTGTCCGCCAATTCCTAACTCAATTTCCCATTTGCCCACTCATTCATCATCGCATCAATGACACTTTTGGCACGTTTGTTTTGGTAGTGTAAGTAGTAAGGTGTTTCATATTCTTATTCCAGTTGACTGAATTCGCACTTCCATTTGGCATACGCAAGCGACCCATAACCCATAAGCGCCTGAAAGCATACTACACTTTTTCGTACTTTGTCACTTTGCTTGCAAACAAGCTCGCTATCAGCGTCATCACAATCGCCATTAACAGCCGTGAGCGCGCATAAATTTGCGCTTCCATAAACATATACAAACATATAATAAGATATATATATACATATATATATATACATATATATATACAATATTACAACACAATAGCAGTGACAAAGCATACAAGCGCTTAAGCAAGACCGCGTTAAGCTGATAAAAACTACAGTACGCAAGTAAAACACGCTCAGCTTTTGCAGCTAGCGGCAGCTTGAACTTTATTTTTTCGCGCAGTTTGCTTCAGCGGCCTCAAAATACACATACAAACGAATGTAAGTAGTGCGCCGAGCAAATGCTAACACGCCATTTATACTAACCTATCTATTATGTAATACTGCTAACTACACTACACATTAATTAATGTAAAATACACATTTATTTATTTTAAGTTTACCGCGAAGCTTGCTAGACCCGGAAAGAAAAGTCGGAAAGCTTATAAAGTCCGTCTGTATGTATGAACAACTTTTTTATTTGACGAGATATTTTCATGAAATTTTACATAGATAATGGTTGGAGATGACGCTATAATATCTGTATAAAATGTTTAGATCGGACCACTATAGAGTTTAGCTGCCATACAAACTGACCGTTCAAAATCTAGTTCTTGTAAAAAAACTTTTTTGTTTGACAAGATGTTTTCACGAAATTTGGCTCAACTTATTCTCCGGGGCAACGCTATATACACCGATAAAATTAAATCAGATCGAACCACTATAGCATATAGCTACCATACCAACTAACCGATTTTTAACCATTTTATTACTGAAACTAACCGCTTTTTTAACCATTTTATTACTGAAAGGTATTGTAGCTTCGGGGCAAGCGAAGTAATTTTTTCTTGTTTTTACTGTATCTCTCAAAAAAAAAAAAAAACGTTAAGCCAACACATACACACCCACTTAGCTAGTTGACTATTTCTCCTCGCAATTTTAATTCAAATCTATTTTCCCCTAACGCTAATTCAACACTTATTTCTTATAATTCTTGGCAGTGATGCTACTAACTTGCTTGTGTGTATGTGCAGGTGTGTGTGGGTGTCCCGTGGCAGGTTGTTTGCTTATGAATTCGGTTGTTTCTGTGAGATTAATGAGCCTGGTGCGCGCCGCCTTGTCATTACATTTGTGTCGCTTGACTGGGAAATGCGCGAGCGCCTTGGAAACCATTAACATTTGCTGCGCCTGTGTTTGTGTGCTCGTGTGCGTGTGTGTTTAATGAAGCCGAAGCCCTTCTGGTAAAGCGCCTGCAGCGCAAACAATTAGCTGCGGAATAGTAAATTACATGTCACACACACATACAAACATAGTCTTTTGTATATATGTGACCATCTGACATTTATCTTCAGCTAATTGATTTGGCTTAATTGGTGTAAGGCAAATATCAGCGGCGAGCATAAGCGCAGAAAGCCACAACTAGGCTTCGTTGGGTATTTTTGAATTGCTTGAATTTAGTTAAAAGAGAAGTTGAAGCGAAAATTTATTTAATTCTCTTACCATACATTTAGCTAAACTGTTCTTCCGCTTATAAAGACTTCTTCTTCGGTTGCGTGGATTAATAATATGACATATACGTAGGAGCTTTTTCTCTATTGATGAGCAGGTTTACTCAACCAGTTTTAAAATTTCTTTCTATTCTACAAGTTTGGCATTGTTCCTGATAACCCCACACCAACCGCTTCTACTTTACTGGATTTTTTGCCATGGTAATTGGCGCAGAGTGTGGGGTTCCTCTTTTTGTGGATTGGGCGGAGTATACCTAGGCTCCAATCATGAGGCATGCTTTCATCCGGCCATATTCTACAAAGAAGCTGATGCATGCTTCTTGTCAGTTCTTCGCCGCCGCTTGTTCCTCAGACGAGTCATTGCTATTCGTATTTCTTCATAGTCGGACAATGAAACATCTGCTCCATCGTCATCGATTGGAGAATCGGGTTCGCCTTCTCTTGGCGTTATTCTTACCCTACCACTCAGCAGTCTGGAAAATCCCAACTCGCTTGTGTTGCGGGGTTGACCGTCCGCTTTTTCTCCACTGTTGTGTCGCAGTCCTTATGGTTCCAGCTGTTTCGACTTTTACGAAAGCCAATGGTTTCGCTTGCAGCTGTGCGTAACGAGTTCAAAATGCCTTTCCCCAGTTCCCATATACCGATTTGCTGATGAATGCTCTCAGGGAACAGTCAAGTTGGAAACTTTTCGCGGTCGGTTGTAATAGTAGCTTCTCGACGTCGTACCTTACCTGTCTTTGTGGACGGGCCATACAGATGCGGGCTCGTATCATCGTTACAACAAACTAGTGGTCCGACCCGATGTTTGGGCTTCGGAGCATATGCAAGTCAAGAACACTGGATACGTGTGCTCCATCTATTACACCACGATTGATCTGGTTTCGAACTTTTTCATCCGGAGACACCCAAGTGGCTTGGTGAATTTTCTTGTGCTGGAATCTGGTACTACGGGCTATCATATTTCGGACTCCTGCGAAGTCGATCAGCCTCAACCCATTTGAAAAGGTTTGGATGCTAAATTTTTCAACTGTTGTACCAAAGATGCCTTCTTTCTCCATCCTAGCGTTAAAATTTTTACATTGTGTCGGCGGCAGTTGTCATAACCGGGCTCCAACCTAACATAAAAGGCATCTTTCGTTATATCGTCCTTCTCTTCCTTCGGGACGTCGGCGGAAATCAGTGTTATGTTGAAAAATGTTGGTCTGATGTGGATTGTGGCTGGACACTCATCGATGATTGAGTCTTTCTCCCACCTCAAATCCTACACCGGTTATACGGTTGTATGGCCGCTATAGTAAATGTCACAGGAACCTACTCGTCTCCGTCCAATCAATGGGGCATGCTCTTAAATCACAGTTCTTATTACGTTTGCTGTGGTCGTCATCAAAAATTGGGAGTGGTTTCTAGGTGACGGGTCCCAAACTCAACTCTCAACCTCGCTAGACGAGTAGTACAAAGTTGAAGGGGCTATACCAGTGTGACGCATGAAAAATTAGGCGATTTTCGTGAATTTTTTTTAAAAGAAAGTACTAGATTGAATGTTTCGACGTTCTATGGACGTAATAAAGTATATTTTTAGATATATTAAAAAAAAAAAAATTTTTACAAAAATATTGAAAAATAACGGAGTAATGTGCTGTCTGCGGAAGTGCCAAAAAAAAAGTGCCTCAACTGCTGGCATGATTCCGGTCGATTGAGTAGCTGAAACAAAAAAATTCAAAATGTTTATTAAACTTAAATATATTTTCTATACAATGGACTACGATCTTTGAAAAATATCAAAAATTAAGAAAATGGCGCCATTTTGAAAAAAAAAAATCGTTTTTTTACGAAAAAAATGGTCGTTTTTTTACGAAAAAAATTGTCGTTTTTTTAATGCCAAATTGACAATTTTCAGCCAATCAAAAAGATCGTAGTCTATTGTATAGCAAATGTATTCAACTATATCCAGTTTTAATTTGAAGTCGATCGGTTAATTTCTCGTTGAGTTATAATGTCAGCAAATTTGAAAAATGTCGTTTCGAGAAAAACGCGTTTAAAGTTTCACTTATATATGTTTGCACCTCTGAGCGGTCGCTATTTAGAACGCTGCCATTCAAAAACTATTTAAAATACGACCTCGCCGATTTCACAGGATATTTTTGAATATATAAGCTATCGAAAAAAGCAAAAAAAAAAATTTTTTTTTTGAAAGTGTCACAATGGTATAGCCCCTTAACACACAGTTATATAGCAAGCCGCTTGTTTCAAGATCGACTTCCGCTTGCATCCGCACCTATGGTGAACAACCTCTGCAATTAGACTTCAGTGAATCCTTAAACTTAATATGTCGGAGTGGCTTTGCTGAAGCTTCCTCTCTTTTAGCCGTGACCCCAGGCTCTTCAAGGGTTGGCTGCGGCATCTTACTCAAGGGTTTTTCTCGTTGCCAGGGTGCGCGACGAGGACGCAAGAGTAGGAATTGGGTATAGTCTACGACTGTAACTGCTTACTCAGAAGCAGGTATTTGCTACAGGTTCTTACTCTAGACTTCAAATAGTTTGGAACAGCAACGTATGAAGGGGGAGGCATTGAATCGCAAAAGACGAAAATTTCCTTCGTGTGAGTTATCTATTCTTCGCAGCTTCACAAACTGAGCCGTTTTAAAGTGTAGAGCCTCCCGCAATCGTTTCTGTTCGATTTAATGTGCTTGTGTTGTAGAAAAAAACTCAAAGTGGATGGAGTCAATAATAAAAGAGAAATTTTCAAATTGCTGAGCTACTTTTATCGATCATATACAGTCTAGTCAGTAGTCTTCAACTTGGCTCAGGCTTTGGACTTTTTACTTGAAAATCAAACTGAAAACAATTTAAGACTGGTGATACTATACTTTTGGCTTATCACTTGAATTTTTAAAGAATAATTATAGTTTTTTTTTCAAGTTTTGTAACAAACCTTCCACAGCTACGCAAAATCGTATCCTATCGTACCCTAATTATCAATCTCACTTAATCTTTCAACAATGCAAGAGATTATTACAAAGTAATAATAACAAATTAGATATACAATTTATTAAGCTATTTAAATCAGATAACGCTAAATTTGACGATCAAATAATAAGTAACACACGATTCGTTCTGTTATTACATTTAGCCTGGTTGTGCTTTACTTTGACAGATGAAAGAGCACAATGAAATGTCAACTTCCCTCATCAGCGTCATTTGTCAGCGAACATTGACACTTCTGGGTATTGATTAACCCCTGAACTTAAGGATTAATGTTTGTGTATAAAAACCAACATAATATAGATAACGGCATGTGTTCATGAATAAATATGTATGTACATGCAACTCTGCAGAATGTGCCGCATTGACAATTATACAACCAAAATAGCACGTAAATCCCGCAAACACCACAACGAGCAGCAAGAAATGTATCTCCGGAGCTGAGAAGAGCAGAAACCACAAACGGCTGAAACAGTTAAGATACAGTACCAGCGGAGTAAAGGGTGCAGTTGTTGTGTTTTTTATAACCACAGATAGATACGTTGATACATATGTATGTATGTACATACTTGTATATACATACATACAAATCTTTGTAAAAAAACAGTTGTTCGGTTAACTGCTGTTCACGAGAGGAAAATGGAACGACAAATTGTCACATACCAAAAAGCAGGACTGTCAAAATAACAGCAACGAGCGTTAAAACAACAAATAAATTAGCACGACAACAACAACAACAACGGCAGCAGCGGCCGCAATAAAAGCGACTACTTGGCTGTATAGCACACTTAATGTGACAGTGACAACAGTAAAATCCCCAAATTGCAACGTCAAAGCACATACACACGCTTATAGAGTTATGTACATGTATATATAGTATGTGTACATATGTAGATAAGCATGTACATATGTGTTAGAGCGATGGATACGTAACTGCTGACGCAACATTAAGCCAAAACGTACGAAAGAGTTTCGAGTTGAGGTAGGAGGGCAATGCTTTCAATACATAATTGTGGAAAATACAACAAAGAAACAACGAGAATGAAAGGAGTTGAGTTGCAGAGAGGGAAGTTAACCAAACCTATGGTAAATTAAACAAACTCTAGAAAACAGCTGCAAAGTGGTGTTGGAAATTAACGAGCACATACAAAGTATACAGATACAAAGTATGGTCAAAAAGTAGTCCCTATAGGAAATATTAGGCCTAGTGAAAAGATACACATTACTTTTCCAGTAGATTGTATATCCCAACGTCCTCTCTTGACGAACAAAGACTTAACTCATTATTCTCGTCTTGCCAAATGGTGTGAAGGCTTGGACGATGACAACATCGTATGAGTCGGTCTTAGGAGTTTTCGAGAGAAACGTTCTGATCTTTATGAGATATACGACGACATGCTGGCTAGGTCATGTCGTCCGAATGAACGAAAACGCTTCAGTTCTGAAAGTATTCGACAGAGTACCCGCTGGGGAAAGCAGAGGAAGGCCCCCACTCCTTTGGAATGTTTCTTGACACAATTCTGTTTAAAGACGCGTCAAAGATGGACACCAGCAAAGAGTACAAAAAAAAAATGCCAAATGACTGAAAATGTCAATAATGTTTATGGTTCCAACAGTAGAAGTCAATCATGCACAATATTATTTTCGTAGAATCCGTTCCGGTAATTTTGTTGGTAAGGTGGGATCACACTCTGGACGACCGATTGGGGAAAGTTTCGTTTAAAAAAATAGAAATCGTCGAGTCCGATCGTCATGTAAGCACAGTTTCGATTGTCCAGCAGCTAAACGTGGTACAAAAAACAATTTTTTACCATTTAGCATGGCAAATAAGAAGCTCGATGTATGGGTTCCACGCAAGTTAACGCAGAAAATCTTACCTTGTAGCCCGAATTTTCATCCGCGAATGGCTGCTGAATGGCAATCCGTGCCTCATACGCTACAACGGCAAGCGAAACTGGTCGTGGTTGCATCTAGCTGAGTTGGCGCAAAAGATTACCAAGCCAGGTTAGACAATCAAGAAGGGTTTTCTGTCTTTTTGATTGGATTGGGTGATAGAGCATCTACTATGTATAAGCTCCTGTAAGCTTCCTCCCTACGGCCAAACTCTTAATTCGGATATGCTCTCTCAAAATTGGAGCATCTGAAGTAACTAAACGCTCAGTAGTAGTCGGCTTTCGACAATTAAACAGGAATTGTGCGAAATAAAGTCCATGTGAGACCACATGCATCGATTTTGACTCTAAGGATCACTTCTTCAGAGGCTCCAGTATGTTGGTTAGGGAACTCACTCTACAAGAGGTGAGCCATTTCGAGTTTCCCTACTTTTTAAAGAAAAAACACAGAAACTTGAAATTTAACGTAGAATGTTTATTATCATTCGAAAGAACATTCTTTGGAATTTCTTTTTTGAAGTTTATCTCTTTCAAATGTTGGCCGCGGATACGCCTCAGATGGTCCATGCGTTGAGTTTAATTTTCAATGACTCGTTCGAGCATTTCGACATACCCCACAAGAAAATGTCTAACGGTGTGACATCACACGATCTTGGTAGCCAATCGACCGGCTCACCGAAGTGATCTCTCAATAAATCCAGTGATTAATGTGATATCTGGGAAGTGACCAAAAGTCGAGAACACGACCTTCAGTTTCAGGCATCAAATAGTCGGTTATTATGGCACGAGTACGGTCGCCATTGACGCTTACGTATTCACCGGCATCATTTTTGAGAAAATATGGACCGATGATTCCACTGGCCCACAAACGACTACAAACCGCCTTTTTTCTGGATGAAATGGCAGCTCTTGAATCTATTCAGGTTGCTCTTCATCCCAAAAGCGGAAATTTTGCTTGTTTACCTAACGATTGAGCCAGTAATGGGCCTCACTCTGAACAAAATTTAGATTGAAAACGTCGGATATTCACGGAACTTTTCAAGAGCCCATAGAGCGAAGCGATATCGCTTGAAAGGTCGAGTTTGATACGACTCACGCGTAATCTGTCAAAAATGGTTATTGAAAAAAGTGTGGTACTTGGATCACCCATTAATACGGGCCTGGTGCTAAGTTATTACTGCCTTTTTCTGTATTTGGAAAATTATTTTGCTAGGAAATTCGCCATAAGTGAAGTGTGTGAAATTCAACTCTTCCAGTTTTGTGTCAAAAAGGACGGCAGAGAGAGTCTTTCATGACAGTAGCGTTACAAAATTATTTTAAAGCTAAAGAAATTACGCCTATTCCGCCTCCATTGGATAAGTCTAACTACCTATGCTCCCAAATTTAATGCAAACATTTGCGATTTCTTTGAAGATAATGCTCTTCTTTGATTTTTAATTGGATACGGTTTGAAAGGCCTTTCTTTTGTTTGTCTAAAAAAGTTGTTGCTGTTAGAAACTTAACTAAAATAGGAAAATATTAACGCAATCTACACTCTTTCACCGCTGGAGATCCTGTGAATACCATTGTTCTGTGGAACATGGTTAATGAAGTATTAGCACTTTTGTACAGATATTTGTCATATATAGTATACATATACATTTGTCCCGCCGAAAATATAAATAAAAAGGAAAAAATTTGATGGCTGGCCATAATAAAAATATCTATTCTCAGAGTAGAGTAGTAAGTAGTAGACAGAGCTGAAATTAGGCAATCGATATTTTCTGCGAATTTGATAAGCATCTAATAATTGCCCGCACAGACAACGAAAAAAACAAAAACAAACAATATAAGCAAACTGGCGACAATCTCACCCAAGGACCACAAGCACGTTGATGGTGTAGCGTTGTCTGGGACGTTATTGTTGTTGGGCAGTAGCGTGTAACCTTTTCATAGACTTTACTCAAACCCTACACTGACCCAGCACATGCACATGACCGGGTGTCCCTTATGACAGCTGAGTGGACATAAGAAAAAAATGTCAAAAAAGTGAAAACCACGGAGCAGAGAGGGTCAATATGAACTAACAACAACTGAAATTGATTAATCGCCACATTTACCGTTTTCTTGCACACACCAAATTACATAAATGGAAATTTAAAACCACACTCTTGTTGATCTCCGCTCTCTGTCCTTTCGCTCTTCTAGCTACACTTGATGCCAGCATGACAGTTTTTAATACTTGTATGTATGTGGGTGTGTGTGTCAATTTCGATGATGTTGTTTTTGGGGATAATTTGTCATCGCTTATCTTGTTTGCATAAATCACAATGCATGAGGTCAGTCACAAAAATAAACGCATTTGTAAACAGCACAAAAAGTCCGTATGCTAATATATGCATAACTGTTTGTGTGTATATGTGTGTGTTTCAAGTGTCTGTGTGTAGTCGTTTTTATCTATGATCCTTTGAGTCCAGTCACGTATGTTCGTTGAGCAAATCATTTTTGTTGTATTATACTGATTGTTTGCTTTTGACGGCTGTCGTACGCCACTAATTGCAATTTCTAGTTTTATACTTGAAGGGAGTGGTTGAGAAGAAATAAAATTTAACAACCCGGATTTCACTTTGAGTCACAGGAACGCTTTTATGCGAAAAGGTCATAAGTTATAGTCAAATATTTTGGTTTTTAAAATCGAATAATAAATACTTATGTATATGTGGGCCGAAAATTTTGACTCTAAGCTTTAAAATCTTGCTGTGGAGTGTGAAATATTGCTCTATTCAGTTATTCGGCATGCTTCCGAGGTTATTTATGTGTATGGTTTTCAGCTAGTTGTTGTAAGTGAGATTGACCTGTTAGATTGCAGTTTGAAAAATGAAGCAAATGGTTACTAAACTCGTCGTATAATTGAAACGTTCTATTTTCGAAATCTTCACTATTTGTTCTGAGATCCTTTAGCCTACGAAATGTATCGAGGGTCACGTATTTGGTTTTGTCATTTGAGTTCACGGTTTGAAACTTGGCTATGACAAAATGTTTACTAATAACGGGTTTTTCAATAAGAGCGCTACAAATGCTTAAATGAAACAAAAACGGTTTGGAATATTAATGAAATTCTTTTTCCCTGTGAAAGTACATTCAATACCATTATGTATGAACTCGAATTTTTTTTTTGCATAGCCACCACGGTACGCTTGCAGAAGTCCAGACGCTGAACCCAATTTTCGGCGGGTTTTCAAGCATAAATCAAACGATACCGCTCCAATCTCACGTTTGATATTCGTACGAAGTTCATCAATCGTCGCTGGCTTGTTAGCATGGACCATAGACTTGACGTAGCCTCACAGGAAATAGTCTAACGGCGTCAAATCGGATGACCGGGGCGGCTCATTGACTAGGCCATTTCGTGAGATAACACGTTCATCAAACTTGGATTTCAATAAATAGATTGTGACATTCTCTGTGTGGCTAGTGGCACCGTCCTGTTGGAACCAGATATTGTCCAAGTCCATATCATCCAATTCGGGCCAAAACTATTTGGTTATCATTGAGCGGTAGCGATTCCCATTCACAGTAACCTGCCAGTCTTGATCGTCGCGTAAGAAGTAACGTGCACCGTAATGTTATCGAGAAGCAATGGTGACTCACGGACGTGTGGATTGCTGCATGACAAATAACACATATTTTGCTTACTGACGGAGCCATTCAGCCATAAATGAGCCTCATCGCTGAAGATGATTTTTCAATGAAAATCCGGACCATTTTGTAGTTGTTGCTCAGCCAAATTCACGAACATACGACGATGTCTGTGGTCAAGCAGCTTCAGTTCTTTCGTCAATTTGATCTTGTAAGGATGTAAGTCAAGCTATAAATTTGTTACAATGTCGTCATAGGGATGCTCAAGACTTGAGAACGACACTTGAGAGACTGATTTAGGTCTTTCTAAATTGAGGCACTAGCGGCAGCAATATTCTCGACACTACAGGCACTTCTTTGTCAAATTTTTCCATTCAGCGTCAATTGTTGATCTGACGTTACAGTTATGACGACTATAAATTGGACGTAGCGCTCTTAAAATTGAGGCCACTGACTCTGACTATTTTTGTAAATTTCGATAATAAGTTTGAACATATTAAAGTTTGTAGCGGTCGGATGGGTCGTGTATATTTGCTATGTAATTTGAGCTGAAGGTTTGAAACCTAGCTGTGTCAATATGAGCAATAATATAAGCTGTCATTTTCAAAAGTCATTTCTGACATGGCAACTTAAATATTACATATCTTATTTCAAAATAATTAAATTACAGAAATTTGTTGTGCAGGTTTAAAATTTTAATACAAACAAATAAAAAAAAAGTACATGACTACGTCTTATTGGTTATAAGTGTGCAACCCGGCTGTTCCAATGTTGTTTAAAATAACATAAACAGTCAGTTTTGGTTGCGGTTTCTGGGAAAGTACGACGAAATATATTGAAAAAATAAATTACGTAGTTTTGCTATAAATAATTTACAATTTTATTACATATTAATTTTTTAATTTTTCCGATTTGAATATTTTCAAATTTGTGGCATTGGAATTGGTTGAGTACTTAGCTATATCACATGAGTTAAAGGTTCAAAACTCGGCTGTGTCAAAATAATATGAACCAATATCTTTGAATAGGGAAACCGATAATAAACTTAAATATGTTTTTCTCCTTTATTATTTCAATAAAAATAAATTGCAGTTAATAATTTGATATACATATGAAGTAAGAATGTTTTCTTTTTAAACAAATTTCCCAAAAATAGAAATCTGGTTCCCAAATAACTAATAAAATATCTTAAACTTTATATGTTGTCCTTATGATCTACATATATATTATAAACCTATGTACATAAATAGTGCCTGTTGATGACTGCTAACCACAGTTACTGGTTTTCAAAGCCAACAAGGACATCTATTGGGTTTACTATTCATACAAAGACTACATGCCAGTTCAACCAAGCGCTATTGCACACACAAACAAGTAAATAGTTGCAATTTCTTCTACTTAGCAGCCGCCTAAGTACTCTTTTATTTACATTTATGGGAGTACATAAGTGTATGTAAGGCTGCATGTGGCAGCAACGAGAATTGGGTCAGTTAGTTGGGGTAGCTTATGAACTTAAGCAATATGAGCTGCTCACATTTCCAAAGCCACTACGCATTGTCAAGGCATTCTGAAATGTGAATAAAGAAATACGAGCAGCGTTTGGTCTTACAGAGAATTGTATGCGTGTGCGCATTTGTGTAGCTACGACTGAGCTGCTGCATGCAAATGCCCGTTTTATTTGATATTTTATGCTTATTACACTCGTGCGTATATTTTCTCGCTTAAAGCTGTGTGGAAGCAGCAATAATTTCTAATATTATTTATTGAGAAACGCCTTGGGTGTTTATTGGCTTGCATTGCGCGTGACACTGCGTATACGTAACATAAATTTCTATCGATGTGCTGGAGGCTGTTACTGCAATATGTTTGAGGAGGTTATTTAATTTGTAATTATAAAGGTAAATTTTGGGCTTTTGTTCCATTAATACACGAGTTTAGTTAGAAAAAACCACTAACATCGTGCCATATATTGTAGCCGCCAAGCTACCGATCAGTTTTTCGATCTAAATCAGGTGCTTGTATGGAAAACTTTTTTATTTGACAAGTTATCTTCACAAAATTTGGCACAAATTATAACCAAAATCTATTCTTCAATCTCCGAAAATATTATTCAGATCAGATTACTACAGCGTATAGCTGCCATACAAGCTGCCATTATGACATTGATACCAACGCTTTACAAACTAATTTCCTGCAAGCAAATTATTCAATGAAAAATCCGTTAAAAATCACTTCGTAAACATTTAAACTCTCTTTAAATAAAATACTTGTGATGAGATTAAAAGTTTTGAGCGAACTTGAAAACGAAATTCCATTCACAAACTCGTTAGAAGCAGCCAAATAAATCTAATTACATTTGAAACAGCTCAAGTGTGCTTGGAAAGTTAAAAAATCAGTAAACAAAAAGATCACACGTGCTGAGAGGCTGGCTGATACACATGTGTGAGCAGCTACATACAAACATACACTCATGACTCAAAGTATTTGTATATAACTGCATAAATGAAGGTGCGTTCGTGCAAGCAGCTCTACTGTTATGTGTAGCTTCGGGTGAACCAAAAGAAAAAGTTTTCGCAAACGCACACTTACACATATATGCAAATTCGAGACGCCCACATATGTCTTCTTACACCAGAGACGTGCCTTGAAGACAACAACAACAACAAATAAGCGCTTCCTTGTACACAAATGCACGAATGTTCTTATAGAAGTATACACATACATGTATTTGTGTCTGTACGTGAGTGCGCTTCACTTTGCCGAGAGTCAACCCAGTTAACGCTTCCCTGCTTGCTGCAAGCGACGCTGATGACATCAGCCGAATGCATGAACACGCAGCAAAAGCGCAAACACACACACACATGCACATACAAATGTAAATTTGCATTTGGCTTCATTTACTTTTGGTACCTGCCTTGCCTGCGCCTGTGTGTATGCTACGCTGTGCCTTGTATGTGTGTGCGTTTGCTGCCGCCGTGCAAGCCAGTGCAATAACGCCACACCACGAAGTAACAAATAAACAATAACAACAACAAAGGCGACAAATGCGCGCTGGTTGTGCTGCCGTGAGGTGCAGAGGTGGCATAATGACCGGAAACAAGTGGGCATCCAGGCTATGACATTTTGGCGGATGAAGTGGGTCGTGGCATGAATGCATTTCAAGTGATATTTCGCATTACTTCTGTCAGATGTGTATCATCACTGCGCAAGGTGCACTTTGAGAATTCATTAAAACTTGTAGTGGCACAGGAGTGATGTCTAGATGGACATGCATTTGTTTGTGTTCGAAGGAAAAGTTATTTTTGGTGTAGATTTTTGCTGTACTGCGCTTTTACCTGGTCAAATTTTTAACATCTGAATAAGATAAGAAATGATTTTTTCTTCTGGGATGTGGAAAATGTAGTTTTTTTTCAACTTTTGACTGCAATCTGATATTTATATTTACATCAGAGCTTTTTAAAGTGGCGATAACCAATTTTTTATTTCTTTTTTAATACTATTAAGTCAGTATTAGAATTTAGGTATTATGTACAATGTCTCTGAATCCAGGCAACAACTTTGACATATCTTTGAGATTTTACAGAGTTTAGACAAGGTTAAGATATTCAACTTAATTCTCAGAGCTATGTATGAATATTTACGTCCGGAAATTAGAAAAGCTAGACAATATACAGTTCGGCCATAAGTTATGTAACAAGTGCAGCCCGTTATAAAAATTAAACAACAATAAAAGTCTTAACAAAGTTAATTTTAAGTTGAGAGATTTGCAAGATTTTTTTTTTTTAAATGGATCAATAGCAACACGCATAGTTTCTATTAGCATTAATGCCGCTGCTCGAACCCAAGATTATTTTTAAAATCTCCAAATTTTAAACTCCGACTACAAACTTTAGTCCAATGGGTTTAAATCTGGACTTCCAGATGGACAATCCTCTGCTGCTATAAAACCAGAAATATTGCTTTTAAGCCACTGCTGTGTGGTTTTTAGCTTGCTTGTTGGACTAAAATCCAAAAAGATTTCTCCTTCTAAGAGAGTTTTGTTTAACTGCTTTACCACGCCTTCTAAAACATCCTGCTTTTACACTTCTGGCCTGGTTTTAAACCCTTTTCCATAAAAGTGGAGGAGAGTAACGCTTTGACAGGTAACTCTCCACCAAACCACTTTGAACCTGTTGAATATCATAATAATCTTTGGAAGTTTTTGTTTAGATTTTATCTCTTTTCTTATTAAAAGCTTCTTCAACAGAATTTATGAGAAGATAAAATAAATATTTCACTTCAACGTTTCAATAATAAAAATTTAAAAGAAAACTACCCAGAAATTTTAAATAAAACACATTTTTTGGGATGGCCTCCACCTCCTTCCGCGAATTTAGCTTTATTTCTTTGATATACTGAAAAAAGGTTCGACAGAGCGGCAATTTCAGTTTGGTGAACAAGAAAAATTCACAAGAAGCCAAATCTGGTGTTTACGATGGTTGATCGATGGCATTCATTGTTCAATGCGATGGTGCATTATCCTCGTGTAAAATTCAATAATTGTTCTTCCACAATTCCCGCCGCTTTCGACGGATGTTCTCACGCAAATACCTCAATACGGCCAAATGAAACTCCTTATTGACCGTCTGTTCCTCCGGAACAAATTCATGATGCACCAAACCACGAATATTGAAAAAACCAATGAGCATCACCTTGATTTTTGAGAGGCCTTCAAGTGGTGTTTTTTAGGTTTCGGCTCATTTTTTCTCCTCCATTCCGATGATTGTGGACTTGCTTGCATGTCAAACTCATAAGCGGATGTCTCATTGGCAGTTATAATGCTCTCCACGAATGTGGGATTAGAATTCACACAAGCAAGCATGTCAAAAGAGACCTGGTTACGGTACACTTTTAAAAAAAAATTTAGCTTTATCGGAATGAGTTGAGCAAAAACGCATTTCATAACCAAAATATTCACCAAAATCATTCAAACGGACTCACGAGAGATGTCGAGCTCTCTGATACTTGCCTGATGATTTTCAAGTACCATATCCTTCACTTTTTGAATATTTTCATCAGCTGATGAGGTTGGAGGTCGTCCTCAGATATGGCATAGTGATTACCATTTACCTGGGGAATTGAAATTACAATTTCGTGTACTTTTTTGTCACAATATATGTCAAATTTTAAGTATAATTATTATATATACTTATCTGAATTATAAGATAGCTTAATTGCTTTTCCGCGCCTTCTCCTTTCAAAGCTTTTGTAGAATCACTCGAGCTCATTTAAAAACATTTTTGGAATAACTTAGAATGCAAATATATTTTACACTATTTCGTTACAAAATAAATATTTTTTTATAAAGTTGTTTCCCTCTGTGTGTCTCTTAAGCAACTTCCAAATTATTTGTATAAAATCTAATAGCCTTTACACATAGGCGAGAATTGATCAATTAACTGGCCTTTGGTCGATTAAAGCGATAATTTTGATCTTATTTAACTACAACAATTCTTCAACGAATTCAGTTGAAACTGTAATGTAATTATTTGGGTAGTTGTCCACGCTGTAAATGTGGTTGTGTACATGAATAAAATAGCAATTAGTGGATGAATTTTATTCATTAAAAATAAAATGCAAAACTAACAAACAACAAGCAAATATAGCAGCTCATCGTTAGTTGAGCCTATCCTTTATCGATCGAGTCGGCTGTGCGTAAGGTCAAAACTGGTTACTCAATTATAATTTTAATGTACATACGTTTGTAAAAGAAAGAAGGTTTGTTTCAAATACGTCAAATTCATAAAGAGTTAAAGATCACAAAGAATAACGTTATACAAAATATTTGTAAAACCAATCACCGATTAAATCGCTCCCTGAAAACAAAACTGTGTTTTGTCAAGTCAAAAAAAATTTCAGAAATTTTAGAAAATATAAAACAAATACAACATTTCATGGAGTGTTATGGTTTCAACATCAAACATTGCCTAATTTCTTGATTGCTATTTAAAGAGTTTTCCACAATTCCATTTCAACAACTATTTTTGGCTACCAGCATTTAGTATACATATAACATGCATTTGATATCTGCTCCCTTGGGTAGTGATATTTTTCGTCTTTATGCAATTTCCTATGAAATTCTCGTTAGTGTTTTGGATATCAGGCAAAATGCTGGTAGCTAAACTCGAAAAAAAACAAAAACAGAACTGTCATGCAAAATGACCTACTTTTTGTTGTTCATATATTGCTTATAAATATTTTTCTTAGAGCTGATAACAGAAAAGCCCTTTAGACTGCTGGGAAATTGTGTAAGCGTAATTTATATTAAGGTGTCCGGCATTTTCCAAAATTTGATTATTGAAATGGTAATATTATTGCTATTTTTTCAAGAAAAAAATCACACGGTGGCAAATCTGGTGAATTCGATCATTGATTGATGGTATTCAAATCTAGCTTTATGGTGACGAGTCGAACAATAATGCTTTGTACCTCTCGTATGCTTGTCTTTTTGATGAAGCTGAATCACTGTAAGCCTTTTCCATTCTCAATGATTCCGCACATGAAAATTGATCTGTGATCGATATTTTTATCTCTAATCGATTAAAATAAGTCCTTGCATGTACCACTTTTTTTGTACAATATATAGACTTTTGGACCTTTGCAAAGTCAATGTTATAAACTAAGAACAAATTGTTCATTTCTGATATAGCTACTAGACAAACTGAAGGGTACTAAAGCTTGCGGCCAGCGGAAGTTAGGGTTTTTTTCTTGTTTTATGTTGAAGTTCATATGTCAGAAAAGTAGCCAAGACTCACACCCAAAATATTAGTGAAGTTCTAAACCTGTTAGGAACCACTATCCACTATATTTTATCTTCAATGATTAACTAGAATATCCAATCAGCACGGTCTAGTCAATGATTTGATGGTTGCGAGATATTACTTTCATGATACTTAAATGCTTTATGCTGAACACGCTGAGCAACCCTTATGCATAAACATATAGAGAAACCAATTTAATCTAAACTGCGTAGGAAGCAAAAAGCAGAAGCAGGAAATTCGATACATGCCGGAGAGACAGCGACGGGTGATGGACTAGGCAGCCACATTTCTGTGGTCAGTAGCGAGAGCATGAATGTGTGTTTGTAAAAAGAAGAGAATATGAAAGAAAAACTTATCAAGAGACTTGGAATGACATCAGCTGCTGTAGAGTAAAAAAAAGATGCGCAGAGATAAACTTAGAGTAATGACGAGTAGAGGAAATGTTGTGATATCGAGCTAAAAAGGGAACGAAAGTGAAGCATAAAAAGTAAGCAGACACTTTCAAGGACTCTCCAGCGCATCAACAGTAAAGTAATTTGTGCAAAAACTCAATCATGCAGGCCAGCTACAAGCATGGAATGACATGGCAGATATAATATAAGCATCAAGTTGAAATTTTAGTGCCTTCAAAGCGCACAATTAATCTTGATGATGTGGCGCTGGCAAAGGTCGCATACAATGGCAGTGACCCAGAGTTAGAGCCAGTCGCCCACGATACCGAAAAACCGCTCAGACAATTGTGGCGTATTAAGTGCCCGGAAGATGTCCTCAAGGTGGTGGCATTTGTGGCATAAACAAAAGCGAGAATATCTCAGAAGTAAGCAGACAGCCGGGCGCACAGTCATGCATGACGCTACAATATGTGTGTACACACACACACAAATATATTTGAAAACATCCTTGAGCAGTTGCTGTGGCGGCGGAGGCCAAGCATGTGATGCGAAAAGTGTTGGTCATGGCGTATGAGCAACATTGTATGCCATGTTGGTAAGCAAATCAAGGGCGGCATGAACGACGCGATTTGTTCGCGTTGTGACCTTCGTTCGTTACGCTCTTCGTGCTGCCACAACCACAAGGTATAATGTGTACTTTCGAACAAAAATAAAAACAAAAAACAGAAACTAAAGTTTTCTGCCGCCAGCAATTTGTCAAGCGCTTCCTACACGCTTCGCTTCGATTCGAACTTCGTAGGAGTATAGATCGGAAAATAGCAAAAACCGAGTAGTGAAGAGAAATAGTTACCCACGCAATGCCATGTAGTGCATACATCTACATAAGTACGCCTAGTACACACCGTACACGCCAAGCGATTACTTGCTTTTCCATGAAATGAACAAGAAAAAAGGAACAAAAAAACAAAAATAAATAAAACGGTACATTGCTGTGCAATGTTGACTATTTGTTCTTCGTGTTTGCTCAACATTCCTTCGATTGGCTTTATTTTCTCGGCTGCGCCTTGATGCGCATTTGCAATGTTCTACGATGTTCATCGGCGGCACGGGGGCGTATGAGCAACAAATTTTCATTGTGTACGCATAACAATGGACTAATGCATTTCCCGACTCACTGCGCTGCACACACACACCCGCAAGCACATTTTCTCACTCAAGAAATCGCGTAAAACAAAATGTAAGCACACGCAGATGGTCGCGTAAATCGCTTAAGTGTTGTGCCTGTTTTGCTTGCGTGTAAGTGTGTGTGTGTGTGTGTGTGCGTTTAACTTTGGCTTGGGTTTCAGCTTAGTTGACTGTGGGGAAATTAATTTATTTCTCTTTCATTTCTCGCGTGAAATCATCTGCTGGAAGTGTTGGCGTAGATATTCATACTAAATATTTGTGCGAGTAAATGGAATTGAATTTAATTGAATTGAAATGAATCGCCTTAGAGAAGCTTATCTACTTGCATATGTTGTTATGTTTAATTTTGCGCCAACGATTTGTTTCAATCGCATGTTATTGGAATACATGTAGGATTTTGAAAATTACGCTTAATTATTGGTCTGATCAAATTTGATCCGGACTGGTCGGATTGTTAAAACCTTATTAATGTTCGTGTGAAGTTTGATCTTCATATGTGAAAAAGTTTTTCTGACGGTTTTTAGAATGCAAAAACAATTAAATAGCTTGTCTGAAATTTTGAGATTCCAATAAAATCGGGGCACACGGAATTGTTGAAAATGTTGCAAAGATTTTGGGAAATTCAGTTTCTCACGAATTTGAATATTTGTGTGACAAAAAGTATTCAGTAAAGGTCGTGTAGTCATCGAAAATTTGCCTCATGGGAGTAAAGAAACAGATTTTGAAAAGCGTCTTTTTAAGGGGTCAGTAGGGTAATCTGGCCTGTTTTTTTGACTTTTTTTTGCATAGAAATTTTTATTCTACCATAGAACTTTTTAGGAATATCGTGGAGGGTATAAAAACATTTTTTCGGAATTTTTTGATGACAAGTGTCGGAGAAAAGGCTGGGTGAATGAGATGCGTTTTTCCACTGGCGGACACGATTTCTCATGCTTGGATCACCTGAAACACAAAAACCCAATTTATTCTTAAAAAGTAGCTGAATGGTTATCGTCCTACTAGAATCATGAAAAAATTTTGATAAATAAAAAAGTAATTAACTTTTTTTTTTAATTTTTCACCATGTTTTTATACATAAATTTTGTCATAACAAATGTCAATAAATTATAAATATTTTGGTTAACGTTTCAGTTAATGTTTCGGTTAATGTTTCAGTTAATATTTCGGTTAATGTTTCGGTTAACGTTTCGGTTATGATGATGATTTCAGTGTCAAAATACCTGAATCTGTTGTGGAGCCTATTACAGGACGCATAATGGTCACTTCATTATGTCGCTGAGGACCATACATTAATCAAAGGCATGTTTACTGTTGACGAGCTGTGGGGTGTTGAAAATGACGGCTAACGATCTAGCGTATGACGCCCCAAACTAGGCCGAAACCGAGAAAAACAGAATTCGCTGTTTGCTTGTATTGGCTCGGTAGTCTATTTCGAAGATAACAAATATTTGAAGACTTCATTGGGATTAAAGTAAAATATATTTTTTCAGTCCGGTTCATATTTGATCACGTGGTGATTTTTGTTGTTTCGCTATCCCACCCACTTTTTAGGCAATTTTTCATTTCTCAGTACCCCATACTATCTTTAGGGATCCTTGGATCCATCTACGTGGACAGATATCACATCACTTCCATCGCGCCCAGCAAGCTCCTTGCATTGTTCAGAGTGCTGAACCTTTATTTACCATATGTGATATAGGATAGGGTACAATAGACATAGGTCGCCATGCATAACCTCAATTATTTTCTATCTATGTATCTATTTTCGTGATGTCATCACAAAATTTACACTGCCATTCTATTGTTCTTAAAAAGATAAAGTTAAATTCATATATTTTTTATTACTCGATAATTGGTCAGTCCACGTCCCATTAGCTTATTTGACTTCTTAGTATATATGTATATATGTATATCAAGTTTCAAGAAAGTTACTGCTTATTTACTCATTTTTACGATTTTGAGTGAATCTCAGGATATAACTCACTTAAGCCACATAATCTGAAATAGAATGACTTTCTACCGTCCTGTTGGCCTTCAAATTTATTTCTCATGCAACTGTGTGGTGAGTTGTAGTATTACTGAGATACCCATAACTTCACATGATAACCAAATGATAACCAATTTGTGGATATACAGAATGAAAATTGCTTCTGAGTATAGCTTCTCGGTTTTAATGAATAAATCAATTCTTGTTTAGATTTTTAATGTACTTTCTTCGATAAAAAAAAATATTTATTTTCATATGAAATACAGCTAAAAGTTAGAGTGGAAATTATTATAATAATACATATAATAGAATAGTCTGTCACATACCCAACCCACCCAGATGATTCAAAATTTGTAAAAAGTACTGCCACAAATTATTTTCAAGAATCCTCTATTGCATTAAGCTTCACCAAATGAGCACTGAAAATTGCTTACTCTATCAATATCATCCACTTTTCTTCTTCAATTTACTTCTGCCAGCTTTAAAACACATCAGGTTTTTAATATTTTTCTAAGTTCTAAGCTAGTTCGTGCTCTTAATACCCTGCCAAGTTTCTACTTTCACTTTTAAATCTTCCGTGCTTGCGTTACCCGCTAACCCACTTAGCCGCGGTTAGCTAAACATGTGCGCAATGCCACACTAGCAGCCCGAAAACGGAAATTTTAAGTCTAACATATCTTCCACGTACCGTTAACCAGTGTAACTGCAAACATATACGCTTAAGCCTAAGCATTCGGTGAATTGAGCGCACGAGACTACTTAATCCACTTGCAATGCATACTTGAAGATATATAAGTAGATATAAACTTGTAAAGATCGTTGTTTGTGTGGTATGATACATCAGTGAATTGTGCAGTAGCATAGCTCGGGTTGAGATTATCATAGAACTAATGCTTTTTTGGTGGACACTAGTCTATATTAGTGGTGAAAAAGTTTTTTTTATAAAGTGAAAGCAAATTTTAAAAAATATATATGGAAATTTAAAAATTTTTATACTCTTAACAGGCCACATAAAGTTCACCACGAAGTTTGTAGCACCCCGAAGGAAACGTCGGAAATTCTATTAATATTATATACTATATAATATTAATATAAGAGATCAGCGTAACAAGCCGAGTCATTTTTGCCCTGACCGTTTGTCTGGTTGTATATACGCTCAGTTTTTGAGATATCGATCTGAAAATTTGTATAGATGTTTTTCTCCCAAAGAAGATGCTTATTCGTTGGAAACGCCGAAATCAGACTATAATAGCATATAGCTGTCATATAAACTGATCGATTAAAATCAAGTACATGTATGGAAAACTTTTTTAGTTGACGAGATATCTCCACGAAATTCGGTATAAATTATTTTCCAAGCCAACACTATAATATCTGAACAAATTGTTCAGATCGGATAACTGTAGTATATAACTGTCATACAAACTAAGCGATCAAAATCCAGATAAATATCTTTTTATACCCTTTTATGCCAGAAGAAATGTACCTGTGAAGGGTATTGAGGCTTCGGTGCAACTGAAGTTAACGCTGTATGGATGCTTAAGAGCCTCATTCTTAATCTGGAAGATTTTCGAACTTAAATACAAGTAGTATTCTGAAAAAGGTGGGGAAATGTCGGCGTGGGAATCAAGTTTTGTAGACTGGAAATTTTTAGAATACTATAATTGTTAGGTTGATAGCTACTAAGAATAATATCTAGACAATGTCTTAAATAATGTTGCTTTAGAAATTTTTAGTTTTTAGGCAAATTGCGTATCGAGAAAGAGTTTTAGTACTGACGGCTTACTCAGTGGTCTCTTAGAACGAATCAAAGTCAAAACAAATTGCGTTTACTGAGGACTCCATAGAGCTTCTAAATAATATTTTACAAGTACAAATCACTGTTAAGTTTCTACTAAATTGATGTCTAGTATGTGATTTTCAATATTGGAGTTAAAAAATGCGCCAGATTATAGACCAAACGTCAACAGATACACTGTCGAAGAGAATATAAAATTTCTAGTTAATAATGAGACACAGTTCACCAGAAATCTTTATAAACTTATGCATTTACCTACACATATATACAAGTATACAGGTGTATTTGTAAATATATACATGTGTAAAGATAAATGCATATGTTCGTGTACCTCATTTGCAAGGCGGTGAAGTGAAGCAACAGGTTTACACATTGAGGCCACAGAAAAGCAAGCGTAGGCCTACACATTGCGGGTTTCAAGCGGCTGAGGGTATGAGAAATGCAATTTACTTATATGCTTAACTAACACTTAAGGAACTGACTAAGCAAGTAAGTAAACGCTTAAGTGCAGGCATACTTGTGGCAACTTAGAAATGCGTGCAGGAATGTTTAATGAAGCAATATTGGTGTAAGTGGCAGTGTGTATGTGTGTGTTACGGCATTGATACGCTCATCCTTGACACACATATATATATGTGCATGTGTATGAGTATGTAAGCTACTAAAATATTAAAACAAATGAGGAGTAAATTAAAGTGTGTTTGTACTAGAGTAAAGTGGAGAGCAAGTGGAGCGTTCATTAAGTGCGAAACTTATTGTATGAAAAACTATAGTCTTTATATACTACTTCACTGCTTTTATACACTATCATTATTTAACTTCTTCAGAGCATGTTAAACTTATAGCCTGTTAGATCTGGTTTCCTTCAAAATGTATATCTATTTCTAAAACTATGCTTTTCCAACTTTAACTAACAACTAATTTCTTAAATATAAAAAATATTAACTTTTCAAACATCCCACTTGCAGATGGCTGGCGGTGGGGACCCCAAGTGGCAGAAGGATGCGGCCGATCAAAATTTCGACTATATGTTCAAATTGCTTATAATCGGCAACTCAAGTGTGGGCAAGACAAGTTTCCTTTTTCGCTATGCCGATGACAGTTTCACCTCAGCTTTTGTGTCGACGGTCGGCATCGATTTCAAAGTGAAAACCGTGTTTCGACACGACAAACGCGTCAAGCTGCAGATCTGGGTGAGTAGCAATGCCAAGAGGGCAAAGGAATGCAGAGAGGAGAAATAGAATAAGAGAGGAAAATAATAAAAAGAAAAAATGACATAAGAAGCAGTAAAAGCAGAGAAAAAATAATAAAAAAATTCTTTCAATAATTGCAAGTAGGTAGGGGCGTGTAACGAAGCATAGCCGGGACATGCACGTGATTGATTGTGTATATGCGAGCGTAAATAATTTAAAAACTCTCCCTTTCTCTGTAGCGCATGAAAAATGAGTTTCTGCAAAGCAACATTTTTTATTAATTGAAAATTGTGTTTTTGTTGTGTTGCGAACATTGTTATAAATGGACACTGGCAGCGAGCAAAATATCACAAAGAACTAACCATTAAGCGTGAATAAGTTTTATATTCTATACACAGCTGTATAGATGCAGGCCGGGGTGGAAAAAGATATAAATATGCAGCAAGTTGCTTAGCCATGGACCTTTTTGTCGTCAACTATTTCCATTTAATGGCATATCATTTATGACCTTGACCAGTTACGCAGCAACTTATAAAGACTCAGTGGTCTGTAGTTGCACTCGGAGGGTTGTGCTGATAGTACTTGACGTCAATGGCAGTACACGTTTTATAAAGGAACTTGGTTGAAAGAAAGCAATAGAGCTAAGAAAAGAAGATAATTGCCACTTTTCCTCTTATATAAACAGTGATGCATTTCAGGGTTCCTAACTTTTTTAGAGAAAAATACAGAAATTTCAAATTTTTTATTTTTTGAAGATTATCTCTTTCAAATGTTAGCGACAACTACCCTTAGATGATCCATCCGTTGAGTCCAATTTTCGATTACACGTTAGAGCATTTGGACTCGTAACTGGCGAATGAAACGCGTGATGTTTTGCTTCGAGGCCTGAATCGAAGCGCGATTGTCTGCATAGACATAAGACTTTATATATTCCCACAGTAAATAATCTAATGGTGTGATATTACACAATCTTGGTGGCCAACTGACCGGCCCGAAACGTGAAATTATCTTCTCGCCGAAGTGTTTTTGCAATAAATCCATTGATTGATGCGGTGTGTGGGAAGTGGCGCCGTCTTGTTGAAACCAAATGTCGCTGAGATCATGAGCTTTAATTTCAGACATCAAATCCATCATGTCGCGATAGCGGTCTCCATTGACGGATACGTTTTCACCAGCATTATTTTTGAAGAAACATGGACCGATGATTCCACTGGTCTACAAACCACACGATACAGTTGTTTTTCTCAATGAAATGGCTGCCCTTGAATCTCTTCAGGTTGCTCTTCGTCCGAAATGTGGCAATTCTGTTTGTTTACATACCCATTGAGCCAGAAATCGCTAAATAAAATTTAACTCGAAAACTTCGGATCTTTTTGAAACTTTTCAAGGTCCCATAGAGCGAATCGATGCCGCTAGGGAAGGTCGAGCGGATTCAGTTCTTCTACGCTTTCAATTTAAGATCTCGATATAAAATGCACCAAGTCGTTCCATACGTCCATCCGAGTTGTTCCGAACGACGCCGAGCCGACTTTCCATGGTTTTCCTGTACACTACGCCTGCTACATTTTCTTCACTGTGTGCTGGACATGGTCTATTCGGTCGAATTATCCAATAATGAATGCTGGGTCTCAAGATGGGTTGCGATACTATTGAGGTTATTTAGGGTTTGTCTTTCGCCGAGACTGATCTTCGGAGCGCACCGACTGGATTCAGTAGAGGACAAACGATACCAGTCGTTATCTCCGAGCATCTGGAGAATCTGGACAAACATTTTCGCGCGCCGTGTTGCTATGAGTGGTGCAAGCCGAAAATGCAGCGTTGATTAGAGCAACGGTTCGCGATTCAATTCTGTGTGAAACTCAGTAAATCTGCAACAGGGACGTTTGATATGATCAAGTAGGCTTTCCCAGTTGTCGCTTTAGCAAGAAGTGATGTTTTTCGGTGGCATCAGGTCCTTTTTGGAGGGCCGAGAAGAGGTCGCTGATGAAAGAGCAAATGCCTTCATTGTCTTTTTTAACATCAAAGGCATCGTCCCCCATTAATTTCTTCCTCCTGGATAAACTGTCAACGCCAAATTGTACGTGAAAGTGCTCCAGAGACTCAAACCAAGGGTCAATTGGGTCAATACCCGGCTCACATCGCCTTTCTTGTGAACTACCTAACCAAGGCCGGCATCCCAATGTTTCCACAGCCGCCCTACAGCCCAGATATGGCCTCCCCGGACTTTTTTTGTTTCCTTGCTTTGAAAGGGGATCCAATCAGCATGCATCCTGGTTCTCAAGGCTGGAAGCGCTGCATCGACGCAGAAGGCGCCTATTTTGAAAGTTTTTAAAGAATTGTAACGTTTGGATGTTTCGGATTTGAACACTCGAACTACCATACAGAAGTCGTTCACACGAATTACTTTGGCTTCGCGCTGCTGCCATCTTTTCAAAACGAAAATAAATAGCAATTATTTTGGTTTTCTAGTCTGCCCTGCTTTTCTATTTATTGTTCACCATTTTCTATTTTAATTTTGCAATCATATAGATCGTAATCACATAGGAAAGGCATCTGGCAAGTTTCTCATGCAATAACTGCCTTAATAACTCTTTAAATATTTATAGCATAGGCTTAAATTACCCTGCGAGAAAAGCACTAGCTGCGAACTATTTCAGTGTTAGTATTAGTTAGAGTTCTTTTTTTTCAAAAGAACCATTAGCGAGTTTAATATTTCAATGCCACACAAAGTGTCAACTAACACCTTCTCGAAATCCGCTTCGTACTAGCAGAAAAACTTTCATCAATTCACGAATGAATACGAAATTGTAGTTAATAAGCTTACGCAACCCGTTGAAATAAATAGTGAAGCATTCGATTCATATACAACTCTCTAAAAATTACAAAAAAGAAGTAGTTAGCGCGTAGTGAGACTGTCTCTTAAGTGATTGCATTACATTTCCGCAAGGATACTTATTCGCCTTGGCTAGCAACTTTCTGAGTCGCTGAAATTTGCATACAGAAATGAGTATGTACTCAGAGCGCTGTGCAAGTGTGCGTATAACCTCCGTGGTTGCGGTCGCACTCATTTAACCTTGTCCTATTGACTTTTACTTATCAGTTAACAAACACTTCGCGCCACCGCAGCATTTACATACGCCCGAGTGGAATGGCAAGAAAATGGAAAATGAAAATAAATACTCACACACTTAGTTAACTGGATGTTATTTCCATTTGCGACCGTAGTTCTGCTTGCCATTGTGCATAAATACATACATACAAATTTACATATAGATAATGTTAATCATATAGCAACAGGTGGCTGGTAACATAACCCTCCCTTGCATATATAACATCTTTTGTTATCTTTCTTTTCTACAATACATTTATCCTCAATGACAATCAATTTGCAGATATTAAAAATGTATAGGTGTTTGTAATTGTTATTGTAATTGTTTTGTTGTAACATGTACATATATTATCTCTTATCTACTTGTATATGATTAGCAATGATGCGCACGGATGATTATATATGTATATGCTTAATATCTGCGCCGATGTGCTTTCGTTAGCTTTTTCATTTCTGTCAATTGCCAGATGTAATACCTTTTATAGGCGTATTTCGTATAGAATTAAAGGGTATAAAAAGGTATTTTTTGTGGGAATTCTGGATCAGTCGAAGAGCTCACGTTGCTGCGAGAAACGAGAGTAACATTTGCGTAGCTTTGTTTTGGATACTTTAGCAGGTTAAAATCCAATAATCCAGAACAAACCCCGATATATCTAATATATGTCCATCATGCAATGTGTCTCCGCATCACATTAGCCACCTCTTTGCATGCCCTGCTAACCCTACTCGTCTGACACCCTTCTCCCTTTGGTCCGACGCCGTCGAAACCACACGTTTCCTGCGCCTACCGTGGGATGACGACAACTTATCTAATCCTTACCATCCTAACGGGGATTAGGTACCCGTTGCAACAACAATAACATCTTTTTCTTGATGATAATTCTCTTTGTATGGCAGTTTTATGCTGTAGTTATCCGATCTAACCAATATGTTCGGGGATTGCACAATTACTTAAGCTATGACTCTTTTGAAATTGCGTGGCGGTATCTCGTCATATGAAATAGTTTTCCATACGAGCACTTACTTCCGATCATTCCGTTCGTATGACAGTTATATGCTATAGTAGTTCAATCCTAGTAATATGTTCATGTATTGTACCTTTGCCTTGAAAAATAATCTGCAGCTCGAATTATGTTCTTCACGAGTAGATTGAAGAAGTTACGCGAAAGGGAGTCGCCTTGTCTGAAACCTCATTTGGTATGGAACGGCTCGGAGTGGTGCTTTCCGATTCTGATGGCGCTTTTAGTATTGCTGAACGTCAGTTTCCACAGCTGTATTAATTTTGCGTGGAACATGATTTAGATTTCCATAACTCCACCCGCCCTTCTTACTACCAACACATGCTGAAAAACTTCCTACATTGCTAAATACAAACTTACCTTCTTAATATAAATAATTAGAATATGAAGTAGAAGGAAATCAGACTATAATAGTACCTACAGTATTCTGTATAGAGAATATTCGATTAAACCGGCACAATAGACCAAAGGTCGCGGTGCATTCCTCATAAATAAATCTAATACCGGTAATTTCAGCTATAAATTATATCAGAAGCCTCGAAATTTTCAAAACAACTGTATATCCTTAATGAGTAATATTAAGATTGGTCGAAACTTATTCTTTTTCGTTTTTTACTCAATCAATTAAGACAACTACAATAAGTTCTGTGAAAGCTAAATCTAATCTAACCTCAAAATTCGTCTGTACCTTATTCAAAGTAAGCAGTCTCTCGATGCAAATTTTGTAAAACTGTCCACATTCAACTTTTGACTCGAAAGTTTTCAATTCCGTAAGCCTTATGCCATATTTATATACCCACAACTATGCTGTCACCAATGTTCTTACATTCCACTAACCATGTAGTATGTATTTAGTGAGTGTAATCCTCCCCCACAACTTTGTTTCAACTTGTCTTCCACCCTCCGCTTGTGACTATAAAAACTGCAACTTGTCGCCAATAAAAGTGTTAATGCGCAGACATTTATTGAGATGCAATTATTTTAATTTTATACGTTCAACGGTACTAATTTCCTCCTACTTTTACTTCTCCCTCTCTCTCTCTCTCTCGTTAACAGGATACAGCGGGTCAAGAACGCTACAGAACAATAACCACAGCATATTATCGTGGCGCCATGGGTTTCATTCTGATGTATGATGTCACAAATGAGGAGAGTTTCAATTCCGTACAAGATTGGTGAGTAATTGTAAAGCAGTGTGGAAAAAAGAAGAAATTGGCTGATGAAGTAAAATTAGGTGGCATAAAATTTCATTTTGGCAGAGAAGGTAAAATCAAATTCTCATTCTTAATTGTTTCATGCACCCACTTTGAGTAATTACAGTCTTTAAAATAAATTTTAATAGATGTCGCAATATGTGTGTCGAATGTGTCTAAAGACTGTGCTATTAGGATTTCTGTATTGTACCTTCTAAAAAAATTTACACAGACTTTGAAAAAACATTTTCGTAGACTTTGAAAGATATTGTTCGAAAGACTCCTTAGTTTCCTCAGATTGTCGTCCACTATTGCATCGTTGTACGATGTAAAGAAAGGGAAAAAGATACTCGAGACTTAAAAATAAAGTGACTAATAGACGAGAATGATTTATTGTTTGTTCAAAACAACTATACACTCTTTCTTTTCTCTCTCTCTCTCTCTCACGTTCAACTCAAACAGGGTGACTCAAATCAAGACATATTCCTGGGACAACGCACAAGTGATACTTGTCGGCAACAAATGCGACATGGAAGATCAGCGAGTGATCTCATTCGAACGAGGCCGACAGCTGGCCGATCAGCTGGGTGTGGAGTTCTTCGAAACCTCAGCCAAAGAAAATGTGAATGTTAAGGTATGTAAAATACAATAAAAACACGTAAAATTGATTTATTTAAATTTGACATATATTTATTGCAGGCTGTCTTCGAACGACTGGTCGATATAATTTGCGACAAAATGTCGGAGAGTTTAGACTCGGATCCGACGTTAGTGGGCGCCGGGCAAAAGGGACAACGACTGACAGATCAACCTCAAGGCACGCCCAATGCGAATTGTAATTGTTAAACATGCATACACAAACACACACTTAAACACATACATAGGCACATATATACATAAATAGACACATGTAGACACAAATATACTTAAATGAATAAATAAATGTAAAACTATATGAACTAAGTGAGGCAGTAATACATATACATATACTATATATAAAAGGAGTAATTCTGTTGACTTATGTTGTACGGTTTTTGTTGTCTCAGTTTTTGATGTTTTTGCAGAAGACACAGAAGAATAGATGTAATTAAAGCGTGTTGCATGTAAATGTGCTGAGGCAGAAAGTAAATTACGAAATTATTATAAACAAGCCGTTAATGCTGTTGAAAATATAATGAATTGTGTAGAAAAAATTGTGAAAAAGAGCGCAACAAACAATGAAAACCAAGAAGGTTGCCAGATAAACAATATTTACAAGTCTACAAACGAAACTTTATGAAGGTAATAACTAATTTGAAGAAGCTATAAATAACTAACTAAATAAAAATGGAATAATTAAAACAAATTAAATTAAAAAAACTTTATAAAATTAATGTAATTGAAAAAATTATTATAATTAAAATAAAACTAAGAAACTAAACAAAAAATAATAAAAATAAAAATTAATTGAATTAAAAAAAATTAAAACGATTAATACAATTTAAAAAAATAATATATTGAAAAAATTAATGTAATTAAAAAAATTAATATAATTAAAAAAAATAATGAAATTAAAAAAATGTAATTAAAAAAAATTAATACAATTTAAAAAAATAATAAATTTAAAAAAATTATTGTAATTAAAAAATTAAATAAATAAAAAAATAATTAATTAAAAAAATTAATGTAATAAAAAATTAATAAAATTAAAAAAATTAATACAATTTAAAAAATAATAAATTAAAAAAATTTATGTAATTAAAAAAATTAATACAATTTAAAAAAATAGTAATTTAAAAAAATAAGTAATTAAAAAATATATGTAATTAAAAAAATTAATACAATATAAAAAAATAATAATTAAAAAAATTATTTTAATTAAAAAATTAATATAATAACTAAGAAATTGTGTTGGATATACTGTGCAACTTGTAATTTGAATCGTTGAAATACATACATACATACATATGTATGTACTCGTAGTGTTGCCGCCACAGAAGATCGTTATTTGTGTATGTTTCCATGAATATTATATGACTAAAAGGTATTTAACTGTAATGTAATTACACTTAGCAACACACACACACATACAAATATACAAACATGTATACAAATGTTGAAATTGTGCGCATGTGTGTGTATATGCAGCAAAGTTTGATGAAACTCCGTAAAAAAAAAATATAACATTTGTAATTACAGCTGAAATTTGCAAAAACAAAACAACAACATGACTATGTAATATTGTTTATAAATTACAACAAATACAATAATTACTAAAATATTATTACCATAACAATTACAGTTACGCTGTTAAAAGGCTATCTACAGAAGCAAAATAAAAAGACAACTATAAGAAAATTCTGAACTTGTACAACAATAACACAAAAGAAGCTACACTTTTTACAAAAACAAAACAGAAAAATAATATATAATAAAAGTAATATCATTAAAATAATACTTAAATAATTTAGTTGTAATTTATTTATATTGTTAAAGACAAGCAAACACAAACAACAACACAACGCCAAACAAATACTTACACCCACACAACCACACACTGACCCACACACACACACGAACTGCATAGCTGATGCAGGAGTCACTATGTAACGAAAAGTATTAGCCGCAAATGACACTTTTTTTACTAAAAACTAAAAAAATATAAAATAACTGAGTATAAAGCTAAGCAACATAACTCGCAGCGTTCAATAAAAAAAAATTCTAATTACATATGTTTGCAACAAAAATGGCATATTTAAATGGTTCAAAGATATACATACTTTCATTGTTGGCATGTGTTAGTGACTTAAATAGCATACTTTCAGATAGAATCATTTAGCAGCTGCAAAATGCAATGCAAACAAATAGATACGAGTATAATCAACAAAAGAAATTTACATTTCAATGGAGAATTCATTTTGCTTAAACGCAATTGGCTGCCTTGAAGCTCTAACATACAGAAATTTTGCTGAAAATATCCACTTATACTTATATACATACATGTAATCGATAGCAGAAATGAAAATCTCATACTCAAAATGCAGTATTTACTAGGCAACTAATTCAAATATATGAGAGAAAATACAAACATACATACATACACACACATACTTGTTTACATTTACATTTACATAATACATACATATAAACATACGCTTAACTTATTATCATTGCATGTTTTATTGTAGTAAATATATATATATATGATCATAATAAACAAAAATAAATTCAAAAGAAAACAAAAACAAAAACATATATATAAATGAAATGATTATGACTATTGAAGAAATACAGTTATGATATGTCAGAAAAAAAACACTACAAAAGTTGCGTAATTTTTTTCTTTACGCTATCTACTTTTTCCTAAGTACAGTAAGTACAAAAAAGTGGCTTGCCAGTGCTGCCATATCTAAATTTGCGCCATAAATTTTCTTCAGAAGAAAACAAGCTTCTATAGTAATACGCCTAAAGACCGCTTTAGCGCCGAGATTAAGAAAGGAACAATGAGGCTTTCGTCCAGGATACTTCTGCATTGATCAGAAGAAGCCAGTCGGATGAAATCATCTGTCTCATCTTTATTATTATCTTGCTATCTGGAACTCTTTAGTTGGTAGAGCGGTCCCTTCAAAACTAATTGAATTAAAAAGGGTGCTGTACTTTTAAGAGGCTGGGATATCGGATTTTATACAAAAAAAAACTCAGTAGAAGTGGACAGCTGTTGGGACTGTATTCTGTCAAAGTTTTTGTTTGCCATAATATTGGATATTATTGTGGAGAAGGCTCAGCGCAAAACGAAAGGACATGCCGAAAAATTAGCTACTTTACAAGGAACTACAGCATAAGTAGATCATAGAATTAGCATCAACAAAATCTTTTTTTTTCCTTTACGCAGTACTTCTAAGACGATGGCATATAACTTGAAAAAATGATAGTGTTATATCTGTAAACAGAAGATCAAAGAAAAACATAAGCAATCATATAATAAAGCCAAACAAGCTTTCGGCGTCATCAAGTCAAGATCTTCGACGCGCTCATTACGGGGCATAAAATTGAAATAAAATGGAAGAGTCCACGTTTCAATGTGGCTGTATCTAAGCTGCAATTTTGTGGCCTCTACCATCAAAAAGACGAAAGTTTTCATTAATGAACGACGTCGATACGATGCCTTCGCAATATATGTAACATTTTCTGTTGCGTCAGCGGCTCATATAGTGACGCGAAAACCCAACAATCCTATGGGCTCAAAAGCAAGTGGGGTTAGCTTGGCAATATTCTGAGACAAGGTCTAGACAAAATCACGCTATCAACTGGAATCCACAAGGGAGTCAACGTCAACAACTCGAACCTGGAAAATAAATTTGAACATCCAAATATTTAAGGTCCAAAAAAAGTTAGAATCAAGTCAAGAGGCTAGCATAAAATTGAAATAAATGGAAGAGTCTTAATGTGGTCCTTCGTTCCTCCCAGTCGTTTATGAGGGTTTTATTATGTAGGTTTATTCTTTAAAAACAATTCCATTTTGCAAATTGTAATTTCCCAAAAAGTTTCGGTGGCTCATAACATCACAGCTTGACGCGATAAATTGTACTTGGTACGAAATATTTCCACTTAAAATTCAAAATAGATCCCAAAGCACTCTTTGTCGTATACACGGATATCCATATGCATATACACAGTGTTTTTTGGAATAGGGATGATATGATTTCCACAACTTATTCAATTTTATTATCAAAATATCCACCTTGCTCACTACTCGTCAAATTGTTGAACATTTCGAGCGTTTTCATTTGAAAATGTTTTCAGAAATTGGGACTGTCTCAAACCATAACTTGGCGGATGACCGCAATTGGAAGAAATTAATTTTGGAAACATCTGGTTCCCAAAAGACACGTGCTATTCCTGCAAAGAAGTCCACTTGAATGTTGTTATATTCAAATTTATAAAAATTCTACTTCACACTTAATAAAAACATTTGAATTTTCTGGATATCATATCACTCTTATTGGAAAACCCTGTAGATGGTACACGGCAAAAGCCAAAACTAATAGTTTGCCCGTAATCAATCCTTCCAAATACATAACAAAACCTTTCTGACCGCTAATCCTGGTTTGACCACCCTTGAACTCATGACGGGTTTTGTTTGACATTGCAGTAAGTGACCAATTTTACATAACCAGTAACAATCCACTTTGGAAATGGATTGACTTTATTGCGTGTGACGCCCATATATGTCCTATCGAATTTCAATAGATTTCCGCCTTATGTAATTGGTTCCAAATGGCTTTTTGTGCAATGTTTAGCTCCTGGGTAATTTAAACGGTGCTTACATGACGGTTGGATTAGACGATTTTTATTATTTCATTGATATTTTCGATCATTTTCCTTTGAGGGAATATTACATCTTTGAAATCAAAATTGTGCGGGATTGGCTGTAACAGTATCTGACAATTTGTGAATTCCATTCCAAAAGAACTGTGCTGAAATATCTTAATAACAATTTGTATAAATAGTATAAAGGGATTGAGCCTAAAATGGTTGAAATCGATTCATATCATCCCCTAGTCGTATTCATATAGATATATATCGTATATATGCGGGTATGAGAATCGGAAAATACGGTAGATAAGGAAAAGAATTTGAAACTCCATCATACAATTTTGCCATCGCATTCCTTAACAACACGGTTCACTGGCCGTTTTTCGGTTGCCAGTTTTTCTTCAAATTTCACGGTTGATAGTTTTATATTTGTCACGAATTCGATGAAAATTTGAGTTAATCTCGCCAGCGCCCTTTTTCGCGCTTTGAACGCTGTTTATGACACCTTGTTCTGCTACATTCCACATGCGAACAGTGTGCATTCATCTCATTCTATAATACAATCATATTCATTCTAACACATTCTCCTCTAACCTACAAATTGGTTACCTTTAGATCGAGATAAAAACCGCAATATTTTATGTTTTTATGTTCAATTCTTAATTACATTTATTTATGCAATTCAATGTGTTTAAATTAAATATTCTTTACGGCATAATATTGTACAATAATTTTCCAGATATTGTAACCGTGCAACGCTGGAACGTAAGTAATATACACAGAGAATATATGGGTAAATATTTATGCTTCGCTTTGTTCCGATAAGTTTGATATATTTTTTTGTATACATATATAACTATTTATATATAATATATTTATTTTTCCATATAAAAAAACTAGCAATAAATGATTTTGTGTGTTTTGTGTTCTTTGCTGAACTTAAACAAGAATGTATACACATATTTGAATGTTTAGAAATCATTTTCAATTATTTCATAAATTTTTTTCTTATGGAAAACTGCGGTATGAGAATGTTGTATCGAGTTTTGTTTATGTATTTATGTTTATGTGTGTATTTATGTGTTTTGATAACTTAGGTACTAATTATTATTACTTTCTAAATATAGCCGTGTGTTTGTATGCTGTATATATAATATACAAATTTCTTTTAAATACATAACTACTAACTACAATGATTTCAAGAAAAGTATGTTTCAGGAAAATAAATTAAATAATATTATATAACAAAATAATAGTAAAACAATAATTGCAATCACTGGTTGAGTATTTGTTTATTCTTCTTTTTCTAAATACATTTTAAATGCCAGCGTTATGAGAGATTCAAGATTTCGTTATGTGTTTATATACATTAAATCGTTTTCTTAAAATAAACTAATAAATAAGTTAAATTTATGATTTTATATAAATAATTACTGACGTGCGCCGAATTTTGTGCAAATTTTTTATAATAAATGCTTTGCTCTCTACTTCGATGTCACTTAAAGTTTCTCTTCTCTATCTCTTTTGTCTTAAAAACAATTCTAAATATATCACTTATTTTATTTATAATTCCAAGCGATCAAAGTTGACCAAAATTTTAACTAAAAGTATGGCATAAGAAGCTGAATGGAGTTACACACTTTGCAGATGCTCTCTGCTTGCCTTCTACGCTGTCCGTATTTTACATAAAACTAGTTTTTACTACCTCACACTTGCTTTTTACAATCTTTATATTTACTTTATACTTTACTTTGCTTTGCTTTACTTTGCTTTACTTTACTTTTATCCAACTAAATTCGAATAAGCTCCAAACTATGGTCGAGGCACTCTTTACGTTTACGTTTCGATAAGGTGGTTTGGGAGAGTTGAAATCAAAATGCAAATTAAGCTATACTAGTACGAAATAATTGAGGTTATGAAAATGCAAATGCGTAATTTATGTATTGTAAATGATGCTTAAACTCCTAAAAATGCAGCTGATACGATATTCTGGCAAGATATTTAGTTGGTAAGCTCTATAGGCTGAAGAGAAATTTTTGAAAAGGTCGTATATCATTTCAAATTGCCTTTTTACAATTTATTGCAATTACTTCCGTCACATACTTTCTACAGTGTGAACAAAAAGCTTTGCGCTATGCGTATGAAAGTTTTAAAAAGCTCTTACCTGTAGAAAGCTCTTATTGGAAGAGCCTACCCACATAACTTACGATAATTAGTATGTGCTCAGGTTTATGTTGATACAATTTTTTTAAGTTAAAAGCTCCAAAAGCTTTTGCACATAATTGTGTTACTGGTGTTACAAATATTGTTGGCTATGTATAAAACGCGCATGTACATCCTTAATTTATGTCTTATATGCGAATTTGGAATTTTTAAACAAACAAAAGTCATAGTCTAGTTACGCTTCAGAGCTTTTGGAACTCACAGCGCTCAACAATTGTGTGAAGCGATTTTTGTGATTTGACATAAAACCTCTTTTTAGGCATTAAAAATCATGCTTGGAAAGGCCCAAAGGTTCTGAGAAAAAGCTGAAACCTAGTAGAGCTTTTTAAAAAGCTCATAATAAACATAAAGTTAAAAGTATATGTAATATTTGTTTTCAACTTTAAACAACACCGTCTTAAGAGTTTATTTTGTTGCAATTCATTTAGCAAATTTCACTGAATTGAACTAAATGCGCTCTCTACCGCTACTACAAGTATATGGCTTTCGTACGAGCGTCTTAACTATTGTTCGGAAGTATTGTTCTCATTGTAAGTAGTAACTGTCTGTTTGAGCAAAAGATAATCGTATATGTGCTCAAATGCTTTGTATTAGAAAAATTGTAAATTTACTGAAACTTTCTGTTCCTGTTTGTTCCTGAAAGCTTTTGAAAAACGTTTGAGTTAAACTCGACATAATTGTATAGGGTTAAGCTAGTTTTAATGTTGTGAAAATATTTCAAATATTCTATCATAATACATGCCTTTTAGCTTTTTGTAACATTCAAGCATAAAAGCTTAAAAGCTCGTGAAATTCAAATTCAAAAGTTTTAAAGCTTTTACATAAGCGCATGCTTTTGCAGCATATACTGGTTTTTCAAATAATTCTCTTCAGCCTATTTATTTTCTTACTTGGCTTAATATTTGATAATGATTGGTGAAGTATAATATAATTTTTGTTATTAATTTTTTTGTCCACGTACAATTATATTAAAATGTGTGTGTTGTCTTTTTACGTTGCTTCAATTTAATACTTAACATTTGCTTAATCAATATACAAGGATACATGAAAAATTCAGTCTGAATTACGAAAATATACACAAATATATTTTTATGTATTCGCTCGGCTTTCCGATATTTTTAATAGCCTTAAAATGAGTTTACCATATACATATTTTATACACGAAAGTACATAAATATTTATAAATTAACTTATACTAACCTAAACTTACAACTAAATGCATTTCATACAAAAAATCTATGCTAATGAAGGAAAAAACATATATCTTTATTCATAACTTAGAAAAGATATATTATCTTCTCATTTGCGAGCTGACAGAAATGATAAAAAAGTTAGTCATCAATTTGCCATTTTTTTTCGACGTCTTAACATTTTATACAGTTTTTAATTTAATTTTTCAAAATATCAATACTTTCATTTAATTATCGTTTAGTCTATTTGAATCTCGCGTGTTTTGCTTTAACAGTTTTTCGTAGCTTTTTAACATTTACTTTTGTTTTTCGTTTTACATGAGTATTTGTGAAAATATTTTAGGTTTTGTTGTTGTTGTAGTTTTACATTTTTTCTATGTTGCAGACACTTTAACTCAGGTTCAATATTGATGCGTTATAAATTACAGTTTGTACCGCGCGAATAGCCGTTTTAGCTTTTTGAAGTTAGAGCACTTAGCCAATAGTAGTTTATGTGACGCATTAACCATTTTAACACATTTCCTTGGCTTACGTCATTACCATAATCATCATTATCAGTTCTACTAAAAGTCTATAACGAACTGTTCACACGGTCCAAAGCTTAAAGCGGTCTTCACTACATTTCTTTTTACTACTTATAGTGTTTTCCTATACATTTATATCTTCCTCTCTCTTTTTTTCCTACAGTTATATCTTCCTCTCTCTCATTTACTTACACAACTAAATATTTACAAAAAGTGTATTCTCTGGTGTGTCTCACGCGTTAGCTAATAAATGCAAGTTTGGTGGCATTTTGCAACAAATATCTCTTTAACTTTTTATAAATAAATTATTATTTTCTTTTATGGTTTACCGAGCAGTGTTTTAAGGGCTCATCCCAAGTGATGGGCTCAAAAAATTGAGGTTCGGTTTTTCATAAATTGCCTTCTTAACTTGTTTAGAAAAGCGATTTTTTAAAATTCGAAGTTGACTTAAAGATACAGCAGTTAGAATATAGTGCTATACGAAGCGCTGAGTAGCGGACTTGAAACTTTAAACACGTTTTTCTCAAAACTGGGTTTTTGAAGCTTTATTCCAACATATCTCAAAAACGGCTAGAGCGAGTGAAGCTCTAACTCTTTACTGTTCGTAGAAAAAAAAGTCCTAAAATAATTCTTAAAGAACAGGCCGTCACATGGGATGACCCACTAAAGGTGTTAGTGATGACAGAAGATCTCTAAATTATAGTAACAATCTGATGGATTTTCAGTTTATCTACAAACGCTGAGAGAGTTTGAGTTATAAACTTCTTATAAAGGGACACTTGCTTCATTTTAACTCTCTCTCTCTCTCTCTCTCTCTCTCTCTGACTCTCTACTACTCACTTGGCAAGTAACCACAGTAAAATTGGAGTATTTGAAAAACGATATGATGAGGACCATACGTCCTGAATTGTGTGCTGGCTTATTTACCTTAAAGGCGGCCTTCGATTAGCCTCTGCTCTGCTCGAAAAAATGACATTTGAAATAAACAAGAAAGTTACGCATTTGTATTTCTTTCGTATAACTTGTTCTCGAGTTAATGTTTCTTCTTCTAACTCTACTTAATTAAGCCAGTCTACTGGGTTTATACCAGTTGGTTGTTCGATTCGCAACTTTTCAAAAACAGATGAATCAAAAGCAGTACAGAAAGTTTTTATATGATCTCTAAAAACGTTGGATTGAAATTTTGAATAATGTTATAAGACAGAAATTTTCACAAAACGTATAAAAATGAAAATATTTTTTTTTGCCTTTAGAGGCATATGTGTGCTATATTTTTTTCGCCATCTAGTGAATCATATCGGAACTGTGAAAAAAGTGAGCATTTATTCAAAGCAGCGAAACGAAGCGCATCAAAAAGTGAGGGAGAGAGAATCCATCTGTATCACATCTAGTAAGAAAATTTCAAAAATTAAGAGGTTATAGCTTTAAAAATAATATATTTATTTTTTCAATCAATCTAACAGTTTTGAGTTACAGCCTTCCAAAATTTAACCACTCAATTCAATCAGCTTAATCAGTTTGGTTTTCCAAAAGGGACGCTATAAAAGTAGACTGATAGGGACAGCAAACGACGCCATATTCCCGCTCTTTTGATATTTCTCATTAGTAAGGTTTGCCATTTCATCATGGAAAGATATACGATCCAACAACGAATCAAAATTATTAAAATTTACTATCAAAATTCGGTGTTCGTGACCTCAACTTTAAGAGCTACTTAAACACGTTTTTCTCATAACTGCATTTTCCAAATTTGCTTGAGTGAATACGCCGAGACGATTGATCCTAACACTTTCAATATTTTTCTGCAAGTTTTATAAAGTGCTCCATACAATTATCTACTAGTGTTGGATCTGATCGAAAATCGAATTTTTGGTTGAAACTCAACTTTTTTTTAAAACGCCCCAATTTTTGACTTCATTTCGAGCATAAGTCATTGTACGGGTAATATATCTCAGTATAAAATTTTTTTTAGGTTTCATCCAAGAAAGTCATCTGTCAAAGATCGTGGCAACTCGGAAAATGTTTTATTGGGTAGTCGAAAAAGTCTTTTCGTTCGCTGTTCAAAAATGAATGAAAATAATGAAGAAATTCGCTGTATTTTGAAATTTTTGTATAAAAAAGTGAAGAATGTTACCCAAGCCACCAATGTTTCTGGAAATTTCAAAATTTCGATTTACACTGATGAAAATTTTACACTGATGGAATAATGTCTCTAGCGGAAAATGGCAAGAAGTGGTAGACCAAAGTAGTACATATTTGTTTATTTATTTATTATTGCAAAAAAAACTTGTCCAAAATTTTTGTCTTCAAAAATTTTAAATATATTCTTAATATTTTAAAACAAATGATATAGTAGTCTTTTCTAACTTCTAAATTTTCAAAAATTGTCTTTTTTATGCTGCCACACTATATGAGCCACCTAAGACGAATGGCTTCAAAGTAGAAGCGCGAAAATTTTACAAAACCAAGAAAAATATGAAAATAAACTGAAAAAACCCCACATTATCAATGTTATTGTATTATTGTTCCCTAATTATATCTGAGTCCACTCTTTCCCTATTCTTTTGCTTATTCAGCTGACACCCACACTAAACATTTCGAGTTTTATTTTTACATTTTTATATAAGCTTTATGTTCTTTTTTCGCTATTTCTGCAGTACAATAAATACATAGCTTAACTAGTTGATTACTTTTTGTTTTTGTTTTCGTAACTTACTCCTCTCAATACTTGCAAACATATACATTATGGAGCTCTCGTCTAACACTAATGATCAACTTAACAAATACATATACATATATATAGCACTTATAGCTGTGTGTTTGTATGTATTTATACTGTTACCTTTACATACTTAACTAAGTTGTTGTTTTTCGCCTTTTCATTTCTATTTTAACAATATTTTTGTAGTTTTTGTTTTTCTACTGACATCGGCCACTGTAGTGCGGCGATGGCACACGACGTATAGTTGCGAAGTGTTGTGTTTGCTCTTGTTGATATTTTTGCTTTTGCTGCTGTTGCTGTTGTTGTTGCTGTCTGTTTGTATCGCTTTTCAACATTTTCTGATTAATTTTCCAAAGTTGCACTGGTATTGGTTGTTGCAATATTGTTATTGGCAGTGGCGTAAATTGTGCGGACACTCGATTTGGTTGTTGTTGTTGCTGCTGTCGCTGCTGTTGTTGTGCTGGTGGCTTTAATGACACTTCTGGTTGCATTAGCGGTAGTTTATGTTCATTTATTATTATGTTTTTCTGCAATTGGTGTTGTTGTTGTTGATGATGTGGTCACACGGTCGTCTCATCATCATCAATGTTCCTCCTAAACACACACACACACAGATGCACGCACAGATTGGAATAAAATAGAAACAGTTGTGAAATGGTTTTAGATTAGTGCTGGTTGAATCAATACTAATTAATTGTGGTGAAAAAAGTTAGTAAAAGCTAACGGTGCTGTTTTGTCAACAGTTGTGCGACGCTATAAATTTATGCCTTTCATGAAATACGGTGCATGTGAATGAATTTGAAATTTGTAGTATACACATTTTGGTTAAAGTTTTGGTTTTGGTTAAGGTTTTGGTTAGAGTTTTGCTTAAAGTTTTGGTTAAGGTTTTGGTTAAAGTTTTTGTTAACGTTTTGGTTAAGGTTTTGGTTAGTTTTGGTTAAGTTTTGGTTAAGTTTTGGTTAAAGTTTTGGTTAAAGTTTTGGTTAAAGTTTTGGTTAAAGTTTTGGTTAAAGTTTTGGTTAAAGTTTTGGTTAAAGTTTTGGTTAAAGTTTTGGTTAAAGTTTTGGTTAAAGTTTTGGTTAAAGTTTTGGTTAAAGTTTTGGTTAAAGTTTTGGTTAAAGTTTCGGTTAAATTTTGGTTAGAAAACGAAAGATATAATGGTTGTCAAAAAAGTCTTGCGGTATTTTCGCTAGTTGGCGCTGAAAGCGCGTAGTTCTAGTTTTATTCGTCGCATTGGGTCATGCTATACCTTTTTGGAAAGCTCATTTCACGCGCTAACACGTGTTTTGATTGATTGTCGTTTCTTTTAAGTCATTCGTGAGTTATAGCGTCGCAAACATGGAGCAAAATAAAGAGAAAATATGGCATATTTTACAGTACTACTACGATAAAGGCAAAAATGCATCTCAAGCCGCCAATAAAATTTGTGCAGTTTATGGACCCGATACAGTTTCCATTTCCACCGCACAACGATGGTTTCAACGTTTTCGTTCTGGTGTAGAGGTGGTCGAAGATGCGCCACGCTCCGGAAGGCCTGTCGTCGAAAATTGCGATAAAATCGCTGAATTGGTCGAAAGAGACCGGCATAGTAGCAGCCGTAGCATCGGTCAAGAGCTGGGCATGAGTCATCAAAAATTCATTTTAATTTCAAAAAAAAAAAAAAAATTCAATAAAAATACCGCAAGACTTTTTTTGACAACCCATTATTTGTCGAGGTAACTGAGCCAAAATATCAAAAGTCGCTGAAGGCACTGCTGGCTGTCACAGCCGTATATAAGAAGTGCATTGAAGATTGGTTAAGCGTTGCCATAATTTTATTAGCTTAGCAGCTTTTTTGAATTGGATTATACAAATGCGTTTTAAAATAGATGAAAACTTAGGCATTTAACCGTTCGTATCAAATTCGAATTTCTGATCTTCTATTAAAGCATCAAAAAATAATTACTACGTTCCATGTAGCCTACTTTTTGGTGCTTTAATAAAACGATCTCTTCCATTGCGAGTTATCATCATAAAACTCGGTAAAAAAAGAAAATCGCATGTTATACAACCAGCAGCTAGTAAATATTTTTCAAACAATCTCAACCAAAGTTTCTTGAAACATTGAAAAGAAGCAAAATGAAGCGAGTGTTTGACTTGTCTGATGTTTTCAGTAAACAGCCATAGAGTTAGGTTTATGGTGGTATTATTTAAAATTTTGGAAATAATTTCGCGCAATATTTCATGAAAGGCATAAATTACAGTATTTCATAATACAAAAGTTATTTGGATATAAAAACAATATATATTTAGCAACGAAAGCTACAAAATTTAAATTTAGTCATTACCATAATATTTATAGTTAAGTTAAATTAGTGTTGTACTAAAACTAAAAATTAATATCATGCAAAATACCAACATTCAGCGCATATTTTACTAAGAGGCTGCGAAAAAAATAAATATGCATACTTTTTTAAGGCAAAAAAATCTGAAGTTTTAAAAAAATATAATCCCGTGAAGAAAAATAAGCTGACTAAACTTTAAACAATTTTTTGTCGTAAATCACATGTATTATTAGTACATTTTTGTTTGTGTTAAAGCACATGCTGAGAGGTTTGGAATCTGCTAGATTAGAGCCAAATACTCCGTAAAAGTAAATATTTGATTTTACGTTCAGTATACTTTTGACAGAAGAACACACATATTTCCAAAACTCGTGTTATGTCCGTGAAGATAAAAGCAAAACTGTAAGATTAGAAAATACAAATAAAGCCAATAACATTTTGTTTTGCTTCCAGTTTTGAGGAACTGTAAGCTAAGTCAGCCCAATGAACTGTTCCCACAACAATTGGGTCTAAGTAACTGGAACGGACCCGGATTTTTGTCCGGCCAAGAACTGTGAACTTGGCACCATTCTTCGAAATTACTAGAAATGTTTTCAGCCACTACAACAACAACTAATGAATCTGCTAAGACTGAAACCATATGCTATGCTGAAAATTTTTTGAAAAATTTGATCTTCTTAACCTTGAAAAGATTGATCTTCTTAACTTCGATTGAGAAATCTTTGGAGTCATAAGCCTTTTGTAAAATGAGTTTAAGGTTTTAAGCTAGTCTTGAGTCCTGGAGAAAGTTTTCACTTTGAGAATTTTTTCTTGAGGTAGGTTAGGTTAGGTTAAATAGCTGATCTAGAGAGATCGCAGGTGCACTGCTGTACGTAGTTCTTTGTGAAGCCATAGAAAAGAAGAACTACTTGCACTGTGTTCGAACTTTTAAATTAGCAAAACGCTTAGTAGCCAATGTAAATTTATACAGGCGTTTAATTTTCATTCCCACCAGTTCAGTGATATGTCTGAAGGTATGCGATCCCAAGTATTTAAGTCATGATCTTCCAAATGCGGAACAGTCAAGAAGGAAATGATGAGTTGTTTCCACCTCATCTTCTTCCATATAGTTTCTGCAGATGGCGTCTGGTAAAATTCCAACCTTACAGCATGGACGCCAATAAAGCAATGGCCTGTTAAAAGTCTCACAAATGAGAAGATACTAGTCTTACTGAAGGCAATGATATCACTAGATCTCTTGCGATCGACCTTAGGCCAAAAGGATTTTGAGACAGCGCATGTAGTAGAACACAAGAAGATACGGGAGCACTAACCCGCTCCCATTCTACCGATAGCAGTTTTAGGATGGCTTTCCTTGCTAGCTCATTAGCTTTACAATTCCCTGCGATTTCGCTGCAGGCTTATGACAAAGATTCACGATGCCATTGATATCGCCACCGCATAAAAACATACTGTATTCTGGCGGTAAGAAAAAAGTAAAATAAAGGTCTCAGGTTGGTTAACAGATAATGCTGCTGTGAAGCTATAGTTAAAATTTCAATTGGATATTTGCCATAGTCTTCGTTCTTAAAAAAGCAGTTTCAAGAAAAAAGTTTTACATGATGAAATTCACAAGCTTGGTTCAGCTAACTTCGACACTGCAGCAGTTTGTCCATGGACATTTTTTCTTAGTACTCTGCTAATAAAAATGTATAGTATTTTTTGGATGTTAGAATCTGTTTTAAGCCAAAAACATAAATCTCCAAATTTTGGCTGGCTGACAAGCTTAACCCCTCAAAATGTTTGCCTAGTTCTGGTAATAATATGTAGCTAAGAATGTATTGGATTTATGAAGTGGATATAAAGCGATGTGTACTGCTGACGATTTCTTCGGAACAGTTCCTTCGAACATTTAATTTGTTTCTATGTAATATTGTTTGAAATACTGATTTCCATAGAAATTGATAAACTATATATTAGTTTGTCAAAAAAGTTTTGCGGTATTTTCGCTAGTCGGCGCTGAAAGCACGTAGTTCTAGTTTTATTCGTCGCATCGGGTCATGCTATACCTTTTTGGAAAGCTCATTTCACGCCTTAACACGTGTTTGATTGATTGCCGTTTCTTTTAAGTCGTTCGTGAGTTATAACGTCGCAAACATGAAGCAAAATAAAGAGAAAATACGGCATATTTTACAGTACTACTACCATAAAGGCAAAAATGCATCTCAAGCCGCCAATAAAATTTGTGCAGTTTATGGACCCGATACAGTTTCCATTTCCACCGCACAACGATGGTTTCAACGTTTTCGTTCTGGTGTAGAGGTGGTCGAAGATGCGCCACGCTCCGGAAGGCCTGTCGTCGAAAATTGCGATAAAATCGCTCATTTCTATTTCAATAAAAAAAAAACTCAACAAAAATACCGCAAGACTTTTTTGACAACCCATTATTATATGTGTGAGAAATATTATACATATGCTGCCACATGTAGTACGTGTATATGTAAATATTTCAAAAATATATCTACATAAGTCTGTGCTAAGCGCAAAATAATATTAAAGGCCCATTTAAATACTAACGCATTAACAAATGCAAAAGCAATTATATAAATTACGCACCGAAATTTGTTGTTTTTGCACTTATCCTAATTGCGCTTTGTGCGAATTTAGGCGTTTAGGCACATAAAAATGTATACATACATACATATATACTCTCAACTACAAATTAATAGAATTTGTGCCTTCCAATATCAAATTGCATAAAAATTCTATGAAATATTCTAAATATTTAGGTTTCAAAGTTTTATTAATTTTAATTATTTGATGGCTATGAAAGTTGTTGTTTGGGTGCTACATGCATATATTTCCTAACTATACATATGTATATACTTAATACTATACTTTATGTGGGAACTAAAAATCGCATGCCGAAAATGATTAATTTTAACAAATTTACTTGGTTGCTCTTAATTTAATGAATTTGATGAAAATAAATGGAAATTGATAATGTATTATGGAAATTTCTATAAATGTATCTAAATTAAAATTTACGAGTACTTAGTACTTGTAAATATGTAGCGCGAGTGTATGAGAATGTATACAAATCTACATATGCGTGTATGAATATGAGTTGGATAGATGATTGAACAATGTTCGTGTTTATTATGTGAGTGTTTCTGTTTATGTGTTTGTGTTTTTTGTGGAGCTTTTGTGCTTGGGAGCGATATTCTAATTTATACTAAACTCTTTGTATTTAGTTTATGCTTACAAATAGAGTTACGAAAACATTTTTGGTGGGGAGTTTGAATCGAATTTAATCATCTAATTCATCTACTGAGCTTTTGAAGCTCAAAAGCTTAAGTTTGTATTTTGATTTCTACGAATATAAAGAACTTTAGATTACCTCTTGCCAAAATTTGTTTTATTCGAACTAATTCCGACCAATTCCGAAGATATTGTTTCTAACACAGTTAATTTTTCAGTTTTTACTAAGCTTCTGGGAAATCTGTACTTCTTTTTAGAGACAATTAATTTAATATTTGACCGACTAGACCACTTCCAGAACGTAGTGAAGAAAAAATGGCAGCCGTAGCTAAGATTGTAAACTAAGACAATGGAGAGTCGATTCGGCGTCGTTCGCATCAACTCGGAGTGACGTATGGAGCGACTTGGTACATTTTGCGTCAAGATAGATCTTAAATTGAAAGAAACAAAATATACTTGGCTTGTTCCAGAACTGAAGCTATTCGACCAAGCGACATAGCTTCGCTCTATGGGCTCTTGAAAAGCCCCTAAAAGATCCAACGTTTTCAAGCAAAGGTTTGTTTCCATTTCTGGTTCAATGAGCTACCATTTCATCCAGAAAGAAAACGGTTTGATGTGATCCATATATCTTCAAAAATGATGCCGGTGAGAACGGCCACCAAGATCACCACCGTTAAACATTTTGTCTGTGGGGATATGTATAATCTAAAGCCCATGCGAACAATTCCGCTTCGATTCAGGCCTTAAAGTAAAATATCGCGCTTGTCTTTCGCCAGTTACGAGACGAAATGCTCTAACGAGTCATCGAAAATTCAACTCAACAGATGGACCATCTGAGACGTAGCGGCGACCAACATTTCAAACAGATAATCTTCATAAGATAAATGCCAAAGAATGTTCTTTCGAATCATAATAAACATTCGTCAATAAATGTCAAGTTTCTGTATTTTTTTAAGTAGGAAACCTCGAAATAGATGAGCCTTTATTATATCTTACTAAACATCTGGTGCGTACAAAGTAAACCTGAATTATGTGTCTGTCGAAGCTTTCTATACAAAAATGATTTCGATCTAAAGTTTTATTATAAAAATATTTTTTCTAGAACTGAGCTTTATTCTTTGTTCAAAATTTTACATGAAAAACTAACCAATTGTACTTAAAATAAGAGAGGATAAGAAAACCTTTTCACAATTATTTAGACGCTCGCGATGCTGCCTCAACTGATTTGATAGGCTAAATGACTATTAAGAGTACTTTATTTGACTCTCAACTCTCTCTTGCTTGACGAATCGAACACAACTACTGCTAATATTTATTATTGCCGCGAAATTACACAAGAAATCTAGCGCTGAGTAAATGGGGAGTTTAGGGTAATAATTTTATTTTTACAATATTGATAAATATATGTTTATTATGTTAACTAAATTGTACGTTTAATTAACTATTGATTTGCACTAAAAATTTTCGATTATAATACACAGTTATATATGCTACATATATATTTATCTGTCCAACATTATTAATAACTGTTTAACTTTGATTATATTATTATTTAGTGCAAATAGAGAAAATTATTTGAAAACTATTCGAAAAGTGCAGAAGTTAAGAAATTTCCACTAGCAGTAAAGAAAAAAATTTTAAGTGAGAAATTTGAAAATTGTCTCTCTTTAACTACGTGTACCAGATTGTCAGAGACCAGGGATATCGGCGACGCCAGCGATGCAGCCAAATAATGTCCAACTGCAAATGTGTGTGTGTTAATATGTTTATAAATAATGCGAAATTTAGTATGTACAATGTGGTTTGGTTTCAAATATGAAATGCAAGAAATTCGTATAAACTTTTGTAAACTGTGTTGAAATGGTGTGTCTCAAATGTTGCTACTGGAATGTCAATGGGGTTTGAAAATCATACATGTGCAGTAAATAAGAAGGCCAAATATCTAAGGAACATTAATTTGAATTGAAAAAAAAATTATTCATTTAACACTTAACATTTTTTTGCAATAATTATATTACAAAACAAAAAAAAATAATACCAAAAATTATTTAAAAATAGTTTTCTGCATTTAATTTGTTGAATTCTCACAGATGGTACTCGCCAAAATATATTATTTTACTTGAAGTTTTTAACTTCCAACAGAGATGTTCCTAAGAACACTATAGACATTTGAACGTGAGAAAAAAAAATGAGATGAACTTATATTGGCCTTATTATTTGATACAAAGTAGGCAACCATTTGAATTGTTTTATTTTATAGGATACAAGAACTTTGTGTTTTATGTGCTTCGGAGCTCTGTCAAATATTTTGCAATAGTCTCCACGAATAGTGATTGTTAGCGTAACAATGAAGATAGGTACATTAAACCTATTAGAGGACGGAGCCACGCCCACTTTTTCAAATGTTTTTGCAGATGGCCGATGGTTTGGTTTAAGTTTAGGTTAGCTGGCTAATCAGTTAAGTTGGCTGTGGGTTCACCCTTAGCCTGTTATGTAGAGGCCTTTTGAGGCCAGTTGAAAACTGTTAGTATAGCATATTTAGTTCCGACGAGGCGTTTTGAAGCAATCATAATTCTGATTTGGTGATTTATTTTCATTCTGACTATTTCATCTGTATGTCCAAGAGTATGCAATCCAAGATCTTATAGACCTACCGACAGGACAGTGTCTATTTGAAACTTCAACGACTATTGAAAGTTGAACTTTGCTTGAGCGAAGAGCTCATTAAGCCTATTGCAATTAAGGAGGAAGGACGGATCTTGTGACAGATGATATAGCTGATCAGCTGATCATCTTGCTAAGCTCGCCAAACTATTTAATAGTGTTCGCTAAATAGACTGATGCTAGATTTTTTAGCAAGTTTCTCTTTTATTATATTTTTTTGGATTCGCACACTGAAAAAATGTACTGAAAAATTCACATTCAGTGAAGAAAATATATCAGCTGTAGCTGAGAGCGTACACGAAGACCGTGAAGAGTCGATTCGGCAACGTTCGCAACAATTAGGACTGACGAATGGAATGACTTAACGCATTTTACGTCGAGATTTTAAATTGAAAACGTACAAAATGTAGCTTGTATAAGAACTGAAGCCGCTCGACCTTCCCAGCGACATCGCTTCGCTCGATGAGCTCTTGTAAAGTTCCAAGAAGGTCCGACGATTTCGAGCCACATTTTCATCTCAGGCCCATTTCTGTCTCAATGGATATGTACGCACGCAAAAATGCCATATTTGGTACAAAGAGCATTAGAAGCTGCCATTTTATCCAGAAAAAAAAAACGGTTTGGTGTGGTTTGTGGGCCGGTGGAATCATCGGTTCATATTTCTCGCCATGATAACGGTCTTTTCGATGCTTAAAATAGAACCTCGTGATCTCGGCGACATTTGGTTTGAATAAGACGGCGCTACTTCTCTTATATCGCTTTAGTCATTTGTATACATTGCAGTATACTTTTTTAAAAATCAAGATAATTGTTCTAATATTATGAATAATTCAAACCAATGACAATTTAATGACATGAATACGGCTGGATTTTTTCCCATGGAAATGCAAAGTTTTACAAATGAGCGCTTTTCCAGCATATTCGGAATTAATATTCACTAAAAAAATTAAAAAAAAAATTAAAAAAAAGTGACGTCACAACACATAAAACTTACGGTAAATTGAAAAGGGCAATTAAAAACAATCAAAACTTGATAAAAAAACAACAACAATCAAAGTGCATTTACATAATCAATTTTCAAAATGCATTTCACGCACATAACACAAAAACAAAAACATAAATCCAAAAAATAGGTGGATATACAAAAACAACGTTGAGGAGTAAAATTAATTATTATTTATGCATGTAAATGGAAATCAACACAAAATATTAGTCAACATAACACTATATATACAATTAGTTGCGGAAATGAAGTGATTTTTAATGAAGTCTAGATAAATGTAATGTTTGTTATTGTAATTGTTGTTAAAACATGAATAATGATGCTTGTTTGTTACCTCTGAACTGCGTTGATTGTTGTTGTGGTTGAATGAAAATGTAGAGTAGAGTAGAGTAGAGTAGAGTGGAGAGTACAGGAGAATGCCAGAGTTTTTGCAATTTTTCATTTTCGTTTTTTTTTGTGTTTTGCATAGATAGTTTACGGTTAAGCGAGTAGTTTTTGTTGTTGTTTTTACAATTGTTGTTGTCACAATTGTTGTTGTTACAATCGTTGTTGTTACAATTGTTTTTGTCACAATTGTTGTTGTTGTTGTTGTTGTTGTTGTTTTTGTTTTGTTTAGCATGTGTTGTTTTTGTGTTATTAGCATTGTTAGTTGGTGTTGTTGGCAGTGTGCAACGGTAGTTTTAGTCATGTGGTGTGAAATGCATTTGTAACGGAATTTTGATGCAGCGCGCATGTTTGCATGTGTGTGTGTGTGTGGGCATGTGTGCGTATGCAGGCGTAATGGACACCACACATTTGTGTTTTCGATAAATTTAGGCAATACAGTGTGTGAACGTTGTTGGTGTTGGCGCAAATTGGCGGTTGAGTATGCAATTTATGGTCATATTTCGACGGCGCACAGAGTTGCATTTTCGGTGATTATTTAATTTTTTCGACATATCCATCATAATGCATCAGTTTACGCATCGATTTATTATAGTAAAATTTTTTTCAATTTTTTTTTTCAATTTTTTTTTTCAAAATTTTTTTTTCAAACATTTTTTTCGAATTTTTTTTTAGAATTTTTTTTCGGAATTTTTGTTTTTCAATTTTGTTTTTTAATTATTTTACATGATCCCCAGCAACATTCCATGCGATTTCGTGCCAATCAGTTGATTTGGTCATCATTCGTTAGTGTTAACGCATTGACATTAAACAATTTTTTGTGATATTTTTGTTGGTATTGTTTTTGTTATTGTAGTGTTGCATGTATGTATATAAATAAATTTGCGTTAAATTTCAATTTATTGCCGTTGCAGCGTTGCCATTTGCAATTCGTTTGCATTGCGCCAAATTTGCGTTTATTTGCGTGCGGAAAATACAGAAAATTGTAATTAGATTTTCTTTAGGCGTTCCCATGACCACCTGCGGCCATTTAATATTGTCGTGCAGATTTGTATTTATTTTTCAAATTAAGTATGTAATTTTATTTAATTTTGTTGTTTTTATTTTTGGTAGCATAATTACAAACATTGGGATTGCGGTTGTTTTTATTGTTGTTTTCGGGGTCAAATGGGTTGTTGGGGATGGCAAAGCGTATGGGCGTGAATTACAAATGCATTTTTGTAATGAGCGTGAGTAAATAAATAGTGATGGATATGTACGTGGGTGTGTGCATGTAGTGGTGGTCGCGGGTTTAAGTTTTAAAGCAAACATAAATTTTAAAATTTTGTTTGGAAAATTTTTTAAAATATTTTTTTTTTTAATTCCGGTTGTTTGTAATTGTTGTTGTGATTTTTTTCGTTTTCCATGTCAGTTGTAGTAGTTGTTGTTGTAATTTGTACGTTTATCATGACAGTTGTGGTAGTTGTTGTTGTAATTTGTGCGTTTTCCAAGTCAGTTGTAGTAGTTGTTGTTGTAATTTGTGCGTTTTTCATGTCATTTATGGTAGTTGTAGGTTTGTTTGTATGTGTGTGTATGATTTTTTAATGGAAAAAGGAGAAAAAATAGAATGAGAAGTTTTTGTATTAATTAAAGGAGTTTAATTGTGAAGGATTTGTTGTTTTTTCTTTATGTATATTCATGATTTATGATGGGATTAATTCTTTAATAAATATTTTATTACTTAAATAGACACCGATAGTAAATATTATTGTAATGATAAATGTTTTTGTTGTTAAGTAGTTTTTGTAATATAATTTTAAAGCGTGAAATTTTGTTGCGAAGCGCAGGTAGTGAAACGATTTTTTTCGCCGGCATAATAAACTCGCCATTTGGTTGCTTAATAACTGTAATATACAGTGTAATTAAAAAATTAATAGTCAATTAAGTTGATTTCAATGCCTTAACGTGTTTTTGAGCAATAATTTCCTAAAATTTTACATAATTAAAAGCTTATTTATTTTATTTAGTAATCGCGCATTAAATGATTTGCTTTTTTTATAATATTTTTTTTATTATTAGATATATTTTAAAAAAGTAACGAGAAAAGTTGGCATATATTTCGGCGCATTCATATCACATAGCTGGTTTTTCAATAGGCACGCTACAAAAATATACCGATAGATACCTGCCATTTTGACATTTCTCTACAGTATGTTTTGCCATTTCGAAATTATGTAAATTTACTACCGAAATTCGGAGTCAGTGGCCTCAACTTTAAGATCCAATTTATGGTCATCATAATCGTCTTGTCAGATCAACATTTCAGCGTCGAGTGGAAAAATTTGAATCCACAGACACAGTACAAAATGTTCCCGTGCTAGTGAGACAAAGAAGTGCCCATAGTTTGGAAAATGTTGCTGCCGCTAGCGCATCAACTGAGGACGACCCAAATCAGTTAGTCACATGTTGTTCTCAAGCGTTGGGCATCTCTGTGATGTCGTGGTGGCGGATTTTGCGAAAAAGCCGCTTGACCACCAGAATCGTCGTATGTTCGCGAAAACGATCTGAATTTTCATCTAAAAATCATGTTCAGCGATGAGGCTCATTTCTGGCTGAATGGTTTCGACAATAAACAAAACGTGCGTTATTGGTCAGACAGCAATCCATATGTACTCCATGAGTCACCATTGTATCTCGAAAAAATTACGGTTTGGTGCGGTTTATGAGCCGGCGCCATCATTGGGCCGTACTTCTTCCGTGATGATTAAGAAAGGCACGTTACTGTGAATGGGAATCACTACCTACAAATTACAACAACAACTACAATGATAACCGAATATTTTTGGCAGGAATTGGATAATATGGACTTGGAAAATATGTGGTTCTAACATAATGGTGCGCAAGTCACACAGCGAATGTCACAATCGATTTATTGAAAACCAAGTTTAGTGAACGTGTTATTTCACGAAATGATCGGTTGTGCGATTTGACGCTGTTAGACTATTTCCTGTGGGACCACGTCAAGTCTATGGCCTATGCCGTTCAGCGTCTGGACTTCTGCAAGCGTGACGGTGGTGGCCATGCACAAGAAATCGAGTTCCATGCCTACTTTTATAGCGCTCTTATTGAAAATCCCTGAGTTTTCAGTAAATCGAGCAGAACTCAGTTCTTGAAGAAAAGAAATTGATAGAGTACTGAAGACCAACGACAGTTATAAACGAGTACTAAAATACTTTTCTATACTGCATACAATACGTAATGAGATAACGGGATATGCAGATAGTGCCCTAGAGTCATATAATGTACCCCTAAACTGGAACGTAATATCTCGAACGCTTAATTTCACCGATAAACGTGATTTAAGGACGCTAGAATATCAAGTGCCCTCAATAGTACAATGCAGTCAGCAATCAGCAGCAGAGTTCTATCAAGCTGTTTTTAAACATTAATCGCTTCCATATTTCGATTGTAAACTGGGGATTCAACAGGTGCTTAAGATACTTATTAACACAGGATCTAACAGAAACTACATTTAAACTAAATTTGTTAAGAATCCCATACCGAACGAAAAAACCGTGGAAGCAGTAACAATAAGAGGTAACACCAAAATAACACACTATAAGACTTGTTAACCAATCTGACCTTACCATTTTTACTTAAGACTGTCATTTCAACCTTTTGTTTATGGACACAAGTATTTGAGTAGATCAAAGCCTCCAAGCATGAAATAAACGAAAACTTGCCTCGTACAAGGCGTCCATCCACCTCTGCTAACGACGATCGAAAAAGTGAAAGGGACACTGTTTGAAAATCGTGGTAGTGGAATCAAAGAGATGGCCGAGGATTTCAACATCTCGTATGGATTGACTCAACACATTTTGGTTAATGTTTTGGGTATGATATTTATGCCATAAAAATGGGAATGATAAGTTTTTCAAACAAAATAAATGCTTAAAGGCAAAAATCGAACTTGCTATTTATTTTAATCTTAATCAGAACCCACTCGGTGAGTATCAATGTATTTTTAAACGAATTATTGGTGTTTATAATAGTTTAATGCGATGTCTTATATTATAGAAAAAATTAAATATTCTGGGTACCGAGCAACAAAGTTAGCTATGTTTCTTTTTATTTCATTTTTAATTTATTACTCAGAACTCAGATAAAGCATTATCTTACATTGCAACACATTAACCATATTCCACTTTCAATTATTCCCTATCTTCGAAAATCGTTTCACTTGCCCGTGCAAACCAAAAAAAAAATAGAAATAAATAATGTGCCCAGAAAAATGCCAAATACTACGATAATTGTAACACCAAGTAACCAGTAACCAATAACTAGTAACGAGTGACTAAAGTGTCTCTGTATTAACGCAAATTTGATTACTCACTCTGTATCCGTTATGCTGGTGAGCGGCGCCAAGGGCTGCATGGGCGCCACAATGCTTGAGGGCGGCGAACTGGCGCGCGAACCATGCCGCGAGCTCGAGTTCAATGTGTGTCGCCCCAGCATACCGGGATTGTTCATGTCGTTCACGGCATGCGCGTGCCCATGCCCATTGAGCATCTGATGCGAACTGTGTAGGGAGGGTGATGGATTGTGTTGATGGCTGAGTTTACGCGCGGCGGGTATGTGATCCTCTTCGGCGGTGTATGGAAAATGATAACCGTTTTTGTCCGAACCCTCCGACATGCGATCGGAGTGATAGTCCGCTACCGTCGGTTGTGGGTGCTGGTGTTGCAGCTGTTGCTGCTGCTGCAAATGGTGCTGGCGCTGTTGTTGCGCCTGGTAGTCGTTCTTCAACAACGAATGCACCGAATGCATGGAATCGGCGGCACCAACATACATATGCGGCTTCTTAAGACTATAGTGATTCTCGCGGGAGCCATATATATCGGGCGCAATACGCTCTTTGGACATGTACGGCGACTCCGCTTTGGGGCCCATATAGCCGAGTGTGCGTTGTTTATCGTATATGCTGTCGCTGAGGTAAGCCGCGTCGGGGTGGAAGGAACGCATGTGATTAACGATTTGAGTGCCACCATTGCCGGCACCACCGCCACCACCACTGGTGCTACCGTTAGCACTGCCGTTATAGTCCTTTTCGCTACCGTAGTGACTCGGTGGTTTGTAGTTGCCTGCCACGGGCAAGGTGTCGAACTGTCCATAGCTGTCCTGATACTCTTTGCGTCGATAGAGGTTTTCATGTTCGAGCGTATCATAACCGTTATCGTTACGTACATTCTGCAGATTTTCCAATATCGATGGTGGCATATTAATTTTATTGTGATGTTGTTGTAGGTACGAGGTGTCGGTGAGATCTGGATTCGGTAGTGGGTTTGGTGAGATGGTCACTTTTTGACCATGCACATGTTCATTGTCCGACGCGGTTTCTTGCGACCAACGGCCCACATTTGGCGGTGATTGCAAGTAGGCATCAGGCAGTTGACTTGACCAACGCGGCGCGTACACAGGCTTATTAACACTGGGGAAGAGTTGCGGGCTCTGCACAACATTCAGTTCAGGTGGTGTTGTCGCTTGCACATGTTCGGTTATGTTAGGAAGGTAAGAAGGTGTAGCGCTAACACCGGTACTGCGGTGTGTACCCGATGAGCGTGCAGTGCGGGATTCGTCATCATCGCTTGAATGACTCGAGGCGAGCTCTAACGAACGCCCATCTGTTTCGGAGCCAGAGTCGGAATCCTTGCGATGACGACGTGATTTCTCTTCCCTGCGTCCACCACCACCAGCGCCGCCCGTAGATGAGTCGAAGCCACGCAAAAAGCTGGGCGCATCGCTGGCTGAATTATAGTTGGAGGTAGACGTAGAGGTCTGACGCAGCTGGCCGTCGCTGCGAGGAAAAAATTAAAGAATAAAAAGCAAATAATTAACAGAAGGGTTTAGTATACAAAATGGACTTCGAGGTATGGCAGACTTTGTTTCTACTTCCTTCTGCTATATTTGCTTTGTGACTTAAAATATATCTCTGTCATTAATTTCAACAACTCACCTATATGGACTAGAACTCGTTTTAGCCGTACTTCGTGAAGTTGTACTAGAGACGCTGATACCCACATTCCTCCTCGCTGTATCATAGCTGCCTGCTAGGAAATTATTAGGCCTCGTTGCACCGTTCACATTATGCGAGCTGTTGCTCACCACCAGTGAAGAGTCTAAGAGCGGCACTTTTCGCCCCATACAGCGTAAGAAAGTGCGCTGCAGATTCTCTCTCACCCTTTTGTTGATAATGCAATAGCCAATGAGACAGAATATGGAATGTAGCACCACTACGCCCGACAGCAGAATGCTTAACATTTGTGAATTCTCGGAAGCAGCTAAAACGGCCAAAACCCACATGACGCCCATCAGCGGCAACGAGACGACGGATAACCAAAGCAACGTGCGTAGATTGCCAAAACCGAGTACGTGATCTTTGAGCGTGAATGCGGCTTTCACGGAAACAAACAGTATGAGCAGATTCACCACCGACATGCCCGCAATGGGACCGACCAGCCACCAAACAACCGGTTCGTAAACAGAGAGCCAACAGCTGTGCAATAAATAAATATGAAACAGAGACAAATTAATTATGCAAAACAATTCAAAGTTCAATTGCCAATTTGGGCGTAAAATACTCACAACAAACTATTGCCATATTCATGTGCCCGCACGCCCACTGACAAACCGACCACAATGGCCGGTGCACCATAGCCCATGGCAAAGTAGAATCCCATCGGGCCATGGTTGATGTCACGCATCTCGGTGAGCATGCGATACAGATGCACGCAATCGACTGTGGTCCAAGCGAACGCCGCCAGCCAGAAGTAATGCAAGCAAATCGCAATAAGCTTGCAGGGGAATTCATTTTCGAGCAGATTGCGACGTGACTGCATGCCTACGAAGAATAACAGTTCGGCACAGAAAACGCACAGCACTATATTCTGATGTATGGTGTTGGAATTGGTTTGCTGGCCCCGCAGCAGTGCCAAAGCGATGAGCACGCTCAGCAGCACTGGCAGCGATACCATAAATGCTGAATACGAAGTAATTTGTACCAATAATGAGGGTTCAGGTATATCTTCGGGATCGATAATATCCACAATCACCGCGTAGTTGGAGACGTGTGTGCAGGTACAGTTCACAATAATCGGTTGACCATCCAACGGCAACTCATCGAAGTCGGGTACTTCGGTTTGGCAGCCGAGACGTGTCCATTGGCTGGTGAATGAGTTCCAACGTACGCACTGTGGATTGGAGCGTGGTCCGAAACGCGCTGGCTCAACATCTAACCACATTTGCAATTTTATGGGTTGTGACAGATGTGGTGAGCCAAGCGAACGATAGATCACATTCTGTTGCGTTTGCTGCTGTTCGGATGGGTAGATAACTTCCACTTGACGTTTGACGAGTCTGCGATTACGGTAGATGGCTTCATTCTCACCCTTTTGCTGTTCACTGGAACCTACATCAAAGTGTGAGCTCCCTACTTCTGGTGAATCTACGACCTCTTCACCAGTATCACCATGGAACTCAATATTTTCATCGTCGAAGCGTACACTAATGTGTGGTTCCTCACCACCATCACTTACTTCGACTGCTTCGTTGCTTGACACTTCGGCAGACGTTTCTTGTGAGTTGCTTGGCGCCGGAGGCATGATTTCATGCGCCGTGATACGTATATTCTCAATCATATGCTCTTCGCTGCCACTGCTACTCGTCTTCGGCACGTCGAATACCTCGATAAATTGTTGTTCATTGGAATCTGTTTTTTGTGAGGAAATTTTACGGTAAGGTATCTCTATACGTTTCTCCTCGGTGTCGCTTGATGGCACTAAAATGGCGAGTGACAGTATAGGTGAAGCGACTTCAATATCGACACCCCAACGTCGTGTGATCGTCTCATCGTACATATCGGGTAAAAGTTGCCCTACATCTTTGTACTGTGCATAGGAGATAATGGCGCGATAGTCGTTGGCGTTCTGTGTTACTTCATTGCTGCCGGGTGGCGTAATGCCCAACATGTCCAGTGGCACCAAAACTTTTGTATACTTATCGAACTTCGTCTTATCTTGTATGTAATTATTGTATTTGGGGAAAGTAATAACGGGTTTCTGCTTCGAAGAGTGCTGTAGGAAGCCGCTGGTGTCTGGTAATATGACACTTTCCGTGGTGTACGCATTCGGTTTGAGATTCAGCTTAGTTTTGTGGTATTCGCTGAGCTGTTCGGGTTCGTAACCGAAAAGTGATTCTGTAGTGATAATATCCAAAGCGAATATCATATTCCGTTGCACAATCTCGAATGGGTTCGTGTACGTATCATGCTGCGAACTAGATAAGACTACCATATACTTGTTGAACGCGTCCACGAGATCATCGGGTCCACGCTGTATCAATTCCGTGGCACGTTTCCATTCTGCGGCATACTTCCGATCCAAAATAACGCTTGCGGCATCTACCAGATTTTTAATGAAATACTTATCTTGACTATGCGTCAGGTTTAAGCCATTTTGCATTAGTTCGTAGTTGATTAGCTCCTGCAGTATGCCTTCGGTAACCAGCAGATCAGCGCCGTAGAGTCGATCATGTGTAAATTTAAGTTCGTCTGATAGATAGTCCATCTCCAGCTCATTTGACCACATATTGTTGCCTTCGTTTATCAAGAAGGAGGATTCCATTTTGTACCGACGACTATCCTTCACCAACTTCTTCTTTACCGCGCTCGAGCGATCCACAGTTTCACAGGCCAATTGCAAGTTCTCCACCATTTTGATGGCCACGAATGAGTTTAACTCCAGCTCCAGCTTCTCCAGTTGCGAAAGTTGTTTACGTAGTTCAACAAATGGATCGGATGTGCAGTTGAACATATCCGGCTGGTTCCAGCCACCTGACATACCATCGCAGGTGCGTTGTCCTTTACCTCTAGCGGGCGAGGGACAATTCTCAATAGTTGTGCTGCCAAGTGGTGTACGTGGCCACCAGATGCCAGCCGCGAATGAACGTGGACAAGCGTCATAGACCACCTCGCAGCCATTAAGAGTTACTTCAGCATACGGATTCGAGCAGGAGTCACAGCGTCGTCCAATAACACCTTCACGGCATTCACATTGTCCCGTCAGTCGGTTGCATGCGCTGCTGAAGGAGCCAATTGAGTAGCAATCACAGGGTATGCATGCAGTCTCATTTGGCGGTTGGTAATGATTGGTCTTGCAATAGCACTGACCGGTGGTCTTGTTGCAATCTGGATGGTAGCCTTGTTTCAAGTTACATTTACATGGTCCACAAACCTTTTCACCCCACCAGCCGCCAGGACAAGGCTGCTGCACGGTCTTCTCGCAATATTCCCCATGTTGCAAGGAACTATTGCATTCACACTTATAACCGCGTGGTTCGCTGATATTCGCGCGGCACACCCCCGCTGTGCAAGGTTTAACGGTGCAGATGGGCAGGCAGTCGGGTCCTACGTAGCCAGGTAAGCATTCACATTGCGATTGATCCCAAGTCGTTGTGCAAGTGGAGTGTGGTGGACAACTTTCAGGGCATTCGGCGCGAGACAAGCAGCCGTCTTCAACATTCTCGCGTATAGTAGGACGCGATAACACGGATTGCGAGGCGCCAATGCGCACATTTTGTATGCAACCTTCAAAGGGCAACATGTCACCAACTACGCCTATCGAACCGTCTGCGCTACCGATCACAATCTTACCAACATAAAGGCCCTGCACCTTCTGTGACATTGGCACGACACCAGTTCGTTGGCCGTAATCTACAGAAAACTGTACCTCGGATCCAAGCCATTTCACTTCGATGCGATGCCAGTTGCCATCAGAAAGATAGGCACCAGCCAAGTACATCGGCTCATTGTCGTAGATGTAGTAGAGTATGCCATTTTTCAGGCAAAGTACTGCCGAACTATTCTGCCCGATTTGGATTTGCAGCAGAAACGCATCCATCTGCAAAGTACGCATAGAGAGTGACGTGACCCATGGCAATTGTATCGGTCTTAATAATGGATTAAAACTGAGACTGCCATCTCCGGAGAAACGCCAGGGTGCTGGTATAGTCTCTTGGCATGCATTACCAGCATAACCCTCCGGGCACTCGCAGGTGTAAGTATTCCAACCTTCACGACAAACACCACCGTTAAAGCATGGCTCCGAAGAGCACAGTGGTGCCTTCTGTGGACAGCCAGAGATAGTGCCATTGTCTGCAACGTAAGAGTTCAGGTCTATGTAACGTTCATCAATGCGTAAATCGGAAATGCAACCAATGAAATCCTGATTCTCCACCGGAAAGTGTGCGGGTATTCGTGGCAGACCACCAAGTTGTAGTGGACCAGTCAAGTCCAAGAAACGATGGCAGGTTTCGGTGAGTAGCGCACAACGTTTGTCCAGTTTGAGTGTCGTCTGATTAGCGCAGCTCCATCGGTCGCCTAGATTACCAGCCAAAGCTATCGCCGTATCACATTTATCGAGCACGAGTGTCACAGTCCGGTTGAGGTATATCACCTCCACATCATGCCATTCCCCATCCGACACCTTCGCCTGTTGTACAACTGACACACTTTGCTTGTTGTCGCCCAGTGAGTATGAAAAGCTAACATGACCCTCCAGTATTTCAAGTGCGATAAAGTCGTGCAATTCATTGTACCGTCCATTGTACAGCAGCAAGCCATTTTCATGCACAGTTGAAAATCGTAGCTTAAGATTGAATCGGTGTCGCTGTTTGAGACTTTCGAACGTGAGGAAGGAGTTCTTAGAGAACGAACGTGAACGGAGCTCACATGTCGCCGTGTAGGGTGGTGGCTGTGAGCTCAAAAATGAGTTCATGCAGGAATAACCACCATCGCAGGCGTCCGACATGCAAGGCTTCAGCGTCGAGATATCCGTTTCACAGTTAACGCCTGTATGCTTTGGCGAGCAAATGCAAGTGTAGCCGCCTTCGCGCCGTACACATGTGCCACCATTTCGACAGGGGTCTGAGTAGCAAAGATCCACTTCCGTATCGCAGAGATAGTGCTCTTTGCTGCCAGTGAAGCCCTCGGGACATGAGCATGCAAAGGTATTCACGGGATAAATGGGACGGAAGAGCACTGTGTCGCTATGTATGAACTCTGAGGCATTACCGAACTTCAGCACTGTAAGGCACTCTTCGAAGTTAAGACATGGTTCACGCACGCAAAGATTATCATCGAACGGCAGCACTTCAACTGTGGCTAGACGTGCCAATATAGCGCGATTCAGATAGACGCGTTCTTGCAGATATTGTGGTGTGTAAAATTCTTCGTGTGAGACATCGGGACGCTTTGCGGAGAAACTCACATTCAGTATGCGAGTTGTCACATCGGTATCATCTTGTATGGAGAAAACGAAAATATTTTCCTTTGGACATGGAATAATAGCAGCCAGACCGTCGAGAAAGAAGTTTAAGAGTGGCGATAGAAAAGCCTCCTCCGTCATTTCATTAAGACGCACTGTAACGGAGTTGAATAGCATATCTTCGGTGATCAAACGCACGGAGAGCTGCATAATTGCCTTGGCTTCATTGATGCCATCCGAGACGGAGACCTCCATAGTTGCAAATTTCGGCACATTCGTATTCAGCTGTGGGCTCAAGATTAAACCGCCTGATGTGGTATTCAAACGTAAAAGATTAGCATTGTTGCCAGAGAGTATGCGATATGTTAATTTGTCGGTGACGTCAGCGTCCGATGCCGGTATTCTGCCGATTTCACCACTAGGAAAGTGATCGCGAAAATTGTTGAAGATCACCTGGAAGTCGCGTAATACTGGTGCATTGTCGTTAACATCGGTAACCAATATCTCCACATGCGCATCGTTACGCAACGGTGGACTGGCTGCGCGTATGACCAACTCGAAACGTTTGCGATTGGATTCATAGTCGAGCTCAGTCATGGTCAACAATTGTGCCCGCTCTGAGCCTGGCCGTGTGACCAAAGAAAAGGAGTTTGAGTCGTCGCCACCAATAATAGAATAGTGCACCACTGCATTGACACCCTCATCTGGATCGTGGGCGTGTATTTCACCAACCACTGAACCAACAGGAGAGTTCTCCGGCACATAAAGCGTAATTTTGTCCGAAGGAAACGTGGGTGGTGAATCATTAACATCTTCCAAACGTATTTGGACTTCAACAGTGCTCGATAGCGGCGGTGAGCCTTTGTCTACAGCAATAGCAGTGAGATGATAAGTGGCCACACTCTCACGATCCAAACCCTTGTTGGTGCGTATTGTACCCGATGTGGGATCGATAACAAACGAACCGTCTTCGACATCGCGATCGCTCAGCAAATATTTTATGCGACCATTTAAACCAATATCGGGATCGGTAGCAGATACTTGTATGACCGAAGTGCCGACAAGCGCATCTTCCAGTATGGATGCTTGGTAGAGTGGATTCTTGAAGACGGGCGGATTGTCATTCACATCTGTCACGCTTATCTCCACATCAGTAGTATCACTAAGCGATGGATTGCCACCATCCTTGGCGGTGACGGTAAGCAAATAACCGCTAGTAGTTTCACGATCCAAAAGCGCATTTGTCACAATTGCGCCAGTTTGTGGATTTATCGAGAAGGGATCTGGACTGCCTAGTCCATTTATGCTTTCCTCATTCAACGAGTACGTGATCTGTGCATTGATGCCAACATCGCTGTCGGTAGCCGAGACAACCAAGACGGTCGTACCTATAGGCGCATCCTCGAAAACTGAAGCGCTGTAAGGCGCATTCTCAAAAATGGGCGCGAAATTATTGGCGTCGGTAATATTAATATTCACAGTAGCGGTATCGGAGCGACCACCTGAATCTGTAGCTGTTACAGTGAGCACAAAACGTTTCTCTTGCTTGTAGTCCAAGGATTGTGCAATGGTAATGAGACCACGTCCATTTTGTGAAGTAATCGCGAAACGACCACGCGTATTGCCAGAAGTAAGTTCATAATGCAGACGTGAGTCCTCATCCGGATCGGTGGCGGTGACTGTAACCACAGGCGTACCCGGCGGCTGATCCTCACCCACATTTGCCTCATAATACTTCGGATTGAAAGTGGGATCATTATCGTTTACATCCTGCACTGTTATTACCACTGTGGAGCTTGCTGATTTCGGTGGCACACCGCCATCTTTAGCAACAACTTGGAATGTGTAACGACTTTGTTCTTCACGATCTAATGGCTTGATCGTTTGCACCCAACCGGTGCGTGAATCGACGGCCAGCGGAAAATTATCATCACGTTCTGAGATGCTATAAGCGATCTCAGCATTGGCACCTTCATCTGCATCGTACGCCTGTACGCGAATGATATTGTAACCCACCGGCACATTCTCCAGCACAGACTCCTGAAACTGTGAGGTATAGAAACGCGGCGCATTGTCGTTTGTATCGATAACATTCACCAACAGTTGCGTGGTATTACTGCGCGATGGACTTCCACCATCCTGTGCGCGTATAACCAATCGATAGCTGCGTACGCTCTCATAGTCCAACGGTTTGACGAGACTCACATCGCCACTCATCGAATCGATTGAGAATTGTGATTGCGTATTGCCGCCAATGATCGCATAACGTATTGCCGCATTGTTGCCCTGATCGGCGTCGGTGGCACGTATGTGTGCCACAACGTTATCATCACCCCACTGATCTTCAGGCACTTGTACTGTGTAGGTACGTTCACTGAATTGCGGATAGTTGTCGTTGTCGTCCAATATCTTCACGATCACTGTTGCGGTAGCGGTCTTGCGCTCACTCTGCGCCGACGCCATATCCGAGGCGGTCACAATGAGATTGTAGCTGTCCGAAGTTTCGCGATCCAAAGTACTGCGTGTCGATATCACACCCGAGCGGGCATCAATGCGAAAAATAGGTAGCTCTTGATCTTGCAAGGTGCCAGTGCCATCTGTAAGAAGAAATGAAATATGAATATAAAAATACAGTTAGGTTAATATGGAGTTTAAACCCAAGTGCACAAAAACTTTCTTTGACTCACCAGTTACACTCTCAATGCCATATTCGATCTCTGCATTTTTGCCTATATCCTGATCTGTGGCGCGTAAAGTGATCACCGTCGACCCTACTGTGGCGCCTTCACGTATACTGGCCTCGAATTGCTCAGCTTCGAAGGTGGGACTATGATCATTACAATCCAGTACATTCACTTGCAACGTTGTGGTGCCCGAACGCGGCGGAAAACTATCGTCTGTAGCAACTACACGAAAATAGTGCACATCCATAAGCTCACGATCCAAACTCGCCGACGTTGTGACCACACCGGTGCGCGAATCCACTTTGAAGAGCGACTGCGAACGCGAGTCCAACAACGAAACCATTGAATATACTACTGGCGAGTCTTCGGGATCGCGTGCACGCACTGTTGTCACAGCTGAACCGGCCGGCTGTTCCTCCAACACAGAAGCTACATAGAGCGCCTGTTCGAAGTACGGCGACTGATTACGCAGCTCACGACGCACGCGTTTCGCGATGTCGGTGTCATTAAACTCCTGATAGTGATAGACGATCTTCAGACGATGATCCGAATCTACGATCTCATTACGATTGCAACGTATATTGAAGGTGATGCTAACCTTCCATATAGATTCGCGTATGCAGACATCACGGCTGGCCACCAAATCGTGATTCTGATGTTCGATCGCAAAACGTTCATCATTCACATCCAAAAAGTTCACCTTGCAATACTGACAAATCGATTTCGGCAGAAAAGCGTTGAGATTGTTAATAAACTGCGAACGCCGCAAGCAGATTTGATTCCATTTATCCGTTGTGTGTATGGCATAGGAGGCATAAGTTTCCGAGATCCACTGCTTCGCATCCGAGATGCGTCGATGCAGCGACGGCTCCAGCTGTAACGGTTCCTTCGCGCGTCGCTTACGGCTAAGTATACGATGACGCATCTCATTATCGAAATTATCGCCGAATATCAAGTCACCATCGCGGAACTCGCGCCGACTGTTATTATGATTGAGCACATCCACATCCGTGCTGCTCGGCGTCAACTCGACGCTGTTACTGGTATGCGCCAAGTAAGCGCCGAAGTAGCGTAGATCGGGTTGTGCAATGGTGTCGATATAACGTCTGCGTCGCTTCGAATAGCCCGTCTCCTCCTCCTCATAGTGTCGGCTATGCATCTCCTCCTCTATGCGTCGATCCTCGTTGCAATCACGTCCCGTCACAAATATACGCACCGGCAGGCTGTAGTAGTCAATGCTGCGCAACCGATTCGACGTCGAGTCCACATAGAAGGTGAACAGATTCGGATAATAGATGCCATCGCATTTCAATTGCTTGCGTAATTGTATCTGGCCATCTTTGTGGTTGACGGCCACCAGGTGATGTACGAAATGCGCCGATTTGTGTGCGTTAATTTTGTAATGCCGCTCCGAGCCGAGTTTGTAGACCGACGCGTTGAAGACCACCGTACCAGCCGGCACGTCCTCGTGCACGATTATCAAATAGCCGTGCGCCGCGTGCAACAGCTGTGTGGTGGCGAGCAGGAAGAGCAGCAGATATGTGTGTAGCCAGGAAGCAGCGATGGCGCGTGGCACGTGACTTTTGCTGTGCGCACCACCGACCCTACTGCTCTCACACCCACTACTACTCACCTTACAGCAACACTCTTGCGTACAACAACAACTGCTGCCATAGTTGTTGTCCTCTGCTTCGCTAGCCTTCACAACTTCATTACAAGAACAACTATCATCGCTACCTATACAACTGCTGGGCCAACTCTTCTGCTGGCTCGCTGTTACAACTAACATTTTCCGTTACTTGTGTGTTTGTGTTTGTTTTAAATGTTTACACGCCGTTGGCGTATGCAAAACACCCAATTGTGGGTGTGTGCCTGTGGTTCGCGTTTCAACAATCAACCGCACCGAACCGTTACACAGCGTTTATTAAATACGCACTCGCCGTGTGCTGTGTATTGTTGTTAGTGGCATCTGAAATGAGCAGAGCAAAATAAGCAAATCAGCTGGATTCGTTACATATTTACTTAATTGGCTGAAAGTTGGCCAGTGTGTGTGTGTGTGTGTTAGCAATTATACTAATTTACGTATTTAATATAACACATTATGGCTTATCCTAAGGACATGCTGCCCACCGCTGGAGTAGGATGAGATTACAAAAACAACAAAGCGCAAGGCAGCCACTTGCATACGAATTATTAATTTAAGCATGTTCTAAGCAAATGTTGTTGTTGTTTACTATGTCCAATTATGCAGCAGTCGTTTGAGTTTATGCAGAACTATTTATCCAGACTTGCATTTCAAATAGAGCATGGCTTTCGTATTTATATGCAAAGTGGAACTGCATTTCATCATCTAAAATGCAAAATAACGTAACATAACTTTTATATAAATTTTATATGAACATTATAATAGAAACCACTCATATTGAAACAAAATTTGAGTTTTGGTTATAAAGCGGTTATATATTGGTTATTATACACTGAAACCTAACTTTAGTTGTGGTTATAAAATGGTTATATATTGGTTATTATATCTGATAGCGATTTTCGTTTTTTATGAGAAGTTGTTTTGCATTCTAGTTGACGATATATATTTTTGTAAGCTTTGTCTGACGATTTTACCAATAGAACACAACGTAACAATGCGCTTAATCGAATATTCAATTCAATCACGATTATGGAATCCTTAAAAATCTTCCAACAGCCTATTGGAGAGTCTACTTAATCTTGAACACAAGTAGTTATTTGAGTGGCACAAAGCTTTCAGTGAAGATTGTGAAGCCTTAAAAAACTTGCCTTTAGCGAAAAAGTTAAAGAAACAGTGTTATGTCAGTAAAATGTCATGTAGACATCAGTGAGATAGCAGAGGATCTCCTCATCTATTATGAATCAACTTTAAAAGTTTTGGTTAACGTTTCGGTTATGGAGTGTGTGAATGATAGGCTTATACCAAAATACCTGAACCTTTATAATAGCGACGCTGGCTAGAGATTGTCGTTCTTGAGAATGTAGCTGAGAACCCTAAATTCATCGCATTATAAAAGGCGACGAGACGTAGTTTTATGAATATGATGTCGAAACTATCCAGCAATCTAGCGTTTGGCGCCCCAAAAATAACATGAAACCAAAGAACTGACGTCAAATTTGAACGAAAATCTAACATTTTTTGATCGCTTTGAAGCTCGTCACTCTGCATTTATTTTACAGGCTCAAACTGTCAATCAGGAATACTATTTGTCCGTTTTGATTTGTCTCCGTTAAGCAATTCGTCGTAAAAGACCTGGCTTGCGGGTAGCGAATTCATAGATTTTTCACCAGGATAATGAGCCGTCACAATCAGGTATGATTCTGACTGAGTTGTTTGCCAAACTCGATACAAGGTCATCATCCCTCAGCTCGTATTTGTCAGATTTGGCTCCTTGTGACTTTTTTGTGTTTACAAAGGTGAAAAATCTGCTTCAAAAAACGCTATGAATCCGTTAAAAGACATTCGAAGAACTTTAACGCTATTTCAGCCGAAACTTATGACAAGTGTGTGAGAAATTGGATTAATTGTTGACAATGGATTTATCGTTGGTAATCTATTGACAAAGAAGTGAAGCAAATTGGTCTGGTAATGAACAAGGGAGATACTGAAGCACTGTTGATAGTCATAATTTCGAAGTCGTAGATAATTTCATCTATCTTGGAACCAGCTGTTGGTATTGGTGTTAATACAATGACGTCAGCCTCGAAATCCAACGCTGAATATCTCCTGCCAACAGGTGCTACTTCGGACTGATTAGGCAATTGAGAAGTAAAGTCCTTTCTCGACAAACTAAGACCAAATCTTACAAGTCCCTCATCATTCCCGTCCTGCTATATGGCGCAGAGGCATTGTCGATGACATCATCAGATGAGTCGGCGTTACGAGTTTTCGAGAGAAAGTTTCCGCGGAAGATTTATGGTCCTTTGCGCATTGGCAACAGCGAATACCGCTGTTGATGGAATAATGATCGTCCGATTGGATGAAAACACTTCGACTCTGAGAGTATTCGACGCAGTACCCGCCGGGAGAAGTAGACGAAGAGGAAGACCTCCACTTCGTTGGATTTGGTTAAACTTGGAATCTCTATTTGGCGCCAAACAGCGAAACAAGAGAACGACTGGCGCGTTGTTGTAAACTCCGCTATAGCCGGATAAGCGGTGTCTACGCAAATAAAGTAGAAATACTCAAGTTGTCTTTCTGAAGATACGATTAAGTGGACAAAATGCAAAGACACGAATTTAAAAGAATCCATATAATATTTTCATCTTTCATCAATTTGGAAATCAAGTCAAGGTTCATCAGTTTGTATGACATCTAAACCAAATGGACAGCTTCTTGGGGATACAAGAGAACAGCTTTTTAGATCGATCTCTCAAGAACTGAGAGAGTAGTTGTCTTATATGCAGACAGACGGACATGAGTATGATAAAAAAATGTCAACAGTTGTCTCCATCATTGTCTTTGTTAGAGGGTCACAAGATAAAGAATTTCCATAAATCTTTCAACGTTTTTTGTCCGAATCAGAGCTATAATAATGATAATCCATTTTAATTTCATCTTATGTCAATATATTCTAATAACACAAACCTCAACGTATTAGTGTTTAAGATAAGTATGTATGTATATACTCAAGGTGTAATTGCCGTAAATTCGCCTGTCAAAAGTTTGAAAATTTAGGAAATTCAATTAAATTCTAGGAAGCATACTTGGTAAGTAGGAGCTGATAAGTGAGTGAAGGTAACGCTAAATTCGGCGCAAGCAAACAGGTAGAAGACAATTCGAGTGAGTCAAAGTGCAACGCTGCCAACACAAATACACGCGAAGCAGTCAGAAATGAGGCAGAGACGGGGGAAAATGAGTTTTTGGCAAACGACAGCGACGATTAATGTAATGTGCCATAAATCAAGGTAACAAGAAAATAAGGGAATACCGCGGAAAAACAACAAACAGCCAAGTTGTTGTCGCGGCAAACCGCAACATAATTACAACAACAGCGACTGGCAAGCGCGACGCGTAAGCTTAAGTATCGCGCGCAAACAAGTTCATATGAGAATGTTTTTATAAAGTTTGACACCACTTAAGTTGGCGGCATGCATATGTTGCAACACACACGGATTGAGTGTGGTATGCTACTACATTACATGGAGTATATACGTAATATATTAGAGGAAAGTAATATTATGAGGGCATGCATACGTATGGGTGTTCGTAAGTTCGAGATATTGTAGGAGAATGCAGAACTAAAATTTTCTTGATTTTTGGAGGCGATTTAAGTATCCTTATAGGAGCTCTATGTCATCGAAATATATGTTCTGAGTACGGGCTTTTTCGAGTCTGAAGCCAAAGGAAGAGTGTGCTGGCTGAGTTTATTGCGGAAAATTACAAACGAGCGACTTTTTGCTTGAAGAATTTTGGTTTCAAGTATCGACAAGAAGAACACAGCCCATTATTATGTTGAGAACACAATTGTACGAGGATTTGCTTTCAGGAGATTTGCGTGAAGAATATTGTCCTCAAACCTTGATAAATAACACACAGAAAACCATGGTACGATCATTCGCTTTCAAGAGATAACTAAAAGTCATCTTTGCTCTGGTTTGTCTGGCGACCTTACCCGCAGTAGACCGTCCATATTTGCTAGGTTAGGTCAGGTTAGGTGGTTGATGCATTCACATGTTGGGAGATCTCACAAAGCTTGCTATGAACAGACTTCTGTTAAGCCTCCTGAATCCTCGTGTAGTTGAATATCATCTATCGGCAAAGCGTCCTGAACCAATCACAAATCTGCTTTGGTGATTTGTTTGTATTTCCTATATTTCACCAGGATGTCTAAAAGTATCAGATCCAAATACTTTTAGCCTTGATTTGGCATAAGCGAGACATTTGAGGAGAAAGTGTTAAGATGGTTCTAACTCTACCTCTTCCAAGAAACTTCCAAAACTGGTATCCCATAAAGTTTGTAATTTTAGTACATGACTTCTGGTCGGAGTCCAGTCGAATGTCCAGTTAGAGATCCTAAAATCATCGAAATTTGGACTTTGCTAAGAGTGAAAAGTTTACTAAACCTCTTATGGTTTTTTCTCCGCTTACCCAGCTGGTCTGAGACCCAGCCAGCCATAGTGAACCGCCATCAGCCAACGAACCTCCTACCCGTTTCCATTCTGCAGGTAGTAGGCTGAAGTATTGGCTCCAGCAAGCTCATAAGCCTTACAGTTTTCTGCAATACACGGTCGGGCCAGGCATCCTAATTTGTCTAAGAACTCGTAAATTATACAATTTTACTCTGTCTAGGTCTTAAGATTTATTGTGTAAGACCAATGCTGGACTTTGGAGGTTCCTCCATATCAATCGGGGGCCAATATGCAAGAGATTTCTCGCCTAACAACCTGGTAGATATGGTCACTTTTCTGAGTCGAGTTAAACAAAAAGTATAGTTAACGGTATTGTTAGTTTTCATCGCAATACTGAGAACAGAAAGCGATTTCTGTTAAACTTATGAGATCTGGGTGACGAGTGCCTAATTTTTATTGGAACTCAATTCCAAAAATGATAGATATTTGAAAAGTAACCACATTTTTGCAACCTTGCTTGTTTTTACGTATGCCTCAATGCCTGCCACATACTGCGCCGCATGACACCACATAAGTTTGCCGCTTTTCAGTAATTTATTAGTTCCCTTCGGCAATCATCAGACCATATGTGCGCCGCATTGCGGCCCGCTGAGACTTTACCAAGTTTAAAATGCAGTAAGCATATGTGCTTATAAGCCTGCAAGTGGCATGTCGCATGTTGCATGAGCAATATTTTCCCGCCTCAAACAAGGAACCCACTCATTTACCGCACCGATGCATAGTGTTTGCTGCTTGCCACCGCCCTCCGGCCCATTTTGCACACCTTTCAGCCCACTTTAAACACCTTCGGCTACAAACACACACACACACATCCGTCCGCGGCAACGCATATATTTTCCGTTCAACGAACCATGAAAACGCTTTTGCCGCTGTGAACAAAACGAGCGAATTTCAAATTGAAGAAAAAATTATGTTATAAGCACAAAAACAACAACAACGCGCCGTGTGAAGAAGCAGCAAACGTACACAGGAATTGCAACAGAATAGCATCAATAACAACAGCGTTGCGCTAAATATGTGCATTGCAGGTGAATTATGGTTAATTCCGCTTTTATTGTCTTTCTCGTTTTGCATCATTTTTTTGTTGCGCGTCGCTTGCTGTTGCACGCGACTTATGCCACACGCATACAATATATCAACTTGCTGTGTTTGCGCTCGCCGCGATTTGAAAAGGAATTTAATTAAATACATAGTTTTATAGAGCTTTTTAATTTAATTTTTTCCATTTGTGCGCTTTTCAATTTCATGCTACGTAATTAACACGCAATGTGCGCCAAATGCACACACACACACGCGCACACGTTTGTTGCATAACTTGCCAATGCACATTTTGCCGTTTGCTGCTTTATCATGCCGCCCATGTGGCATGCAACAGTTCAATCGTTCAATTAAGTGAGTGAGCGCGCGAGTTCATTTGCGCTGTCGAGCGCGTCTGTCTGTGGGGGCGTGCATGTGTGTGAGTGTGTGTGACGTAATTCAATTTGGTGAAATGGCAAAAGTTAATGGGTGAAGAGTCGCTGACAATTGATGCATTGATTTTACAATTTCATTAAAATTTTAAATAAAGTGTTCTGAAGTGCGATAAATTAATGTTGATTTTATGTGGGAGAATGCTTGCCTTTCCCATAGCGCTTTTGGGAAACGTAGAAACTGACTAAATTAAACGAAAAAATTTTGATCAAAAGGCAAAGAATTCCATAGTGGGAATAAATATTATCGTCATTTTTAGATATTTTCTTAAATTATGTTTCCTGTATGAGCACACGGTCGTTTGTGTTTGAAATCTTAATTGAGTTCAAAATGAAAATTAGAGAAATTTTCGAGAACCTCGACTGTATTTTTATTGTAAAACAAAAAAGTCCGTCCACGTTCTGTAGCCGATTTAGTACTTGTGTCTCCATATAACTTGTTTCAAAGAGAGGGGATTCCATTAAATGATCTTTAAAATTTTAATGAGCAAAAATATTAACCTTTTTAAAAACTAAAATTTGTATAATCCAACTAACTGGGATATTTAAGCTTTATTGCTTTAAAAAAAATGTATCTTGAACCTTCATAAAAAAGAATTACACTATGATCAAATTTGACCCGGACTAAAAAAAAATCACTTTTTCACGTATTTCACACTTATCTACACTTTCAATACATTTGTTATAAGCCTTAAAAAATAATTAATCTATGATCAAATTTGACCTGGACTAAAGAAAAACACTTTTTCACGTACTTCACACTTATTTACACTTTCCATACATTTGTTATAAACCTTAAAAAATAATTACTCTATGATCAAATTTGACCCGGACTGAAAAAATTATTTTTATTATTGTCGCTTTAAAAAGGACACCAATACAAACATGCACACATACACACACTTATTTACACTTTCAATACACTTGTTATAACTCTCGGCGGGGCTGGGCTTCAGTGCCTTCAGCGAATTTAATTTTTTTCGGTTTTAACTCAATTTTAGGCGTTGTTCGCTGGGTTTTTAAAACGACATATTCATAAACTTACATCTCGTCACCAATAATGTTGCCTTTGATGAATGTAGGGTCCGCTGTTTCATGATCAAGCATTTATCTTCCGACCCCTACTCGTCGTTTTTGAAAAAAATATCAGGCCCTTTTGTGCGAATCTAGCATTGACACACTTTATACCCAAAGCTTTAAACAAAATTTTAACCAAAACTTTAAACAAAACTTCAATCAAACTTTTAACCAAAACTTTAACGAAAATATGAAATTTGAGATCCTGTGTTATCTCTATGATACCTACAATACGATTTTCAAGCAATGTTTCTCTAACTTTTTTCAAATTTATCGTCATTAACAGTGATTGAGGGACTATATGACTGCAGAAAGTTCTCAATCAATTCACCACCTTTGCTGTTTGCCTCACTCAAATAGTTATGTCCGTCCAAAAACCTATCTGCAACATTTTCAACGACTTGGTAGCCGTGATTCCATTGGAAATTCCAACCAAACACGTCGCTCAACTTTTGGTTTTCCGGTGGTAAGAAACGCCAGTCAAACATTTCGAGTCTTGGAAAAACAGCTGTCAAACGCACACCAATTGTCATATGAAGATCAAATTTCAGACGAACATAAAAGAGGTTGTACCAATCTGGGAAGTATATATTTATAGATTCGGTTTGCGCGCAAAGTTTAAATGAACCAATCAGAGTCACTTTTGGTATACAAGAGTACTGTTTTAACGCGAAGAAAAAAATAGAGAAATGCACTTAAAAGTTCAGTACTTTCGCTATATCTTTCTGCCTCAATACTAGCAGGGAAAGGACTCTCGTTATCCACTGAAACTTTCCATAACTCTCGGTAGAAACCGAAGCCAGCAAATCAAGTATCTCTACTTTAAGATCACCTCGATGGGTTCTAATAGAATAATGTTTAGTCTGTAACTGACATATTCATGGATTGTCATATAAAGAATTCAACTGGTAGCAAAATTGATGTTGATAGACATTGGTTCCTAGTACTCTCTTCGGATTTTGCGAAAGTAAGAAATTTCCTCTCAGAAAAGTGTTGGTGAATTTAGTTTGGTTCTTTTGAGAATTTTTTGTTATAGTAAATGGCAAGTCTCTGAGCATATTTCTGTCATTAAAGAGCTATTTATAATATCTACTATTTAATAGAATAGAAAAATAAAACACCCACCCTTAAGCTCCATAAGTAAGAGTAAAAATGTTCCCTACATTCTGAAAATTCATACACACACAAATTGACATTCCTGCTGAAACATTGACCTCTGAGCATATGAGAACCTTTCGTCTGCAACACAAAACTCTTATAAAGCATGTGTATATTGAGTTTAGTATTCGAAAAGTTGATCTTCCGCAGACTAGTTCTTTACAGTTGATTTGAAAAGCTTGCAGTAAACGATCGGTTTTGATGAGTATATGCACCCAGAATCCAGATTGGCGGACGGGACCGAAGAAGTCTCCTGTGAAAAATTCACAATTTAATAAGATGTCGTGAAATTTAGTTAAGTAAATGCTATGTTTTTCCAAGGCACCTCACTATCTTTTCAGTGGTGAAAGAATTCCACAAACAAGTTCTGCCACTTTTGCAAATACGAGCAGGCTTTACTGTCTGGTGGCTTGCCGACTGCAGTCTACCAACTCTGTGGTCGAAAACTTTATGTCGCTCATTAAATGCTTTACTCGTGCAATTTGTCATTTCTTTCTGACTTTATTCTGTTTTTTTTTTTTGCTTTTGGTTTTTCACAACTGCGTGTTTTCAGCCGCTTTGCAGCAACGAACTTTCCACGTGCTTTCATGTACACGAACACATTAATGTATAACGGTTATGAGTTTTTAAAAGTTTTAACAAATTTTCGGCTTGTCACCGAAACCAAATTATAGTTTCATGCAGTTGCTCTTCCTTTACTTTTCATTATTTTTTATTGTTGTACAGACGCTCGCTTTTAGCTCATTTTGCATTTATTCAAATTAAAAAGGAATAAGTGAATAAAGCAAAACACCGAAATTAAATTAGTTCAAAGGTTTGGGCCAGCAGCGCCATGACATGCTTGTCTGCTTAGTTTGCTAACTTAGTTTTTGCTTTCATCGACTTTATTTGTCAAACTTTCAAAGTTTAGAAATTGTTTTTGTGTTTTCGTTGTTGCTTTTATTCCCTTGACATATGTGAAGTTCATGTGCGCTCGTTTAAATGAATTCTTCTTTGGGGAAATAAGTGGCCTGCTCGTAATATTGACATAAAAAATTGAAATGGATTTCTAAACAAAAATCCAATGGGTAAAGGTCTGTTGAGAGATTGGCCCGAAAAGCTTTTGACAAAACATTTAAATAAATTACTGCGCCAAATTGAAAGTAATTGGCCTTTAAGTCGGTTGACGGGACTACGGAAGTAGCCCATATTTATTTAGTCATGCTAAGGTACCTGTTTTCTAATGCCTTTAGCTAATGACAAGAAAACATCTAGACTAACGAACCTGTTAAACTACGACAGTAAAAACTGAGGAAAACTGAAAATGACTTCGAATAAATAGATAATCTGATCCCATTTAAAACCCTACAGGCTGGAGCTGTAAAGTGTCCCACTAATATTTGGGAATTTCAGAACTATCTGATGTTAGCTTTTAATCAACTTTTGTAAGTACTCCTTATGGCACGGTCGCCTAATCTGCTCAATAATAGCTTTGCTGACAGCTTTCCAGTTTTCAGTGGACTGAGTGTCGTCAAATTTTCCACCGTGAAACTAGTGCAGTTTTAAATATTTGCCCTGTACTTAAAAATGTTGTGCTGGAATCTGTACAGGTAGCTTCTAAGGCACCCTTGTCCACTTACTATTTAGGTTAGGTGGAAATCTTGGTCCCCAAGTCATCTGTCCACGAATGCCTGTCCGGTGTCAGTCTGCCACCGTTGTTGCCATATTGTTAAGCTTTTGACTCTGTCTTCCCTTCTGGGGTATTCGTATTCTTTACTGTGGATGTTAATGGGCATCATATTGGCTATCATTTCAGCAGCGTCATTTGATATTGTTCAGAAAGCACAGATACCTCTTAATGCCGACAGCCTGTGTACTGTGCTTATTTGTTTGGATTTGTCTGAGTGGATCCATATTGGATACCTTTGCGAGTAAAAATAGCCGGCTGGAATGGCTGGAACTTTTTTTGTCTAAAGTGTATGAAAACCTGCTAAATGGAGTCTAAATTGATTCGAATGTTTTTAAGGGAGTATATAATTTGCAAAGAAGGCATATATTTGAAAATAATTTTTGGGGTGGGTTGCCATCTTTTTGAAAAGTTTACTACCATGAAATTAATTACAAAAATTTTATATATATTTCATATTTATTAAAATGTGAGCATTATATAAAATATAAAAGTTGATAATATATTTGGGAAGTGTTGCCACTTGTGTAAATTTTGTTGCACAATTATAGTAAAAAAGAAAATAAAATACCACAACATGGGTATCAAATTAAACAGGCTTACGCAAGAGATCTATTGAAATTTTTTAAGGAGTTGCCACCTGTTTAAATTTTACTTGACTATTGAAGTAATAAAGAAAATAAAATAATGCAATATGGGTATCAAATTAAACACATATGTGTGTATATGTGTTTAATTTGATATTCAAAGTTGCCACCTATTTGTATTGTCTTTAGAGCTAAAGTAATAAAATAATTAAAATAATATATATGGGTAACAAATTAAACAGGTTAACGCAAGATTTCTGTTGGGAATGAGCTTGAGAAGAGTTGCCACCTGTTTACATTTCACTTTACAATAAAAGTAGTAAAGTAAATAACAAAGTAATGTGGGTCTCACACTAAATAGGCTTAAAAGAGATTTATTTTAGATATATTTTTATAAGGGTTGCCATATGTTAAATTTACTTTATAATTAAATTAATGAAGTAAACACTACAATATGATACATTTAAAGTACATAAACATATTTACATGAAAATATATATTAAATATTAAAATTACAAGCTCTAGAAACAGTAAGATACAAAGAAGAAGCATGTTGGGCTATAAAATTAAGTATGCAAACTCCAAGTGATGGCCATAATTTCAACAGTAGAAATTGGGGAATATTTTAAGTTTTTTGTTCGGCAGCCGGGAACGGAGAAAAGTTCAGTAAAACCATTCAGGTTCATATTTGTGGTTGTAGTCATTAACAGTCTTGTAAAGAGGGGTCTGTAGCAAAAAAATAACAAAAACAAATATTAGGCAGCAAGACCGAACCTTCCGTTAATAGCAGAAATTATTCTCTAAAATTTTAGCAGCATAGCAATATGATAGAAGCAAATTAATCCACACAAGTACAAGTGTTGACTCAGATTTCCATAGACACTTTTAAAGACACGCATTAAAATCTCATAAAATATATTACAGATTTGCAGAAAAGTAGCACAACAGCCTGAACGCTAATTTTCAACACTTTCCTCTGCAAAAGCAATTAAAATGTTGATAATGCGAGTAGAGCACCGCCAAGTTGCAAGTAGAATTAGAAGCCGCAAGGCAAATTTGCCACACACACCTACCTCCAGATGCTGAACTCGTGCGCATGTATGTGTGTTTACGAGTAGTACGTGTATGTGTGTGTACGAGTAGTACATGTATGTGTGTGTGCGAGTACATAGCGTATGCGCTAACGGTATTAAGAGTATAAAACCGTAATCTATTTGGCCTTGATTATCTGCCACGGCTGCTCTTAGATCGTCGTAACACTTTCTCAGCGCAAGCGCGCTTAGCTTATAATTACTGCCAAGCGTTCTTGGGCGCTAATGATTTGCCGGCAAGCGTGTAATCAACAGATAATTTCACTTATGTGCTTGGCATAGTTAAGCAAATAAATTTCAAAAGATTGTATGATGCTGATATGTGAAGAAAGGTAAATAAACTAACCGTTAGCGCCTACTTACTACATATATGTTAGCTTTTATGTGTGTGTATGTGTTTGTGGGAACATAAATTTGCTGAAAATTATAGAGTTTTTAGTAAAAAGCTACTTTTAGGTACAATTTTGAAACTTTATTGGCTTCAACAGGTAATCTTAAAGCTTCTTAGTGGTTTCTATACAAAAAGCTTCTCTAAATATAAGTCATTCAGCGGTAGCTTCGAATTCGTCAAGCGATATAAAGTCTTATAATATCATTAGAAGAAGAATTTCTGGTCCACTGACGACCTTTGCTGCCAACTTAATATTATGAGACCTTTAGAAATCATTTTCTATTCTCTGATTTCTATTAGAATTCTCTCTGAGTTCCTTTAGGTAACTCAAACATCTTCACCTTCAACACCTTTACCTGTTCCTAACAACTCTTTGTGCTCGATTCCCAGCTGTCTTCTATCGTTTCACTTGTTTATACGAAAGTGCTTCGTGCTGTTTCATAATTATTATCCGCTTTTTGCTTTAAACTCCTTCATTGACTATTCTTTATATTCCATTGCTGCAGGAAAAATGTTTCATTTTTATCACTTTACTGTCGAGCATTTCCCCTTTCTGGTCATCAAAGAACTTTCGCCTCCACAACGCTGCTATTTTATGCGAGTGTGTCTGTGGCAAGCATTTGCGGATGTGAGGTTGTGTGCGTGTCTGATTTTGGCACAATCTCCATATAATGTCTGCTAAGCATCTTGTTGTGTTGCTTATTTAATGTCATTCTCTTTGGTGTCTCCTTTCTGCTCTTCTAGGTAGCTTAGTAGTAGGTGAAACTGACGCAAAGCAATGAAGGCGAGATTAAAGTATATCGATGGGGGGATTTCTTTGACGCAAATGGAAAATACTGCTTTGTGGAAGGCTTAGGGAGACAGTACTTGGAATTATGATTTGAGTTGTGGAATATTCAAATACGTTTTTCTTATTTAAGAAGAAGAAGTATATAGAAGGAAAATTGAAAGTACTTTCCTTTTTTCAATTGATGCCGATACCGAAAATTTTGGGTATATGGCGCGAGTTGATTTTTCAATTTAACTCTGTAATATATAATGGAGGATGAAGTCATGCATAGAAGTTCACGCAAGTGAGGAATGTTCTCTGATTGCCATTCACTGGAAAGTAGACAGAAGCCATTCTTTTACATAAGGCTCAAGTAGCTCACGACTTCCGGTCTTAGACAAAGTATACTCTGGGTAGCCAAATAACGTCTTTTTGAAGCCGAACTAAAATGAGAAGGCAACCATCCCTCCACACGGTTGTGCGCTGGGTTTGGGACGCGCCACGTAAAAAACGTTCCCAATGAAAAGTAAACAACAGCCTCGGAAAAAATGTATCTTTTCGAGAAGCCTTTTTTAGGACAGAAATCAAAATTTCAAGTAATCTGGACTGAACGAGTCTCTAAGGATAATAAAGTGAACGTTTATGACATAAAACATACACAATTGCATTATTAAAAGTATTGTCCATCTGAGGCTATCATATTTTCCCCTATTACTGGCAAGTTGTGGATTCCATGCCAAAAGAACTGCACCGATTAGGCGGCCAAGAAAGAATCAAGTCATTTTTTATACATTCTTCTAAAGTGAACCTTATTCCAATGAGGAATCAACCAACTGGAATAAATTGTGGTCAGAAGAGAAAAGGTCAGAGCAATAAGGCGACTAAGGCAAAACTATCCAGAATGACATCAACTTTACGAATAGTTTTGAATTGGTCTTGCAACATGAGGCCGAACGTTGCCATGATAGCAAATTTTGGTAATCACCTTACCGTCATGGTTCGGTTTTGCCGTTGACTTGGCTGTTGGGCCAGGTTACACATATGATTTTTTGTCTTTAGTGTTATCGTTATGGATTCATTTTTCATCACCAGTCAAAATTTTATGCAAAAACGACTACGTTTTGTAGAATTCCAGCAGTATTTTTGACATGAAAAATATGTTTGAAGGTATTTTGACATAAACTTGTATGGCACCTAATTTCCTTGTTTTTGAATCGTCTATTTTTAAGCGTATTGAAATGGTTTCTTGATTCACTCCCAAACAAGCGCTTATTTTGTTAGGTTTTTCCTTAATCGAGTAATGGCTTTGTCGGTCCAGGACATCTTTCGCTTTTGAAGCCAAAACAATCACTTTTAAATCGTACAAACCACTTTTGGCATGATCGCTCAGCTGTAGCATATTCACCATAGACTTCCACCAAAATATGATGACTTTGGGCCGATGGTTTTTTCGTAATGAAGCAGAACTTCCCGCAAACACACTTTTTTTAGACTCATGGTTTGACATATTTGAGTAAAAATCGACACAGAAACCCATTTTCAATTTTGGTTTTCGCTCAAAAGCCGCAAAAAATAATCTCCAAAGAATTTATTCCTTCAAAAATTGAACTCGTGAAATCAAAAGTTGAAAGCTATGTAAATGTGCCTGCGGCTAGTTGGTTGGTTAGTTTCGGTTAGTTCCAACTTAGATTATGGATCTACATATAGTGCAAACCTTGAAAAAAAATTCTTCAAATTTCCTTAAAATTTTCTATCGGTTATTTGACTAGTTAGTTTCGGTTAGTTATGGACCCACATATAGCATAGATCTTGAAGACAAATTACACAAATTTTTTATAAAAATATTTTTTTGTTTTCTAAAGGTATTCTTGGTTAGTTGGTTATTTAGTTTCGGTTAGTACTAATTTAGATTATGAACCCATATACTGAAAAAACCTGAAAAACCCTGAAAAACCCTGAAAAATATATTACACAATTTTTTCTCTAAATAAATTTGAACCTCCTCTGTTCCCTCACTATGTGCTTCCCTCTAGCGCTCTCACTCTCTCCCCTTTCCTCTAATTATCACATTGACTACTTATTGAAGTAGACTGTATGTAGCTCTCTTAATTAACTTATTCAATGGTAACTGAAATACTAAATACTCAAAAAAAAAAATGGTAAATTAGCATGCTAAAGGCAGAAAGGTCACGCATACTTAAATTTTTTTCCAAAGTTCCTGATATTATTTTGCCTTTCACCATGCTTAAACTCAGAAAATACATATTTACATATATCTTTTTTTTACATGCCAAACTAATTAAAAGCCCTTGCATAAGGCAAAGCAAAGCAGCAAAAGTCAAAGGCAGCGAAATGAGCAAACAAGCAAAAGAGCAAAGCATGCAGTTATGAGTCTTTCATTAAGTTCAAGTACTTGCATAACGGTATCTGTACACATTTTTTGCCAACTTTTAGAAAACGCGTAAAAATTTTAAATAGATTTTTGCTTTTGGTGAAGCACACGAACTTTAACTATTAGATTAAATAACTTTGCGTAGTCTGTAGCTGTAGAGTCATTATCCTTGCGCCCTGAAGTTTTGCTGTGAGAGACTGTCTTCACATTGTCATACGAGCACTTTGCGTGTTATTAGAGTGGTGAATGAGAGCTCAAGGGGGCAAAATTGAAAGACAGTACAAGGCGGAGAAATGCATGTGAGTGTATTTGTTGTATGGCTATGAGACTATGTATATGGGAAGACCCAGTAGGAAAAAATTAATGTAATGATAAAATGAAGAATTTTCGAAGGATTTGGAAAAGTTTAAGAAAGTAGCCTAAAAAAATGGAGGTTATTATTAAATTTATAGAGAATTTTTTTTTGAAAATATAAATAATATATATTAGATTGCGAAACATAGCGACTTACTGCCTAAATATTTAGTTGTTAAATTTTTGAGTGAATGAAGTATATAGAGCAACAATAAGTCAGCAGCTGCCGAGTTAATTATATCTGAGAAAAATTATTACAATATCTCAATTTCCTACAGGTCATCTATGCGTGTAAAAATTTAATTGCGATCACGGATATGTGCTTAACTTGTTGAAATTGTTTACTCTGTTTATTTTCTGCTGGCAACGTTCCTGAGGTCATTATAGAAACAATTTTATAAGAAGCTTATATGCCCAGCAGGCAATATAACTTATATTAAATGACAATATGATATAGTATTCGAGAAATGATAAAAATAACACCAATATTAATTGGAAAAACAAACATTTTGTGTGAAAAAATAGTTTAAAAAGTGGATGGAGGACGATTTAGTTTAAAGAGAGTAATGTTTTTTTATTAACTAAGTTGTTAAGGAAATTCTAATTCCGATGCATTACAAGGAGATCAATTTGACCATAATTAAAAAATTCGTTACAAGAAGTGGACTCCGACCACAACTCTGAATAAATTACACTTTAACGAAAACGTTCAACGAACACTTAACCCAGACTAACTGAATTCCTAATAAGTTTCAGAGTTAAATTTAACGTTAAGGATTAAGTTCCAACTATCGTGCTGGGGGCTAAACACTCATAGTAATGCTATCTTCTAAACTCTCATTAACGCTTTTACTACCACCGACTATTTCCAGTTTGGTAGCCTCAAACACAGCCATACATTCACATCCATGTCCATTTATTACAGTGTGTGGATGATATGTTCTTGCCACATCATGAAAATAAATACTCGTACTTATTCGTAGAACATCGCGTGTCGTTTCCTACTTTGTCTCCTGTCTAGACAAAGTAATTTTTATATTGCATACCGCATACAGTGATAATAGTGAAATAAATATACAGCAATTAAGAGTCGGACGCGAAAAGTTTGCTGGCATTTCGAAAGTTTGTATGTTTAGTATTAAGCGTATTTACTGGTTTGATGGAAGAATATATATGAACAACCTGACAAGTGTATATAAACAAGTGCCACTTCAATTTAACGAAATTTAGTAGGGACAATGGGTTCGAAAGCGCCTTAAAAATGTTATATATTCGCCTTTATTTTCAAAGTGAATACAGTTTCTTTCTACTGTTTACCTTTGCTACAATTGCCAAGCCTATGAAAAGTACTTGAAAACTTGCTGGAGCATCGAAATCAGCCAGGGCCAGATATGACCGATTATACAAAATTTTACTGTTGACCTAAATTTGAGCAAATACTTGTGTCTATTCATACGATATTTATAAATAACTTACAGGAGAAATATTAAAAAAGTTTATATGTAGAATGTTTTGCTTTAGTAATATGGTATGTATTTTGGGTTGTAAAAGTGTTATGAGAATACACTTTATTGTGGACACCAGCAAGAAGTAACTATACTACGAGTATATTTAATAGTTTATATTTGCTAAAGCTGAAAACGCAAATCATATTGACAGTTAGGAAGGTTTTAGTATGTGTATGTCTCTGAAATTGCAAAGGAATCATTACTACATATGTATGAGCTAACCTCCTAAAGAGAAACCCGTATTGCAGTTCTCTAGTGTGAACTATAGGATCGACTGAAGGAAGCAATCGTTCAAAAGCTGCTAGTTTAAAGTCCTGACATGGCTCCAAGCGATTGCTACATGTCCTTATGATTACTACTATAAATATTACTGGTGAAAATTTCAGCTCAAAAGAAGCTTGTGAAAATCGGCAGTTACTATTTTTTAACACTAGCGTCAGGGGTTCCAAAGATAGTATTATTATGAAATTACCTTCAAAATTGCAACAAGTTATCAAAGAACTTTTCTCACACTTGTAAGACAACACGAAAATATTTCGGACATACGCTATGACACCCTGGAAGAGGTATCGATAATGAGGCCGCAGAACCTATCGAAATTCGCGTCAGGCCGTGGTAACATGAAGAACGACTACTTTTCATGAGCTGCGTAACGGCACTCCATCTGGCATCACTAAGGATTAAAAATAGTTCATAAGTGGCTCATGAGCCTACCAGAATAACCCATCTAACCCACACGAAATCCCTGCAATTTTGACCTAAATCGGATCATTGTTACTATGCTAAACAAAATTTCAATTTAATGCAGAGATATTGTATTTCGTTTTACTGGACTTAAACAATATAATATATCGCTTACACTGCTACTAGATGTCTGGTTAAGCATTAAGCTTCTTCTGTAATATTGTCTGACAATTGTAGTGGCCTACTAGTCGTATCCTCGGTCTGATTTTCTACAAAGCTTCCTTATAGTGAAAATCTCTATTGTTAGATAGGGAATAACTGTTATTTTGAAACAAAGTTTAAATGTGGGAATAGGAGTCAAATCAAATCCGAGTCCTACATGCTGATAAAACGAACCTCTAATCACAAAAACCGCGAACAAATTTTATTACTTTTTGTTATGGGTTATAAGTATATACTTAGAATTACAAAATACATTATTTATTTTATTTTACATTAAATTTAAAAGTTTTCTCAGAAAAAAATCGTTTTTTTCGGCTTTCTAACTATATACAGCCCTTTAAATATGTTTTGGTATATTTTTTATAATTTTTCTCCTTAACTAAAAATATATAGCAACTAGTCTGTCTTCCAGCAATTTAAGAAACAAACACCAACGCATATCTCGCAAGTGCGTGTAAACAAGTGTAAATGTCTGCGGCTTCGCGCTTCTTCAACAAAATCACCCACATCCCTTTTGAAAGGAGCCGCAACATCGACTTGAAATGTTAAGCTTTCGCCTTTGATTCTTAATTTCATTTGTTATCTTTTGATTTGTTTACCGCTAAATTTAATTAAAAATTCATTGCACTCAACTCAACGGTGCCACAGCGCCAGGCATCAAACGCCAACACGCAACCGAGCTGGTTGTGCTCAAGTTTAGGAGTCTTCAAGTGTAGGAGTGCGAGAGCGTATCTACCTATTACACTTATAAATCTATACATTGCCTTACAAACACACATACATTTGAAAGAGAGTGAGAACACAGTGTGGTGAGAGTGAGAGGGGAATAGGAGAGCCTACTGCTGCTTTCGCGCTGCTCGCAGACACCACTTTGCCCTCCCGTTGTTGTCGCTGTCACCTGTTTCTCAACTGCCACGCCACGTGGACGCCCACTCAGCGCCACTACCGTGCGCCCACACACTCACACAGATTCCTTGCTAAGCCGCAGCAAGTGCTCGCAAGATAAATGAACTCCAGCGCACGGATTTAGTGGCAGCGCTGGCGATGAAGGCGCGCAAACCAAGCGCAAATATACGCCTACGCATGCAAAAGCACATACTCATACACACACACAGAGGCATGCATAGCAGCAGCGGTTTGTGTGCACAATTGCAACAAATTAAAACCATCCTTTAGGCTTACAAAGTGCGCAGAGCGAGTCAGCGCCAAAGCAAAGTAAAGTAAGCAACTAACGAGCGATTTGATTATGCAAGTACAAGGACCACAGCATACTTGTACGCCAGTAGGCACATGCATGTACGTGCGTCTATGTGTGTGTGTATGTGTTGGTGCTTGAGTGGTGCACCTGAGGGAAAATAGTTAGTGTTGTGCGGCGGCGACGACAGCAGCAACTCTTGCAACTGTCGCATGCCAGTAGAAGTTGTGAGCGTGTGTGTGCAACTCATCTTTTTTGTTGTTTTTTGTTTCTTTTTATGCATTTTTGCATGCCGCTCGAGGCGAAGTTTTGCATTTTGGAGCTGTCTCCATGGCATACAACTTCCTTTCACGCCGCTGCACTTTGAAGTTGTCGTTTGTACTGCGCGGCGACGGAGTTGCGTATACGCCGTGTCGCATGCAAACATGTCGCAGTTTAGTGCATTAATAGCGGCATGTTTGCACACTTCTAGGCCGGCAAATAAAATGTAATTAAAGCTTAAACCTAAAACCAACAAATACCCGCAAATTTACATACCGTTATGCGCATATTAATATAAAGTAAGCAACTAATTTTGCCTGCGCACTTTTCGGAGTTAACTGCCTAGTGAAAAGCCGAACTTACTGTCGCTGAAGTGGCGACGAGTAGCTGAGGAGCAGCTGAAGAGTTGAAGTGGCAAGTGCCAATTAGAAACGGATGAGCTTAGAGCGCGTAAGTAATCTTGTTGTATATGAGTTTAATGTGTGTGTGAGGAAGTGTGACTAATCCAATGGTTGTGTGTTCGCTAAAAATTAATTCGTAAATAGTATGCGAGGTTATGGAAGACTAATTGTATACGATTTGGAAATGTGGCTTCTCTTTATAGAAAAAAGACATCTTTAATAACTTTTTATTGCCAAAATAAATTTTTGTTATCATACATTTTATAGGTTTAGCAACAGGTTTCGATAATACTTAGGCACCACCTCGAGCTCCTGGTTAGGGATAGTACAATCAACTGACACATCGACGGCTCGCAAACGGCGGAGGGAGTTGGTACAGGAGTCGTAGGAAAGTCTTTATACTTACGGGTTTTCCAAAAAATTTTTCAGGCAGAACTCTTTGACATAAGTCGATGTATAGAGATAAACCTCCAACGCAACTATCGCTACGAACGTATAACCATACTTAGCGATAGTCAAGCGACACCTAAGGCAATTTTTGCCAATAAGATCATATCGCTACGGCTGCATAGTCTAGCGGGACGTAACTAAGTGCACCTCATCTGGGTGCCCGGTCACAAAGGTGCCGGGAATGAACGGGCTGATGAGCGTGCCCGCTCTGCAGCGTCTACCAATATGATAAGAGCTGAACCTTTATTTGCAGTTGGTCCCATACCATAAAGGGGCTGCTAGGCAAGAAAGAAGGAGTAGCCAATTAAAGGTATTGGCAACAACTCCAAGGCATACACTATGCCAAGTTGCTAATGGGGAGTTTAACCTCAGCAATATGTAAACAAACTTCCAAGCGATCAATTCAGCCTATTTGTCGCATTCTACACTGGCCACTGCAAACTGAAAAGGCTCTTATATAACATGGGCCTAGCTTCTTGCCTAAATTGCCGGTTCTGCGACAGGGAGCCTAAAACTCCTGCGTTAATTGCTAATTGACTGCATAGCGGTCTGCGGAAGCAGGATAAAGACTTTGGGACTCACGCCGCCAAATCGGGATCACATCGCCTCACTAGCACCTAGCTAGAGCTAGGTAAGTCTTTGTGATTTAGGTCGACTTTTCCAAATCTTGTTCAACGCAGTATCCATAAACTGATAACATGAAACTCGATCTTTTCGTGCTAGTATGATGCTTTCTTTGCTTTTCTATAAGTAGTATTATAAAGGATCTGTCACCATTTTTTCTTATGTTAAAGCCCTGTAAGACCACCGGAAATAACCATTTAACCACACTAACCTGATTCAAAGTGCCAAGAGTGTATCCTGATGTGTTCAACTCTTCGATAAGATATGGTTTTTTGTGAGATTATCCCTGGAACATGAAAATTCAAAGCAGCTTACTATTTTTATACAGAATATTTTTTATTGATCGACAAGGTAGCATCCAAATTCGATCGACATGATCTAATGATGATGACATTTGATGACATGATTGATGTTCTGATAACTCTTTTAGAGAGCCAACTACTCGATGCCTTAATCTCTAAAACATTCAACGTGGGAGTTTCTTCCAAGTCTCAGTACATTCAGTGGACATGAGCTTCTTGAGCAGCATTGCGTGCATAGCTGAAGATTTCGACACACTGATGGCGTATTCATGTATAAATTAAGATTTTACTGTCAAATTAACATTTCAATTTGCTTTTGATTACACATTTCGGACTTAATTTTCTTTACCAGTTCTACTTTTATTTCATTGCGCCGGAATGTAGGCAACGGTTATAACAATTTTGAAGATTTGCATACTCAGTTTTAAACCAGCGAGAGATGAATTGAAATTATTGAATCTTAAAGAGAAATTAAGGCTATAATTGACTTTTTAAAGGATATTCGACATGTGACAGCCTTTAAAAATTTCAAATGAATACGGATTGTTTAAGCCATTGTGGCAAATGGCGATGATTAATACCTTTAGCTGGGTAAAAAATTGAAAAAAAAAATTGTGCAGAGATCACGAAAATTATTTAGAAAAATATTGAAGCAGCAGAGCTAATCTGATATGAAAGAATTATTATAAAATATAGTAACATTCTAGGAGTAGAACTTGTCGGGGTCCCACCCGGATACAATATTTATTATACATAAGTCTTTCCAAAATTAATATTCTCTTTCACAAAAATCGAGTTTAAAATAAATCAATAAGAAACGCGTTTTTTGGCTTGCAAGTGGATATAATGTCATTAGCCAAAAAAAAGTCAAAAAAGCCACCAGAAGAACCTTCATCATATCGACTTCTGTGCATGCTTAATACGATTGGTAAAGTGTACGAAAGCATTGTAAGAAACCGCTTGGAGTAAGCAATCAAAAAAGCCGGCGGATTATAAGAGAGACAACACGGTTTTATCAAAAAGTAGTCTACTATTGGCGCCATAAGAAAAGTAGTTTGTACTGCGAAATGAGCAATAAATGTGAAAAGATTGCAAGGTAATAACCCTGGATGTGAATAATGCGTTCAAGTCCGCAAAGTGGAAGGAGTGGCTCTATATGAAATAAAGGCTCATCTTTATCTAATAAACATTATAATGAGTTTCTTTCAACGTAGGAGATTGTTATTTGACACAGACGAGTGCACTCAGAGCCACACTATTTCCTGTGGAGTACCACAAGGCTCGGTTTTAGGCCCACTACTATGGAACGTGATGTACGACGTGGTGCTAAGAATACATCAACCAAAACTATCGCATATGCGGATAATCTCATAGTGATAGCTGTGGCTAAACATCTGGATGACCTCCGGATAAAATGCAATAACTGCATAATGGTTTGCGCCGATGGTTTGCTAACATGGTTAGCTACCATGAGTCTGGCTAAGCAGAAAACAGATGTCTTGCTTATAAGCTTCAGCTTTAAGAAAAGATATCGCTCCCGTGAGATTTCATTCACAGTTGAAGCACCAAGACTCATATCAAGGAGCAATTGAAAAATATGACATATAAAGCAAATAAAATCTATGTTTTATCCAGAATGATGGCAAATAAAGACTGTATGCGTTTTTGTAATAGATAAGATAATATGATCAGCTATTCTGTATGCGGCTAAATCCTAAACGCGGTGCATAGACTTTCTTATCAGAGACGTCTACTGCAGCAATAAGAGAGGAGATAATCAAAAACATCCCAATGTGGCAGCAATGTGGACCCACAGACTGATTCTGGACATACATTCGTTAATGAATGGACAACTAGTCGCTCTGGATTTCAAACTCACTCAAATACCCAGCGACCAAGGGTGTTTAGCTACTTATACAAATATCGTCATGACTTTAGTCCACATTGTCCGATGTGTAGAGAGTGTATAGAATACACTGAGCACGTAGTCCATCATTAGCCTCGGTTTTCAAGTATAAGGGAGAAGCTGAAAATCACGCTTGAAGGTATTCTCACGGTGGAATTTGTGGATTAAAGCCCCGCAATCCGGCTTTCGATGCTTCCTCCCACTTTAAAAAAAGCCATAACGACTATAAAAAATCCAGGATATCAGGCTACTGTTTAACTGTGCTTAGGCTAGTTGTTAATATCTTCACCACACCGTAAACAATTTAAGGTCTGTTACAAAATTGTAATGATATACCGTTTCTTAAAAAGGATGACTTTCCCAATAAAAAGTCCAGAAAAAAATATTATTACAGAGCGGAAATTAAATTCACCAGTGAAAGTGCATATCATCAACACAATATCGTATATATTTACATATATTTGCTAGTGTGTGTGTGTAACATTCAATTTCAGTCATTACGATTTAAATTACTTAAGAACGAAAGCGGCGCCAATTAAAGAGAGGAAGTACTTTAAGCATTCAGCCGAGCGGTTAACGATGGCAAATGATGTGTTAATGACAGACGGAAACGATGCAGTGGAGAGAAATTGAGAGTCAACAACGACGACATGCACACAGCATATAAATAATGCGATTTCACGGGAATGGGGGCGAGAGGGGCCCGAAAGGAAATGCAAATGCTGATGCTGATGCAAAGGATGCAGGCGAGTTGTAAAGGAATGACATGAAATAGAAAGGAAAGGGAAGGGAAGGGAAGGCATGGAGGTGAAGTCAAGAAAATGACATTACAGCGGTAAGCAGGAATTGTGTGTTTTTGCACGCTTTCCTCATGCACACACACACACATGTCGCCGGTGTCAAGCTGGTGTGAGCGCGCGCCGATGCTGTGCAACATGAAGTATGCGCATAGCAATGTCCTTATGAGCAACCGAGCAGCACGGTTGTCATAAATGGAGGACACCGCAAAGGCGGCTCATCAGCGAGACGCAGTCAAGTACACAACATGGCTGGGCATGGCATGGCACAGCACAGGATGTGGAGACGCGGAGATGCCGTCGCAGCAGGATGTACTTTTTTAACGCAATTGTGTCGACACAAACACATTTAAATATGTGCTCATTCTTTTTATGTGCATGTGGCGTAATGTGCTTGCAACACAGCCTGCACATGCCACAGCGCAGAGACAGGCGCACGGCAATGTAATGTGACAGCTTTATGAATTCAACAACAACGAGTTGACTTTGCCGCTTCCGAGCCGGTTGTTGGCTTGCTGACTGGTTGGCGCAAAGATATGACCATGAGTTGTTGCAACAGCGGCAGCGGCAACTTCAGCCATGGCAGCTGCCTCATTTGGCACGCAAATGCAAACGTAATGCCGGCAGATAAGTCGCAGGATACAAGTGTTTATCGGCCTACACAAGCAAAAACACACACACGCACACACTCAAGCACGCATATATCACATATATATCGCACATGCATAAATATTTGGTTGCGACCATGCGTTGTGCCGAGAAGTTCCGTTGCATGCAATGAGCATGAAATTCCTACTTAAGGCTTAAAAGCCCAGCAGCTGCCTCTGTGTGTGTGTGCGTGTGTGAGTTAGCACGTGATGTTGCAACCTTTGCATAAATAGCACAAGCAATGAGTCGCTTTCATATATTTTAAACATTTTTCAAGTTTTTTTTTGTTTTTTATTTATTTTTTGTTTTTGCCTGAGTGCTCGTGCAGGCCTGGAATAGGAAAACCGCATGCAATTAAACTGATGGCAGATTTGCTGCATTCAGCTGTGCCTGCCTCACACCGGGACGCATGTGTAGCCGTGTAGATTATTGAAGTCTTAACAAAGATACAGCAGCGAAATAAAATGAAAACACAACAACAATACAACAAATACAACAACTACAAAACATGCTCTGCTTGTGGCGCAGCAGAAAGGAGGCACGAAGAAAATCAAATAAGTGTGTAGATAAAGCAGCAAGGCAGCCGCAGCCGCTGGCTATTCGTGTTCTGTGCAATGCAACTTGTGCAAAAAGCTGGCAACGCAAAAAAAAAGTGTGCACAAACAGAAATTACATTTATTTGCGAGTTAACAGGCGGTGGCAGCTATTTGTTTGTCTGTTTTCTTTTCCTTGCCTGCTTCTACACGGCACAAGTGTTGCTTCACAACATTTTGAAGTGTTGCAAGAAATGCAAATTCCTCCCTAAAGTGACGCAAACGCCAACGGACGTCGGTGACAAGTGGTGGGCAATGACGCATTGATGGTTGATGGGCACGGCTGCGGCCCGCAAAAACAGTGGTGGACATGATTAGTAAATCTAGTGCGAAGATTTAGAAAATATACCTTATATACATAAGCTCGTCATGAATATATTTCTATAAAAAAACCATACCAAAGCAATTTTTTAGAAAGGTGCATAAATTTGCTGAACGAAAGATTTTCAGAAGTCATAAAAATTGCTCTATTTTATGTTAATGTTGAAGTCTTAACTAAATAATATAAATACCTTCACAGTTGTTTTCCACATTTTTGACATTGTCTCTGTTATTTTAGCCTATAGACATTATTTTATATGAAAAATCTATATTTTGTTTCAATGATGTAAGAATCTCTTGTTAACAGCGCGAAAAAAACGTTTCTAAAGCAAAGTGTTGCCTACATTTCGGCGCGTGGTGAAAAGGTTTGCTTAAGAAAATCACGTCTATAAAAGTAGAGAGAGAGAGCTGAGAATTACATTTATCTATAAAATTAACAAATCAAGCTGGTACTGAGTTAAACGTAAAAGCAGTAAGGGGTTATATCCGTTTGGTTTTCTAAAAAAGTAAAAATGTTAAGAATCAATTGCACCACACTATGAAAAAAATTGAATTCCCTTCCTTACGTAGCAAGATCTACTTAAAATCTCCTCAAATGCAAAAACGAAAAAAAAAAAATTCTATTATCAGGCATACAAATAGAAAGCCCTCGTTTTTCCATAGGCGATTGAGGCATCAGTCAATAAATTTACCAAAGCTCACTGCTTTATAATTACTGTGCTTTGCTTTGTTCGTGCTTGAAAATGCCGAAATTCGAGGCAAGGGTGTGAAATGTTGTGTTACAGGGTCCGACACTCGAAGTAACCAATTAAAAAAGTCATAAATTCGGTTTGAAATTTTTTTTTATTTATTTTAAAATACAAAATGTGTGAAAATAATCATAAATTCAGGACCAATTCACTTTTGCTCGATATGACCACCTTTTGCCTTAACTATGGCCTTGAGACGGTCAAAAAACGAATCGCAAGCTGCCCGAATGTGACTTTCCGGTATTTTGGCCCACTCACGGACAATGGCTATTTTTTACTTCGAACCTTGCTCTCCAAAATGGCCCAGATAGAATAATCCATTGGATTCGCATCTTTATTATTCGAGTTAAACCATTGTGTTGTCTCGAATGAAGTACGGAATGTTGTTTTTAGCTATTCTTGGTTCATTTTGCAAACAAAACTCGTATAAGAGCCACGTCACTGTTAACAGTCATAATTTCGAAGTCGTAGATAATTTCTACTATCTTTGAACCAGCATTAACACCTCGACGAACAAAGACCAAATCCTACAAGCCTCTCATTATTACCGTCCTGCTATACATATGGCGCAGAGGCATGGACGATGGTAATATCTGATGAGTCAACGAAAAGGAAGAAGCTACAACCACGTAAGCGGTGTTTACGCCAAAAGGAAGAAGAAGAGTAAATGCAAATTCAAGATTCCAATACACAAAATTTTTTATGACGCGGGTTGTTCACAGTAACCCGAAGAGCAACATTTAACCACTTCGGCTTGTAACCATTCTACACCAGTACCACAGTGCATTGCACCATCCACCGCCCACAAATTTAACGTCACACTCATGTTTGGTTATTTCATTATAAACCGACTCCTTTTTTACATTCCGCTACCACTGTCTCCGAAAAATCTCTTCAAACTTTTGCAGTGCTTATGTTTCAGCGCTCAACTGCTTGCTGTTTGCTGATAGCTGTGCTGGCATGTAGCAACAGCAGTTGCAGCAGCCACTTCACTACCAGCCACATGCATTTCTACAAACAACATATACATATATGTATATGGTATATGGTATGTGTATATGTATATATAGGTATTAATGTATAGGTATGTAGCTCCTTCTATGCAAATTTATGCAACGCACGCTTGTCATCGCTCTGCTTTGAGTTGCATTGCTTCACTTGGCAGCATACGTAGGAACATCCTTCAGACATTACGCATGTATGTGTGGTTATTAAGCTCACTTTGCCATAATATACCACAGAAATAAATACGTGTGTGCAATTTTATTTGCAATTTTGTGAGCGTGAGTGAATTCTATTAACAAAATTACTTTATTGTTTGTTACTTATAATGGCATTTGCTTTACAGCTGCGGCTTTGACTGTTATAAGAGCGCTGTGAGCTTTCAAAAATGCGGTTATTTGTTGAGAGATAAAAGTTCGAGGGGAGTTTGGGCAGATTGTTGTCGAACTTTGTCAAGATATTTAGAAAGTCCGAATCTAATAATTTAAAAAATAATACTTAGCTGTTAAAGTCTTAACCACAAAGCAGTCGTGGCAGATTATAAAGACTAACCGTTTTTTATAGCTAAATGAACTGCCTGAAGTCTTTTAGTTGGTAACACTATCGAAATATATTCCAAAATATAAACAAACATACATATACGTGCCTTTATTAAAAACTTTTTGGTAAAAATTTGTCTGCTAGAAGCATTCGGAAAAAATAATGTTTGAGTGAAAAAAATCCTCCAAATGCTTTACCATTTAAATAAGTGTTATTTAATTATAAAATTGCAACTAATTTAATGAAATGCCGCAGCTGTCTACTCTCTCGCTTGCAGCCACTCGCTTTTGACGGCATTCATTAGAAGCCACTCGCAGCTGCTTATGAAGAGCAGAAGATAAACAGTCACATTGAATGCACTAATTGAATTCTTCTTAGCGTGAAAAATATAAAACTCAAAAGCTGAGAAAATTTATTTTCGTTTTCATTGCAAGAGACAAGTGCGCCACAAATGCGTTAAGAACTATTTTTATATATAAAATGAGGTGATTTACTTCGCTGGTAATATTATACTCATAACAGTTGGAAACTGTTCCAAAGCGTATGCGTATGTGTATGTGTATGTAGTGGTATTGACGTAAATAGAAAGCACGACGAAGTGGTAAATGCAGTGAAGCACTTATTATATATCAGAAAACGCATAAAGTTCAGAAAAAATTGTTTTGGTTTTTTAAGCTTCTGTTAAATGTAAACCAATCTTTCAAGTGGGAAAAGTTGAGTAGCTTTATGGGTGTCTTACCTTAACTGTTATGCTGATATTGACGGCAAGTAATTCACTATGTTGTTGTTGTGTATAAGAGAACATATTGTGGCCAATCTGTAAGAGAGAGAACGGAAGTGTTAGTAAATAATTGATTTAAATTTCAAATCTGAGAAAATTTATCTATAAAGGTTAGGCAGTTAGTTCAGCACACCTGCTGGAAATTTTCTGGTAGTGAGATATTAAAATATTTTATATATTTTTTTAGTTTGTTAAATATTTGTTTACGATATATTTCAACTACATAATTCTAAATTTAATACTAAATGTCTTCTATTCACCAATCTTTGGCGAGTAATGAATCGAACAAACACCAAAAGAGAGACCCCACAAACTGCCCCCAGTAACGTGCGTTAAGCTTCCTCAGCATCGCATATAAGGTTCTATCCATAGTACTGTGTGAAAGACTGAAGCCCAAAGTCAACAAACAGATTGGACCCTATAAGTTGGGCTTTAGTTCATCGGCCAGATTTTCACCATGCGCCAAATCTTTGAAAAGACCCATGAAAGGAAGATCGACAAACATCACCTCTTCGTCGATTTTAAAGTCGTTTTCGACAGCACAAAAAGGAATTGCCTCTATGCCGCTGTGACTTAACTTGTTATCGCAGCAAAGTAACGTGGTTTCAGACAAGGTGGCTCTTTATCGTTCGACTTCTTTAATCTGCTGTTGGATAATTCGAGTTGCAGAGCTAAACATGATGATGTTGATATCATTGGCCTGAACAACCGGGCCGTTAGTATTGCTCTTTTCACACTGGATAAGGAAGCGAAGCAAATGGGTCTGGTAGTGAAAGAGGACAAGACGAAATATCTCTTGTCAGCAAACAAATAGTCGTTGCACTCGCGACTTGGCTCCCACGTCACTGTTAACGGTCAAAACTTCGAAGTTGTAGATAATTTCGTCTATCTTGGAACCAGTATTAACACCAACAACAATGTCAGCCTCGAAATCCAAAACAGAGTAACTGTTGCCAAATGGTGCTACTTCGGACTGAGTGGGACAAAGTCCGAACTCTATAAGTCAATCATTATTCCCATACTGCTATATAGTGCAGAGGCATGGACGATGACAACATCTGTTGAGTCGACGTTACGAGTTTTCGAGAGAAAAGTTCTCCGGAAGACTTATGGTCCTTTGCTCATTGGCAACGAATATCACAATTGATGGAGCGATGAGCTGTACGAGATATAAGACGACATTGACATAGTTCAGTGAATTAAGAGGCAGCGACTACGCTGGCTAGGTCATGTTGCCCGAATGGATGAAAACACTTCAGCTCCGAGCGAATTCTACATAGTACTCCCCGGGGAAGCAGAGGAAGAGGAAGACATTCAGTTGTAGAAGGAACTGGCTAAACTTGGAACCGCCATTTGGTGCCGCATTTCGAAAAGAAGAAAGGACTGACTTCAACTTCACAATTTTGTTGTTGGCTTTTCATGAAAATGTTTTACAAGAGGGCTGATAGCAAAATCGCTTCTATACTTCGGCATCCAACTTATTCTCGCATTTAGCTCGAAGCGGCAATTTAATGCTCTCAAGAGAATGACTGCCGAAAATAAATCGCTAAAAAAGTTGCTCATTTCAAAGCTAATAATCAATCGTGCTAGAAAAGTGGTATCGAGAGTTTACAAAATTGCGGTACTACTTGTGTCGCCTTAGTTAGTAACTATGAACTAAACCAAACATTTTTAAAAACAAGTATTAAAATACTAAGTACTTCTCAGCTCACCTTTGGTACTTATTTCCAAGTTAGTTTGTATAGGAAAACACCATCAAATCTGCTGTTTACAATATGAAAGGTGCGTGACTTTGCTAAATTTGAGCATTGCCTAAATGTAGGCTACATTTCACTACACTGAGATTCGTTGCATACATTTAGGATAATAGTAGAATTTTATATCTAAAGTTTATAATATATACACATGTTACGAAATAGGAAGTGCTTGTAAATATAATTCAGCTTAAAGAGCAAAATGTACAAGTATTTAGTTAATACATCTGACACTTGGGATATACCCAAACAAGGTACTTGAGCAGAGCGCATAAACTCTGTGATGGTTGAGTGGGTTTTGCTTATTTATAAATTTCAAAGCCTTTAGTCACCTAAGAAGGTTATGCAAGGTTTTCAGTTTACATTTTAACCCAGTAGATCACAGGGATTATAAGGATTAGATACTTTGGTTATGGGCGCCAATAATTGCTTACGAAATTACATTTTACAACTGCTGACGCAACTCGATTTTGAAATAGAAAACAAGTGACTTAAATTACTTTTACTTTAATTGAAGTGTGGCTGCTCTAAGAAGTGAGTAAAGGAGGGCGAATAAATTATCAAACGAGGATATACAAACACAAATACGGAAGTAACTTTAAACTAGGCATCAGCAATTTGCTGGGAGGAGTTTTCGCTTTGAATACAGACACATGTGTACTTAAGTGTATACTTGTATAATATGTATATTATATATATGTATGTAAGTATATATAAAACATAACAGCAATGGAAATTAATGGAAATATATTCGGTGGGAAGTTCGCTGTATTCCCAAGGGCGTCGGCGTGCGGGCGGCTTTCAAACTTTTACGATTGACACAAGCGCATATGTCAAATTATTTACAAGCGCATTTGTGTGAGTGTGCGCTTTTTATGATATTGTATGTGTGTGTGTGCGTGCGTGTAAATTATAATATTGCTGTGTAATCTTGCGTTTAAATGACATGCAAATTGTCAATATTGTTTGGCATGTGGGTGAATATATATATGTATAAACTTATGGTTGTTTGTGTATATATGTAACTGTAAGTAATTACTTTTATGACGCTGAAAAAGTGAGGAAAGCGTAGAAATCAAATTTTATGTCAAAAGTTTTGACAAATTTGTGTAAAATAATTTGAGAGCTTACACTGCCAGATTACTAATAAACATAGCAACAAGAAATTTATTTAGTAGCATGTCATTAATGCAAAATTTGAATTAGAAAACACTTTTTTAAAGTTTGAAATACGAAAGTTGAAATTCAAAGTTTTTTGACTTATAAAATGATTAACCAATGTTGTAGTCTTCAGAAATTTTACAATTTTCAACAAAAAATATTAGTTTAGACACAAAAATGAGTTTCTGAAACAAATTTTTAAAATTTTTACATATTTTGTATATATGCGAATTAGTCTTTTAGTTTTTAAGATATTGATCTGAAAATTTGCATACATATTTTTATTCGCAAGGAGCTGCTTACTTGTTGGAACCGTCAGTATTGGACGGTTATAGCATATAGCTGCCATACAAACTGAACCATTAAAGAGAAGTGCTTGTATGGAAAACTTTTATGTTCAACAAGATTTTAACACGAAATTTGGCATGAATTATTTTTAAATATAAAGGTATTATCACAGAAGAAATGGTTCAGATCGGACCACTATATCATATAGCTGCCATACAAACTGACCGATAAAAACAAGCCTTTGTAAGGAAAACTTTTTTATTTGACAAGATTTCTTTACGAAATTTAGCATGTATTATTTTCTAAGGCAGTAATGCAATCTCTGAAGAAATTGTTCAGATCGAATTAATATATGTAGCATATAGCTTTCATACAAACTGACTAATAAAAATCTAGTTTTTGTATGTAAAACTCTTACATTTAACAAGATTTGAACTTGAAATTAGGCGTGGATTATTTTCCAATATAACGGCATAATTAAAATAGAAATGGTTCAGATCGGACCACAATAGCATATAGCTGCCATACAAACTGACCGGTTAAAAACAAGCCCTTGTAAGGAAATATTTTTTATGTGACAAGATTTTTTAACGAAATTTTGTTTATGTTATGGTTAAAGGTAAAGATATAATCTCAGAAGAAGTTGTTCAGATTGGACCGTTATATCATGTAGCTGCCATACAAACTAACTGATAAAAATCAAGTCCTTGTATGGAAAACTTTTTTATTTAACTAGATTTCAATTCAAAATTTGACATGGATTATTTTCTAACATAACGGTATAATCTCAAAAGAAATTGTTCAGATCGGACCACTATAGCATATAGCTGCCATACAAATTGACCGATTAAAAACAAGTTTTTGTATGAAAACCTCTTCATTTGTAAAGGGTAAAGCTTCGAAGCAACAGAAGTCAACTTTTTGCACAAGAATACATGCATGCATACATGTCGCTTGGGTACAACATTTTCTCAAAAAAATTAAGCATTTATGCTATTTCATTGAGCTAGAAATTGAAAAATGACTTTTGCCATATTTGTCAGGCACTTAACTAGCACAATGGAAAATGATTGCATGCCCAACTCTGAATAAATATATATTTATGTATATACATATAACTACCTGCCTGCTTGCAACATTTTCAATTTCGACAGGGACATAATTTTTCATTACACTGACAGAGCACTTGCATGCGCACAGCCACATACGCACACACACTCATAATTCTCCATACTCGTACATTCAACCACGTGTGCGCTTTTTGTTAGAAATTTCCTATTTTTAATTTTGCTAAAATTCTTCGCGCCACCAGCCATCTACCAGCACTTATCTATGTATGCCTCACACACACACACACACACACGCACACGCGATTGCAGTACAGTTGCGAAAACACAATAGACACAATCAATCAAAGTGGCTTTGGCATTATTTGGAGGGTTTGTGCAATGACAAGCCGCCAGCTAGCACTTGCTCGCAACCCTCCTGAGGCGCGTACCCATTCACTCAACTCCCCCGGGGGCGCGGGCACTGCACAAAGGCACTGTGGCGCTGCGTCGCTTCGCGGTTCGTTGCACAACAACTAAAGGCGAATAATGAGTGTTACAATGAGCACTTTGTTTGCTTGATTTCATACACACACACACCCCCACACAGACATGGACATAAAAGTGGAAAAGTGCATTGCATATTATTCGCGTTTTAAGTATTTAGTATCCTGTTTTTTCGCGCAATATTTCATACTTAACAGTTATTTTGTGTACTTTTGTGCAACACATTTCCTTTGAATCGGCGCAGCTTAAAGAATCAATTTTTTAAATAAAGCAAAATGGAGTGCAAAGCATGCACAAATAAATGCACGGCAAATGGAAATAAAAAAGTGTTAGTCTGTGAGGGGCTTTGAAGTCTGAATTGGGTATGAAATTTATATTCGCTTGCATGCGAGTGTTCCAAACTTTTTTTTTCTGCGAAAGCTTTAAAAATAAAATAAGTTCTTAGTATTCGTGATTCGCCTTAAAATATATTATATTATTTTAATAACTCAAAGTGATACCACTTTTTACTTACGTTGCATTTCGCTTACCGTTTCGGACATTAAAAAGCTCCTTTAATGATAAAAGCTTAAATCGGATTGCCTCCCAAAAGAAACCAATTTGTTATGAAAGCCAATGTTCTCTTTTCCATTCTTATTTAGGTGCACCAAATTATAATACCCTTGTGTCAGCTAGTTTAAGTTGCTAGGTCGTGTGGGAAATAAGTAGCTTACCGAACAAAGGTAGGAAATACTACAAATGAACCAAATAAAGGGTGGTTCGAGGTTACCTACTTTTTTAAAGAAAAAATACAGAAGTTTCAAATTTAATGGGGAATGCTTATTATCATTCGAAAGCACTTTTTTTGGCATTTATTTTTTGAAGATTATCTTTTTCAAATGTTGGCAGCGGCTACTTTTCAGATGGTCCAATCGTTGAGTCCAATTTTCGTTGACTCGGTGGAGCATTTCGACTGGTAAGCGGCGTATGACACGCATGATGTTTTACTCCAAGACCCGAATCAAAGCGCGATTGTTCCATAGCCTACAAACCACATCAAGCCTTTTGTTTTTTCCAAATGAAATGGCTGCCCTTGAATCTTTTCGATTGTTCTGTGCCCCAAATGCGACAATTTTGCTTGTTTACAAACCGATTGCGCCAGAAATTGGTCTCATCGCTTGACAAAATGTGGCTCGAAAACGAAGGTTCTACTTGTAAATTTTCAAGATTCCATAGCGCAAAGCGATGTCGCTTGGAAAGGTCGAGAGGCCTCAGTTCTTGCACAAGCTATATTTTGTGCGTTTTCAATTTAAAATCTTGAGGTAAAACGCTCAAAGTCGTTCCATACCTTAGTTCAAGTTCCTGTGAACAGCGTCGAATCGACTCTCCACGGTCTCGTGTGCACACTCAGCTAAGACTGACGTTTTCTTTACTGCGTGTTGGACGCGGTCTATTCGATCGAATAATATTCAATAATGAATGCTGGGACTTAAGATGGGTGATGGTGTGGCGAAAAAAAGCGCAATTCTTGGATCACCCGTTAGTGTGCTTTTAGCTGATAAACTTCATTTACTGAATCAAATATATAAAAGTCATCCGGTTATCGGTATCTCCACGCGCTATATTGAAATTTTAGTAATTCTACATTTAAAAAATATCGCGGTTTGCATGGCTTTGGATGGGTTTTAAGAGAAAGATTCCATGGTTTGATATTGCCGCATGCTAGCCTGCCTCTCTTTGATTATGCTATAGTATTATATTTGATTTATGTCAGCTGGTCGTTCGATTCGCCACCCTGGAAGTTCTTACGAATGATAGAAGCATGTGAAGCAATAGAGGCAAAGATTTAAAAGTGGACTCAATCAAGGTATTTGCAGATGTCTTATTACTTAGCTAGGTTGAGTCTGGTATCTACATAAGTCAAGCAACATAATATTGAATAATTATTTGCCCAAAAGTAATGCTGTTATTTAAACTGTATGCCTTGCTCATTACTTGATATATCAGCTACATGGAAACGGTGGAATGTTACTGTATTTCAAAATGTGTAATGAGAAGAAATACTTGAAATACTTGACTTCTTGAAACTCCTGGCATTTGGAAAGATACTTGGCAGATCTGCTAATAGATGATATGAGTTGAGATATTTTTAAAGGGGCACACCTAATGTTAAATTAAGAAACTTTGAGTTATACGAGGTGTGTTCAGAAAATAATTCTGGGTCAAAAGATAAAAGAAATTAATCAAAGAACTCGTTTGGGAATAAAAGATAGATGCAGATCCTTTAAAGAGCTAAAGGCTATCCCAAAAAACAAGTTTGAGCAATATTTCGGCTATTGGAAGAAGTTCAGGCATAAGTGGCTAATATCGAATGAGGGCAATTTTGAGGGCGACATCATTAATGTAGAGGAGTGAATAACTATTTTTTTTTAAACGAAAATTCTCATTATTTTTTCTCTCAGCAATTATTTTTTCCCTTGCCAGTAAATTGTCTTTTGTCAGAAATTGTATTTTCGAGCAATCACTCTCAATGTGCCTCTTAATTTGTTGTTATAAGTAGATCAATAGCGGATTTGCGAATGATCATACTTATTTTATCATTTCCGAATGCCTGTTTTTCTGTAGTAGATCTTCGTTGCTTTCGTATGTCCTCATACAGGCTATGAGAAAGTCATCAGTTATTTCTTATAAGAGGTTAGTAGAATATCTATATTTTAGAGCACATCATGAACTTGAGTTGAACTACCATGTTCTGGAGATTAGTATGATGGGATGTATAAAAATTCGAGCTACTAGGTACACTGTCGCTTTTGAAAATTCCGCCAACATTAATACAAGCTTAAGGCTCTTGCAAAAGTCCAGCGCTGGCATAGCTAAATTTTACCTTTTTAGCATGAAAATTAATGTATTATTATGTGTGTTTGCGGACTCCTGAGTATTGTTGATTGCCCGCCTGTGTCATCTCAGTATTTTCATAGAAAGCACTTTACGAGTAATTTGGGCAAATACTTTAGACTCCACAGAAAAAAGCGGCGTATGAAAGTTTTTTTTCGAACAGCTTCAAAGTCGTAATTTCTGCTCCAAATGCGCACGAAATGTAGTCGCTACTTTAAAGACAAAAAAATGATCTCAGTTCTGAAGACAGGTTTACTGCACAGTAAAGTCATGAAATGCCATCGTCATAAGTGTTGTTGCTTGCAACTTTCAACCTCTTTTTCAACTTCGTTCTAAGTAGGCAGTGATTTTCTTGCTACTCTCTAATTTCTCACTCAATCGCTTCCACCTGAGCGGCCACTTCCAGTGGCAGTGTTTCAACTGATTTATTGTCTAAATTTTTTTAGCTTCTTCACCGTTGAAACCGTTTTCTTAAGGCTGATTTTCTGCCTTTGTCTAGCTTTCTTTTTTATTTGTTGTTTGGCATCTTCCTTTGGGCTTTTCGCAACTGCTCAACCTGCTAAACTGCATATTTATGTGCGCCATTGTGGCTGTGTTAGTTTGTATATGTGTTACTTATTTGTGTGTGTGTGATGAAAGCTCACCTAGCCGGTGGGTTTTCCTCAGTTCGTTTGTCACGCCCATTCGCCTCTGCCCACCTCTGCTGCAACGCTTGTAATGTAGTTTGTGTAATGCAATTAATTCTTGTCGAAACTGTCATGTAGAACGATTTATTTATAATCAATGTGGCTTATCTTGCCCAGCCTAGACTTGTCAAGCTGACAGTGCATATTCCTAGTTGGCGCATGATTGCGATATTTAATCAATTATGTACTTACGTATATAAATATGAACAAATAAGTCTATTCGCGGCTTATTCAGCGTCGGTAAGTACAGAGTACTTTTAGGAGGAGCGGTATTGGTAAATACATTTCATAAAGATATTAATATTTCTGTATGTATATTAATTTCTAATGATAAATATTTATAAAGTCAGTTGATATCAAAAGCAAATACTCTGATTTGGAATATAATGTAAAATATTACAAAATTATTGAAGAATCCCGAAATTTCGGGATTGGAAAATGTTAACTCTGAAGTTTAGGGATTATCTATTTGGAATTAGATAACTTACGACATGAATAATATTACAAAATTATTAAATAATCCCGAAATTTCGGGATTGGAAAATTGTTAAACCTTGTGTTTCGGAATTAGCTATTGTTAATTATATAACTCACGACACATATAATTTTACAAAATTATTGAAGAATCCCGAAATTTCGGGACTGAAAAATTGTTAATCCTGAAGTTTCGGAATTATTTATTTGGAATTGGATAACTTATGAGATGAATAATATTACAAAATTATTAAAAAATCCCGAAATTTCGGAATCCAAAATTTATAAATCCCCTAGTTTCGGGATAGACCTTACGTCATGGATAGATTATGTAGTATGTATGTATGTATGTATTTTTCTTTTGTTGGGTCAGAAAAAATGTAATGAATTTATAAATAATGGTTTAATAGTATAAAGCCATAAAACTTAGCGTTTATTCAATAAATTATTTAAAGAAAAAGTAACAGTAAAATTCGTTTCTAGTTTTATTTTTGATATAATGCTGAAAATTATACCATTTTATAAAAAAAATTATAATTGTAAACGTTTCACTAAAAAATATCAAAAATTGCTTCAATCTGGCAACAACTATTTTCTGTTAAATGACTCGCCCCGCAATGCGCCAAAACAAATTGCATCCACTAAACTGCTCTTTAGTTGCCAAGGGGGCTTACTAAATTGCCTGGAAAGCTAAAAAAATATAATAAGAGCTAAAAACATAAAATAAAATAAAATAAAAAAGGAGAAGAAAAGGAAAATAACAAAAAAAAGTTAAGTTGCTTAACTTAAATGTCCACTTAAATGGCCAACTCGCCGACGGTGGACGCGCATAAAAAACTACCCGCTAACAGGAAAAAATTTAAAGACAAATGAGGAACAATGAAAAAAGAGAATGGAGACAAAAACAAGAATGGCGAATAATTGTGGCAAAACGTGCTCAACGCGCAGCGCTTGGATTTTGTTTTCGTAGTTTTCTTTGCATTCTTCTCGCTCAGGCACTTCACTATTATAAGCTTTTGCACTATGCTATTTGTGAATGCTGTTTGTTGTTGTTGTTGTGATGTAGAAAGGAACAGGTTAATTCTTTGTAAGAAGCAGCGCAGAAATACTCCAAAATAAATGGAAATTAAAATATTACGCTTTAGTGGCATTTTTCGGGCTGACCAATGAAGTTTGTTTAAAACACAGAATAAAGGAAATTCAAGTAAATTTTATGAAAGATTTATAAATTCCAGGAATCTTTAATAAATATTATTTTTAATTGTATTTAAACATTTTTTTTTTAATTTTGGAATTTATAAATTCCAAAGATCTTTAATAATAATTTTCTTTAATTATATTTAAAAATTTTTCAAAGTCTAAAAATATTTATTGAAAATCACAATAAAACTAATTAAATTTAAAAAAAAAATTGTAAAATTTTATATAACAAAAAACAACAGCTGCCATTTTTGACCTGTAAAAGCATTTATATTTTTCCATAAATGCTCTGTAGACACACAATAACAATTTGTGGCAATAAAAGCATTCCACCTTTGTTGCTGTTGGCCTTTAAGAACTTCCGCTCAATTTATTTTTTATCTCTTTTATTACTGTTCGTGACATTATTTTGCATGTCTTTTGTAATGGTCGTGCCATAAAAATATGGAACCCTCCAAGTGTTGTTGTTAATTATGTAATGATAAAAGTTTATTCGTTACAATAATAATAATAACAAAAGCAAAAAGCTGCGAAATGCCACCAAAAGTTTCCTTTAAGAGGGGCTACTTATAATTTTTGTAAAGAACAAGTTAACGCAAGAAAAAATGTTCCCATGAGAAAAATACTATATCCACGCGTGGACCAGCGCGAATAGAATACGTCAACCGCTTCTTAAGTTGTCGAAAAACAATTAAATTGCAACCCATTCTTGACAGAGAGGATATAATGGAGGTTACAATTGTAGTGTGGGAGTTTTTCTGACGGAAGAAGAGAATGCTACACTTGATTTACAGTATTTTCAGAACATTTCTAAAAAATATATGATGATTAGTAAATCCTATTCAACCATTTTACCTTACACTTAGGGAACGATAGTAGTAGATAAATAGCAGACCATTTGCTCGGAAGTATTTCCTGCGTTGACAATTTCTTTTACATTTGCTTCGGCTTGAAAGAAATCCATCGTTACTTTCAGGTTTGTATTATTTAAAGACTCTTTTGTACCATAATGTAGAGATATTTGAGAAAATCTTGATTGCATTTCAGATGATTTTGATGGTGTTTGTCTCTTAGCGAAGTGTGATCTTGTTTGAGGTAAAATTAATTACAGCATCGCAGAGTCCACTATTTTTTTTATTTTTCTCTACTCATATTACGGCAAGAAATATGTGTGTATGAGAAGAGTCGTGGTAAGCCTTTTCACGGATAATTCGAAAATGAGAGGAATGTCAGGAGGAAAGTTTTCTGTAAGAAACTTTCGTTCAAGCATTGTTTTAGGCTACCGGATCACTGTACCACTTTTCAAGCAAAGGTCGCTGCCATTAAAGTAGAATTATTGCTCCGAAAAGCAGCTTCTTGCAGGGCGAGAGCATTCACTCCGTTAGCAGTGCAGCAGTACTAACTTCAAGCACACTAACTGAACGCTCAAAGTTAGTTAAGGAGTGTATTGTCGGACTTGCCTGGGTGTTTGGTCGTAGCGGAATCACTGGAAACTGTAAAGCCGATTAGCTTGTGAGCTGTTCTCATGTGTTCTAGCTTGGACCTTCGGCAAGTGCTGATCAACAACCACAAGCTGTGCGACTATGAGATGATTCTGACCAAGGGTGTACCACAAGAGGTCCTCCGAACTGTTTCCTCTTAGCAAAGTTAACTATGTAGATGTTCTTACTTTTTAATCAGATTACTTTGGATTGGGAATGAGTTGGGTCTCCGATATTCTCTTCCATCCTTTAGCTTGGTTTCTGGACTTAGCATGAGCTTAGCAGGTGCTGGTCAATAGCTAGAGCCTGTGCGACTGCGAGATGAACTACTTGCTCTCAGTAAGTTTCATAAGGCCGCAATCGTAAAAGGTTTTACTGGCCATTGCCTTATAAGTAAACATGGTCGGACGCTAACCGTCAAAGTTTGATTTGGAGAAAGTCAGATTTAACAAATTTGTGTCAGGTTCAGAGCGCTATTCAGGCGCTTTCTATATTTTTTACATTTAAAACAACCTAACAAGCCTAAACCGGACGCTTGAATATCACATATGTACTTCACAATGATCTGACTGAGTTAAATTCTCCATAAACATACATATGTAAGATAGAAAAAAATCGAAGCTTTGAGACCTTCTTATTAGGGAAAGTCAGAGCTTTCATTAGGGTAAAAAAGAAGATCTCATTACTATGAAAAATGGTACTTTGGTGAACAGAATTAAGTTCAGTTTTAAGCAAGCTCTTCTTGAGCTAAAGTCCGCATAGAATTTAGACAAAAAGTACAGAGATTTCAGATACAACTCTGAGTCCTCTTAATCCAACTCTATTGCTTTCGTCGCCAACAAATACTTAAATATTTATTTATAACTTCGTTATGGTATTCTTCATTGTTTTTCAAATTCTTTTATGCAGTCAGTAACGAGCTTAAGAAAATTCACAGCTTATATTCAAGTATTCTAATCGTAATTACAATAACAATAGCGAGAGCGGAAAAGGGATTTTATGCTGATTAAGAGACTCCATTTATTTTCTAAGATGCACAAAGTGCGTGCTACTAAAAGGCAACCAACGCTAATCACTTACAATTAATCAAATAATTTTACTTACAATTATATAAGTAGTCTTGCGCTATAGCTGCCCCAAAGCAAATCATTAAAATCAACACTTTGATGAATTAATCAAGTTTAAAATTGTTAAATAGGCACGCAATTGGTGGGCACCCCAGGGAGTTGAGAGCAAACAACAACAAAAAATAAAAGAAAAACAGCAGGAGAGCTTGTTAAGATGTTAGATAAAAACGAATGATTATATTTCATACAATTGCTAGTATATACATATATGTATATATATCAGTATATATCTTTCCACTTGCTAGACGAATAGTCTATAAGAAGGCACTGTGATGCAGAAAATATTGGCTAAAAGGCTTCAGTTATATATACTTATGTAAGTATATACATATATATAAATATATCTTAAAATATAACTGTCATTTAAAAATATATCTATAAACATTATCGCTCGCTGCTTGCCAACCAGCATAACTTTCCTTTCATACACTCGTTCACGTTCGAATTTGAACTGCGCTCATTGGGATCAGCGCTTGGTCACTGTGGTTGTTGGCAGACTATTTGCTGGTTGGCTATTTAGTAAACTTGTTGAATGCGTTTGGTGGTTTTGCCATGAATTTATGCTGCGGCTTTTTGACTAATTAAACAGCTTTGTTGCTGCACAACGAACGTCACATGCGCCCGCACGCACGCCTTGCGCCTCTTTTGGTCGGTCGGTCGGTTGGTCGGTTAAAGCATTTCAAACAACAAATTGTTGTGGTAAATTCTATGGCTTTTTTGTTTATATTTATTTTCGTTCATTTACTTTTATTTATTACATGCATTTTGTATTTTATTTATATTTATCTCTCTCATTTTTATTTCATTTATTTCGGTGTCCACCTTTTGAATGCCGCCCATAATTTATTTGCTTTGCCGAGTCATTTCGCAAGCGGCTTTGCCGACTGCTGCAAAAACTCTGCAAATAATAAATAAAACACAATTTGCCGTTACCAACTTACAGCTATTCAAATAACGTAGCTAGCAAACCAGAAAACCGAAAACAAAATGGAAAAAGGAAAAAGGAAAAACCAAACTGCGCATAACGCAAGCTTGCCACAAAGCTGCAGCCAAAGCCAAAGTAGCGGATTTGCATGCATTTAACAGCGGCCTCTCCAGCTCCCGCTTTCTCTCTGTCTCTCTCACATTGCTATTTATGCATTTTCTCTGTCCGCACTGCCGAAGTGCAAATTAAACAAAAACGGCAATGCCGAAAAGCAGCGTTTGTGGCGACACTAAACTAGAGTCGTGCCTGTGTTGCTGCTGCTGCTGCATATGTGTGTGTGTGTGTGTCATGTGGCGCCATTTTAACAAGTTTTCGCACACACGGACATTTATGGGATTGCGCTTTGCTATTATTGGCCACTTTTTCATTTATGCGCATTCTCGTAGTGCGTTTTTATGTTTCGTTGCAGTTTGAATTTAGCATTTTTTTGGTGTTTTTGTTTTTTTCTTTCATATCTGGTATATGGTACATGCCTGCAATTATGCCAGGCATTAAGCTAGCAAAAAATTGCCACTTGCCACCTAGGCTCAATCAACTTGCCACATGCCACATGCCGTGTCGCTATGTGACGCTTAATCGCTGATAACTGTAAATATGTATAATTTTTTGTGTATATGTCGCTAATGCACTGCAGTTAGTGAAAAGTTATATCGCTCGTACTACTTATACTCAGTATGTATGTGTGTGTTTAGTAAAAGTGTATTCATTTTATCTCGGCTAGATGTTTGACCGAGCGCTGTTTTTACTTGCGGCAAGGGCCTCGATTTTATTCGACAAATGATGTGTTCCGAACGTTTTAATCCGCCATCGAAATGTTTAGGTGTTTATGCCACAAATGAACTCCAGAGCTTGAAATAGCACGCCACATACGACCGCAATCTTAGCTCCACAGACAGTCTCATCAGTCAAAGTTTAAAAAAAAAAATAATATGAAGAAAGCCTCACCGAAAGCCATAGTACTTTGGTAGATGGTGAACATATTCTAGCTGAGCGAATTGGCTAAAAGTGGTGACTTTGAACGAGGACATCCTGGGCGGCCAAAAAAGTTCGAAGTTGAGGAACTAGAAGCATAACTCTATAAAAATTGTTGTCAAACACAAAAAGAGTCACTCAAGCAGTCATTTCGATACGTTTAAAGGTGGCTTGATATATTTAAAGGCGAAGAAATTAGGTGTTCTTTGAATGACAGTCAAGAAACTCTGAAATACGATTTTGAATGTCAGAAATGTCGATTGAATACTACCAGCCCACCTACCTACTGAATAAAGTTCGTTTTCGCTAAGATTGTGACCGCTAATGAAATACGTATCAGTTATGATAACCTCAAGCGTAAAAAACCTCTGTGAAATCTGGCCACCCAGTCAAATCCGCAAATCAACGGAAAACCCGCATATCCATGTCGCCAAGGTAATGCTCTGAGTTTGGTGGGATAAGAAAGGCGCGCTGAATTATGAGCTTCTAACATAATCACTCCACATACGACTGCGATTATTGTCAAAATACAGAGCGGCAACAAAGTCCTCAAGTCGCTAGCCAGCAGCACTTGGGGAAAGGACAAAGAAACGTTGTTGTCAACTTACAAGGTAATCGGCCGGCCGGTACTTAACTACGGCGCACAAATTGGGTCGCCTGAATGCAGTGAAACGCAGACCCTCCGGACTACGACATGATGCCTCTTGATATCTCCCATCATACACCTGCATACTGAGGTCGTATGCCCCACGTTAAGGAGCATAATGAACTCTCTTCCTGCTGAGGTGCTTTCGCAGACTTCGGAAGTAACTAACTTCCAACAAGCACTGACCGCCATTCACAGTGGAGCGATTAACACCTTCACCGACTCCCTCTAAGTGAATACTGTCTCCAAGTACCACTACCCATTGCAGACGAAAAGCTCGAGTTGCCGCGAGAAACGAGAGTGACCCTTGAAGAGTTTCGTTCTGGAAACTGTAGCAGGTTAAACTCCTACTTATCCAGAATAGACCCTGATATATCAAATACATGTCCAGTGTGCAGTGAGTCCCGACATGACACTGGCGACCTCTTTGCATGCCCTGCTAAGCCTACTCATCTGACACCCTTCCCCCTTTAGTCTGACCCCGTTGAAACAGCACGTTTCCTGTATAACGTCGACGACAACTCATCTAACACTTACCATCCTAACTGAGATTAGAGACCCGTTACAACAACATCTTGAACTTCTAACACCAGATGAAATCATTAATGGCGAATTCCACCGACAATGACTTGTGAAATTGAAGTAAGGCTGAAAAAACTCCCGAAATTTGCGACTAAAGACGATATTGACAACGCTCGGCTTTGTGTTGCAAGATTGGACTATTTGGAAAACAGCCGCTGAAAATTTGTGTCTTACTCGCCTTATAGCCCCGACTTTGCCCTTTCTGAATTACCTATTCTTATATTAAACTTTATGTTGCTCGATCATAGGAACTCGAAAAAGTCGTACTTGGTTCAACGATCACACATAAAATCAAAATTCTTTCAAGACACAAACAAACATTTGTCAGAATGTAGCTGAGCCTGGATGGAGTTGTCTTCAGTATCACTTGTGAACACAATGTATCGAAAATATTATTTGGAAAAGATCGTTTTGCAGAGACTTATTGAAGAATACAAGATATGTCTTAAGATATATTTGACAGCAGAGCAAATAGCTTGCTAACTGGACAAATGTTAAGGCAAGGAAGTAATTAATAATGGAAACAGAGATTTGCATTGTATTATGATGACACTAGGTAAGAGATGTGATAGCCTAAATGCATTGTATCAGGAGAAAGGGCCGGTTGGAGCTTTTGATTTTTAGATTTTATCTATTTGTTAGATATTTCATAGATCTTAACTTCAAATTAATTCCAATATAATTATTGACGCCTTTTTCTTGGGCAATTAGTGTGGATTAGACTTCTGTTTCACCAGATATTCACCATGCGCCAAATCTTGGAAAATACCCGTGAAAAGGGGATAGACACACACTACCTCTTCGTCGATTTAATAGGTGGAGAGGGTCCTGGCGGTACTTGGTACCTCGAGTTGGCGCCAAACAGAGAAAAGAGAAACGACTGGTGATCGTTAAACAAGGGTTTAAGTTCTATAAACTCATGAGGAGGTGTTGATGTCGATATACCTGTTAAGAGATCCGTTATGTAAGAACTGGTTTCAAGAAAGATTGCACGCATCCGAGCCAACTGCCTACAAATACAAATCCTCCGATAAATCTTAAAGAGATTGTTAGAGAAAAAATTGATTTTTTTAACTACTTAGATTTAGGAACCGAGCCTCACTAACTGTATACCAGTTGCATAATGAACTAAGTATTTTAGAAACAGAAATCTTTGACATCTTTAATTATTTTTTTAGAGTTCTTGCAAAAAATATTTCAATAGTTTTTAGACGACATAATTCATAAGAAAATTATTTTAATTAAAATTCCAAGTATTTCTAGTGTCACTAGCATTAAATTGCCATATGTCGGCAGTAATCATAACATAAAAATTTTAATCTTAAAAAACACTCCGCTCACTCTGCCGGCCATAAATAAAACCGGATCAAAAGGCAAATAAAATGGAAACAAAATATAATTATGATTATGATTACATTGTCATTAATAAGGAATCAAGAAGATTACGAGCAAAACAACACGAAACGGCAGAACAAAACGTGCAAAACAATAAAGAGCAGTAATTTGATTGAATGCGAGGCGGACAGCACAAAACAGAAAACAACTAAAAAAGCCATCAGTGGAAATGAGCAACAAAAGAGTGAAGATGGCACGAAGCCTCCCCGCTGTTTCGCATGTTTGGCCAACTGTTGACTGCCAGTCGGTTCATCTACCAACTTGTCTGGGGCATTTTCTACACACACGCGCGTATCACACATTTAGACCAGCACAACCGGGAGCAGCGTCAGCGCCATGAACATGCGGTGCGTGCGGCGTTGTGAACATGAGAAAATGTGTGTGATTGAAGCGAAGTCGGTTAGTGCACGAGTGTGCGCGCGGTGGCGAGCAGACTGCTGTCAAGCCAGATAGCACAGCCACTACGACGAGTCCGGCTGGCTGGTCGGCCGTTCATGCCAGCGGTTGGCGCGCAGTGCCCAGCGCCCAGCGTGTCTGTGGTCAGTGACCCAAGCAGTGAGGCGTCGGCCGTCGAACGCAAAGTGAGTGCCGCTGTGCCGCATTCGAATTGACAGCTTGAACATGAGCGGCAGAAGACACGTTTTAACCGCTGAGAGTTCGTTGTTTATTATGTTGTTATAAGCGAGTGACCGTGCTCGTCTTTATCTATGGTTGTATTGATGTATGTATGCTTTCATAAATGACGCTGCGACTTTGTAAACGATGGTCAGTTTTGTTTTATGCTGTGATGATGAACTACAGGTTTGTCTTTGTAGCAAGCAGGGAAGTCATAAGAAATGTGTTTGTTAATGGGTGGTTCGAACACAAGATTCCAATTCAATTTACTAGCTTTGTATGTATTCGACGCTTGAATTGTCTTCCACTTAAAACATTAGAACTATTTTCGAGCGATATGACAAAGTTAAAACCTAATTTGGAGGCTCGGCAGTCGAGAGCATATGAAATTAGGTGAGCTCTCTTAATATTATGATCTTACACCTTTAATTTTATTCAAATAAAAATCTCTCGCTAGATGGCACTGTCGTCGTAAAACTTAGAAAGCTTTCAGGTGGTTGCAGTTCTAGGTTATGTTATAGTGACTCAAACAATTATTATTAAAATTTGGTTGGACAAAAGCACACCCGACGGTTGGAAAAGGGAGACCCCACAATCTGCGCCAGCTACCGTGGGATAAGCCTCCTAAACATCGCAAATAAGGTTTTTTACAGCGTATTGTGTGAAAGATTAAAGCCCACCGTCAAAAGCTCTGTCAGGATCGGGAAGAACGTCTCCAAGCCGTTCGATGCAAAACGAGATTTCAGACAAGGCGACTCTTTATGGTGCGACTTCTTCAATCTATTGCTGGAGAAAATAATGCGAACTCCAGAGCTAAATAGAGAGAGTCTTTTACAAGAGTGTACAGCTACTGGTGATATTGATATCATTGGCTTCTACAAGCGGTCTGCTTTCTCCAGACTGGATATGGAAACTAGTCTGGTGGTAAAAACAAACTGTCATCGCAATTGCGACTTGGCAATAGCTCCACTATGTTGGAAAGTTCTGAGGTCCAACCTAAAGCAATCTGAGCTTCATTGAACAGTTGAAGGTTCCTTAGAAATCTTCCTTTAACTCGATAAGTCTGCAGATTCATTGAGTAAAGAGTTGAGTCGATTTAACCTTGTCTATCGGTCTGTCTGTGTATACATAAACTAGTTCCTCAATTTTAGTGATATCGACCTTAAGTAGTGCAAAAATCCTCTACTCTACAATAGGATGCTCATTTGTCGGAGCCGTTGATATTATGATATGACATATAGGTGTCATACAAACTGAAGTATCGGAATCAAGTGCTTGTATGGGAAACTTTTTCATTTGACAAGATATGTATCTTCACGAAATTTGGCACAGATTTTTACCCTCGACAGCACTTCATTCTCCGAAGAACTCTTCGAATCGGATCACTATAGCATATAGCAGCCATACAAACTGACCGATCAAAATAAAGTTATTGTATGGAAACTTTTTATTTGTGAAGGGTATTACTGCTGCGGTACAACGAAGTTAACTATTATTTTTGTTGTTGCTTTTTACATTTATTATGACTATTATTTATTATTACTAAAGTTATTTTTGACGCCATTAATTTCTGTAGCATTGCGTGTAGCATCTAAGTAAGCTTCTTCGCTGGCAATTGCCTCTGGGTAAATTCTTTGCGTTCGTAAATTGAAGTCAAACTTCCCATCGGCATTTTGCGTATCGCGTGTTCACGAGTATTACTCGCTCACAATTATCTATATTGTATTATATAAGCAGCGGCGTGTAGCGTGTTGTTTGGCTTCGTAAAACTCTTTTCCGACTTGCTAACTTTTTCATTAGCTGTTGCCTTCACACTATACACTTGTTGTTGTTGTTGTTGCACTCTAACTAATGTTAATGATGGTAGAACACGTGCAACATGCTAAACTTCTTTTGACCAAGCCGCAATGAAATGCTAATTAACTTTTAATTCTCTTCTCTACTCTTTCTTCCCTCCAGAAAGTCACTGCCAATCCCACTGACATTGCGTTCTTTTGCGTCCTTGCTTTTGTTCTGTACAATTGCAAGCGACCATCGACATCGGCAGCCGGCGGGAGCTTGGCGCAGCATCAGTTTGAGTAGCCGTCGGCGAAATTTTTACTTCATTATTAATGAGCACCGGTTTCCATGTGTGTGCTCGTAAATATGTATTTTTATGCTTGCAGCGTACAGTTAGTTTTTATGCATTGGCAGAGTGCACTATAAATTATGTTAAGGTCTTTAAATTTCTTATTTTAGAAGGCTCTTTGCATGCAATTGTAAATATAGTCCTGTTTTTCGGTTTTTTTTCTTTTGGTATTAACTTTACGATTCAAATACTACAAGTTTGAGTTGTGTATACCATTAAAAGTAACAATGAACTATACTACTTGGGCAGCAATCTTCGACGGAATTTTGGAAGAAATGTTTTACGATCAAAGATAGCTTTTTTAAAAGTAAACTCTTCTCGATAGAGTTTGAAACTTTGTGTATAAAAAAGTATGTCGGTTTGTAGTACAGGGTTTTATGCCTTACTAGTTCTTTAAATAGCAAAATTGTCTTAAAATTTTTGCTGATGTCAAGCGACATTTTTTTCATTAGAATAATTAACTTTTATTCAATGTGAGCCTGACAGAAACTGCAATTAAGCCCTTGAAATTTACGTCCATTAATATTTCACTATTTTCGACATAGAGTAAATGGAACAGGGGACATCGATGATATCAGATCAATATACATACAGGGTCCAGCACTCGAAGTGTAACCAACTTCAAACCGTTCGCGCAGCTGTCGCACTGAACTCAGCTGTTTATAAATTTGCTGAATGACAGTTCGGAGTATTGTTCACAAGTGTACCAAAGCATTTTGCCA